>NC_080081.1:29804091-30404091 GCF_949987535.1 Balaenoptera acutorostrata | reverse complement strand
TAATGTATTAAATAACATCATCATTGATAGTGATACGTACATTTATGAAAGTTGAAAACAAAAAGATAATTTTTTTTTTCAAAAAGATAATTTTTAAGACAGAGGATCAAAAAGATCTCATAAGTAAGATGATATGGAAACATTACCTAATGTTTGATGGGTAGAATGGGAAGAAAGGGTATTCTAGGGAGAAGAGTAGCCTAAGCAAAGGCATGAAGGTAGGAGATAAAAGACAGAATGCAGACTTGATTTTGAATGAAATAGTTTGACACAAAGCATGAGTATTTTAAGTATTCTGTAGAGGAGTAATGGAATATAAGCCAGAAAAAAAAAAAAAAAATACAGCCAAGGGCGTGTGATATGCCAGGCTAGGGGTTTTGTACCTGATTCAGGAGACAGGCAGTGGGAGGCTGTGGATAGACTTTGAGCAGATAAACGATACAACCCAACTTCTTATCTAGGCAGGATGATCTAGTAACCTTGGAAAATGAGGGGGGGGAAAAAAAATGCCTGCTGACTGTGAAACTAGGCAGGTAGTTATTCAATAATCCTGCCAGTAGGTGACAAAATACAAGAAGTGGTGAGTAGCAGTGAGGATGAAAGTAAAGAGATGTTGACTGGCCACCATATTTTAGAAATATACTTAACCACATCGGGTGACTGGGTGACTGTGAGGAATTAGGGAGATTCTAGGGGCTAGAGAGCATAGCAGCATTGTTAGGAACCATAGCGAAGGAGGAACAAGGCGTTGAGGAGGAGATATGATGAATTTGACTTTGAATTCATAACTATAACTTATGGGGCTACATAAGTTATGGAGAACAAGGAAAGACTATATGGGAAATCATCAGAGTAGGTTATAGGGATGTGACTGCAGCTACTGTGTAAGTAAGATTATAGTTTTGGTATAATCAGTGGTGGTTGCAGAAAATACAAAATAGTAATAAAAAATTACTAAGCATCTGCTAAGTATGAGGAACTAGGTTAAACTCTTCTATGCAATTTTTAAAAACATATTCTTCACAATAGTTCCATGAGGTAGTCAATATTAGCTTGATTTCCTTGAAGAGCAAACAGACATATTAAATAATTTGCTCAAGGGTACATAGCCGGTAGGTGGCAAAAGCAGGGTTAGGAGCCTGGTGTGTCTGACTTCAGAGGCCACTTAGATTAGAGGCAAATCTCCTGCTTTTCCCCTGGTACTATGTCTTTATATCCTTGTCTGTTTTCGATACTGCACTTTTTGAAATTTTATTTATGATGCTAAGAAACAACTTCGGATACGCATAGCTCTAAACACCCAGAACCAATAAAATTACATTGATCTGTAGAGCATCAAAGTCACAGGGCAAAACACTATCCAAAGTAATTCTAGCTACTTTTGCCAATTTAGCAGTAATTAGGTCTAGGGAGTCTCTGGGAGTCCTGTGTTCCAACTACATCTAGACGATTATGTTTTCGCCGCCATGCACCATGCTTCCAATTATATTTTGAGAATTGTTTTTATTACAATCCCACGATGGAGGCTCTGTAATCTTGTTTTCCCCCATTATTCTAACCAGAATAAATCTGGCTTTATTTAAAGGAAGGAACTAACCACTGCCACAAATACCTCATACCAGAATATTTTACCTTTGTTTTTGGACGTGAAAATGATGGTTGCTAAAAGATCCAGAGAAGTGAAAGGCAAAATGAGACAAAGGAGACAATATAATGTTTGCTTGGTTATTCAGAACACAGTGCAGTTACTTCTGCTTTTTTCTCCTTTTTTCCCCCTTTTAAATGACCTGGTGATGTTTTGTAAACCTCCTAGTGAGTATAAATATCACCGCAGTGCTACTGACCTATTTCTATCCCCTAGATATTTCTAATTAAATCATGATCTTCAAAACAGATTAAATTTTAAATGTTTCTAATATCAGCAAGAAGATATTTTCTTGTTTCTTTTTTTTTAAAGCTGTCACTTAAAAAAAGTACTTTGGTGTTACTGCCTGAAACCTCCCATAGAGATGCCTGATGAAGGCAAATGACAAAACAGATCAAAAGTCTGACTCTTTTTTGGAGATTGGTACATACTGGGTGTAATAATTACTGAGTTCCACCTGAAAGCATGTACAGCATCTAGCAACCATGGTTTATTAACAAAATAAATTTTTGCTAGTATGGATGTTTGGGAAAAAAATTGTAAAGGGCTCCTTTTGAATGCAAAGTCTCACATGAAAGACTAAGGGGACCCTTTAAGGGTGTTGACTTGTTACTCAATAAAAAAGCATCATACAGTTTGAATATTTTAGATCCAGTTTATACAAACAAGTGATTAGCTCAAATAATTGCTTTTATCAGATTCAAAGCATGGGGAAATCAAGCAGTTTGTCCAACATATCACTGGGTCAAGGTTTTCTTCAAACCAAGAGAGGAATTATCATTTCATTTTTTGTCAGAGGCAGACATAGAAGAAATACTTTCATGCCCTTTAAAACCATACGTATTACTTAGGATTTGCAACCCATGTATCCCCTATCCAGTTTCTTGCAGTCTGTTCACCTGGTAATATGGTCATCACAGAGCTGACCACTGGGGTAGAGCCAATTCTACATTCTTGCTTTTGAATGGAATTTCACAGACTGAAAATTTAGGAAGAAACATTGTCCATTGCAGACCAGCCAAATTAATTATTCTTTATTGATTGAAAGCAAAACAGATTGATTACCTGCAGAGTTGTTTTAAAGATATCTTGCAGTTTGGAAAATTTTAAGATGAGATGAGAATTAAGTTCCAAAAGCACCAAGAACTCCAAAAGAAAATGTATTCATGAACAAGTATTAGGATATCAAGCTCTTCAGAACAAGGGAAAGAACAATGCCCTATGTCATACTTTCAGGGGGAGACAGAGTAGAAGAGATAGATGCTGACCATCAAGAAATGAAGATAATAAAGGATACTTTCATTGGGAACAGCCTAGAAGGTGATAGAGATTCTCTTCAGATCCTAGTTTGCTCAGGAATCTATGAACACATATGCAGAATTTTCTAATAACAATTCTCAATACCCTAACAAGAAATATTCAAATATCACAAATTTTAGGTCAATGTTGATTGTATGGGAAGAGCATGGCTTTAGGGATTAGAGACGTCAGGGCTGGAATCCTGACACCACCACCTATTCTGACCCAGCAGAGCGTATTCAGTTTTTCAGTCTCATGAGCAAGAATATTATTAAGTTGCAATCATTGCCAGGTGGGAGGATTCAATAAACGTATCATCAGGGTATATCTTCCAGTAAGATGGACATGTGTGTGGTTGTCTTTACACACTGTTTTCTTCTCCATGACCTCATTCCTCACATCTCTTCTGCCTAAAGCACATGCTTGCACGTGAACAGGAAGGGGACCACAGAGGGAGAAAGACTGAATGCTGAGAAGCCAGAGGGATAACAGCCCTATCTCAGGGTCTCTGGAGAGGCAGAATGGTATGAGATCTAGAACAGGGTGAGAGATACCCTGTGAGAGCAGGACAGGTTTCAGCACTGCAACGACAGTCATCTGGATTCACCTACCTCCTCTATCATTTATTAGCTATGTGGCCTTGGGCAAGCTCCTTTACTTCTCCTAGTGTTGACTTTATTATTTGAAAAATGGGGATCATAAGCGACTATTTAAGATAATTCTTACTCATAAAGCGCTTAGCACACGCTGGCACCTAATGATCGCTTAGTTCCTACTAGTCATCGTTGTAGCCATCGTCATCATTATCATCATTATTATTTGCTTCTGTGAGAGGGAACTTCACTAGGAAAAAGATGTCTCTAGATGCAAATACAAGTGCTGACTTCTGACGGCTTTCGCTTTAACCCTGAGACAGGAGGTAACGCCAGCTACTTTGCTTCGGAGGGGAGACCAGAGGAAAGGCAGAAGGGTGGACACATCAAATCAGTGAGACTAAAAATATTCACAAAGACAAAAATGTGAGTGATCTTTGAGTTTGTTTACCAATCGCCTCCACCCAAAATAATGCTTAATGGATGTTTTGATAACTGTTGAGCTGCTTTTTAAAAATTTACCTGTTTGATGATAGAATTAACCACATCTTTGGCTACTGCAGTTTGCTCATATATGGAAAAAGTGACCTACAAATAAGCATTAGCATCCATCCTGGAATCTGGAAAAACTCCATGACTGCCATAACTAAAGATATTTTTAGTCCACAACCAATGTCTAAATTCTAAAACATTCCAGTTTTTAAATCTCTATACATGACATATGACCCACTAAGTGTTTATACTTTCTTTTAAAATGACTATTTATTTTCATGAGACTTCCAGGTAGGACTTCAGAATTAACACTAAACTGTATTTTCAGAAAGAAAAGTTCCAAGAATCAAGGTAACAAACTTCCATTCAGTATAAAGTTAACATGATTACAGTTTAATCATATTTTTCTGCATCGGTTTTCTGTGCTTCCATAATAGTGTTTCTTCAAGGATTTGGGATCCCTATGTATTAATTTACTCTGATCTTTGTCAGTGTTTTTGGTAATTGGTTTAGGTGATGTAGTTGGAAAATGACCTATAAAAGACTGTAAAAGCCAATTTAATCTGTCATTTAGCTGAACGTTTAACTATTTCAGCTATATCATAGGATAAACAGATTTGAGAGCTGACAGGAAATCTGTTGTATGAATGTATTGATCCCTACCCCCTTCCCTCTCTTGCAGCTACAGATACTCAGTCCAAGACAAAAAGGGCCAGAAACAACATTGTGCTTGCCATCATGTGTGCTATACCCTGTGCTATAGAATTTATTGAAACTTCACTGAGACAAGCATCAATATTTTAAAAGCCCTGAGTACAATTAGGGTGTAAGTTCCTTGAGGGCCAGAACTGAGTGATCATTGGATTCCTAGTTTCTCATACATTACATGGCCCTGCACACATAGGCACCCAACATGTATTGGTGAATGAATGAATGATTTATGAAAAATTTAGATATTTCATATATCTACCTCTTCCCTACATACATCTTATTAGCAGACATAATTCAAATTTGAACCATCTTGGACTTCTGTCTTCATTGCAAAGACCCATCTGGGCTCATCAATTTCACCCTCTTCCCCAAACAACTCGAGTCACACAGCATATGTTTAGTAATTTATCACATTAAAAAAAATAAAACTCTGCTAGGGAGTAATTGCAGTCCAGAAAAATCTCATTAGTATAGCACAGCAAGTCCAATCCTCCCACCTAAATTTTCAACACTGTGGAAGAACAAATGAATGCCTGAATTTAAGAAATAATATTATTTGTGATGTTGCACTATTTATTACTGCGTGACTTCAGAATAGTTCAGTT
The DNA here is from genome assembly GCF_949987535.1 of Balaenoptera acutorostrata. Lineage (NCBI taxonomy): Eukaryota > Metazoa > Chordata > Mammalia > Artiodactyla > Balaenopteridae > Balaenoptera > Balaenoptera acutorostrata. The sequence continues at coordinate 30,398,746 of NC_080081.1, read as the reverse complement.
TACAGATGCATGAAAATTGTTCAATATATGATGGAGTCATTCAGATAAGACTAAAGTCCTCAGTGCTGTGTCTAAATATAAGAAAAAAATTGTGAGTACCAAAGGTTAAGAGTTTTTTTTTTTTTAACGTATTCACAGCAATAATAATTCTGCCACATCAAGTATTTGAGTTTGAGTATATAACTATTTCATGGAGCTTTGACATTAATATCAATTTGAAAAATCTATTTTGGGCCAATAACCTTAAACGTTGAATGACTTCAACATTTTTAATATTTTACTTGAGAACATCTGACAATGCAGTGTCATTTATGGCCTGTCTGGCAAGTGGAGTGGAATATCTTTATATCTTACTCAAGTGTGTGTTTGAACGTGCCCAACACAATGCAGTTTAGTCTCCCAGAAGCCATCTGTAGTGGTGACAGCAGAAACGCCATCTGTAGTGGTGACAGCAAAAATGCCACCTGTAGTGGTGACAGCAAAAATGCCAGAAAGCAGAGCAGAGTGTGCCTGTAGGAAGCAATAGAAGCAATAGAATCACAGGGAATAAGTACGTGCTCGAGGGTCAGACTGCCCACTTTTGAATCCTAACTTAGCTAACGGTAATTTAACCCAAGTTTTCGTTTCCATCCACCACATGGGGATAGCAGGGTTCCCAGAGGATTCTTATGGGATTCATTAACCTGATGCCTGAAAAGCACGTAGGCGGAGCCAGGCACATCATGAAAGCACAATAAATCTCTCCTGCCAGCACCCTGCCCCTTAATTTCTGTTTGAGCAAAGGTGAGTAACGTTAACCCTCTGGCAACACTTCCTCATCTATAAAAAGGAATATTAATCATACCCGTCTGTACACTTGTGAGGATCTGATGGTACAATGTAAAGCTCTGTGTAAACCATGGTTAATATTTAGTAATTACTCTTATTATTGCCCAGAAATCAAGTGTTACTAGCTATGTATTTACCATAATATGTGTGCATTCCACGTATGTCACCTTTGATTGTGTGCATGTGGGAGGGGTTCTTTCAAACAGAGTATGTCAATAAGCGAATTAATGACACTCTAATATTTACTGAACATATATATTATATTATATTATATTATATTATATTATATTATATTATCATATATACACTTATTAATGGAAACACTGAGTTTCTATTCTGAGCTAAGCCCAGTTCTAAATGCTGGGGATATGGCGATGAATAATACAGGTACAGATGGATTTCCTGCTCCCATGGAGTCATTGGAAGGGGGATAGACAAGAACAAAAATTAATATGTCAGGTGATAAACAGCTGTGACCAAAACTAGGGTAAGGGGCCTAGAGAGTGATGGGGGTGTGGTCAGAGAAGATTCCTTCTGAGAAGGTAACCTTGGACCAGAGATCTGATGGAAATGAGGATTAAGTCGCACAGAGGAAAGAGCAAGTGCAAACTTCCTCAGGCGGGTGGCTGCTTGGAATGTTAAACGGACAATAAAGAACTGTGGCTGGAGAGGTGTGAGCGAGGGGGAGGATGGAGGAGATGGTGGAAAAAGACAAAACATGGAAGGTCTCGTAGGCTACGATGAATCTTTGGGTTCCATTCTGAGTGAGATGGCAGCCCTTGGAAGTGTTGAGTGGAGGACTAACGTGATCTAACTTATATTTTATACATTTATTGATTTATTTTGCATATTTAAAAATTGGTTTATTTTGCTTTGTATTATTATTATTTTTTTAACATCTTTTGGAGTATAATTGCTTTACAATATTATGTTTGTTAGTTTCTGCTGTATAACAAAGTGAATCAGCTATACTTATACATATATTCCCATATCCCCTCCCTCTTGTGTCTCCCTCCCACCCTCCCTATCCCACCCCTCTAGGTAGTCACAAGCACCAAGCTGACCTCCCTATGCTATGCGGCTGCTTCCCACTAGTTATCTATTTCACATTTTGTAGTGTATATATGTCACTGCTACTCTCTCACTTCATCCCATCTTACACTTCCCCCTCCCCGTGTCCTCAAGTCCATTCTCTACGTCCGAGTCTTTATTCCTGTCCTGCCCCTCTGTTCATCAGAACCACTTTTTTTTTTTAGATTCCATATATATGTGTGAGCATTTGATATTTGTTTTTCTCTTTCAGACTTACCTCACTCTGTATGACAGACTCTAGGTCCATCCACCTCACTACAAATAACTCAATTTCGTTTCTTTTTATGGCTGAGTAATATTCCATTGTATATATGTGCCACATCTTCTTTATCCATTCATCTGTTGATGGACACTTAGGTTGCTTCCATGTCCTGGCTATTGTAAATAGTGCTGCAATAAACATCATGGTACATGTCTCTTTTTGAATTATGGATTACTCAGGGTATATGCCCAGTAGTGGGATTGCTGGGTCATATGGTAGTTCTATTTTTAGTTTTTTAAGGAACCTCTATACTGTTCTCCACAGGGGCTGTATCAATTTACATTACCACCAACAGTGCAAGAGGGTTCCCTCTTCTCTACACCCTCTCCAGCATTTATTGTTTGTAGATTTTTTGATGATGGCCATTCTGACTGGTGTGAGGTGATACCTCATTGTAGTATTGATATGCATTTCTCCAATAATTAGTGATGTCGAGCATATTTTCATGTGTTTGTTGTCCATCTGTATATCTTTTTTGGAGAGATGTCTATTTAGGTCTTCTGCCCATTTTTGGATTGGGTGGTTTGTTTTTTTGATATTGAGCTGGATGAGCTGCTTGTATATTTTGGAGATTAATCCTTTCTCAGTTGCTTCCTTTGCAAATACTTTCTCTCATTCTGAGGGTTGTCTTTTCGTCTAGTTCATGGTTTCCTTTGCTGTGCAAAAGCTTTTAAGTTTCATTAGGTCCCATTTGTTTATTTTTGTTTTTATTTCCATTTCTCTAGGAAGTGGGTCAAAAAGGATCTTGCTGTGATTTATGTCATAGAGTGTTCTGCCTATGTTTTCCTCTAAGAGTTTGACAGTGTCTGGCCTTACATTTAGGTCTTTAAACCATCTTGACCATATTTTTGTGTATGGTGTTAGGAAGTGGTCTAATTTCATTCTTTTACATGTAGCTGTCCAGTATTCACAGCACCACTTATTGAAGAGGCTGTCTTTTCTCCATTGTATATTCTTGCCTCCTTTATCAAAGATAAGGTGACCAGAGGTGCATGGGTTTATCTCTGGGCTTTCTATCCTGTTCATTGATCTATATTTCTGTTTCTGTGCCAGTACCATATTGTCTTGATTACTGTAGCTTTGTAATATAGTCTGAAGTCAGGGAGCCTGATTCCCCCAGCTCCATTTTTCGTTCTCAAGATTGCTTTGGCTATTCGGGGTCTTTTGTGTTTCCATACAAATTGTGAAATTTTTTGTTCTAGTTCTGTGAAAAATGCCATTGGTCATTTGATAGGGATTGCATTGAATCTGTAGATTGCTTTGGGTTGTATAGTCATTTTCACAATGTTGATTCTTCCAATCCAAGTACATGGTATATCTCTCCATCTGTTTGTATCATCTTTAATTTCTTTCATCAGTGTCTTATAGTTTTCCGCATACAGGTCTTTTGTCTCCTTAGGTAGGTTTACTCCTAGGTATTTTATTCTTTCTGCTGCAATGGTAAATGGGAGTGTTTCCTTAATTTCTCTTTCAGATTTTTCATCATTAGTGTATAGGAATGCAAGCGATTTCTGTGCATTAATTTTGTATTCTGCTACTTTACCAAATTCATTAATTAGCCCTAGTAGTTTTCTGTTAGCATCTTTAGGATTCTCTATGTATAGTATCATGTCATCTGCAAACAGTGACAGTTTTACTTCTTTTCCAATCGGGATTCCTTTTATTTCTTTTTCTTCTCTGATTGCTATGGCTAAAACTTCCAGTACTATGTTGAATAATAGTAGTGAGAGTGGGCAACCTTGTCTTGTTCCTGATCTTAGTGGAAATGGTTTCAGTTTTTCACCGTTGAGAATGATGTTGGCTGTGGGTTTGTCAATATGGCCTTTATTATGTTGAGATAAGTTCCCTCTATGCCTACTTTCTGGAGAGTCTTTATCATAAATGGGTGTCGAATTTTGTCAAAAGCTTTGTCGGCATCTATTGAGATGATCATATGGTTTTTATCCTTCAATTTGTTAATATGGTGTATCACATTGATTGATTTGCGTATATTGAAGAATCCTTGCATCCCTGGGATAAATCCCACTTGATAGTGGTGTATGATACATTTAATGTGTTGTTGGATTCTGTTTGCTAGTATTTTGTTGAGGATTTTTGCATCTATGTTCATCAGAAATATTGGCCTGCAGTTTTCTTTTTTTGTGACATCTTTGTCTGGGTTTGGTATCAGGGTGATGGTGGCCACATAGAATGAGTTTGGGAGTGTTCCTCCCTCTGCTATATTTTGGAAGAGCTTGAGAAGGATAGGTGGTAGCTCTTCTCTCAATGTTTGATAGAATTCATCTGTGAAGCCATCTGGTCCTGGGCATTTGTTTGTTGGAAGACTTTTAATCACAGCTTCAATTTCAGTGCTTGTGATTGGTCTGTTTAAATTTCTATTTCTTCCTGGTTCAGTCTTGGAAGGTTATACCTTTCTAAGAATTTGTCCATTTCTTCCAGGTTGTCCATTTTATTGGCATATAGTTGCTTGTAGTAATCTCTCATGATCCTTTGTATTTCTGCAGTATCCCTTGTTACTCTTCCTTTTTCATTTCTAACTCTGTTGATTTGATTTGAATCTTCTCCCTTTTTTTCTTGATGAGTCTGGCTAATGGTTTATGAATTTTGTTTATCTTCTCACAGAACCAGCTTTTAGTTTCATTGATCTTTGCTATTGTTTCCTCCATTGCTTTTTCATTTATTTCTGATCTGATCTTTATGATTTCCTTCCTTCTGCTAACTTTGAGGTGTTTTTGTTCTTCTTTCTCTAATTGCTTTAGGTGTAAGTTTAGGTTGTTTATTTGAGATTTTTCTTGTTTCTTGAGGTAAGATTGTATTGCTATAAACTTCCCTCTTAGAACTGGTTTTGCTGCATCCATAGGTTTTGTGTTGTTGTATTTTCATTGTCATTTTTTTCTAGGTATTTTTTGGTTTCCTCTTTGATTTCTTCAGATATCTCTTGGTAATTTAGTAGTGTATTGTTTAGCCTGCATGTGTTTGTATTTTTTACAGATTTTTTCCTGTAATTGATATCTAGTCTTATAGCATTGTGGCCAGAAAAGGTACTTGATACAATTTCAATTTTCTTAAATTTACCAAGGCTTGATTTCTGACCCAAGATATGGTCTATCCTGGAGAATGTTCCATGAGCACTTGAGAAGAAAGTGTATTCTGTGGTTGTTTGATGGAATGTCCTATAAATATCCAGTTAAGTCCATCTTGTTTAATGTGTCATTTAAAGCTTGTGTTTCCTTATTTATTTTCATTTTGGATGATCTGTCCATTGGTGAAAGTGGGGTGTTAAAGTCCCCTACTATGATTGTGTTACTGTCGATTTCCCCTTTTATGGCTGTTAGCATTTGCCTTATGTATTGAGGTGCTCCTATGTTGGGTGTGTAAATATTTACAATTGTTATATCTTCTTCTTGGATTGATCCCTTGATCATTATGTAGTGTCCTTCTCTGTCTCTTGTAATAGTCTTTATTTTAAAGCCTATTTTTTCTGATATAAGAATTGCTACTCCAGGTTTCTTTTGATTTCCATTTGCATGGAATACCTTTTTCCATCCCCTAATTTTCAGTCTGTATGTGTCCCTAGGTCTGAAGTGGGTCTCTTGTAGACAGCATATATATGGGTCTTGTTTTTGTATCCATTCAGCCCGTCTATGTCTTTTGCTTGGAGCATTTAATCCATTTACATTTAAGGTAATTATCGATATGTATGTTCCTATTACCATTTTCTTAATTGTTCTGGGTTTGTTTTTGTAGGTGTTTTCCTTCTTTTCTGTTTCCTGCCTAGAGAAGTTCCTTTAGCATTTGTCGTAAAGCTGGTTTGGTGGTACTGAATTCTGTTAGCTTTTGCTTGTTTGTAAAGGTTTTAATTTCTCCGTCGAGTCTGAATAAGATTCTTGCTGGGTAGAGTAATCTTGGTTGTAGGTTTTTCCCTTTCATCACTTTAACTATGTCCTGCCACTCACTTTTGGCTTGTAGAGTTTCTACTGAAAGATCAGCTGTTAACCTTATGGGGATTCCCTTGTATGTTATTTGTTGCTTTTCCCTTGCTGCTTTTAATATGTTTTCTTTGTTTTTAATTTTTGATAGTTTGATTAATATGTGTCTTGGTGTGTTTCTCCTTGGATTTATCCTTTATGGGACTCTCTGCGCATCCTGGACTTGATTGACTATTTCCTTTCCCATGTTAGGGAAGTTTTTGACTATAATCTCTTCAAATATTTTCTCAGACCCTTTCTTTTTCTCTTCTTCTTCTGGGTCCCCTATAATTCGAATGTTTATGTGTTTAATGTTGTCCCAGATGTGTCTGAGACTGTCCTCAATTCTTTGCATTCTTTTTTCTTTATTCTGCTCTGTGGTAGTTATTTCCACTATTTTGTCTTCCAGGTCACTTATCCGTTCTTCTGCCTCATTTATTCTGCTATTGATTGCTTCTAGAAAAATTTTAATTTCATTTATTGTGTTGCTCATCATTGTTTGTTTACTCTTTAGTTCTTCTAGGTCCTTGTTAAACGTTTCTTGTATTTTCTCCATTCTATTTCCAAGATTTTGGATCATCTTTACTATCATTACTCTGAATTCTTTTTCAGGTAGACTCCTATTTCCTCTTCTTTTGTTTGGTCTGGTGGGTTTTTGCCTTGCTCTTTCATCTGCTGCATATTTCTCTGTTTTGTTTGGGATCTCTTTTTCACAGGCTGCAGGTTCACAGTTCTCGTTGTTTTTGGTGTTTGTCCCCAGTGTGGAAGGTTTGTTCAGGGGCTTGTGTAGGCTTCCTGGTAGAGAGGACTGGTGTCTGTGTCCTGGTGGGTGGGGCTGGATCTTGTCTTTCTGGTGGGCAGGGCCGTGTCTGGTAGTCTGTTTTGGGGTGTCTGTGAACTTAGTGTGATTTTAGGCAGCCTCCTTGCTAATGGGTGGTGTTGTGTTCCTGTCTTGCTAGTTGTTTGGCATGGGGCTTCCAGCAGTGGAGCTTGCTGGCCGTTGAGTGGAACTGGGTCTTAGCATTGAGATGGAGATCTCTGGGAGAGCTCTTGCCAATTGATATTACATGGGGCTGGGAGGTGTCTGGTGGTTCAATGCCCTGAAGTCTATTGCCATATAAGAAACCACCCTAAAACTCAGTGGTTTAAAACAACAGCCATTGAATTAGATCATAAGTCTGTGGGTCTTGAATTTGGGCCTGGTGCACCTGAATGATTCTACTGGTTTGACTAAACTTATCATGTGTCCAGGTTCAGCTGCTGATCAACTAGATGGCTCTTCTGAGTTTTCACCGATTATCTGCTGGGACAGCAAAGGTTCATGGGCCACATCTCTTTTGTCATCCAGAAGGCTAGCTTGAGCTTGGTTATGTAGTTAGTTTCCAGGGTATGATTAGTAGCAGGAGAGGAAGGTCTCTTAAAATGCAGGCTACAAATTTGCATAACATCACTGCCAGCCAATGCTATCAGTCAAAGAAAGTACAGGGCAGTTCTGATGTAACGGATGTGGAAGTAGACCCCACCCCTTGATGGGGGAAACTTAAAAAGTAATGTGTTCTTTTTTGTAATCTACCACAGCAAGTGATACAGACTGCAGTGTGGAGGTATAGACTCCCCTTCTATCAGAAAGTAGAGTGTTCCTATGAAACCTTTCATAAGCCTCAATGGCATAAAGAGATGAAGCAAATATCTTAGGACACATCTTGCAAAAGGATGCACAAAATCAATGGAGATAAAGCACAGATGCTCACAGACACAGTGCAAAGCTATGGTGGCTCAGTACTCAGATGCTGAGTGTAGCTGCAAAACCAATGCTGAACACTACCTTTGCTTTCCACCTTTTTTTCAGAAAAGTGAAAATCCTCTGGATTTCTTTCAGTTAAGGACAACAGGTACTAATGTAGGTCTTTTGTAATAGCGAAATGGAGTAAAATGAGCTTTTAAATGTGAGGGATACCTGTACCTTGTGGAACAGGGAGGAAAACAGGAAACCAAGAGTCTTTTGGAAGGAACATAGGCAGGAAGTGGGGTAGAGTAACCTGAGCTCATATAGACTGACAGGATTTGGTGCAGTTACCCTGTAGCTTTCACTCAAGTCCTGCCTTTGTACACTGAGAAGTAATGATTAATATTCTAGCAAGTTTACTGAGGCTTCCCTTAAACTCTGTCTCCTTAAACTTTATCTCCCTAAACCTCTATCTGGAATTTTTCTAGATCATATGCTCCCCCTGTTACTTATGTTCAAACAGGACTGCTCTCATACTTAGAGGCAACTGCAGTCAGGGGTAAAACCTGCAGTAATATGCTACACTGATACACACTTCTTAGTTACAGACCTGGCATTTTACAACATTTAAACATGTAGCCTTTGTTAATAGGAGGCATATTGTTCTAAGTGTTTTTGACTTAAAGTTAATAATATACTAGAACTAAAACTCCAGATACGTTCAACAAGTCCTGGGAAGAGGGAGGAAATGGAGAAGGTGAGTATAAGCAAGATTAAATCATATACAATTTTCAGAGGGAGTTTATAGATACAAGTTCCCCCTTTTATATTTCTTTTGACAGGTAATATGTATACAAGAAACAAAATTAAAAGTTCCAGATATGATATGATTAAAAAATACCATTCTCATTCTAGTTCCCCAGTTTACTAATTTCTCTCACGGGATGAGCCCCGCATTACTGATTTCTTGTTTATTCTTACAGAACTGTATATCTTCTTCTTTCTTTCCATCTTCATCTTTCTTTTTAACTTAAGAGGTAGTTCACTATGTCTCCTGTTTTACAGTTAACTATTCCCTTTTGACAAGTTATTCACAACTTATATTGTAAATCAGTTTATGTCAATCAGTCTGTTAGTAAACACTAAGTTGCCTCGTTTTTTTTGAACTGCTATGTTTATGTCCAATTGTTTACCAAAATTGGATCAATCCTCTATTGAAGTTAAGTTATAATCTCCAGTATTTTGTACTGTTGAGCCTTGGATAACATGGGATAGGGGCACTGACCCCTTGCACAGTTGAAATCTGAGTATAACTTTACAGTCAGCCCTCCGTATCCGTGGTTCTTCCATATCTGTGGTTCTGCATTTGTGGATTCAACCAACCTCGGATTATACAGTACTATAGTATGTTTTTATTGAAAAAAATCCACATATATGTGGACACTTGCAGTTTAAACCCATGTTCAATGGTCAACTGTATGTATAAACACTGCTAAAATGAATGTTCACATTTAATGACACATTTAAATAAATGACACATTTTTAAAATGTGTCATTTCTTAAATATACCAGAATATATCTGTGGAAAGAATCTTAGGACTGGATTTGCTGGTATAAAAAAGGGTGCATGCATCTGTCATTTTGAAAATATTGCCAAATTGCTATCAGTTGAGCTTTTTGCTCTGTATAATTTTAAAATTATTTTATTCCAATTAAATTTAGAAAATCTTTTCCATTACAGTTTCTGAGCTTTGTGTCATACTTAGGGATTTTATTTTTTTTTCAGTTCAGGACTTTAAATTTCTCATTTCATTTGAGAATGTTGATGTTTTATTATTTTATTTTTATTCTGTATATTATTTAATTTATTATTTTAATTATATAACCTACCTTCATTTATTTTGTGTAAAGTGTGATGTAGAAATACAATTTTTTTTCCGGATGTCTACTCAGGTGGCCTAATCCATTTATTGACTAATACATATTTTTATTAGTGATTTAAAATTATATCTTTATCATCCTACTTAATTTTTGATGTTGTTTTCTTTCTTGTCCCTTATTTACTAATACTTCTTTTGTTTGTATTAGATATCAAACACTGGTTTTGCATAGGAATCCACAGCTAAGTAGAGGAAAGAGGTTTCATAGTTTGGCAAGGTTGATGAAAAACAGTCTGGAGCTGCCACTGAAAGAAGAAGAAACAAAGCAAAGAACCCAAATAAATAATAAAGAAAGCAGTATCCAGAGGGAACTAGACAAAGAAGTTAGATGTGTACATCCACATGATATCATATAGCTATCCACACATGCATCGCCATATAATGAAAGGGGAAGCAAGAGAAACCATAAGCCTAGTGTGGGAAGAGAAAGATAGAGAAGGATTTATAAATGATATAAAGTCCATAGAGGTCCAGAGGAATAAAAATTAAACTGTGGGACTTCCCCGGTGGCACAGTGGATAAGAATCTGCCTGCCAAAGCAGGGGACACTGGTTTGAGCCCTGGTCTGGGAAGATCCCACATGCCGTGGAGCAGCTAAGCCTGTGCACCACAACTACTGAAGCCCGCGCACCTAGAGCCCGTGAGCCACAGCTACTGAAGCCCATGTGCCTAGAGCCCGTGCTCTGCAACAAGAGAAGCCACTGCAATGAGAAGCCCGCGCACCGCAACGAAGACCCAACGCAGCCAAAAATAAATAAAATTAAAAACAAAAAAAGGAATTAAACTGAGATTTATGCTGGGTATTAGGGTCTGTGATGGCCAAAATTGATAGCATCTCCCTTCCCTACTCAGGTTATGAAGCAAAATTTCTCTTTTTTTTTTAGTAGTAGAGGCGAGATCAGAAGACGTGGCTTCAGGGCCATTAAGGAAGAGGGTTTTCTAATCCTGAGCTCCAGAATTCTTTAGATTTAACCACTTAGTCAAGGCAAAATAAGATTGTGAAAGCTTCCCTGGAGAAGAACCATTTCCCCCATAAGTAGCAGCAAAACTAATGCGCACTGCAGGCATCTTGCTCCCTAGAGGAATACAGATGGAAGAGAACAAACTTGTCAAAATGGTTCCAAAAAGAAACATTGCTCTGGGTAACTCAGGCAGAAACAGACTGATAAAGGGACAGAGAGAGGCAAAAAGGGCATCAAAATCCCTTCTCTAAGAAACGAGGAGGGAAAATGTGTTCCCTCTAATATTAGACTTCTAGGCCTAATGAATGATGAGAGAAATGATCCCTGAAATAGAACAAGAAGGTGTCAGTTATGGCATGTTAAACAATTAAATGTCTGATCGTATGTATGGTTAAAGGAAGGAAGGGTCATCAAGTGAACGTTGTTTAAAAATGTATGATGAGGTAAGGTTTCAGCGTTATGGGAATGGGAAAGCTTTACTGAGAATTTTTAGGAATAAATAGACAAAAACACAAACTTTAATGTCAATGACCACAAAGAAGAAAAGCATGATAAACCCTTTTCTTATTTAATTGTATCCAAAAAGTAATCCATAATGCTTATGTTAATCATTCAGCTTTAGAGATTAAAATTGTGACCTGATTGTGAAGAGCTCTCAACCAGACACACACACACACACACACACACACACACACACACACGTGATTTGACCAAAGGAGCTGGAGAATGCCACTGCACTCTAGTCCATTACTAAATAACATGTCACATGTCATTCATATTGGTTATTTCCACTACTCCTTGCCTCATACATTTTCATTTTTTCCTAAGCGTTTGGGATCTGCTTCTTAAACTTCAAAACGTGTTTTGTTGTTGTTTACAAATCAAAACATTACAGAATTCCAGAAATCTGATCTTTGAAAAGGTGGAGATTTTACTGACTTAACTCTGTACCCCGTAAGGTAATCACTAACTGTGATCCTTAATACTGAATCTGGAGATTCTGGAAGATTATTAAGCTTCAAATATGTAGTTGGCTGCTAGCAATAGTATTTGAATGGTTGATTGCAGAAGTTAAATGAAAAGAAAAAGACAGCAACCACTTAACGACAGAATTCTGGAGCTGTGTACAGCTGTCTCCACGAGCACCATTTTCTGCCTTTCTAGCTGTGCTGCCTACGCAAATTCCATGACTTCCTTGAGTTTCTATTTACACAATTTTGAAATGCATATATATACATATATATGTGTATATAGGTACATTTATACATATATATATGTATAAATGAATATATATATAAAACATGTGAGACTCATCACGGGCTGGACCCACCTTACACCTCACCTCTTCAGCAGAACTCCCTCTCCAGTGTACAGTTTAATAATAGAAATATTTTTAATCTTGAGAATTTCCAAATAATGACATAAGAAGTTATAAGTGATGCCTGATTTCATTACTCTCTTTTGTACTATCCACCCATTAATTTCATAAAAATAAGATGAAATAATGCTGAATTGAAGTATCAGTTGGCTTAAATAAATTTTATTAAATACATTTAATGATTAAATAAATGATTTTTTCACTCTATTTTAAACTTTGGAATTTATGTATGTATTAATACATAATGCATTTATTAATTTAAAGTATAAAATCTAAAAAAACTATATAAAGAAGGTAATTCATAACTATGTCACCAGATTACACATCTATTATCATATCATAATCAATAAATTTGTACTTGTATTAATTGTAAGGCAAATACACTTCCTGGATGTCTGCCTTAAAGACGCTTATACCCATGGTGTTAGAAATATTAGCTAGAGTATGTGAGTTCTTTGTTGCTCATTTCTTGATGTTAGTAGTTCTCAAAGTGTGGTGCCCAGATCAGTAGCATCAGCTTCGCCTGGAAATTTGGAAGTGCAAAATCGGGTCCCACCCCAGACCTACTGAGTCCTGAGATAGAAACTCTGGGGGTTGGGACTCAGAAATCTGTGTTCTAACAAGTTCCCTAGGTGACTCAGATGCATGCTCAAGTTTGAGAACCACAGCTCTATGTGATTCTATGCTGTGAATTCTGAAATTCCCTCCCTGAATAAGAGAAGCTGAAATTGCATCACAAAAACCCAGATAATGCATCCCATAATTACATGGCACTAGTAAATTAGAGTGTCATATTGAATGTCTCTTTTAGGTAAATAAATGTTTTGATGGGAATTTTGCCCCTTTTTTGGTCTGGTGAAGATAATCTTGGAATCCAAGTGTATATGTAATGCAGAATGAAAGGGTACCTACACAATTTACTGTTTACTTTAGAGCAAGGCTAAAAGGCATAGTCATACCTGTTGGAACCTACTGAATATAATTTTTACATATTGTTCTTTCAATAACGATGACTTTAATTGCCCAAAGATAAATTACCTCACCAGTACTTTTCAGATGAATATTTTCAGGATTATCTTGCCTTGGAGCCTGAGGGCAGCCAAATGAGCAAGGATGGGATGTGATAGAAAAGCAGCTTTAAACTCTTCCTGAAGCTTGTTGTCTTAGAATAACCACCAGATAGTCCTCCTGGTGTAGACTAAAGAACACCTAGGTTGTCAGGTCCACAAATTTTCTGCCAATTTACATGGTTCCCTGAGAACTGACTCAGCACACTTTGTAGAACTAATCTAATGTTTTTATAGGGTTGTGTACTGTTACTCTCCCCTCCTCCCCCTCCTCCTCCTCCTCCTCCATCTCTTCCAACTTATCCTTTTTCTTCTTCTTTTCTTAACGGTTATATATAGTATTATACAATGTATATCTTAGTCAATCAATTACTATTGTTTCCATTATCTGGGATATTATGAACATTGCTTTGTTAAACACCCTTATACTTAGATTTGTGTTTGATGATTTTCCCCTCAAGATATATTATTTCAATAGCATATCTGTGCCAAAAAGCGTACATATTTTTAGAGCTTTCAATACATATTGTTATATTACTCCCTAGACACCTGTTGCTAATTACCAATTCAATTTTTAGGATATACCTTTTATTTAAATGCATGTTAACACTAGGCAGTAGTACTATTTTTCTTCTTTGTCAATCTAATTACTGTTTATTTTAATAAAATTTCCTTTGATTACTAATGAGGTTAGGCATTTAAAAATTTTACCAGCCAATTATATTTCCTCTTTTGTTATTTATTTCATTTGTCAATCCTTCTATTGGATATTCATCTATCTTATTGATTTTTAGGAGCTCTTTGTATATTAATGACATCAATCCATTAATGATATTAATGATACACTGGAAATGCTTCTCCAAGGTATTTTTTTCTTTTAAATTATTTCATTTTTTACTTTTTCCTCAGCTTTACTGAGATATAATTAACATTGTGTAGGTTTAACTTGTACAAGGAACTTGATACATTTATATATTGCAAAATGATTGCCACCATAGTTTTAGCTACCTCCTCCATCCCATCACATATCCAAGTTATTCTTTGTCTTAACTTTATTTACTGTATTTTCCATGTTTACATAGAAAATATATTAATTTTCCCTATGTATCTACCTATGTGACAAGCTTAAATAAATGTTTTCCATCCCCAAATTATTTAACCATATGTATTTTCTTTCAGTACTTTTCTTTTTTCATCTAAATGTATAATACATCTGGAATTTCTTTTGAGGTAAGTATATGTTAGGAGTCTATCTTTTCTTCTAAGGAACTCCCTATCCCAAGATAATATAAGTAGGAAAACTTTTTGACTGTCAGAGGAGAACTTCTCAATACCACAGTCTATTTGAAAATTTCAGAAAGAATCTGTCATCTATTCTTTCTCTACAGACCATTTCACAGCATTTTATCATTGTGCTTCTTCACTGAATTGACTGACTGAAAATTGACTGGTTAGTGTGAGATAGAAGAGCAAATGTTTAACTAATTCTGACTTTTCTTCAAGTTAACCAGTTCCTTCTCATATTTTTATCTCAATTTAAGAAAACTGCAGTGATTTTTTTCTTCTGATGATGATCCCAGTAAAGTTATTTGTTTCAAAGCATATTTTGGAAATTTGCAGTTCAAAACACAAATCCCTTGGTCCCTATTACTCTTTGTTGTAAGGGGATACAGTGTAAAGTCCCTTACAAGGGTCAATTGCTAATTTTCCTTAGTATGTGTCTCCTTTCAGAGAAAACTAAACCATGTCTTTCTCTCCGTGGAGGTCTGAGACAAAAATAGCATGTCCATGCCTCATCAATTTGCATATTCCATTCAGCTTTCAAAGTAGTGTTGAGATGATCTTTTCTTACCAGAGTTGGGCATTCCTCAGGGTGCTCTTCTGTAATCAGAGAGCAGTATGCTGACTACACTACAGAGACTCTGGCCTGGTGGACTCTGAAGAGAGTCCAGAATTGCCCAAGAGAGACCCAGTTCTTATTCTTACTATGCCATTTCATTAACTTTCAATTCTTACTAAACCCCTTAATCTTTCAGTATTTCATGTTTTGCATCTGCAGCAAATGATAATAACGCTGATGTATTCTACCAGGAGATTGTTAGGATTAACTAATTAATGGTTACAAAGAGCCTTTTAAATAGAAAGTGCCAAATGCCTTCCCTGGTATGAAGCAAAATCATTTTGCTTGCTTTTTCATCTGTCCTTTGTTGTTAAGCTGTCTTCTATCATCTACTTTCAGACTGCTTAGGCCCATCTACTTTTCAATTCAATTCCTTCCAAAAGACTTTTAAATAAAATCAAACTACTTTAGTTCCCAATTATGGGTAAGGAAATGATCCTACTTTTATAGCTCAGTGCCTGGGGGACACAAGTCATAAGGTGCTTCTAATTCACCAGAATCAGAATGCTTTAAACATTCACTGGAATGTTTAAAAAGTCCAAAACAAAAAGACCAATATAGCATAAGGAAATTTCAAGAGATCAGAATTCAAATTACCAGAAACCTCAGTTACCTCGAAAACATTTTCCTGACAATTCACCTTTCATGAAATAAAGAAATCATACATTTGATTTTTAAAAATATACACACAGAGGTCCCCAATAGACATTTTTTCCAAAGAAGATATACAGATGGCTGACAGACACATGAAAAGATGCTCAACATCACGAATCATCAGGGAACTGCAAATCAAAACTACAATGAGATATTACCTCACACCTGTCAGAATGGCTAGTATCAAAAAGACAACAAATAACAAGTGTTGGCGAGGATGTGGAGAAAAGGGAATCCTTGTGCACTGTTGGGGGGAATGTAAATTGGTGGAGCCACTATGGAAAACAGTATGGAGGTTCCTCAAAAAATTAAACTAGAACTACCCTACGATCTAGCAATTCCACTTCCGGGTATTTTTCAGAAGACAACAAAACATTAATTTGAAGAGATATATACACCCCTATGTTCATTGCAGCATTATTTACAATAGCCAAGATATGGAAGCAACCAAAGTGTCCATTGGTAGAGGAGTGTATAAATAAATCATACAAATACTGTATGATTTCATTTATATGTGGAATATAAAAAAAAAACAAATGAATAAATATAACAAAACAACAACAGAGTCAAAGACACAGAGAACAAACAGGTAGTTTCCAGTGGAGGGTGAGGTGGATGAGTGAAATAAGTGAGGTAGATTAAGATGTACAAACTCTCAGTTACAAAATAAATGAGTTAAGGGGATGAAATATACAGCATGGGGAATATAATCAAAAATACTGTAATATCTTTGCATGGTGACAGATGGTAACTGACATCATGGTGACCATTTTGTAATGTATAGAAATGTTGAATGACTATGTTGTACACCAGGAACTATCATAGTATTGTAGGTCAATTATACTTCAAGCAAACAAGCTCACAGAGAGATCAGATCTGTGGTTTCTAGAGGTGGGGGTGGGGGGAGGGGGAATTGGATGAAGGTGATCAAAAGGCACAAACTTCCCTTTATAACATAGTAAGTACTAGGGATGTAATGTACAACATGACTGATACAATTAACACTGCTGTATATTATATGTGAAAGTGAAGAGCGTAAATCCTGAGTTCTCATCATACCGAAAAATATTTATTTTTACAAAATAATTTTGTATCTATATGAGATGATTGATGTTCGCTAAACTTATTGTGATAATCATTTCATGATGTATGTAAGTCCAATCATGCCACACACCTTAAGTGTGTACAGTGCTGTATATAAATTATATCTCAATAAGAGTGGGAGAAAAAAATTAATTAAAAAATAAATATGCACACAAATTCATGGATATGTCACACTCTACTCAACCTTCTATAGAGATGCATCTTTAGACTAGATGACTGCATGATTTATCATCAAAACCAGTATTGAGGGCGGGGGAGAAGATGGCGGAAGAGTAAGACGCGGAGATCACCTTCCTTCCCACAGATACAGTAGAAATACATCTACACGTGGAACTGCTCCTACAGAACACCCACTGAACGCTGGCAGAAAACGTCCGACCTCCAAAAAGGCAAGAAACTCCCCCCGTACTGGGGTAGGGCAAAAGAAAAAAAAAAAGAAATAACAGAGACAAAAGAATAGGGACGGCACCTGCACCAGTGGGAGGGAGCTGTGAAGGAGGAAAGGTTTCCACGCACTAGGAAGCCCCTTCGGCGGCGGAGACTGCGGGTGGCGGAGGGGGGAAGCTTTGGAGCCACGGAGGAGAGCGCAGCCACAGAGGTGCGGAGGGCAAAGCGGAGACATTCCCGCACGGAGGCTCGGCGCCGAGCAGCACTCACCAGCCCGAGAGGCTTGTCTGCTCCCCCGCCGGGGCGGGCGGGGCTGGGAGCTGAGGCTCGGCTTCGGTCGGATCGCAGGGAGAGGACTGGGGCTGGCGGCGTGAACACAGCCTGAAGGGGTTAGTGCGCCACCGCTAGCCGGGAGGGAGTCCGGGAAAAAGTCTGCAGCTGCCGAAGAGGCAAGAGACTTTTTCTTCCCTCTGTGTTTCCTCGTGCGCAAGGAGAGGGGATTCAGAGCGCCGCCTAAACGAACTCCAGAGAAGGGCGCGAGCCGCGGCTATCAGCGCGGATCCCACAGCCACAGGGGCGCAGAGGGAAAAACGGAGAGACTCCCGCACAGAGGCTCGGCGCCGAGCAGCGCTCACCACCCTGAGAGGCTTGTCTGCTCACCCGCCGGGGCGGGCGGGGCTGGGAGCTGAGGCTCGGCTTCTGTCAGAGCGCAGGGAGAGACTGGGGCTGGCGGCGTGAACACAGCCTGAAGGGGTTGGCGCACCACAGCTAGCCGGGAGGGAGACCGGGAAAAGGTCTGCAGCTGCCGAAGAGGCAAGAGACTTTTTCTTGCCTCTTTGTTTCGCTGCGCGCAAGGAGAGGGGATTCAGAGCGCCGCCTAAACGAACTCCAGAGAAGGGCGCGAGCCGCGGCGATCAGCGCAGACCCCAGAGACGGGCGTGAGACGCTGGGGCTGCTGCTGCCGCCTCCAAAAAGCCTGTGTGTGAGCACAGGTCACTCGCCACACCGCCCCTCCCGGTAGCCTGTGCAGCCCGCCACTGCCAGGGTCCCGGGATCCGGGGACAACATCCCCAGGAGAACGCACTGCGCGCCTCGGGCTGGTGCAACGTCACGCCGGCCTCGGCCGCCGCAGGCTCGCCCCGCCTCCTCTGTACCCCTCCCTCCCCGCGGCCTGGGTGAGCCAGAGCCCCCGAAGCAGCTGCTCTTTTAACCCCGTCCTGTCTGGGCGGGGAACAGACGCCCTCAGGCGACCTACACGCAGAGGAGGGTCCAAATCCAAAGCTGAACCCCAGGAGCTGTGCGAACAGGGAAGAGAAGGGGAAATCTCTCCCAACAGCCTCAGAAGCAGCGGATTAAAACTCCACAAACAACTTGATGTTCCCGCATCTGCTGAATACCTGAATAGACAACGAATCATCCCAAATTCAGGAGGGGGACTCTGGGAGCAGGAGATATTAATTTTTCCCCTTTTCCTTTTTTTTTGTGAGTGTATATGTATATGCTTCTGGGTGAGATTTTGTCTGTATAGCTTTGCTTTACAATAGCTTTATTTTACTTCACTATATTATAGCCTCTTTCTTTCTTTCTTTCTATTTTTTCTCCCTTTTACTCTGAGCCATGTGGACGAAAGGCTCTTGGTGCTCCAGCCAGGCATCAGGGCCGTGCCTCTGAGGTGGGAGAGCCAACTTCTGAACACTGGTCCACAAGAGACCTCCCAGCTCCACGTAATACCAAACGGCAAAAATCTCCCAGAGATCTCCATCTCAACATCAAGACCCAGCTTCACTCAATGACCAGCAAGCTATAGTGCTGGACACCCTATGCCAAACAACTAGCTAGACAGGAACACAACCCCATCCATTAGCAGAGAGGCTGCCTAAAATCATAATAAGGCCACAGACACCCCAAAATACACCACCAGACGTGGACGTGCCCACCAGAAAGACAAGATCTAGCCTCATCCACCAGAACTCAGGCACTAGTTCCCTCCACCAGGAAGCCTACACAACCCACTGAACCAACCTTAGCCACTGGGGACAGATACCAAAAACAACGGGAACTACGAACCTGCAGCCTGTGAAAAGGAGACCCCAAACACAGTAAGATAGGCAAAATGAGATGACAGAAAAACACACAGCAGATGAAGGAGCAGGCTCAGAACACACTGGACTTAACAAATGAAGAGGAAATAGGTAGTCTACCTGAAAAAGAATTCAGAATAATGATAGTAAGGATGATCCAAAATCTTGGAAATAGAATAGACAAAATGCAAGAAACATTTAACAAGGATGTAGAAGAACTAAAGAGGAACCAAGCAATGATGAAAAACACAATAAATGAAATTAAAAATACTCTAGATGGGATCAATAGTAGAATAACTGAGGCAGAAGAAAGGATAAGTGACCTGGAGGATAAAATGGTGGAAATAACTACTACAGAGCAGGATAAAGAAAAAAGAATGAAAAGAACTGAGGACAGTCTCAGGGACCTCTGGGACAACATTAAACGTGCCAATATTCGAATTATAGGGGTACCAGAAGAAGAAGAGAAAAAGAAAGGGACTGAGAAAATTTTTGAAGAGATTATAGTTGAAAACTTCCCTAATATGGGAAAGGAAATAGTTAATCAAGTCCTGGAAGCACAGAGAGTCCCATACAGGATAAACCCAAGGAGGAACACGCCAAGACACATATTAATCAAACTGTCAAAAATTAAATATAAGGAAAACATATTAAAGGCAGCAAGGGAAAAAAAACAAATAACACACAAGGGAATCCCCATAAGGTTAACATCTGATCTATCAGCAGAAACTCTGCAAGCCAGAAGGGAGTGGCAGGATATACTTAAAGTGATGAAGGAGAAAAACCTACAACCAAGATTACTCTACCCAGCAAGGATCTCATTCAGATTCGATGGAGAAATTAAAACCTTTACAGACAAGCAAAAGCTGAGAGAGTTCAGCACCACCAAACCAGCTTTACAACAAATGCTAAAGGAACTTCTCTAGGCAAGAAACACAAGAGAAGGAAAACACCTACAATAACAAACCCAATACATTTAAGAAAATGGGAATAGGAACATACATATCGATAATTACCTTGAATGTAAATGGATTAAATGCTCCCACCAAAAGACACAGGCTGGCTGAATGGATACAAAAACAAGACCCATATATATGCTGTCTACAAGAGACCCACTTCAGACCTAGAGACACATACAGACTGAAAGTGAGGGGATGGAAAAAGATATTCCATGCAAATGGAAATCAAAAGAAAGCTGGAGTAGCAATTCTCATATCAGACAAAATAGACTTTAAAATAAAGACTATTACAAGAGACAAAGAAGGACACTATATAATGATCAAGGGATCGATCCAAGAGGAAGGTATAACAATTGTAAATATTTATGCACCCAACATAGGAGCACCTCAATACATAAGGCAAATACTAACAGCCATAAAAGGGGAAATTGACAGCAACACAATCATAGTAGGGGACTTTAACACCCCACTTTCACCAATGGACAGATCATCCAAAATGAAAATAAATAAGGAAACACAAGCTTTAAATGACACATTAAACAATATGGACTTAATTGATATTTATAGGACATTCCACCCAAAAACAACAGAATACACATTTTTCTCAAGTGCTCATGGAACATTCTCCAGGATAGATCATATCTTGGGTCACAAATCAAGCCTTGGTAAATTTAAGAAAATTGAAATCGTATCAAGTATCTTTTCCGACCACAACGCTATGAGACTAGATATCAATTACAGGAAAAGATCTGTAAAAAATACAAACACATGGAGGCTACACAATACATTACTTAATAACGAAGTGATTACTGAAGAAATCAAAGGGGAAATCAAAAAATATCTAGAAACAAATGACAATGGAGACACGACGACCCAAAACCTATGGGACGCAGCAAAAGCAGTGCTAAGAGGGAAGTTTATAGCAATACAAGCCTACCTCAAGAAACAGGAAACATCTCGAATAAACAACCTAACCTTGCACCTAAAGCAATTAGAGAAAGAAGAACAAAAAAACCCCAAAGCCAGCAGAAGGAAAGAAATTATAAAGATCAGGTCAGAAATAAATGAAAAAGAAATGAAGGAAACAATAGCAAAAATCAATGAAACTAAAAGCTGGTTCTTTGAGAAGATAAACAAAATTGATAAACCATTAGCCAGACTCATCAAGAGAAAAAGGGAGAAGACTCAGATCAATAGAATTAGAAATGAAAAAGGAGAAGTAACCACTGACACTGCAGAAATACAAAAGATCATGAGAGATTACTACAAGCAACTATATGCCAATAAAATGGACAACCTGGAAGAAATGGACAGATTCTTAGAAATGCACAAACTGCAGAGACTGAACCAGGAAGAAATAGAAAATATGAACAGGCCAATCACAAGCACTGAAATTGAAACTGTGATTAAAAACCTTCCAACAAACAAAAGCCCAGGACCAGATGGCTTCACAGGTGAATTCTATCAAACATTTAGAGAAGAGCTAACACCTATCCTTCTCAAACTCTTCCAAAATATTGCAGAGGGAGGAACACTCCCAAACTCATTCTACGAGGTCACCATCACCCTGATACCAAAACCAGACAAAGATGTCACAAAGAAAGAAAACTACAGGCCAATATCACTGATGAACATAGATGCAAAAATCCTCAACAAAATACTAGCAAACAGAATCCAACAGCACATTAAAAGGATCATACACCATGATCAAGTGGGGTTCATCCCAGGAATGCAAGGATTCTTCAATATACGCAAATCAATCAATGTGATACACCATATTAACAAATTGAAGGAGAAAAACCATATGATCATCTCAATAGATGCAGAGAAAGCTTTCGACAAAATTCAACACCAATTTATGATAAAAGCCCTGCAGAAAGTAGGCATAGAGGGAACTTTCCTCAACATAATAAAGGCCATATATGACAAACCCACAGCCAACATTGTCCTCAATGGTGAAAAACTGAAACCATTTCCACTAAGATCAGGAACAAGACAAGGTTGCCCACTCTCACCACTATTATTCAACATAGTTCTGGAAGTCCTAGCCACAGCAATCAGAGAAGACAAAGAAATAAAAGGAATCCAAATCGGAAAAGAAGAAGTAAAGCTGTCACTATTTGCAGATGACATGATACTATACATAGAGAATCCTAAAGATGCTACCAGAAAACTCCTAGAGCTAATCAATGAATTTGGTAAAGTAGCAGGATACAAAATTAATGCACAGAAATCTCTTGCATTTCTATACACTAATGACGAAAAATCTGAAAGTGAAATTAAGAAAACACTCCCATTTACCATTGCAACAAAAAGAATAAAATATCTAGGAATAAACCTACCTAAGGAGACAAAAGACCTGTATGCAGAAAATTATAAGACACTGATGAAAGAAATTAAAGACGATACAAATAGATGGAGAGATATACCATGTTCCTGGATTGGAAGAATCAACATTGTGAAAATGACTCTACTACCCAAAGCAATCTACAGATTCAATGCAATCCCTATCAAACTACCACTGGCATTTTTCACAGAACTAGAACAAAAAATTTCACAATTTGTATGGAAACACAAAAGACCCCGAATAGCCAAAGCAATCTTGAGAACGAAAAATGGAGCTGGGGGAATCAGGCTCCCTGACTTCAGACTATATTACAAAGCTTCAGTAATCAAGACAGTTTGGTACTGGCACAAAAACAGAAATATAGATCAATGGAACAGGATAGAAAGCCCAGAGATAAACCCACACACATATGGTCAACTTATCTTTGATAAAGGAGGCAAGCATATACAGTGGAGAAAAGACAGCCTCTTCAATAAGTGGTGCTGGGAAAAGTGGACAGGAACATGTAAAAGTATGAAATTAGAACACTCCCTGACACCATGCACAAAAATAAACTCAAAATGGATTAAAGACCTAAGTGTAAGGGCAGACACTATCAAACTCTTAGAGGAAAACATAGGCAGAACACTCTATGACATACATCACAGCAAGATTCTTTTTGACCCAGCTCCCAGAGAAATGGAAATAAGAACACAAATAAACAAATGGGACCTAATGAAACTTAAAAGCTTTTGCACAGCAAAGGAAACCATAAACAAGACCAAAAGACAACCCTCAGAATGGGAGAAAATATTTGCAAATGAAGCAACTGACAAAGGATTAATCTCCAAGATTTACAAGCAGCTCATGCAGCTCAATAACAAAAAAACGAACAACCCAATCCAAAAATGGGCAGAAGATCTAAATAGACATTTCTCCAAAGAAGATATACAGATGGCCTACAGACACATGAAAGAATGCTCAACATCATTAATCATTAGAGAAATGCAAATCAAAACTACAATGAGATATCATCTCACACCGGTCAGAATGGCCATCATCAAAAAATCTAGAAACAATAAATGCTGGAGAGGGTGTGGAGGAAAGGGAACACTCTTGCACTGTTGGTGGGAATGTAAATTGATACAGCCACTATGGAGAACAGTATGGAGGTTCCTTAAAAAACTACAAATAGAACTACCATACGACCCAGCAATCCCACTACTGGGCATATACCCTGAGAAAACCATAGGTCAAAAAGAGTCATGTACCAAAATGTTCATTGCAGCTCTATTTACAATAGCCAGGACATGGAAGCAACCTAAATGTCCATCGACAGATGAATGGATAAAGAAGATGTGGCACATATATACAATGGAATATTACTCAGCCATCAAAAGAAATGAAATGGAGGTATTTGTAATGAGGTGGATGGAGTTAGAGTCTGTCATACAGAGTGAAGTAAGTCAGAAAGAGAAAAACAAATACAGTATGCTAACACATATATACGGAATCTAAGGGGAAAAAAAAAAAAAAAAGGCCATGAAGAACCTAGTGGCAAGACGGGAATAAAGACACAGACCTACTAGAGAATGGACTTGAGGATATGGGGAGGGGGTGGGGTGAGATGTGACAGGGTAAGAGAGTGTCATGGACATATATACACTACCAAATGTAAAATAGATAACTAGTGGGAAGCAGCCGCATAGCACAGGGAGATCAGCTCGGTGCTTTGTGACCACCTAGAGGGGTGGGATGGGGAGGGTGGGAGGGAGGGAGATGCTAGAGGGAAGAGAAATGGGAACATATTGTATATGTATAACTGATTCACTTTGTTATAAAGCAGAAGCTAACACACTATTGTAAGGCAATTATACTTCAATAAAGATGTTAAAAAAAAAAAACAAACAAAAAAAACAAAAAAAAAAAAACCAGTATTGATTCAACCAGAAGATCAGGATGAGATCAGAGCCACCCTAGACTAAACAGTATATATGGTCACCCTGTCCATACATCTACTGAATGATAATCAGTAGCATTCAGTTTGATGTTGCTGGTTGATTCAGGCAAGATTTTCAGTTTCTCTGTTATTAGCAGAAATAGAAACACAAAAAAGTTTCTGTTTAAGCCTGTGTTAATTAATTAATTAGAAAGTTCTATTTACTAATCATTCTTGAAACATTGAGTCCTCGTAATTCACACAGGCACCAGGACAGTAATTAAATAAAGCAATTGTCTGTTTTTGGAGTATCAATTCTATGCCTTCTGTTTTGGGGTAGCCCCATCTTATGCATGGCCCATTCTAGGTTCCTGCCCTCCGGGGATGTGATGGAAGGGAATTGGTCTGGTAGGGCACCTAGGAAAGCCTCCAAGTTTTCTGACTTTGTCCAGGACTGCACTGTCTTAGCAAAGAATCACTTACCGGAGAAGGAGTCATGCTAGCCAGTAGTGGCTCCCCAGCACATGCTCTGGCTCTAAACAATCACAGCCCTGAGCTCAAGAGCAAAGAAATAAGCCTTTTCTTCTGATTTTAGTGTGGGTAAAAATCACTAATTTGTTTTCCTAAAGTAGAGATTACTGAGCCCCACCCTCAGAGATACTAATGAAATTGGCTTTGCAAGAGACCCAGGATTTGCATGTCTCAAAACATCCTCGGTTATTCTGAAGGAAGTGGCCAGAACCTCTTTTCTAAGAAAATTGTTTCCAAACTTTAAACACCAAAGTTTGCACCATAACCTAAACATGGTCCACAATTATGGTTTTACCTGTATTTACAATGAAGCAGTTTGGACAATGAGGACTGCAACTTGAGAGGCTAAACATATCTAATATCGTCTATAAAATAAGAAAGAACTAGTAAGAGAACCTATTTTCTTATGAAGAAATCTTTTTAAAGATTAAATCATTTAAAACTGGAAGCTTAATTTAAGAACGCTTTCCTCAAAAACTGTACCTCTTAAAATGCCTCAAGTTGTTCTAAAGCAAGTGGCCAATGTTTCTCACACACACTGAGAACTACTGTCCTTAAAAGCTGCAGACCAATCTAGTTGACCATAACAGAGCTTTATATTTCATGACAATGGTTTTGTAATTTGTAAAATGAATCCTACACATTTAGGGTATTATTATTTTTTTATCCTACAAACCATAAGCAAACATCTTGGAATGTCTTACAATTTAATAGAGAAAAGGGACCAAGTGCACAAAACACTTAGGGTCATGCAAATTAAATTTTATGACCTTGATTATTTAAAAAGAGTTTGAATCTCTATTTGTGCTTCTGAACTTATTCCATCTTCCCCATAAGATTATAAAACATTCTAAGATATGAGTTGCTATTATATTGGCTAATCATAATAATGACAATGGTCAACAGTTTTATGCTAGGTATGTGCTAAGTGATATACACATAAAGTCATTCAGTAAGAGTTTATTCATTTTTATTAATTAGTCCTACAACTATTTGTTTGCCTACTATGAAAAGGGGCATACTTTGCAAGATGCTGGTGATCGTGATGAACATGGTAGATGATAATAGAGCTCTAACTTCAAACCTCAATATGGACATTTACAAGACAACTTACTAAGAGTTGTAAATTGATCAAGTTAGATGTGTTGACATCGATTGGAAGAAAACATGCCATAACTCAATGCCTTTTATCATTGGTTCATTTTTCTAGCTGAGTCCTCAAAAATACAGTTAAAACAAGAGGAGAGACGTGGTAAATGCTTTGACAGATGAGGAATAACATTTCAAGATTTTTTTTCTTTTCTTGGAAAGAGAAAAACCTAAAGCTCCCTTTATGTTCAATTATTGAATTCTCCAAAGACCCAGTATGAAAGCCATTACAAATTCTTGCAGTAAGCCAACAATAAAAGTATATTTTAGAACACTCAAAAAATACAAACAAGAAAATAGCTGCAAAGATGAATAGCTACTATCTCTAACTTTCACAATCCCTGAGCTAAATTTTGCTTAATTAAAATTAAACAACCATGGCCATAGAAAAGTTTCATGATAAAACCTCAATTCAAGTGGATTGTTGACTATTTACCAGTTATGAGCTATCATAACTTAGTTACTGAACTAATCCTCACTTACTGAATCTATAATATGAATAAAAATACTATTGATTTCACAGGGTTGTTCTGAGTAGTATAGAGGTAATGTTTTTAAAGTATTTAGCACTGTTGAGTGGAACATAGTGTTTACCTAAAACAAATAGACTGCCAAGTTATTTCTCTGGCAAAACTGGGTTTATTTAGAATCAACAAAAAACTGCAGTTCAGGGTCTGCAACAATGGCGAGCTATGTGCAAGTCTCTGGTAACAAGGAGAAGAGAACTCTTTCATAGAGAAGAAAAGGAAGCTGGGAGGGCTATGTTAAACTAAGGATCCTTTGGAGGAATTGAGAGTTTGAAGTACAGTGGCTTCTCATTGGCTGAGTTGTGACAGTCTCTCATTGGCTGAGCTCCTGCCAGGTAAGTAGAGGAAGTCTTTCTTCCTCCTGTTGGCCTCTGCTATTGCCAGAAGGCATGAAATCTCCCCCTCCTGGCCTCCCAAACCTATTTAAATTGAGTTTTCTGCTTATTAATTTTTATAATAGTAAATGCTCAAGAAAATTAGCTATTGTTTTACTAAGTCAAATCATTTAATTAATTATTTCTCAATTCTATTTTCTGTAGTATCAGTACAACAATGTACTGTATAATACAAGGGGTCCTAATGATTTCATGGATGTTTAGACCTCATAAGATGTCTGTTGTCTTTAGAATTTAAGTTAAAAAGTTATAACTAAGCCATTTTTCAAACTATAAGCAAAGGACCACAGAACTTGTTCCTTAAAAATCTCAGCTCTAACTATGCCTGTTACCACAGGTTTGAAGACATAGCTCACTTTTTTAATACTGATCTGAGTTTGCATATTCAGCAATCCTTTCCTCAGATTCTGTACTTTACCAGAGTATAATTGAGAGGCTTTCAATTACTGAGAAAAGAACTGATGAATTGTTAACCATTCCCCTGTGGGAATAATGTCTCTGACTCAATACAAATACAAATCATGTTCGAGAACAAGCTTGACAACTGTTTCTGAGTTTCATTATGCAGAACTTTTTACATTCCCCTCTCACGACCCCACCCACTCACCATTGTATTTTTTCCTTTATTATCTTGTCATTTTATTACATACTGTAAGACCTCTCAAAAGTTCTTTGGGGAACTCAAGGAAAATATTAAGTGTTTATAGTAGATTAGATGGTGCCTTTCAAAGGCATAAATTTTGGTGTGTGGGAAATTTAGGTTGTAGGACTGATGTTAAAGCTTTACCTGTTCCTTGAGGCAACTCCCAAATGCCACTCTCCTCACCTGAACTCACCAAAGCAGCCCCTCACTCTTGGCTGTGTCCTCAGGTCTATCTTGACATAGGTCAAGCACACTGATTGCCCTCCAGTACAGCCTGTAGAAACTGTAGCCAGGGACTACACAAGCACTCATTCTTCCTCATTGTTTGGCCACATATATACTGAAATGTCAACATTTGTTTTTCTATTTCCTACCAAAATCTCTTAAAGAAGGGATTATATTTAGTCACCCTCTATTTAGGTAAAAATATTTACTAATGATAATGCTTCATCATTTGCCATTATTGGAATAACCAGAACACAGATTGCAAAGCTTTCAGTTTTATCCTCAATGATTGGGTTGAAGAGGAAAAGCATTGATTCTCTTAATAAACAGGCAGAGGAGTAAATGGGGGTGGTTACAAGTTCTTCCTTTGTTTTTATCTTTTGTAAGCACATACAAACTCAAACTTCCATATTTTCTGCTTTATTCCAATGACAAGGCAGTCATACTCTTAGAATGGGCAAGTAGAGTGCAGAAAGTATGTTTTGATTTTTGTGATAGCTGTCATTCTCAGTACATTTGAATCCACACAGTTGAATTCAAATTGTGAATGTATGTCTGTTACAGCTATATTTCTGTAAGTAGGGGTAGCTCTTATTTGGTTCAGCACAGTGATTTTCCTGGAGGACGTTTTTAAAAGGAAATTGTCTACGTGAAGAAATGATGTAGTTATAATCCTCAGAGTTAACCTTTTCAAACATGTATAAGTGGCATACATTCCCTTGTTTTGCTGTTTTATTTTCAATCCAAGATTTTTAGAGCGTTTTTTGCTCACATCTCTCTCCCCGCTCCTCAAATCTCCTGCATGATGCAAGATTGAAGTTAGAGGTCAGACAAATAAAATTAGATGGAATACTTGGGAAAACTCCCTCCTTTCTTTCCTCCGTCTGTCCCTCCTTCCCTCCCTCCTTACCTTCCTTCCATCTTTGCTTCCATGCTTTGTTTTCTCTTTGGGGCATTTTAAAGCTATTTTAGATTGTAATTTATACCATCCCCAGGTCAAGTTAAAAAGCCCTAGCCAATCTGCAGACAGGTTACCCCAGGCTCTTATTACCATTCCGTGCAAATTTCTGTTTCTCTTTAATGTTGTTCTACTGACATCTAAGGACATACAATGGAAACTTTACCACTGGTAAAGATTTTGTCCCTTGATTTGCCTTTTCAAACTATTTTCCCTTGATTTACCTTTTCAAAGTCGATTTAATGTTTTGAAATAGTACCCAGTATTGGTGAGCCTAAGTTGAAAAATGGTATTCTCAGAAAGAAATGATTAAACTGTATACCGTAAAGGGAAGCAATTTGGCAATAATATCAAAAGTATTAAAGATATATATATATATAAAAATTGTGATCGAGTAACTACATGTTTAGCAACCCATGCTAATAAAATAATCAAGCATATACACAAATTTTTTCAAGTTGCTATTCATGTTAGAATATGAGAAATTTCTTGAGTATCCAATGATTAGACAATTAATCAATAAATTAATCATAATTAGAATATTATGGTAGCATTAAAATCATGTTTGCTTTTAAGGGAAAAGTATGTTTTGTGTGTGTATTTCAGAAGGATATTTTAAATATATTAAATAATACTAATATACTAATAATACTAAATGAGAAAAGAAGGTTTTAAAAGTGCAAATCATTTATGATTATAATTCTGAAACCATATATATATATATACGGTTTCTCTCATATATATTAGAATACAGCAAAATTTTAATGTTCTATTCAATTACCTCTGAATGGTGATATCATTAGCTTTTTCTGTATTGCGTACACTGAGCATGTATAACTGGAAAAAAAGAGATATTAATCTGGAAAAAAGCTCATTTTAAAGATATCAAATGATTTCTCATCCATTCTACCGTTCACAATACACTAGTTCTTATTACTATTAATTTTGTCACTATCTCCTAAATATATCTTCTCTACATTACACACATTTAAGATTCCCAAATGCTTCCATTAAATGTTTTACATTATCCTTGATTAATAAAACCAACTGCTGCAAAATATAAAATATTTACAAAGCTTGATTCAGTGAAAATGTAACCTCATTTTATTGCCAGGAGGAGTATACAGTTAATGGAGAATGTGATTCAAAGAAATTGAAAACCTTAAATGCATGTGAACCTTATTTAACAAGATATTAGCAGTAATAGTATTCAAGGAATCACGAAAATTAGTGAGATCTTATTATCAGCCTGTCTGTTTGTACTACAGCTCTCTGCTGGAAAGATCCACAGGAATCTTCTAATGCCATGGTCTATAAATTGTCTCATGAAGAGCAGTTTATTTATTTAATGAAATTTAACCCCGATCACTCTTTTCTGAATGTTGTCAACCTACTGTGTAGAAGTGCATCATATCAACCTAATTTCAGAAGGTTCTCTTTTGTGAAAAACACTAAGTTTAATGTTCCAAATATATTTTAGTTTCAAGTAATTATCACCATTATCATATATTACAACCTTAGGTAAGTGTTAATGACATATTGGCACGCTGTTATTACTTTCAAAATATAATAAATGTTTCAGTTATTTTCTCAAATATCGAATCAAAAATCAAGACTAGCCTTTGTAAAAATTAAGAAACAGAAACCTGAATTAACTAGAGTTGTGAGACCAGAAGGGAGAGCTCCCACTCCCTTCCATGAGGGCAGAGACCAACAGGAAGAAGAAAGATTTCCCCTTCCTCCCGGCAAACACTCAGCCAATGAAAGCCATGGACGCTTTGTTTACTGTAGCCCTCTCAAGTTCCTTTTTTCTCTCCACTAAAGCTTTCTCCTTCCCTTGCCGGATGAGGACTTGCAGGCAGCTGGCCTTGGTTGCAGACACCGAATTGTAATTTGCTGCTGATCCCAAATAAGCCCATCTTTGCTGGACACATACTGGCAGCCTATTTGTTTCAGATCAACACCTTCTTAAAAAGTGACATTTAAACTGGGTCCTCATGGAGTCCCAAGTAAGCAAATGAGCTTGGGCAGAGGGGGGAAAAAAGCCAGGAGGAAAAGGATCCAGAATATGCAAATGTCTAGGGCAAAAGAGAAAAGTTATTAAAAATTGCTCAGTAGAGCTGAAACAGTGAAAAGAGATTTATTTAATTCAATAAATGTTTATGAATCATCTACTCAGGGTTATGCATGTGATTGGTACTGGGGATTTGCTGATGAACTGGAGAAGGAGGGAGGCTGGGAATGGAGATTTAAAAACGTTATACATACAAATATAAACGTGCTGAGTGTTACCAGGGAGGACACCTCTAGCTAATCTGGAAGACCTAACCCAGACTGGAAAGAAAGGGAAGACTTCCAGAGGAAGTGACATTGAGCTGGACCTGGAGGATAAAACGATCGCAGCCAGCTTGGCAGAGTCAGAGCAGGGGGCCAAGCATACATCAGGACGTGGAGAACATGAGGCAGGCGACTTTAGCAGGGTCACGGAATATGACAAAGTTCACTATAGCTTAGTGTGGAGAGCCTGCGGGAGCGGGGACGCGGTGATGGACAGGAAGTGGGTGGGGCTAAACATGCAGGGCATTGCGGGTCCAGGACTGTGGTCTTTATTGTAAGAGCTGTGGAAGGACTTGACCTCCCAAAACAGAGAACTGACAAAATCAGAGGTGCGTTTTTAAAAGGTCACTTTCAGAGGCACTGTAGAAAACACGTGAGGGTGAATGAAGGGAGACTGCTTAGGCAGCTAATACAGAACTTCAAAAAATAGGCTAAGGGCGATTTGGGTGGCAGTCGTAGTAACAGGAATGAAAGGAAGTGGACTAAAGCATTTTGCTCCAGACCTCCTCTCCTAATGACTGAGGCTCTAGATAAGCAACCAGCCTGCCCTCTATGAGGTATAAACCACATAGCTCCTCCAGGCTGAGAAGCAGGGCGTCACTCCCTGACGGACACGGAGCGACGCATCATTATGCCTTTTTACAGGTCATTTAATAATATCTATTTCAATGTTACAAAGTTTAAATGGGATAAATTGAATGCGCTTTGGAAACTATGATCATTTTATTCTAAAACCCTAAACAGATATCCACCCATCTATATTCATTCATTAAACACTTCCTTTAGGCTTGACATTGTGCTGGGCATCATGGAAAAACCAGAAGAAATTTATGAATGTATTGGTGTGTGATTTAAAGAAGTGCTTAAAAGTGAATAGAGGGCTTCCCTGGTGGCGCAGTGGTTGAGAATCTGCCTGCTAATGCAGGGGACGCGGGTTCGAGCCCTGGTCTGGGAAGATCCCACATGCTGCGGAGCGACTACGCCCGTGAGCCACAATTACTGAGCCTGCGCGTCTGGAGCCTGTGCTCTGCAACAAGAGAGGCCGCTACAGTGAGAGGCCCGCGCACCGTGATGAAGAGTGGCCCCCACTTGCCGCAACTGGAGAAAGCCCTCGCACAGAAACGAGGACCCAACACAGCCATAAATGAATGAATAAATAAATAAATGAATAAATAAAAATTAAAAAAAAAAAAAAAGTGAATAGAATTAAGGGAACATTGAAAAGAGTGAGGTGGACCCAGACCTTCTGCTCTAAATATAGATCATGTTTCTCTGTTTTAAATCTATGAGAATTGTGCTGAGTTAACCTTGAAATACAATTCATCTTCTCTTGATTTGTTATTTAGAAGTGTTGATTACCCTAGGGGGAGAATTATCTTGTGAGTGAACTTGGGAAGTGTCTGGTGGAGATTTTCCCAGCAGTTGGAACCCAGATGATTACTGTATCTGCCCAATGTCATGGCCAGACCCTCACTGTTTATGTTTCATTATAATCCAATTAGGTAAGCACAGCCTTAAAGGTTTATAGATAACAGAGGTTCCAAACGTTTTAATTTCTCTTTTATTCTTGTGATGGAACATTCTGCTCAAAGGAAAAAACAAACAGATTCTATTACTGGTGAAATCATTTTGTTCTCATCGAAACTGTCTCTGGGCCTCTTCTTATTTCTGCCTGTCTTCCTGATCTAAACCAGGTTGTTATTGAGAGCACTTTCATTGGCACTTTGTGAAAACACCGTTTGTATCATCATTTATTCTATTGCTCTGCAGTTAGGTCTATGTTCCGATGAACATAAAGATCGAACGAAATTCCATGAAGCATACACATCTCGGGGAGAAAACAAAAGTAAAATTTTCGCTCCTCAGTTTATGGAATGTTAGACAATCTGTGAATACAGTTGATTTTACTCATCTTTCTTTGACTTAAATTTTACTTCAGAAGTATTAAAATATATAGTTCAGTAATGGTAGAAAAGATATGAGCATATATTTTTGCAATCATAAAATTTTTTTATATGCAAGGAAGATATCAGAAGATATGGATTTTAGTTCTAATTCTTGGAAAAGTCCCAAACATCTCAAAATATCAATTTTCTTATCTTTGCAATAGGAATAATAATGTCCATAGAATAAGGTGGTTCTGAGGATAAAATATGATAGCTTCTAGGAAGAGAGTTCAAGTATAAAGCACCACATAAATTTGACATTGACCAGCAGCTCTTGCCTAGATGTCCAAGTTTAAAGATTTTTCAAACATGATGCCAACTGAAAAGTATTATTAAATAAAATTCATGCTTCACTTGTTCCTAAGTTTCACATTTGAAATCTTAAAAACTAATCCGTTAATTTCATGAGATAATGAATTTAATAATTTATTTGATTTTGAAGTCAATTGTACTTCAATCTATTTTTAAACATTTTTATTTTTAGAAATTGAAATTTTTCTCTGAACTTGAGTAGATTACAATATGCCAATTTACACATTCATTCACTTACTCATCCAATAAACATTTATTGAGCAACTAAAGTATAACCTAGACACTATAATAAGTGCTGGGAATAAAAAACAAAAAGATGTCCTGTTTTTTAAAAAGGAATTCCCAATATAGTAAATTAGGAAATGTAATATACAATAATACACATTAGTACACAAAACGTGTAAAGCAGCAATTGTGATTCACAGTACTAGGTGTTATTTTAAAACTGTTTAAAAGGTACGGTGAGTAAACAAAGGCAAAAAGAAGATTCTTTATGTGAGAGAAGGATTATAGAAGATGTCATAGAGGTTTCCTTTGAACTGAGTGTTACGAGCTGAACTGTGTCCTCCCAAAATTAACATGTTGAAGTACTAACCCCCAGTACCTCAGAATGTGACCTTCTTTGAAGATAGGTTATTTGCAAAAGTAATTAAGTTAAAATGGGGTTATTAGGCTGGGCCCTAATCCAATATGACTGGGGTCCTTATACAAAGGGAAATTTGAACACCAACATGCATACAGGGAGAATGCCATGTGAAGATGGCATTTCTCATCTCATCCGCCACTCATCCATCAAGAACCACCAAAGATTGCCAGGAAACAACCAGAGGCTGAGGCAGAAGCACGGAACAGATTCTTCCTCATAGTCCTCAGAAGTAATGCTAACACCTTGATCTTGAACTTCTAGTCTCCAGAAAAGTGAGAAATAAATTTCTGTTGTTTAAGCCACTCAGTGTGTAGTACTTTGTGATGGCAGCCCAAGCAAACTAATACGGTATCTTAAAAAAAAAAATGAATAAGAATTCATCAGTACGACAAAGGAAAGAAGCATAGGGAGGGTGTTCAAGATTGAGGACAGAGTTCGCACAAAGACAAGGTGATATGAAGAAGCAGGTTCAAAGGTCAAACTGCAAGAAGTTCAGTTTGTCAGAATGTGGGATGTGAGGGAAATCCCAGCAGGAGAAAACCTTAGAAAGGTGGTCAGGAGTCACCCTGTAAAAGCCCTGAGGCCATGCTACGGGGTTTGGATTTTATTTTAAAAGCAATTGGAGACCACTGAAGGCTTTTACACAGAGGGAACATATGATGAAGTGCATGTTTTATAAAGACCTCTTACTTTTTTTAGTTCTTTGCAGGATGGTTTGAAGGGATGAAACTAGAGATCCAGTGGTCAGCCAGGAATTTACTGTGATAGTAACGTGAGAAATGAAGGTTATTCGATAAAGGCTATAGAGTGGGATAAATGGGTAGATTTGGGAGACAGTAAAAAGTGGTAAAAATTCAGTGAACAGCCGGTTAGCTGAGAGACAGAGAGAGAGAGTAGACTGTGATTTGAGCAGTAGGTATGGAGAAGGGATGGATGAGACTATTTCCAAAGAAGAGCTGAAAGTGACCTTGACAAAATTATGACTTGCCCTTGACTACTGATCTGGTTATTTGGGGTCTATTTGGGAGAGCATTTTAATGTACTGTGATTCTGGAAGCCCTGGATGGACACTTATTCAAGTGCCACCAATTATATACCAGCAATTCCAATAAACCATTACATTTTTATTATATTTTATTGTACATATCACAGATGCCTATTCACTTTGATGGCAAACAAATGTTTCTGCATAAAAAATAATTTTATAAACTTTCTGCTTTTAGTGGAGAGGATAAAAATTCCTCTGGTAGCTAAATTGCAAAAAGTTTTGCTATAAAACATAAATGTTCGTTTTTTCTAGTAAAAGAAAGGGAATGCAAATCTTGTATTCACACTAATGGAAAGCAACTTTATCCTAAACTACTCAAGCAACTTATTTTTTCTTAAGTTTCAAAATGTGTCACTTGAAAGTTAAAAAGAAAAGAGGGTCCATAGCACTATTTTAGAAAGAAGTTAAGAACTTTCCTATTGCAGAAAATTACAAGGTATCCTAAGGGTACTTTGGATGTTTTTCTCTTTGCTACTAGTTACAGTAGCTTGACAAAGCCAGCCTCTTCTTTTTCCATTAAAATCAATTAGCCCCTACAGTTTGCATTTCCATGAAGTGATTTGCCAGGCTCTAGTTATTTCGCAGAGGATCTGTGAAATAACTAAATGAATTCCTCCCTTTACTTCTTTCTGTTGTAAAAAGTCCTTCTCTAAAGCATTCCATGATACTTCCCTAAGCCCCCTGCCCAGTATTAACCAGTGCTCTGTCCTTGCCTAGCCTGGTGAATGAAAAATGTTTCCTGCCATATCAGTAAACAAAGGGCGTTGCAGCCATCAAGCCACTACAACCATGAGCAATGGTGAGCCCTGAGGGAACTCAGGTTGGAAACAAAACGGGCTGCCCACTGCCCAGCCCTCCGCCACTGCAGCCACTACCAAAGGTGCACCCTGAGGGGACTCAAGATGGAAAAGCACAGGATAACGGCCCCAGCCCCAGGAATGATTTCAATGAGCCCAGACTCTTGCATCTTCCCATACTTAGAAAAGTGCTAAAGTCTTTATCTTGAGATACCTGGTTTTCTTTTAACTAACAGTAATCTCTTGATGTTCTGACTACCTGGTCTTTCTTGCCAAACCCCCTATATATCCTGGCTCCTCCCTTACCTCTTCGGATCAGTCCCTCAGAGCTACCTGAGAGTCTGTCTTCAGAACTTGAAGTCCTCAGAAAGTCTGCCGAATAAAACATAACTCTCAACTTTTAGGTCGTGCATTTTTTTTTTTTAGGTGGACAGCCTTGACTGGCGCCTTTATTTTCTGTTCAAGAGATTATCTGCTTATTGCTAGCTCTCCACTTTGTAGTCCTCTGCTTTTGCCAAGATTTTCCCTCAAGCTTCTTTCTGCTAGTTTAGCTTGGACATCATCTCCTCAAGGCACCAACTTTTGAGACAAAGGCCCCCCTACTTTATGTGCTCCATAACACCCCGTGAACGGCTCCATCATTTCACTTCACTCTATTTTACTGGAATTATCTAAATAAAACCTCCACCCATGGGATATGAAATTCTTGTGGGCAGGTTGCTGTATAGAATCTGATACAAACTGTACTTTGCTTCACAGCACCAGCCTCTCTAGTCAATCTTTAAGGTACGTTTGCTAGTGACAAATCCTTTTAGTTTTCTTTCTGAGAATGTCCTTAATACCCCTTCATCCTGAAGGAGAGTTTTCTATCATGGGATGTAGAATTCACGGTGGTAGACAGTTCTTTGCTTTCAGCCCTTGAAAAATATTGTGTGACTTCATTATGTTCACCATGGACACAGGTAATGTGTTATTTCTCTTTGGCTCATTTAAAAATCTTTTCTTTGTCTGTAGTTTCAGAAGTATAATTATGTGTCTTGCTGTGTATTTCCCCAACTGGGTGATTCTGTGGGCTTGTGTCTTTTGCCAAATTTGAGACATTTTCAGCCTTTATTTCTTCAAATACTCTCTCATTGCCTCTCTTTCTCTTCTCACAGGGACTCCAAAGGTTAGAATGTTGGATCTTTTGTTATTATTTCAACAGGTCACTGAGGATCTGTTTGTTTATTTTTTTGAGCCTATATTCTCTGTTGTTCAGGTTGGATGAATTCTATTGTTCCATCCTCAAATTCAGGGTCTATCTTCTGTCATCTCCACTTTACTATTGAGCCCATTTACTGAGTTTTTGCCTATTGTATTTTTCATTTCTACAATCTCTATTTTTTAAATTCTAACTTTTGTTTCATTTCTAAGATTTTCCATGTTTCTCTCTCATTTCAAGAGAATTCATAATTATTTGTTAAAGCACTTTTATGATAGCTGCTTTAAAATCCTTGTGAGATAATTGCAACATCTTATTCATTTCATCATCAGGCATGTTGGCATCAGTTGATTGTCTTTTCTTATTCAGGTTGTGATTTCCCTGTGAGGCAGGAGATAGATGGGTCCCTGGGGAAAACGGTTTGAGTTCGTTCCTGTGGACTGATACTCTGAGACAAGAATAACAGGACAGGGGCTTCCCTGGTGGCGCAGTGGTTGAGAATCCGCCTGCCAATGCAGGGGACACGGGTTTGAGCCCTGGTCCGGGAGGATCCCACATGCCGCGGAGCAGCTAAGCCCATGCACCACAACTACTGAGCCTGCGCTCTAGAGCCCACGAGCCACAACTACTGAGCCCACGAGCCACAATTACTGAGGCCTGCGCACCTAGAGCCCATGCTCCACAACAAGAGAAGCCACCGCAATGAGAAGCCCACGCACAGCAAACGGAGAGCAGCCCCTGCTAGCCACAACTAGAGAAAGCCCACGCGCAGCAATGAAGACCCAACACAGCCAAAAATAAAAAATAAATACAAAAAAAAAAAAAAAAAAAGAATAACAGGACAATTGAGAGAGGAGGGTGGGCCCTGCCCAGATAGAAGATAAGAGACCACATATTTCTCATTCTCGAAGTCAGGAGACCTCCTCGACTATACATGTGCAGAAAGGCTCCTTGGAGGTCAAAAGGGGAGTGATGCCAAGTGGCTAAGTCTACCCATAGGCCTCTTCAGTAGAATCCATCTTGGCTAAGAGATGCATGCACACACGTGGGAAGATCCTGAGATATACCAAATACAGACTTTGAACCAGGCAAATCTAAATGACTGGCCGGAGGAAACCTGGAAGAAATGCCGCATATAAGTGATTCAAACTGCCACGAGGGTGTGACTTTCTCTCTGAGCCCACTCATGTGTCTGTCCACATGTACTGAATTCTTTTTTTTCCCCTAATAAGTACTTTACTTGTTTCACTACTTTCCTTCTTTGCGGGAATTCTTTTTCTACAAAGCCATAGGGCCAGGGCTTTGTCACTGACCACTGGTCTAGTGGCTAGGATTTGCTGCTCTCACTGCCATGACCCGGCCTCAGTTTCTGGCCAGGAACCGAAATCCTGCTTCAAGCTGCTCTGCAGGCCGAGGCCACCCGAGATCACTTGGTTCTAGGTCAGATGATGATTTTTTTTTAATCACTTCCTGAACATTTTGGATATTATGTTCGGAGACACTGGGCCTTATTTAAATTATTTTATTTTAACAGGAAGACACCCTGTTTAGGCTTGGCATGCAGGTCCTAGTCTACTTTTGTGATTCCAATTACAGTCCAATTTTCAGAGATTGTGTGGTGCTGTGTTGGTCTGTTTGGTTTATTTCATGCCACTGGGGCTCCTACTGGTCCCTGATGATGCTAGTTGAGGGGTCTGAAGGAACTTATCAAAGCCAGGTTGCCTTGTCTCTCTAGATGGGTGAAGAGATTCTTAGGCTCATTGCACAGAGTGCTTCCTGGGCTGGGTACTTGTGGTGAGATCCACCTTGTCCCATGGATGCATGGTGCTTCTGGGTGGGGGAGGGGAGCCATAGGACCAGTGGGGAAGGAGAGTGCTTCTCGTAGCTGCTTATTATCAGAAAGGTTTCCAACCGATTCTCCTTGCTGGTTCTGCTGGGTTTGCCTGGTATTGTCAGAGATACTCCCATTTGATGCAGTAGCAATGAGCTAATCTGGGATGCCCTTTGTTGTTAGGTTGGAAATCAAGAAACACTGGGTCTAGGTCACCTTCTTCTGTTGGCTGTGGGGTTGAAAGACGTCCTCCCACTGTTCTATTTCTCTAGCCCAGGGGTCTCTAGCCAGTTTGCCTTCCTCTTGCAACTTCCAAAGTTCTCCTTTGATTTTCTATTGGCTTATTTCCAGAGTTTATAGCTATAGTTAGTGCAGAGGAGCAGGGAGAGACAAGTCTTTGCCATCTCGTCATGATGGGAAATTCTACTACGCATAAAGATGGCCAAGTTTGCTCTAGACTATGCGCAGGACTGTTCCACAGTTATGCAAGTAAGGCTGGGCATAGAGAAGGTAATTGAGCTTTCTAAATGTTAGACACGGCCTTTGCACATTCAGATGCTATCACTTGCAACTGTGTCCTTCTGGATGATGATTTACATGATCCAGAAGTTTGCACTGGGACCTGGGAAAATGCTGCCATTTTACCGCAGTGCTTTCTGACTGTACTGTGTTTCTTCTGATTCCATTAGATCTGGATATTTTAGTTTTACCTATATAAGTAGTCAAAGCAAGTGAAGAATTCTTGAGGTAGCAAGATGGTAGCAAGTGAAGAATGGTAGCAAGGGAAGAATTCTTGAGGATCTTAGAAACCATTCAACATCATTTTGTAGGTAAGAAAAACGGAGGCCCAAAGAGGTTTATTGACTTTTTCCAAATAATAGAGCCAAACAGTTGGAGAGCAGGATTAGGTCCCAGGGTTTATGACTTCTACTCAGTGCTTTTCTTCATTTCACCATGGAAATAAATAATAATGAATTAATGCATTTTCAGTAGCAAATATATTATTCTAACTCCTTCACAATTTTTTTCTCTACACATTTAATTTGCTGGCATATTTGGTTCTCTTATGTCATATAAAAAATACATCTATTCTGTCATTTATGAGCCAAGCACACAGAAGAAGAGAAAAATTTTAAATGATGCTAGTATCTATTCATTGAGCAGATTTTATTAAATGTTTCATATATTCTAGGATTTAAGATAGTTGTGGAAGTATTGTAGAAACAGAAAGCTAAGTAAGAGATAACTTCCTAACTTCCATCCCTCACCCAAAGTAGTTTCCAGTCTAATGAGAGATACAGATGTATAAACTTACTATAATGTAAGATATTGTGACATAACTGGTTAAAAAGGGGATATAAATCAAGTGTTGTCAAAGGGAATTGGAAATAATGGTAAAATCTGACTAGGTATATTAGGGAAGACAATCTAAGAGACGTCTTAAAGGTTGAATAAGAGTTAAATAATGCTCCATAAGGAGCTCATTCTATGTTAGCATGGTGCTAAATACTTTACATAGGTAAACCAAACAACATAAATAAAGCTTTTACATAGATATGTTTATTGATGTTAAAATATAAAAATGAAAAGTTATTTAACTTGTAAGTTTAAAGAGTTTAAAGTTTAAAGTTAACATTTAGAGGAGGGTTACAAATTTGCTCAAAGCTACTCAGTTATTACATGGCAGACTGGAAGAAACCTGAGGACATCTACACTACAAACTTTCTGAGTCTACAAATTTTTGTATCTCAGGAGTGCATAGCTCTGGGTTTACTGTATACTGAAACTATTGGTTGATGGTAAAATGTACTTTATTTCACATCATTTTAGACCTTGGTTATTTTTGTTAAATTTTTCTCAGTCTTTGTCAAGGTGTATTTTCTACCTTGGTCTCCTTCAAAATACTAATTCTATGCTTTATGCCTGCTTCATGGACAGCAGGAAAATTTTATAGCCTTCAGATAAAATTACAGGTGTGAAATGTTCCACAAATAGCAATAATTCACCATATCATTTGACATTTTTTTTTCTGAAACATTGTATTCATAGATTTTTAAGTTACCAAATCAACAGGTTCGTCTAGTAAGGAGAACTATTTCATAACTATCTTTTAAAAGTATGTTTTTAAAGCAAAATAAGTAAAACCCGAACTTGTAAAGTGAAGGCAATAATGGTTATGTGATGCTATGCCTTTAACTGCATGCCACTACATTTGTAATTCTTGTAATCACTCCTTTTGCTGAATTTCTGATCTAAGGTCTATATAGATGCTCTAGAGTGTATCATAAGCTAAGATAATTAAAAGATGAACTAACATGCTTGTCATGATGCCAGTCTACATCGTAGCTAAGACATCGCTAGAAACTTAACAACACAGGGAAATATTAGTGTCCCATTGCTGCTGTAACAAATTACCGAAATTTAGTGCTCACAACGACACAAATTTATATCTTATAGTTCTGGAGGCCAGAAGTACAATATGGGTCTCACTAGGTGTCTCAGTCAGATTGGGCTGCCATAACAAAGTATTACAGACTCTGGGCCCCAAACAACAGAAATGTATTTTCTCACAGCTCTAGAGGCTGGAAAGCCCAAGATCAAGGTTCTAGTCAATTTGATTTCTGGTGAGCACTCTCTTCTTGACTTGCAGTCGGTCACCTTCTCTACGTATCCTCACACGGTATGGAGAGACCGAGCGCTCTGGTATCTTCTTCTTCTCATAAAGGTACAAGCTCTATAGCCCCACTTTTATGACCTCATTTAACCTTTATCATCTCCCCACAGACTCTGTTGCCAAACACAGTCACATTGCAAGTTAGAGCTTTAACGTATGTTTTTAGGAGTAACACAAACATTCAGTTAATAACATAAAACCTGCGGTCAAGGTGTCAGCAGGACTGCACTCTTTTTTGCACACTCTAGAGGAGAATCCATTTCCTTGCCTTTCTAGCTTCTAGAGACTGCTCACAATGATTGGCTCCTGGCTCCCAGCTCCCTTCCTTCTTGAAAGTCAGTGTATTAGTTTCCTAAGGCTGCCATAACAAACTATCACAAAATAAGTGGCTTAAATTAACAGAAATTTATTGTCTTACTGGAGGCTAGAAGTCCAAAATCAAGATGTTGGCAGGGTTCATTCCTTCTGAGGGTCGTGAGAGAGAATCAGTTCCATGCCACTCTCTTGGCTTCTGTTGGTTTATTGGCAATTTTTGGCATTTCTTGGCTTGCATATGCATCATTCCAATCTTCCACCTTCATGTGGTGCTATCCCTATGTTTCTTCACAGAGTCTTCCCTCTGTGCGTGTCTCTCTGTGCCCCAATTTTCTCTTTTTATAAAGACATCAGTGATATTGGATCAAAGTGTGCC
The DNA here is from genome assembly GCF_949987535.1 of Balaenoptera acutorostrata. Classification (NCBI taxonomy): domain Eukaryota; kingdom Metazoa; phylum Chordata; class Mammalia; order Artiodactyla; family Balaenopteridae; genus Balaenoptera; species Balaenoptera acutorostrata. The sequence continues at coordinate 30,356,262 of NC_080081.1, read as the reverse complement.
CTAATGACTTCATTTTAACTTGATTACATTTTTAAAAACTCTGTTTCTGAATAAGATCATATTCTGAGGTACAGGGCATTAAGACTTCTACATATTCTGGTGGGGGACACAATTCAACCCATAGACATCAGCAATGGCCAGTAAAGTTCATCGCATCACATTATTCTTACCTCTTCTTCTGCGTCTGTCTCTCACTTCTAAGGATCCTCGTGATTACATTGGGCCAACTCAGATGCCATGCAGCATGACACATTCATGGGTTCCAGGAATTAGGATGTGGACATTTTTTGGAAGGCCGTTATTCTGCCTACAGGGGAAAAAAGGTTATTTATTAAAACTCTCAGAAAGAGTCCTGGATGTGGCTTGAAGGAAGAGTTAGAAATTTTACTTATGTTTGGGGGGATGTGCAGGTGATGTGACTCTTCAGGAGGCATGGTTGCTAAACTGCCTTCCAAGAAGAAGGGTGTTTGAGTTTCTGAAAGAGCTAAGTCAGCATTAAAGTACTGTGGCTAGATGAGCAGTTGGGTGTTTCTATCAGCGTTCTTGCATGAAGCATCCTCCAATCCTGCACCAAGCATCAACTTCTCAGCTAAATAAATGCTCAACAGATACTAAGATTAGGTTTCAGAGTTAATCAGCTATTTTGTGCATAAGTGTGCACTAAAATGATAAAAGTTCCATTTCAAGGAACAAGGTTTGGTTATAGGATACAGTTCTAGAAGGATACAGTTCTAGAATAAGCACATGCCAGAAACCTCCTGAACTCCCTTCCCATCCCTGAAAACACACACACACACACACACACACACACACACAGAGTTATTGTTGCTATATTGGTGAAACAAAGGAGAAAGAGAATAGGGCTCTTTATATTGTACTTATTTAAAACCTATTCCAATTCCTAAGTCAGGTGAATTTTTAGAATTCTGGTATGATTTTTCTCCATACTCAAGCCTATCCTTATCTTCACTGAATATTTAGATTTTGCTTTATGGCTTTCCCATAATTCATACAATTAATATTTATTTTATTTTATCATAAATTTACTGAGACCCCTTCCATTCAATATGTGAATTTATTTAGGAATGAATATATTCCAATGCCCTGGACCCAAAGACTGAATTGAGTATCCCATTTGGTGCATCTGTCAAAGAAGAAGGATTATTTTAAAACATCCTGAATTCTTTCCAAAATCTTCTCCAGGGTCACAGTCAACTGCCACAGATTGCAATTTTCCCTGGAAGTGTAAAACAGAGAGAAGGGATAAAACAGAGTGAAAGAGAGAAAGCAAGTAATTCAAGGAACATAAAGAAGAAAGAATGATGGGAATAAGAGAAAGATAAGAAATCTTTGGAGGCTAAAATTTAAAAGAGATTATTAAACAGGGAAAGATTGAGATTCCTAAGGAAATAGAGATGACACTCTCTGAACAGAGGTATACAGAAAGCACTAAGGAGGTAATTGTAAATAAAGGGAATTCTAGATATACAAATAAAGAGGAAATGGGGGACTTCCTTGGAGGTACAGTGGTTAGGACTCTGTGCTTCCATTGCAGGGGGCCCGCCTTCAATCCCTGGTCGGGCAACTAGGATCTCACAAGCTGCACGGCCAAAACACCCCCAAAAAACATAAAGAGAATGGAAGAGGAATGATAACATGAGCAAGGAGAGAGGGGAGAAAGCATAACCTGGAGGCTAAGATGTTTTTCATTATTCCACAGAGTACGTTTTCTTTCAATATAAAAGGAAAGAAAAAGAATGTATGATTAGTTTATGATAAAAAGTGAAAACAGGATGGCAGCCAGAGGGCCAGAAATTTCTCAGGCCTCTTGAAGGATGCTGCATTCTGACTTTCAGCGTTGGCTGGAATTCATCCTTACTAACGTGAATACAGGAATGACAAATCTCTGGGTGCTCTGCAAAGGCCCCGGATTCATTTATCGTCCATGGACTCCACGCAGGGGGGTTTCATAAATGATTCCCCAGGCATAGTAATCATGGACTGTGGGAGAAGGAAAGCGGGATTTTGGCCTGCCAGGTCCTCTGTGGCAATTTTCTTCAATTGTTGTCCTCCTATTGTCCTGTGTCTGGAGTCCTGTCCCCTATGGAGGTGCTGCCTATGTATCCCTCACAAGTTTGTAAGGCTGTTAGATCCTTAAGTGACTTCCAAAGGTTTCACTACATCATTTTCAGAGAATTCTGGGAGAATTCACAAATAAACATTTCAACACTGTATAAAGATTTAATGACATGTGTGTTTAAGAGACAGGTCAGAAAAAGAAAAAGAAAAACCTAACCTCCTAAGGTGTGACTATCCAACCAAATGCCCCAGAGTCTTTCATCTAAATTTGATGTTCCGCCTGTAGACTCTGATTCCATGAAGATACATTCAATGTGTGTAAATATGCAAGTGAGGGGTGATCTGCATTACAGAATCTCCTTGCTTCTTTCTTAGACAGGATATGTGTGTGTGTGTGTGTGTGTGTGTGTGTGTGTGTGTGTGTATTGAAGATACCACCTAGATCCAGGATAGTTTTCTGAGTTACTTTTGATTTACTTTGTACTATAAAAGGAAGTCTCCTGTTGCAAACTGCATGTATTTCCAAGGTTCTAGCCTTTCCTAATGAATATCTTCTCATTAAAATGCATAAGTAAAGAAGTACTTTGCTTTTCCAGATACCAACTTTGGTATAAAATAAATAGAAGGTGAGAAAGTGCTCTTCCAATCATTCTAGAATCATCTATTCTGAAAGCTTTCTAGCACAAATTAAAGATAAATGAACTGGTGAACAGTGGACAAAGTCTTTTCAAATGAGTCAAGTCGCAGGTTCATGTGACACAAATATTGTCATTTTTGTTGTCGCTGTTGTTATTAGTAGCAGTTGTTTTGATGTTAGGGCTCTTCAGGAGCAACAGAAAAGTATAAAAGCCAAAGAATTCAAAACAATTTAAAGCAATTTAAATTCTGATTTACCACTAGGCACCATGCCCACAACTGTAAGTCAAAGCATCAAATTATTTGGATCTAAGCCAGCACAAAAATGGAGTTTGAAATTCACAGCTGGGAGTCTCTACAGAAATTCTTCTTTAAATGTTGGGTCTTGGGGAAGAAAGTTCTGAGAAAACAAAGGTGGTGAGAGAGGGAGAGGAGAGAAGAGAATCAAAATGAGTGCAATGAGACCCAAAAGTCACATTGCATCTATTTTTTTAGAGTTATGAGTGTGGGAAAAAGGAAGTAATAAAAACCTCCATCATTTGCCTGTCTTAATCTCAGTTATTTAAAATAATTTCTTGCAATATGCTTTTTATTAGATTATAAACAAACTGCTTTTGACAATTACCTCAAGAAATCTCTTTGTATTTTTCTTTCCTTTCCATAACGGAATGTCTCACCCATTATAAACATGATACTGCAAACAGACACTTCCTTGTGGAGATAAATATTAAAAACTGAAATTGTAAGAAGAGCTCCCAAGTGCTTCTCTTGCTATTTATTTATTTGATTAATCTGAAACTCTGCGGTGGGAATAGCAAAAGATAAAACTGGGCTCTGAAACTCAGAATATTTTCAGAGACCTTGAAACATTTCACACAATTTTGAGACCGAGCATAATTGTTTTTAGTGTTGTTTTAAAAAATTAATAGACGCAGTTTTAGTTTGATTGAGCTGAAAATACAAAGAGTTTTCATACACCCTCCTCCCCTAGTTTCTCCTAATATTAAGGACCTGTATTAATGTGATACATTTGTTACAACTGATGAGCCAATATTGATATATTAATATTATTAACTAAAGTGCATAGTTTACAGTTGGGTTCACTCTTTGTCTTTTGTTATTTTTATTACAAAAAATATATAGCAAGAGTGAAGCCCTGATAGTTCCAAAGCCTCTGGTTTGTGGAAGCAACAGGACTGCAGTAATGCCATTGCCATGTGTCCAAGAGAGAGTGGCTCATGTGATTGATAGAGGATGTGAAGGAGTAAGTGGGAGAGAAAAGGCAGATGGAAGGAACGGAGGGCTGGTGAAGCCATTCAGCTCCTCATGGAATCCACGGGAGCCTGCTGCCAATTACTTTGTATTCTAGATACAGGAGGCCCAGAACCTGCAGTGTGCCAGGCACTAGATACAATCCAACCCTGGACTTGTACCTTTTTGTTCTCAACTTTATTGAGATGCAATTAACATATAACATTGTATCAGTTTAAGGTGTACAGTGTGATGAATTGATGTTAGTAAATACTGCAAAATGATTGCCACAATAAGGTAATCATAGTATCATCATCTTATGAAATGCTCTTGACTTTTACTAAAGGTACTACAATGAAAGCCACCCAATTACTTCTTCACGTTTGGCTAAATCACTGAAACTTTGTGTATTGATCCTAAATAAAAGTTTACCAACAGGAGTTGAACCCTAGGAAATCTATCCCTCTTCTAACATGCTAGTATACTTCTCATTATAGATAACTGATTGGTATAGCTACCTCTGCTAAGAAGATGAATTCTGACCTAAATTTGGTGCTTAATTGAAGTAATTGTTCTTAGACAGTTTTTTAATGTAACTATTTGCATTAGGTCCTTTTCTTTTCACTGTGAGAGCATGTGATGGCAAAGAATACAGTGACCACTAGCACAGTTGGGTACAACTTTGATTCATATTAAGGTACCAGAAGTTTTGCCCATCACAGCTTTGCATCATTAGTGCAAATGTCAACACAGTACAAAAGGCAAATCTCTTAGTATTATTAAAGAAATAGCTGTGACCTAATGGACCCCCTAAAATGGTCTCTGGGCAACCCCCAAATGGGCTCAGACCACACTTTGAAAATTGTTCATGAAATAAAGTGTCTTTGGGTATTCTCCTTTCTTCCCTAGAATGTAAATTCCAGAAAAGCAGCTGCTGTGTCTGTTTTGTTTTCTCTTGTATCTTAGCCCCTAGTACTAGAGACAGATTAACTGAATCTAATGAAGCTATATAGATATAGATAAAAAATGTTTTAATACTAAAAATCTGGTAAAATAATTTTTCAGAATGCCTTTGTTTGTACGGCATAAACCTACAATAATATTTCTCACAACAAACCTATGTTTAAAGTTTCATGTCCTATATAATAATAATAATTACAACAAATTTGGATCAAACATGTTAGAGGAGAGATTACAGGCTTCCTACTCTTTCTGTAACATTGTAAAATTACTGCCATTTAAGAGATAATTAAAGCATCTGCAGCCAAAATATATAGGAAAAATACGTTTTAGAGACGTTAGGCTATTATTTCATGAAAATATTATGTTTTTTCTGACTTTCGTGAAATTTTTCAGATTCAAAACATTTGTATTTTTGTTATCATCTAACAAATATTCTAAACAAATATTCTTTTTCATACCTAAATTGGTTATTCTTCTTAAAGAAACCTCACTATTACCTACTGTGTAAACTTTAAGGCCTCAAAACCGGGATCTGCTCCTGACTAAAGTATATCTCACACAGTAAGTATTCACTGATTACTGACTGATTGACTGAATGGATCTATTTAAGTACTATAATAAAACCTAAATCCCTAATCATTTTTAATGATGATGACAAAAAAAAAAAAAAAGATACAGTCCATGTATTTCAAGAATGATCTTTATACTGAAAACTGTAGAATGAATATTGGAATGGGACAACTGACACCCAAGAGAGGTGGTAGAACTCGCAGAACAGAGCGGTGACCTGCACATATTAAATAGTTGCAATTCTCTCTCTCTCCCCATCTGTCTCCCCACAAGCTTTGAATCATCTCCTCTAGTTTCCCCTGAATTTGCCAACAACTCTGGATGCTTGCAGTACAAATTGTCCCATGGGGAAACAGTTCCCCAGAGATTAACGTTGTACTCTTCAGTTTTATCAAACCAAAGCCCATATTTATTCCACTACAACAGTGTTTACTTTTGAGATCATATCTTAGGAAATAAAGTGAAAGAACTTAAGTAGAAATGACTGACAAGGGCAGACATTAAATTATTTCATATATATATATAAAAAAAAACTAGAGTACTTGGGCTTTAATTTAAGGAAAACATAATCAGAAGATATGGAAAGGGGCATGTAACCAAGGATTACAGAAAATAACATTGAGCTGTAGAGATAAATTCAGGAAGACCAAGGCCCCAGATGAAATATGGTCTCCCCCCAATTCCTAACAAAAGAGGATGTGAAATATTCATCTTCATATACTTGATATGGAGATCAAGAGAGAGAAAGATCCTATGATCTTATTTATCTAGTAAAAGGAAAGATTCTAGTCACAAATGAGGGAATAATTTATGTATTTAAAGGTCTGTAATGTAAAAGATGGATCAGATTTAAGTAACCAGAGGCCAGCTTTGGCCTACAGTGGTGAAAAAGCTATAGAAAGACACAAAAGAAGGCTTTTTTTCCTTATTTCTCAATTCGTGGATTTGATTTTCTGATTTCAAAGGTCACATTAAAGGCATAAGAAGAAATATAAAATATCCTAAATTTCACAAAATCTTGATATCTTGGTGTTTATCCTATTTGTCTTTTTTATAAATACTTAATTTAAAATTTAAAAATTATATTTATAGACCTATACTAGGTAAGTTGTATGGAGACAGTGGAAGAATTTCAATGACTGGATGGGAGATTGACCAGTGTGCATTAAAGATCTTTACCAAACCTTAGATTCTAGGGTTCTTTTTAATATATTTTAGACTTTATATTATAAAATATATTTGCTGCATTGCTTAATATTACTATGAAAATTTTAAGACAAAAATCCAATGAACATAGAGGTGCATTTTTTAAACAAGTTTGGTTATTAAAAACTTTTATGCTGATTATATATACAATACACCTACACACACACACATACACACACACACACACACATGCTTTCATATATTCAGTCAATAGTTACCATAGTTCGTGAAATTACCAGAAGGCCAATAAGCTAAGAAAGTAAACTAGTGGAAATTTTTAGTTGAGTTTCTATAGAATGTCTCTGAGAAGTCAGATTTTTATGGATTCAGGAGAAACCTCTGTTATATAAGAAGAAAAGCTTTTGGCATTCCCACTTTGTGTTTGACAGATTTCAAAGCCTGTTAGCTAAATAGAGTCAAGCCTTTCATGAGAAGATTTTGTCTTAGAATAAATTCTCTTGTTGTCCAATGGTAATGTCCACAACACAGTCCCTCATCTGCCACACCTTTTTCTTTTTCTCTTATCCAGTTAATTTCTAACTCACCATTATTGCCATTATGTATATGAGCCATTAATAAAAATGTTTTTAACTTCATAATACTCTCTATTTTTTTCACTCAAATATCCCCTTTCTAAAGGAGTACCTTTTAGGTATATTTTAGAGGAGAAAGTTAACTATGAATGCATGCCTCTCTTCCCTTCTCCTAGTCCCTCAAAATGATTCAGAGGCATAGACTACAGCAGAAAAACACAGATTCAGCTCTACAAACAGAACGGGGCTAAAAAAAAATGACCACCAGCTAAATGCTAGCTCCATGACACTTGGGAGAAGAACAGATTTGCTTTCAGTCTTGTCATTAACTTGCTCATTCTACAGACTGGTGTTTTGAAGAATTATTTAAAAGTGAACTCAGCTATACAAACCAAAGAGGTTTTCTGGAATGACCACAGCTCTTTGTTCGTACATCCTCTTTCCATTGCCCCTACTTTCTCTGCACTTGTTAAATTCTTCTCTTTATAATTAATTTTGAAACTTTGTAAGTATTAGTCTTCTCAGGCCCTGCAAGAATGCTTAGTAGCTTCAAGCAATGTGACTATTCAGACCAAAACCCAAAATTTCAAGAAATCTACATTTCACATGTTACCAGGAAGAAGTTTTATAATGGCAGATTTGGGTTCATAATTATCTATGCGGTGCCTTGAGTGCTTTTACTTAGAAACCATTTACCTAAATATAGATTAAGATTTTGGAAAAAAAAAAAAAAAGAATAACATTCCACACAATTATAATTAGAACAGTAAGTGTACAAGAATACCTAGGTGGCAAGGAAGCAAATGAACTTTTAGAGAATCTGATTAAAGTGTTTTTGAAGTTCAGAAACGAGGAAAAATAAAGCATTTTTTGATGCAGTCCTCACATCAAGTACTATCTTTTCTTAATTTAGGGACTGCATTCTTACTTTCCTATTTATTGGCCATGAGGTTGCTTCTGAGTTTAAGGTATTGTACAGAAGTTAGAACTGATCTAGAGCCAAAAATTCACATTTGAATCCTACTTCTTCCATGGGGCCTTGACCAAATCATCTAGGCATTCCAAGTCTCATTATCTTCAATTGAAATGTATGGGGACTCTACTGGGTGATGTGTAAAGATCTCTTCCCACTCTATTACTTTATGATTTTAAGAAGAAGCATCTCCTACAGACTACCTTGGACAAAAGTGGGTTGACAACAATCATTGAATAAAAGAAGAAACTGAGGAGAATGAAAGTAAATATAAAGGAAATATGAGAATAAAATAATCTGGTTGTATCTTTAGAAAGGATTTTATAAAATCATGAACTACTGCTCTAAAGACCTTGGAAGAAAAAGAAAGAGCTTTATATATGGCTATTATGGCTTTTCCTCCTAAGTGCTCCTATAACACCCTATATGTACCTACATCATCGAATTTATCACATTCCATATTTTAATTTGCTTATTCATTTCCTCTATCTGTAAGCTTCTGGGGGTGGAGGGCAATCACTCTGCCAACTTCATCACTGATTCTCTAACACTTAGCCCTGTGCTGGACACACAGCAAGGACTCTGTAAATATTTGTTGAATGAAGGAAGTAACTTCCTTCTTTTCTGTATTAATACCACTTAAACTTCTTCTTTTTGATTTCGTACCAGGCATCACTAAACTGAGTACATCAGTTCATTTATAGAGTCAGAGTAAGAGTGAGCAAACTTCAGCCTGTAGGTCAAATTTGACCCACCATCTATTTTTTTTTTTATAAATAAAGTTTTATTGAAACGGAGTCACATTCATTTGCTTACATGTTGTCCATGGCTGCTTTTGCCTTACATTGATTGGCAAGGTTGAAGAGTTAGGACAAAGCCTGGGTAGTCTGCAGAGACAAAAAAGGTTTAATCTCTGGACTTTTATAGAAAAAGGTTGCTGAAGCCTGGTCTGGAGTTGTAAGCAAATCATGACTAATTAAAATAAGATGACATAAATCAATAGTAAAAGCCTAATACAACACTATTATTCATCGAACTTAGTTTTGTAAATATAACGTTATAAAGGAATCTTTTTTGCAGTTAATAAACAGGTTTATTTTTCATCATTTATAATTTAAAACTTTAGCCTTCTTTTTTCTCTGTATTTGACCTTTATGTTAAAAAGTGCATTGCACTAATCTGGCCTCTGAAAGTCCATATCTCTCACACAAGTGGTGCCTTTCATTCATCATTTAAAGAAATGTATTCTCCTCTCTGGCTTCAGCAAATCGGCTGCCTGATGTCAGCTTTCACACCGGGATGCCCAGCAAGCTTTTCATTGTCAAAGGCATCACACCAGTTTCTTACTATTTCTTCTGCAATGATGTTACATTTCATGATTCATAAAGAAAGCTAAACAAAAAATGACAGAGAAGATTGGCATAGCAACTGGGCTACAGAGAAGAAATGATATGATATATTCTTCTTTGGAAATCCCTAGACAGTTGATAGGAACAAGAAACGATAGAATTAAGAAATTGTTCACATTCTGGGAACAGGGTAAAGGCAGTCCCGATTTTGTGCCCATAATTTTTTTCTTTTTTTTTTTTTAACATCCTTATTAGAGTATAATTGCTTTACAATGGTGTGTCAGTTTCTGCTTTATAACAAAGTGAATCAGCTTTACATATACATATGTCCCCATATCTCTTCCCTCTTGCATCGCCCTCCCTCCCACCCTCCCTATCCCACCCCTCTAGGTGGTCACAAAGCACCGAGCTGATCTCCCTGTGCTATGCGGCTGCTTCCCACTAGTTATCTATTTTACATTTGGTAGTGTATATATGTCCATGCCACTCTCTCACTTTGTCCCAGCTTACCCTTCCCTACCCCATATCCTCAAGTCCATTCTCTAGTAGGTCTGCATCTTTATTCCTGTCTTGCTCCTAGGTTCTTCTGACCATTTTCTTTTCTTTTTTTAGATTCCATATATATGTGTTAGCATACGGTATTTGTTTTTCTCTTTCTGACGTACTTCACTCTGTATGACAGTCTGTAGGTCCATCCACCTCACTACAAATAACTCAACTTCGATTCCTTTTATGGCTGAGTAATATTCCATTGTATGTATGTGCCACATCTTCTTTATCCATTCATCTGTCAATGGACACTTAGGTTGCTTCCATGTCCTGGCTATTGTAAATAGAGCTGCAATGAACATTTTGGTACATGACTCTTTTTGAATTATGGTTTTCTCAGGGTATATGCCCAGTAGTGGGATTTCTGGGTCGTATGGTAGTTCTATTTTTAGTTTCTAAAGGAACCTCCATACTGTTCTCCATAGTGGCTGTATCAATTTACATTCCCACCAACAGTGCAAGAGGGTACCCTTTCCTCCACACCCTCTCCAGCATTTATTATTTCTAAATTTTTTGATGATGGCCATTCTGACTGGTGTGAAGTGATACCTCATTGTAGTTATGATTTGCATTTCTCTAATGATTAATGATGTTGAGCATTCTTTCATGTGTTTGTTGGCAATCTGTATATCTTCTTTGGAGAAATGTCTATTTAGGTCTTCTGCCCATTTTTGGATTGGGTTGTTTGTTTTTTTGATATTGAGCTGCATGAGTTGCTTGTATGTTTTGGAGATTAATCATTTGTCAGTTGCTTCCTTTGCAAATATTTTCTCCCATTCTGAGGGGTGTCTTTTTGTCTTGTTTATGGTATCCTTTGCTGTGCAAAAGCTTTTAAGTTTCATTAGGTCCCATTTGTTTATCTGTGTTTTTATTTCCATTTCTCTAGGAGGTGGGTCAAAAAGGATCTTGCTGTGATTTATGTCATAGAGTGTTCTCCCTATGTTTTCCTCTAAGAGCTTTATGGTGTCTGGCCTTACGTTTAGGTCTTTAATCCATTATGAGCTTATTTTTGTGTATGGTGTTAGGGAGTGTTCTAATTTCATTCTTTTACATGTTGCTGTCCAGTTTTCCCAGCACCACTTATTGAAGAGGCTGTCTTTTCTCCACCATATATGCTTGCCTCCTTTATCAAAGATAAGGTGACCATATGTGCGTGGGTTTATCTCTGGACTTTCTATCCTGTTCCATTGATCTGTATTTCTGTTTTTGTCCCAGTACCATACTGTTTTGATTACTGTAGCTTTGTAGTATAGTCTGAAGTCCAGGAGCCTGAGTCCTCCAGCTCTGTTTTTCTTTCTCAAGATTGCTTTGGCTATTCGGGGTCTTTTGTGTTTCCATACAAATTGTGAAATTTTTTGTTCTAGTTCTCTGAAAAACGCCAGTGGTAGTTTGATAGGGATTGCATTGAATCTGTAGATTGCTCTGGGTAGTAGAGTCATTTTCACAATGTTGGTTCTTCCAATCCAAGTACATGGTATATCTCTCCATCTATTTGTATCATCTTTAATTTCTTTCATCAGTGCCTTATAATTTTCTGTATACAGGTCTTTTGTCTCCTTAGGTAGGTTTATTCCTAGATATTTTATTCTTTTTGTTGTAATGGTAAATGGGAGTGTTTTCTTAATTTCACTTTCAGATTTTTCATCATTAGTGGATAGGAATGCAAGAGATTTCTATGCATTAATTTTGTATCCTGCTACTTTACCAAATTCATTGATTAGCTCTTGTAGTTTTCTGGTAGGATCTTTAGAATTCTCTACATATAGTATTGTGTCATCTGCAAACAGTGACAGCTTTACTTCTTCTTTTCCAATTTGGATTCCTTTTATTTCTTTTTCTTCTCTGACTGCTGTGGCTAAAACTTCCAAAACTATGTTGAATAATAGTGGTGAGAGTGGGCAACCTTGTCTTGTTCCTGATCTTAGTGGAAATGCTTTCAGTTTTTCACCATTGAGGACGATGTTGGCAGTGGGTTTTTCATATATGGCCTTTATTATATTGGGGAAAGTTCCCTCTATGCCTACTTTCTGGAGGGTTTTTATCATAAATGGGTGTTGAATTTCGTCGAAAGCTTTTCTGCATCTATTGAGATGATCATATGGTTTTTCTCTTTCAATTTGTTAATGTGGTGTATCAGGTTGATTGGTTTGCGTATATTGAACAATCCCTGCATTCCTGGGGTAAACCCCACTTGGTCATAGTGTATGAACCTTTTAATGTGCTGTTGGATTCTGTTTGCTAGTACTTTGTTGAGAATTTTTGCATCTATGTTCATCAGTGATATTGGCCTGTAGTTTTCTTTCTTTGTGACATCTTTGGTTTTGGTATCAGAGTGATGGTGGCCTCATAGAATGAGTTTGGGAGTGTTCCTCCCTCTGCTATATTTTGGAAGAGTTTGAGATGTATAGGTGTTGGCTCTTCTCTAAATGTTTGATAGAATTCGCCTGTGAAGCCATCTGGTCCTGGGCTTTTGTTTGTTGGAAGATTTTTAATCACAGTTTTAATTTCAGTGCTTGTGATAGGTCTGTTCTTATTTTCTATTTCTTCCTGGTTCAGTCTCGGAAGGTTGTGCTTTTCTAAGAATTTGTCCATTTCTTCCAGGTTGTCCATTTTATTGGCATATAGCTGCTTGTAGTAATCTCTCATGATCCTTTGTATTTCTGCAGTGTCAACTGTTACTTCTCCCTTTTCATTTCTAATTCTATTGATTTGAGTCCTCTCCCTTTTTTTCTTGATAAGTCTGGCTAATGGTCTATCAATTTTGTTTATCTTCTCAAAGAACCAGCTTTTGGTTTTATTGATCTTTGCTATTGTTTCCTTCATTTCTTTTTCATTTATTTCTGATCTGATCTTTATGATTTCTTTCCTTCTGCTAACTTTGGGGTTTTTTTGTTCTTCTTTCTCTAATTGCTTTCGGTGTAAGGTTAGGTTGTTTATTTAAGATGTTTCTTGTTTCTTAAGGTAGGCTTGTATAGCTATAAACGTCCCTCTTAGAACTGCTTTTGCTGCATCCCATAGGTTTGAGGTCGTTGTGTTTTCATTGTCATTTGTTTCTAGGTATTTTTTGATTTCCTCTTTGATTTCTTCAGTGATCTCTTGGTTATTAAGTAGTGTGTTGTTTAGCCGCCATGTGTTTGTATTTCTTACAGATTTTTTCCTTTAATTGATATCTAGTCTCATAGCATTGTGTTCGGAAAAGATACTTGACATGATTTCAATTTTCTTAAATTTACCAAGGCTTGATTTGTGACCCGAGATATGATCTATCCTGGAGAATGTCCCATGAGCACTTGAGAAGAATGTGTATCCTGTTGTTTTTGGATGGAATGTCCTTTAAATATCAATTAAGTCCATCTTGTTTAATGTGTTATTTAAAGCTTGTGTTTCCTTATTTATTTTCATTTTGGATGATCTGTCCATTGGTGAAAGTGGGGTGTTAACGTCCCCTACTATGACTGTGTTACTGTCGATTTCCCCTTTTATGGCTGTTAGCCTTATGTATTGAGGTGCTCCTATGTTGGGTGTGTAAATATTTACAATTGTTATATCCTCTTCTTGGATTGATCCCTTGATCATTATGTAGTGTCCTTCTTTGTCTCTTGTAATAGTCTTTGTTTTAAAGTCTATTTTGTCTGATATGAGAATTGCTACTCCTGCTTTCTTTTGATATCCGTTTGCATGGAATATCTTTTTTCCATCCCCTCACTTTCAGTCTGTATATGTCCCTAGGTCTGAAGTGGGTTGCTTGTAGACAGCATATATACAGGTCTTGTTTTTGTATCCATTCAGCCAGTCTATGTCTTTTGTTTGGAGCATTTACTCCATTTACATTTAAGGTAATTATCGATATGTATGTTCCTATTACCATTTTCTTAATTTTTTTTGGTTTATTATTGTAGGTCTTTTCCTTCTCTTGTGTTTCCTGCCTAGAGAAGTTCCTTTAGCATTTGTTGTAAAGCTGGTTTGGTGGTGCTGAATTCTCTTAGCTTTTGCTTGTCTGTAAAGCTTTTAATTTCTCCATCGAATCTGAATAAGATTGTTGCTGGGTAGAGTAATCTTGGTTGTAGGTTTTTCTCTTTCATCACTTTAATTATGTCCTGTGACTCCCTTCCGGCTTGCAGAGTTTCTGCTGAAAAATCAGCTGTTAACCTTATGGGGATTCTCTTATGTGTTACTTGTTGTTTTTCCCTTGCTGCTTTTAATATTTGTTCTTTGTATTTAATTTTTGATAGTTTGATTCATATGTGTCTTGGCGTGTTTCTCCTTGGATTTTTCCTGTATGGGATCTCTGTGCTTTCCGGACTTGATTAACTATTTCCTTTCCCATATTAGGGAAGTTTTCAACTATAATCTCTTCAAATATTTTCTCAGTCCCTTTCTTTTTCTCTTCTTCTTCTGGGACCCCTATAATTCGAATGTTGGTGCCTTTAATGTTGTCCCAGAGGTCTCTGAGATTGTCCTCAATTCTTTTCATTCTTTTTTCTTTATTCTGCTCTGCAGTAATTATTTCCATTATTTTATCTTCCAGGTCACTTATCCATTCTTCTGCCTCAGTTATTCTGCTATTGATCCCTTCTAGAGAATTTTTAATTTCATTTATTGTGTTGTTCATCTCTGTTTGTTTCCTCTTTAGTTCCTCTAGGTCCTTGTTAAACGTTTCTTGTATTTTCACCATTCTATTTCCAAGATTTTGGATCATCTTTACTATCATTACTCTGAATTCTTTTTCAGGTAGGCTGCCTATTTCCTCTTCATTTGTTAGGTCTGGTGGGTTTTTGCCTTGCTCCTTCATCTGCTGTGTGTCTGTCTTCTCATTTTGTTTAACTTACTGTGTTTGGGGTCTCCTTTTCGCAGCCTGCAGGTTCATAGTTTCTGTTGTTTTTGGTGTCTGTCCCCAGTGGCTAAGTTTGGTTCAGTGGGTTATGTAGGCTTCCTGGTGGAGGGGACTAGTGCCTGTCTTCTGGTGGATGAGGCTGGATCTTGGCTTTCTGGTGGGCATGTCCATGTCTGGTGGTGTGTTTTGGGGTGTCTGTGGCCTCATTATGATTTTAGGCAGCCTCTGTGCTAATGGATGGGGTTGTGTTCCTGTCTTGCTAGTTGTTTGGCATAGGGTGTCCTGCACTGTAGCTTGCTGGTCGTTGAGTGGAGCTGGGTCTTGGCATTGAGATGGAGATCTCTGGAGATTTATGCCATTTGATATTACGTGGAGCTGGGAGGTCTCTTGTGGGCCAGTGTCCTGAAGTTGGCTCTCCCACCTCAGAGGCACAGCCCTGACACCTGGCTGGAGCACCAGGAGCCTGTCCTCCACACAGCTCAGAATAAAAAGGAGAAAGAAAAGAAAGAAAGAAAGAAGATAAAATAAAATAAAGTAAAATAAAATAAAGTTATTAAAATAACAAATAATTATTAAGAAAAAAAATTTTTTTAATAAAAAAAAAGGACAGACAGAACCCTAGGACAAATGGTAAAAGCAAAGCTATATGGACAAAATCACACACAGAAACATACACATACACACTCACAAAAAGAGAAAAAGGGAAAAGAAACATATATATATCGTTGCTCCCAAAGTCCACCTCCTCAATTTGGGATGATTCATTGTCTATTCAGGTATTCCACAGATGCAGGTACATCAAGTTGATGGTGGAGGTTTAATCCGCTGCTCCTGAGGCTACTGGGAGAGATTTCCCTTGCTCTTCTTTGATCGCACAGCTCCCGGGGTTCAGCTTTGGATTTGGACCCGCCTCTGCGTGTAGGTCGCCTGAGGGCGTCTGTTCCCCGCCCAGACAGGACGGGGTTAAAGGAGCAGCTGCTTCGGGGGCTCTGGCTCACCCAGGCCGCGGGGAGGGAGGGGTACGGATGCGGGGCGAGCCTGCAGCGGCCGAGGCCGGCGTGACGTTGCACCAGCCTGAGGCGCCGTGCATTCTCCCGGGGAAGTTGTCCCCGGATCACGGGAGCCTGGCCGTGGCGGGCTGCACAGGCTCCCGGGAGGGGCGGTGTGGAGAGTGACCTGTGCTCACACACAGGCTTTTTGGTGGCAGCAGCAGCCTTAGCGTCTCATGCCCGTCTCTGGGGTCCGCGCTGATAGCGGCGGCTCGCACCCGTCTCTGGAGTTCGTTTAGGCGGCGCTCTGAATCCCCTCCCCTCGCGCACCAGGAAACAAAGAGGCAAGAAAAAGTCTCTTGCCTCTTCGGCAGCTGCAGACTTTTTCCCGGTCTTCCTCCCGGCTAGCTGTGGTGCGCCAACCCCTTCAGGCTGTGTTCACGCCGCCAACCCCAGTCCTCTCCCTGCGATCCGACCGAAGCCCGAGCCTCAGCTCCCAGCCCTGCCCGCCCCGGCGGGTGAGCAGACAAGCCTCTCGGGCTGGTGAGTGCTGGTCGGCACCCATCCTCTGTGCGGGAATGTCTCCGCTTTGCCCTCCGCACCCCTGTGGCTGCGCTCTCCTCCGTGGCTCAGAAGCTTCCCCCCTCTGCCACCCGCAGTCTCCGCGCACGAAGGGGCTTCCTAGTGTGTGGAAACCTTTCCTCCTTCCCAGCTCCCTCCCACTGGTGCAGGTCCCGTCCCTATTCTTTTGTCTCTGTTTTTTCTTTTGCCCTACCCAGGTACGTGGGGAGTTTCTTGCCTTTTAGGATGTCTGAGGTTTTCTGCCAGCGTTCAGTAGGTGTTCTGTAGGGGTTGTTCCACATGTAGATGTATTTCTGATGTACTTGTGGGGAGGAAGGTGATCTCCGCGTCTTACTCCTCCGCCATCTTGAAGCTCCTCCCCACAATTTCCTTTCTTGATTAAATGCCTTAGATAGAGGCACTTAGGAAGGCTGATAAGACAGTCTATTAAATTAAAACAGGAGATGAGGGAATGACCCTCAGAGACCTTGGATGTTGGCCAGTACATCAGTTCAAGCCGTGGTGCCTGGGCTGGCTCCTGGACTCTGTGCTCCTTAGGTAAGATGTAACTTATATGTAATAGATGCTGTGAACTAATTAAGAAAGCAAGGGTAAACACATGGGTGTAAACGTTTACAAAACAAAAAAGCACAGCCCTCTGCTTAAGTTCCAGGAAAAAATAAATATGCAAAAATTTTTAGTTTGAAAAATTCCCATAGTATAACCAGAACTGTGAAATGTCTCTCTGAATAAATATACATTTATGAATATCTTAGGAGGCCTACTGCTGAAACACACAACAGATATCATTTTAAGCTATAATTTATGACTTCTTCATCAGCCTCTGAAACAACTAAATTATTAAAGAAGAAGAAGAAGGGGAAGAAGTCTAATGCATATAACAAGTAAGTCAAACTATTAAGTTTATTAACACCAGGAAATTTCTTATCTTTTTGGAGAAGTTAGGTGTTTGAGAAGAATTTTTGAGTTAAAGTTAACTCAAAATTTTTGAGGTATAATTTTTGAGTTAAAATTTTTGAGTTAAAATAATACACTTTATTAGTGTTGAAGATCTAGCTGGAAATAACTTTACTGACTAAATTCTCAAAAGAGAGTCTCTCATTTCTGATCTTATTTGCTTTCTAATGCGGGACTTTGATGCTTCCCGTCTACAAAGATTCAATGCATTTTTTCTGTAGGTAAAAATTTAAGTAAGATATGTAAAAAATAAAATATTTATTTGCATTCACTTTTGTGTTAGTTATTAAGAATATGAGAATATCATCCATTATA
Organism: Balaenoptera acutorostrata; assembly: GCF_949987535.1. NCBI lineage: Eukaryota > Metazoa > Chordata > Mammalia > Artiodactyla > Balaenopteridae > Balaenoptera > Balaenoptera acutorostrata. The sequence goes on along the minus strand of NC_080081.1, from coordinate 30,338,476 downwards.
TCTCCCAGATCTCTCTCTAGAGCTTCCAGTGAGGAATATTTCCTTTGAGTTTGGGATAAAGATATAGTTGTATTCACTGTTACCTTTTAAGCCTTGAGTAACTTTCTATATTTCTCTCATCCCAATGTCTCTCAGAAAACTCAAGGCTAAATTTTATGGTCAGGTGTAATCACTGCATTTTTCCCTAGTGTTTGTCATGCTAGCTTTTATCTCTTTTCCAAACTTGATTTCTCCCTTGTCTTCCTCCAACTTTTTAAAAACAATTTTATTGTTATGGTTTAATAAGATGCTTTAAATCCTTTTTCTCTATTAAGGAAGTAAATGAGTACAGTACTGAACCCATACAAGCATCAATCACATACCGTATGTGGGTTCTTTGTAAAGAAATTACTGTTTTCCACTCTGTGGCATCCTTCTTCTTATGAGACAAATGATTTCCTGCTTATTCTTCAAGGCTGAACTCAAGTGTCTCCCCTACTGTACCCCCTTCTCTCATCCAGAAGGCAGAGTCCATCACTTTACAGTAGTACTGCCCTTGCCTCTGTGGATTCACTCATCACACAGCCTCTTTCTGTTTGTATCTGTCTTTATTCACAGATTATCTGGTTGTACTTTTTTCATGTTTCTATGCCCAATATCTAGTCTCCATGCCCTTCTTGAAACCCAATACCAGGCAAACGGTAGATATTAATCATTGCATGTAGATGAGACAAATCAATTAATGAATTTAAATACTATGAAAAAAATATGATACCTTGGCAGCGTTTATGAGGATAGTGAATGCATTGATGGACAAGCTTCCACTGAGTTTCCTCTAAGTAACTGACACCATGCTATGTGCTACTGGGGGGCGAGAGGAGGACCCACCAGGGAAATGAAACTCCAACGTGTGATACCTTCAAGGAGTTAATTGTGCTGAGAAGGGTAAGACTAATATGAGTTCGAGTGAGTTGGATAATTTTTAAGACTTGGAATAGTCTTAACAATATACATCAGTGTCTTCATTCAGGATAGGGTGGCAGAACAGAATAAGCAACGATATGAAGACAAAACAATGAACATGACTTACTCAAGGAATGTTGAGAAAACCTGTTTAAAAGACTTGAAGGTGAGTGATAATTAAAGATGAGTAAACAATATGGTTAAATCAGTAGTTGTGTGGGAGGATAGAAAGTAGGACTTGGATTACATGAAATTCTCAAGATTCATGTAGAGTGATATTTGATACGCATAAAAGGCATAGTTCACTTTTCAGCAAGAGGATGGTTTAATGAAAATTAGATTAATTTGGCAACATTATAAACAATAAATTAGAGCAGTGTAAAACAGAGGTAGGGAGATTATATAAGTAACAGTAGAAATCCAGGTATGGGAAGGAGAAGGTCTAGATTAAAATGCTTATAATATTAATAGAAGCAAAATTTCTATCCGGAAAACACTTCAAAGTAAAAATCTTGAGGCTTGGTAGATGAAAAAGGGTAGGTGAATAATGAGCCACGGTTTCTTAGTTAGAAGTAAAAATCTCACCATACCAATACTGAGAAGTAATAAATTGAATACATGCCATACTACTGTAGATCTTTAAAATTGTAAATCAGTAGAGAGAATGTAATTCCCAAACAAAAGGATGTAAAATGATGTATGATAGTACTAGACATTGATTTTTATTCCCCTGGAATAGTTCAACACGGAAGATAATTCACACTCATCATTATTTTAATATTGATTATTTAGAAAGCTGTAGTTTATAGACTTTGCAAATGATTATAACAGAATTATTAATCTGTGCATAACATTGCCACCCAGGAAAGGGTTTGTATTAGTTTGGTAGGACTGACATAAGAAAATACTACAGACTGAGTGACTTAAACAACAGAAATTTATGTTCTCATAGTTCTGGAGGCTAGAAGTTCAAGATCAAGGTGTTGGCAGTTTTTGTTTTGTCCTGGCTTCCGATGACCTCGTTCTCATTATGTCTTCATCTGGCCTCTTTGCTATGTACCCACACTCCTGGTGTCTCTTCCTCTTCCTACACGGAAACCAGCTCTATTGGATTAGGGCCCCATCCTAATGGCCTCATTTTAACTTAATCACCTCTTTAAAGACCCTTTCTCCAAGTATGGTTACATTCTACTATACTAGGGGTTGAGACTTCAGTGTATAAATTTTGGGGTAACACAATTAAGCCCATAATATCCTGCCCTCTGGGCCTTTAAAATTCATATCCTTGTCACGTGCAAAATACATTTACCTGATCCCCAAAGTCTTAACCCATTTTTGCATCAACTCTTAAGTCTACATCTTATCTAAATGTCACCTAAATCAAGTGTGGGTGAGACTCAAGGAATGATTTATCCTGAGGCAAAATTCTTCTCCAGCTGTGAATCTGTGAAACTGAAGAAGTCATCTGCTTCCAAAATATAATGGTGGCATAGACATAGGATAAGCATTCCCATTGCAAAAGGGAGCAATCAAAAAGAAGAAAGGGGTCACAAGTTCAAGCAAGTCCAAAACCTGGCAGGGCAAATATCATAAGGTTTTAAGGCTTGAGAATAATCTTCTTTGGTGCAATGTTCTCTCCTCTGGGTCCACTGGGGTGACAGCCCCCTTCTGGGCCCATTTTGGTGGTGTCATTGCCTCTCAGCCGTGGGCAGCAGTCTAACCTGTTGTAAACAAGCAGGTGGCCCCTACCTCTGAAACCTAGCAGGAGACAGCCTGGCTCTGCAGACCTGTGGTGGCAGTGGCAGCCCTACTGATCTCTGGATCACTTTTAGGGTTATTCTTCCCCCCTTTTTTTTTTGAAGAATACTGCATGTTTGCGGCTGGATAGCTTTAATGTTCTGTCCTGTAGAATCCCAGACGCACAATAGTCTTCCTTCATTCTGTCCCATCTCTGCCCTCTTCGATCCAAGCTGTCAGTGTTGATGCTGATATAACCTCTCTCTGCTCCTGGCTTCTGCTGAGACCATTGTATAAAATCATGAGTCACACCTATAATCTCTTTATGGAGTGATTGTCCAGCCGCACCGTTGGTATTCTCTCTAGAACTTTCTCATTTTTTTGCAATACAGTCAGGCTGAGAATGTCCCAAATCTTCAAGTTCTGGTTCTTTTTGCTTTACAATTCCTCCTTCAATTTCTCTCTCTCCTCTCACATTTTACTATAAGCAGCAAGGAGAAACCAGCTGCACCTTCAACACTTTGCTTAGAATTCTCTTCAGCTAAATATCCAATGTCCTCATTCACAAGTTCTACTACCTTCCACAAAATACTGGAATACAATTCAGCCAAGTTCTCTGATGCTTTATAACAAGGATCACATTTTCTCCGGTTTCCAATGACATGTTCCAGATTTCCTTCAGAAACCTGAGCAGAATCACCTTTTACATCCATATTCCTGCCAACAGTCTCTTCAAGGTAATCTAGGCTTTTTTCTAACCCACATCTCAAAATTCTTCCAGCCTCTACCCATTACCCAGTTCCAAAGTCAATTCCACACATTTAGGTTTTTGTTACACAGCCTCCCACTCCTCCCTACTACATTCTGAGTATGTAGGTACCTTCCGGGGATATGGGTGGCTTAAACAACAGAAATTTATTTTCTCACAGATTTGGAGACTGAAAGTCCAATATCAAGGTGTTGGCAGGTTTGTTTTCTCCTGAGGCCTCTCTCTTTGGCTCGCAGATGGTGGTCTTCCGTGTCCTCATATAGCATGTCCTCTGAGCACCCACACCCCTGGTATCTCTTTCTTTCTTATAAGGACACCAGTCTTGTTGCATTAGGGCCAACCCTAATCACCTCCTTTTAACTTAATCACCTCTTTAAAGAACTTATCTACAAATATGGTTACATTCTGAGGTACTGGGGGCTGGGAATTCAACATATTAATTTTTGAGGAAAACAATGTATCCCATAACAGGGTTTATGCCGTATATTTTCAACACAATCGTCTGTTTCATTTCTTCTTTGATTTCTAATATCTACTAAAGGCTTCTTCATATGATATAAAATTGTTTTCAGAAACCCAAAGAACCTCAAAATATATGCTTACGTTACCCAATTAATTTTGTTCCTTTCCCTTCTCTGTGATAGCTGAGCCTTTTGAGTTTACAAATTTTTACCTCTAAATTAATGCATATTTTATCCTCTCTTTTTATAGTAACCAAAAAAAGTCCCATATTAATTGATTTTTTTAGATTATAACCACACTCCCTTTAACTTTTTATTTTTTGATTAAAAAAATCACTTTTACAAAAGACAGGCCTGTTCATTTTCATGTGTGCGCTTGGGCATGTTACTTAATTTTTCTGTACCTCTGTTTTCTACTCTATGAGGTAGAATAAAATTACTGAACTGTTAGAATTGCTGAGAAGACTAAGATACAATGTGTGGATGTATATGCATAGAGTTTGGCTCCTTTCTCACTTTATGCCCCAAACTATTCTTATTAAACCTGAGAACATGAACAGGGCCTGTTCTCTGATCAAAATCCAGTAGCACAATATCTGTTGAGAGCATTGGTTAGTGTAGTGTATTATAATAGTGATTCCTCATCCCTTTGCTGTTTGTAGGGCTGTTTGTTGCTGAAGTAAATGTCCCAGATCTCTATGTAGCTTTATCACATCTTACATGTGTTTTTAATTTTTCTTGTATTGCTTCTGCCACATCAGTTTACCGGCTGTCACTTTTTATCAAAATCAATAAAACTTGTTCTAACAGCCTCCCACACTTTAATTTGCTGTTTCCAATAACTTGCAAGCTGGAAAATCAGATGATCAAGTCTACTGGAATTTGGGGAGATGTAAAGGCATAAGTCCCAACTCTGGACTCAGTGCTATGCTGCATGATTTACCTAATTATATCATTCAATCTTTATAACAACCCAGGGAAGAGGTATGATGATTACCTTCATTTTGTAGATGAGGAAACTGAGACTTCAGGAAGTAATTTGTTCAAGGACAAATATGTAGGAAGGAGTAGAGTCATTACCTGAAATCAGAACTTCCAGGGCCTGACTCAGTACATTTACACCACATACCCTGAAGTGAGATATTCCTGTGATGGATTACTAAGGGTCCCAAACTTGTTGTACCATATTGATTTAATAGTTATGATTCTCTCATACTACTTTTCTCAAAGATCACAGGTACATTCATATTTAACTAAACACCATAGCACTTTAGTTCTCTGTCAGTTTATATATGATAAAATTTAACCACGAGGTACAATGATTACTCCACAAAATCTTATTCAACAACAACAATAATAAAACAGCTGATGTTTATTGAGTGATGACTACATATGTCTCCATCCCATGTTCTTTACATTTACTTTACATGGATTATCACATTCAATCTTCAGAATCACTCTGTGAAGTAAATACTATTATTATACCTATTTTGTAGGTGAAGAAACTGAGGTCATGAGTAATTAAGTTTTTGGCCAACCAGCCAGTAACTAAGGGATCTGGGATTCAAATCCAGGCAACTGAGACCAGTAGAAGAACTGGAAACAGAGATGGTACCTTTAGCACTCAGCACTGAAAAGACAGAAGAAAGTTCCAAAAGTGTCGCTAAATATTCATTAAAGGTTCAGGTTCATTGAGCAGAAAATATCTTAGCTTGATGGAGTTCAGTCTCAGGAAACCAAGAGTAGGGATATAAAGTTGTGGGTAGAAACAGAGGACTGGAAAATGGAACCTACGCATTCATTTTTAGATTAATATACATATTCTCCCCTGAGACTGCTGAATGGTAAGGTTTCTGAATTTCATTAGTAAGTCACCTAAATGTACAGCTTTCCACTGTTAACCCCAGAATTGTTGGTCAGACCTAAATTTTCCCCCTGTGTTTCCTTAGGGAAGAAGGATTCTGGGGCTTGGTCTGTTTGGTCTGTTTTTTGCACTCTGTGGTTGCTTTCTTCACTGGTTCTACCTTTTGCTTTGGTAGGTGGGCTTTCCTACCATTTCCATAGCTATTCCCTTTCTTCCTTTTTTTCTGCTTTCAAGATCATTACATCTGTGTGACCTGGTTCACAGTCATCTTCTCTTTCCCATTTTCTGCTTAGATCTGTGAAGACTCTAGCTCTCAGTTGAAGTTGAACAACCCACTCCACAAAGTTTGTTGATCTCTTTGATTTTAGCCATCCTTTGCTAACCTAATCTAGGACCTTGTTATGCGGCACTTCCTTAATTCCAAATCTGTGACCATACTTATTATCTTTCTAACGTTATTATTACCCCATCCCCACTCTACTGGCTCATCCACCTCAAAAAACCCAGCCCCTTAATCTTTCCTTTTTTCCCATTTCCAATCCCCAGTCATTCCCTTTAACCTCATACTCCCAATTCATTCCTGCCTCTTTTCCTTCTCCATCCAAACAGACCACATAGTCCAGCTTTTCCATTCTTTAAATAACTCTGTCCCACCATCTTATATTATCTACCTTCTGGTCTTATCACTTTAAACCTGGTTGCTCTACAAAATCCCTACTCTGAATTAACATCAACACCCAACTTCTTCTTTCCTACATCCTGACTGCTAACAGAGAAAAGCTGAGAGTAGCATGACTGAGCACAACTCCTAATTTATCATCTTCATCCTCAGCCTTTGGTAAATAACGTCTCTCGTTCTTCACAGTAGCTATTTTCTGACCTTTATTACTCCCTTCAAACCTCCAGCTCTACCTTTGCCCTGTTCAATTTCAGTAGTCACACTGCTTTTTTTCCCAGAAAAAAATAGAAGTTACCAGGTCTGAATAATTCATTCATCTCAATTTCCTTTCCTAAGGTCTCAGAGAAAGAGGTATTCACACTCACAACCAGAGTCAGTTCTTCCATCTAGGTTGGAGACTCACAGACCATCTCTATAAGAATCTTACTCCATCAGTAATCTAACTTGTCGACTACATCTTCAACCTCTTTGTAGAACTGAAGGCCATGGTCTACACAGCATCTGTGATCTCTCCAAGCATCAAAGTCTCCACCAGCAGTTTCCTCCAGATGAATTCTTATTGCCATTGTTACTGTCCTGAGACAAGTCTTCCAAATTGGCCCAAACCTCATGATGCCAAAACACATAAGAGTGTTTGTGCATGCACCACATGAATTTGAGTGTGTGTATATGAGAGAGAGAGAGAGAGAGAGAGAGAGAGAGAGAGAGAGAGAGAGAGATTGGGGCTACATCTAAGTTTTCTGCTTATTCTTTTAAAAGTTAGACTCAAGGCCTATTTTGAACTAACTGCCAAACCCTTGAGTCTAGAGATCTCACTTGCATCAGAAGTATATAAAATAGTAAACTTGCCATCAATATATGAGTCCCAAATGTGTAGACATTAAACAGATAAATTGGCCCAATAATTTTGCCATCAGTTATACATGAAAAAATTTAATAAATCTTTTTTTTTTAATCAGATGCGTATGTTTCATTTATTTATTTATTTTTATTTTTGGCTGTGTTGGGTCCTCGTCTCTGCACAAGGGCTCTCTCTAGTTGTGGCAAGCAGGGGCCACTCTTCATTGCGATGCGCGGGCCTCTCACTGTCGCGGCCTCTCTTGTTGCGGAGCACAGGCTCCAGACGCGCAGGCTCAGCAGCTGTGGCTCACGGGCCCAGTTGCTCCGCGGCATGTGGGATCCTCCTGGACCAGGGCTCGAACCCGTGTCCCCTGCATTAGCAGGCAGACTCCCAACCACTGTGCCACCAGGGAAGCCCTTAATAAATCTTTTAAATGAAATGCCTTTCTAAATTAGTCTACAAGTCTTCAGCATATCTTTTCATGTTTTATTTTTGATCACAAATGTCTCTATAAAGTAGATACACAAAATTATACTATTAGAAATGGTATTATATCAGTTTATTATAAGTTATATAAGTATATTATATAACTGTATTATACCAGTGGGATGAAGGGCTAATGGTTAAAAAAAAAAAATCTGGTTATATATTACTGTCAATAAGCCCACTCATGAGCACATCATTTTTAATTAAAACTAAATTACTGGGGCTTCCCTGGTGGCGCAGTGGTTGAGAATCTGCCTGCCAATGCAGGGGACACGGGTTCGAGCCCTGGTCTGGGAAGATCCCACATGCCGCGGAGCAACTGGGCCCGTGAGCCACGATTACTGAGCCTGCGCGTCTGGAGCCTGTGCTCCGCAACAAGAGAGGCCGCGATAGTGAGAGGCCCGCGCACCACGATGAAGAGTGGCCCCCGCTTGCCACAACTAGAGAAAGCCCTCGCACAGAAACGAAGACCCAACACAGCCATAAATAAATAAATAAATAAATTTAAACTGCTCTGCAACATACTAATTAAGTCTGGGACCCAATTCTCAGATTAAAAAAAATAATAATAAAAACTAAATTACTAATAGCAATAGGGAATATATGTAGTATCATTAGAAATTCCCTGTAAAATATTTAAGAATTTAAGATTTACTGTATTGAACTCACCATAACCTTGTCTACCAGAAAAAGAAGTTGGTGTTTTCTTTCACAGCCATGGGAATGGTGACTCTAGCCAGAAATTTCATAATGGAGAACCTTGAATGATTAATCATTAATAAATCAGGAAGAGCAATTCTTTAGGATGCAAAACATGTGAGAAAAATAAATGTTAGTCTTAGGCAACCCCCAAAACAAAACCAAGAGGAAATTTTCGTTTGGCTTCTTTCATGTGAAATCAAGCATAAAATACAATTACTATGGGCATCACCAAAAAAAGGAACAGTTATTAAGTGGTAAAAGTATTCTTATTTTTAGATTAATAAAGCAAGGGAGTTTGGAGTCACAAAATAAAATAAGAAAAGTATGTTGGTGTGGGGGGGATGGTATTGGGGGATGGTGAAAGGGGACAGTGCTTCCTTTGATAAGAATAATCTAGAATCACACAGGAGGCATCTTTCCAGCCTTGAGGTCCCAATAGAGCTACAGCTTGAGAAGCAACAGGCAGGATTGAATATTCCCCTGAATATGCAGTATAAGGAAAACCTGAGTTGTGAGTCAATACAGTCTCTGTCACTTGCCAAACAATCACCCTTATCTACTTGCTTTACACCCCAAATCCCAAATGCATTCTCCATGTCACTAGGAAATCTGAAAATCGCTCCTGGTGAGGAAGGAGTGGGAAAGACAGGAGGAGCTAGCTGTTAGCCTTAGAGAGTGCATAAATCACGCACAGGGCGATCAGCTCACGGAACAGGGCCGGAGGCCCTCTAGAAATTCAGGCCCATTGAGGATCATGCCCCCCCACGCCTCTGCCGCAGTACCCATGGTGCCAGGAAGAAGATAATGGGGCACGCACATTTGGGTCAAGGAGTGGAGGAGGGGCAGGGGGACAATTTACCAGGTGGTAAAGTATGATCCTGGCCATTTCATCAAAGGACATTTGCAAACGCTATAACCTCTCTTCTCTTGATTCTGTTCAGAAAGAAACGCTATACCCCCTTCCCACCAAATGAAATTGGGAAGATGATTGATAATATGCTTTTCATGCTTGCAACTCAATTCCGAGGAAGTCTGCATATAAATAGAATTTACAATTATTAGCAATACAATTCTGGTTGCCCAGGTTTCTCAATAAAGTTCAGAAATTGTGCTGGGAACACTGGGGTAAGGTGGTTGTGAAAAGCATCTGGAACACTTCAGGCCGCCCATGGAGCAGGCTTTGGAAAATATTTTTATTTCCCTTTGTCCTTTATTCATTTTCCTGACACTATAGTGAACTTTGGAAATGACGGCCTCTGTCGTCCATCCATCAAAAGACTGGGCCTCAGACCATCTGTGAGACTTTTTTTGCTAAAATGAGATTTTGTTTGAAAACTTTGGCTTAAATGCAAAAAAAAAAAAAAAAAAAAAATTCCCTGAAAAGGTTAAAACCATAGCGAGGCACATCTGCTGGCTAAAATTAGGCTTGTTCCTATTAGCAAAGGCCAGAACCCACGATGGGGAAATGCGGAGGCACCTTTGTTGAAAACATCCTAACCTTTTCATCCTGGCTGGATTCTTATGGAACAACAGCCGTAATATGTTCTGCTTTCAGTTATGCTTTCTGATTTTCTGCGTCACCTTCCTTTAATGGATGGAAAGGCCGTTAGAAAAAACTATCTAACTGAGGTTCTCCACTTAAGCATATCCTTTTAATGAGATTTTTAAAACAAAAAAATATTATCCTTGGTAATATTTTATGTCAGTGTTGGTTTTTTTTCCTGTCCTAATTAGAAATAAAAGTGTGGCCACTTCTCTGAGCCATTCCCTCTTGAACAACTGAAAACCTGAGGAAAATAACTTCAGTGCTTTCTCACTTCCGCAAGGTTTAGGAAGCTACAAAATCAGGAAAACTGAGATTTTAGAATTAAACCACTTCTGCATAAGAAAAGGATCACTTTTATTTAGTGAGGGTCTCCAGTCAGGGCTGAAGAAAGGCAGTTTCTGACTTTGCCTCAATTTCTCCGTTTCTTCAAAATAGAGAAATATGACTAAAAGTCACAGAAATAGCATCATATGAAAACAGAGTTGGTAAATTTAGCATAATAGACTTTAATGAAAGTCTTTCCAGCTTTGTCCTTAAAGATATGGTAGTCTTTTTTTGCAACTTTATTGAGGTATGATTGACAAATAAAATTGTATACATTTAAGGTGTACGATGTGATGTTTTGATATATGTATACATTGTGAAATGATTACCAAAACCAAGGTAATTAACCTATCCACCACCTCACACAGTTACGTGTGTGTGTCTGCGTGTGTGTGTGTGTGTGTGTGTGTGTGTGTGGTAAGGACACTTGAGATCTACTGCACATTTCAAGTAACTATAGTCACCATGTGATATGTCAGGCCTCCAGACCTTATTCAACTTAGGTACCTTTTGACCAATACCTCCCCATTTTCCCCAGGTGTGGTAGTGAATGCTGCAAAATAACTTTCATCACAGTACAGTGAGAAGAAGAAAAAATAAACATATCAGTAGCATATCTCTGCAAGCAGAAAATATCTCCAGGGAAGCAATCAATCTGCAGCTTTGATACAGGAGGAAAACCAATGGTATTTATTTCATCAAGGCATCTTTATAAAAATGAAGAACTTCAGTTTGTGAATCTTGGCAGCCTCTCCCAAATAATCAGAATATTCCGTGAGCCTGTGAGTTAACCAGAGAGGGGTTGCTAATCAAACAGCCATTCCAGCTTCAAGTTCTAATTTGGGAATTTTAATAAAGTTCAACCACCTGAAATGCTTTTTTTAAGCAGTGTTCTCTTTTTTTGGAGCCTAAGAATTATGATTGCTACCAGAGTCTCATTAGAGAATTAAAATCAGCCTTGGTTTGTGATTTCCATGGTAATAATCATTAATTTAATTTCAGTTTTATTTAAATTATTTCATAGATCATGACATGGAAACTTTTTAACAAAATAAATTAGGGTGTTTTGTTTTTTTCAAATACTGGATGCATGCCCCTGTCTTCTTCTGCTCTCTAAAATAACAAGGATAACAAGAAACAGAAGTGCAAACTCACACTTCAGTAAAATTGGAGACGCTGGTACCCAGAACTACACTGTATGTAGAAACACTGCCAAATGTAGTGAAGGTCAAATAAAGATGAGGGAAGATGCTGAGAAAGCATGCCTGCAACTAGAATTTCAAGCAATGGGGCAGAACATAGTTCTCCCAAGCAGGTTTTATGAATTTAACTGTGATCAGAGTTAATGTCAACCATAATGGTGAAAGCCAACATCACAGGTCTCTTGAGAAAGGCACAACATCACTCATTCCTGTTCGTACCCCCTAAAAATCATAGCCTAAAATGAATTTTGAGGAAACCATCACACAGTCTAAACTGAGGCTGTTACGGACATCCCACAGCATTGAAATGGACCCTCACCCAAAATTTGGATCCAGCATTGAGACTGATGATCACACACACACACACACATGCACACAGGATGAAAGGGAAAGGTTTATTACTCACTTAATGAAGCTTTCTGGGTTCAGTGGAGTGGATCCTAAGAACATCCAAAAACAGTTTAAAAGAGATCAGGAGACTGGCTTGGGGATTTTACTGTGATTAGGAGGTGGGGACAGGGCAGGTGGTTCCTCCCCAGCGTAGGTAGGAACTTGCACGGTTTGAACCTCCAAATACACCCAAAAGGAAGAATCTGGTTTTTCCTACCAGCTTGTCCAGATGTGAAGCAGAAAGGGAAGACGTAGAGAGGACTGAACAGTTGTCAGCAAACACCAAAAAACAGAGTACAAAGGAGCATATTGAAAAAGAATTGGCCCAAGCTCTTCTAAAATGTCAATATAAAGAGGTGAAAGCACACATAACTGTTCCATATTAAAGAATAATCTTTTTTAGAGACATGACAACTATATTCAATGTGTGATCTTGGATCAGAAAAAATGCTCTAAAATACATTATTGGGACGATTGGAAAATTATGAATATGAATGATATAGTTATTTTTGTATCACAGTTAATTTCATGAATTTAATAATTATATGTGATTTTCTAATATAATTTTATGTTCTTAGGATATACATAAAGTATTTATGAGTGAAGAATCTTGAAGTCTGCAACTGGTTCAGTAAATAATATTTATATATGCATATTGTCGGTGTGTGTGTACTTATAATGTACAGAGAGAGAGAAAGAGAGCAAAATCGTGAAGAGTGCATACACGTTAACTTTTGTAAATTTTTATAGCTTCAAATTTTTTCCAAAATAAAAAGATGAAGTGAAGGAGGTAGTATGAAATCTCTTTACTGGAAGTAAAGGAACAGGATTCATGGACTAACAGATGGAAATTCTCTGGGCCCTTTGTGCCAGTAATGAGAAGGAAGAACCAGGTGAATAAAGATCCACACACGAGACCACCTTTACAGGATGGAGGAGAGAAAGTTCAGAGCTACGAATTTTTGTGGACTGTGGAGAAAACAAAAAACAACTCGCACTCTCACTCTGGGTTATACCAAAGAGCTTTCTCCATACCAGGAAGAAAATCTACTGACCCAGAATTCACTTCATGCAGTCAACACAAAGAAACCGGCACATTACCCATACAAAGACTCAATAACCAGTCTCAGTACTGTGGAGTGCAAGTCTGAGCAGTTTTTGCTTTTTCTTCAGTCACTGCCTTCAGCCAGACCATGTCAAATTCCCTTTCTAGTTCCTTAAGGATACCTTGGGGAGATTTCATAGATTCTCTTTTATAGTTAGTCATTAACTCTTTAGTCTAATATTAATATTTCAGGCAGACAGTCACCTTAAAGGTCTCCTTCCCTCGCACTCAAAGTAGACCAGATATGAACTGGAAAGACCTGAAATGAGAAGGATAGGAACAAAGGACATAGCACTCCTCTCCCTCTCTCTTCTGGATCCAACTATTCCAGCAGTGGGAGTAGACAGAAGGGAAGAGGGGAAAGGCATTTATCCTTTATTTATTGGAACACAGAAGTAATCCTCATTTCTTTGTTATGAGTGTTTTCTGGCTCATACTGAGTTGCTATAGATATCTCTTGTGCCTCTGGAGTCTAAGTGCTAGCTCACCCATAATAAGTTATACATTAGACTCACATGTGACTTTGGCTCAACTTCTACTACCTGCATTTCATAACATGGTATATTTAGCAGCATCTTGCTGGCTGGGGCCCTCCTCAACCAGAAAACAGCTGTCTCAGAGGGATGATCCTAGCCACACAGCTCAAACCCAGCTACCTCCTAGAGTCTGGATATGCTGTATATTTTGCCTCCTTGCCACTTCTAGCAGAGATTGGGAGAGAACAGGTGGCTCTACTCCACCACCTTCTTCTGCTGCCTAAGCCAAGGGCCAACCAGGAAAGGGAAGGTCAGGCTTTCCTATCATGTCCTCTTTTAGAGTTTCCCTAAAACTTGGCTTTGAGTTGGGTTAAGAAATAGCTTTCTACAGCCAATAGAAGCTGGACACCCTCTAGGGTGCTTTTTCTTTTCAATTCTATCTACTCCTCCTCCCTCTGGTCACAGAGAAAACACACATATACTATGTATAACTGAAACTGAGAAAGAAAGAAAGAGGAAGAATGTGGAAGATGGTGTAAGTATTGTGTCTTCTTCATTGTGAAGAACCAGGGGGTACAAGAATTTCCAGTTGTTAATCAAGAATAAAGATATGGGGAAAAAATAATAGATATGTGAGTATATGTAAAGGTAAAAATGATAAATACCAAGAAGATGGCAAAAAATGTAATACAAAAATAATATTAAATAGTGGAAGGAGAGAGAAGAGAAAAAAGCAATGAAAATGTACTTATTTATCAATGCTGATGCTGGCTACAGAAGTAGAAGTTTAAATACATGAAGTTGGATCTAAAATATAATAAAAAATAAACGTTCTAAATTATAAGCATGAACATAACAAGTAAAGGAAACCACACCATGTAATTAAACAAGAAAAACAAGAGCATTAAAAACAAACAATTTAGCATAATGTAAAAAGACATAAAAAGTACATCATATCAATTAATGCAAATGGGTTAAAACTTTCCCTTTTGAATACTAAAGCCCAAATGTTTTCTGTTTACAGCAGATCTCCAACCTCCAAATCAAAAGGAATTCACAAAATTTGGAAATAAGAGGATGAGCAAAAAAAGCAAACCAAAACAAACAAAACAGACAAATATAAGCACAAATAAAACAAAAATTAAGATCTTAATGTCAGACAAAATTGACAAAGTCATTTTATAATGATAAAATATACAGCCTATAATAAAAATTAAATAATTATAAAATTTTTTCCCAAATAAATTAACATAAAAACTGATTCAGCCATAATTATGAGTACAATATAAAATATTAGTGATAGTAAAATCTATACCTCTCTGGATCCATAAAAATTCAAGTGAATGAAAGTAACTAAAGGCTGAGAGACCTAAATAGAAACAAATATATTCTGATACTTATGCATTTAACTCTATATCCTAAAAACAGAAAAACATCTTCTCAGGTATCCATAGAACATTTACAAAATTTGACCACATAGTCAGCAGCAAAGCAAACATCATTAAATTCCAATGGTACTCTGTGATCACAAAGCAGAAAAACAACTCACAAAATTGAGTATGGAAAAAAGGGATAGCTAGAAAATAACAATAATAAAAATGTTACATATCAAAAAATTTGAGAACCATTGAAAGCAAAGTTCAAAAAAAATAGAAAAATTCATACTCTTAAATACACACATTAATTCACCAGAAAGAATGAAAATCAATTAATTTGTTGAACCAAAGACATTGGAAAGTATAAAAGAGAGGCTAAGAAGGGTAGAAGGAAAATTAATAAAGTCAACAAGCAGAAATCTATCAATAATCGAACATAAAGATGGTAATACTACTGAATAAATCAAAGACATGGATATTAAGAGGAACTACAATAAAATGAATAAGGATTTACCAAAATTTCTCAGAAAAAGAGTAAGAGAGCATATATGGTAAGTAGAAATAAGAATGGGGAAATAATCACATATGGATAAAATATTAAAATATTTATGAGATTACTTTGTTCAATTCTGTGCAAATAAACTTGAAAATATACATGAAGTAGATAATTTTCCAGGAAATTATAGTTTCCCAAACTTGCCAAAAACGATATAGAAAATCTAAAATAGCAATACTATATGAGAATTTAGAAGACTTCCAGAGTTTC
Source organism: Balaenoptera acutorostrata (assembly GCF_949987535.1). Lineage (NCBI taxonomy): Eukaryota > Metazoa > Chordata > Mammalia > Artiodactyla > Balaenopteridae > Balaenoptera > Balaenoptera acutorostrata. Next base: position 30,322,810 of record NC_080081.1, on the reverse strand, counting down.
CTTCTCAAAATGATGCGCAGACTATTTAAACTCTTCTGTTTTAATGTTATTTAAACCCTTCTAATAAGAAGAAAACCTTTCTAATTATTATTTCATGACATGAGCACGAAAGTGATATTAAAACCTGAGAAAGATATTCCCTAGAAGAAAATTATAAACACATCTCAGTTATAAACAGAATTTAGCAACAAATATCAGCTAATTGAAAGACATCAATTAATTGAAAGAAGTTACACCATGACCAGATGTGGTTTATGAAATAAATGCAAGGTTATTTTAATACCGGAAAATTTATTGATATAATTCACTATGTTTATAATATAAAGGAGAAAATAATTTCTATGTTGCTAGAACATTAAGGAAAATTCACCATTGAATATTAAAAACAAACTAATAATAAAAAAACTCTATAAAGTAAGACTGACTTGGTACATCCGAAACACATGGTTTGTCTCTTTGATTCCCTCTCCCTCTCCCTCTCTCACTCCTCCCATAGGAAGACACTAGAAGCCTCTACAGGGGCTTCGATATATGCCCCAAGAAGGGGATGTAAGGGCAGAAAGAAATGATGAATGGTGAAGAAGGATTTGTGTGTATATATAACTTCAACGCAAATAACACAAGATAAATAGGGTTGATCATGTCATATCCATAGTTGCCTATGAATTCCATTATGGAAAATAAGTTACAATCTATCCACACGTTAGTATTGAACTAGTAGGGTCTGAGTAAAGGAACACTTAATTAGATGACGTGCTTGATGAAAACACCTACATCATTTGGATGAAAACTGTGAGATAAATACAAAAGGTTATTAATTACTGGCAGAGTTCGCTTCCTTATAGTGCAGAGAGAAGGAAATGATATAGCATGAAATTGCTTAACATGTCTGTCAAAAGCAAACTAAAATGATTACATTGTATTTCATGCTGTTTTGAACACTGAGGTTGGTTTTTTTAAATTCCAGAATCATGCATAATCTTATTGCTGTGACAGCATTATACCAAGTGCCACTTTAATGTAATGAAACAAATAAAGAATAATTTAAATGATTTATCAAAAAAAATTTGTTGAAGTAATAAAATGAGTTGGACAAGGATGAAAAGAATAAGACACTAAATAGTAAAAATATTATGGACAACTCCCCCATACTGGTATCATATAGACACACACTGTCAGTATGTGAAAATTCTCAGCATCATATAGTCCATTAGAAAGATGTCTTCTCTAAGTAGTATATAAAGCAGGTTACCACCATGGTCACAGCTTAATGGTTTAATAGAACTGAATACACTGTGAGAAATAGTTTTATATAACTGTACAGTTCACACTTGAACAACATGGGTTTGAACTCCGAAGATCTACTTAAACGTAGATTTGTTTTTCAGCAAATACATACAGTACTACACGATTTGTGGTTGGTTATATCCAAGAATGTGTAACTTCAGATACAGAGGGCTGACTATGGGACTAGGGCATCCTTGGATTTTGGTATATTCAATACTTGGGGGCTCCGGGAACCAATTCCTTGTGGATACCAATGGAGGACTGTACATACTGTTAGAAATATTAAATATAAAATACCGTTCCTCTTTTAAAATTTCTGTAGAACCAGCTAATCTTCTCCTAGTAAAGCTCTGTTCCCAACTTATTTCATCTGGAATTAGTGACCATAAAGCTCTGGGGAATTACTGTGGAATGGAGGTAAACTGCACAGGGTAGAATGCAGAGTTGAAAGGGATGAAAAGTGATTCCGAAGTGGTAAACAACAATATCAGCATATCAGTGAGCCATGCAATCCTTCCAGAATTTACACACACACACACACACACACACACACACACACATACACACACACACTATCCCTTTCACTAAATCATTACTCATTCATAACAACACTGTTCTGAATTCTGTACATTAACATAATAAAGCACTCAAGAGCACTTCGATTAAAACGGGTCATAGTTTTTGGCAAGAAAGACCATGAAGTAGAGTTTTAAAGGTTAGAAAATAAACCATTTGCAATTTCGGCTTTGTCACCTTGTTTAGAGAGAATTACTTACTACACAGACTATATGGATTTGCTTCCCCAAATCACGCATGTTTTCATTCTCTCTTTCCTTTCTCTATTACAAAGTCTGGAAACCCCAAGTGCTTGCTTATCCAGCCTCCCTTCCAGCCAGCCATGGCCATGGGATGCCATTCTAGTCGGTGAGAGCGAAGCAGCAATCACTGCATAAGCACTTCGGGAAATGTTTAAATGGAGCAGACAACTCTAGTAACATATTCTTTGACTTTTTCCTTTCGCCCTTCTTCTTGCTCGCAGGCAGACACAATGCCTGGAGGGACAGCAGACATACTGCAACCGTTAGGTTGAAAACCACCCACTGAGGCTAGTGGAGCGGGAAGAACAGAGGAGCCCGTGTTCTGAATGACATCCTTGAGCAGCTTCACCACACCTAGGCCGCAACATCTAATTCTGAAGGAATAAAAACCCTTATCTATTTAAGCTGGTGGTAGATCTACCTTCTGTCACTTTAAGTAAAAATCCTTCCTGGTTGATATGCTTGCGAATTTTCTTACTTTTAACAAGAACTGTCCATCAGAGAGTTAGGCTGTTGCCAGGTGGCCAGGGGACACTGGGGTCCCTCCTAGATTGTTTTTATCCCTCTGATATTCGGTCGGTTCATCATTCTAGGCACCCATACTTTAATACTGTAGGCAGTATAAGGGGATATGGTTTATTTACTCCGGATTCATTCACTGAAATAAAGTTTGGACTTGGAACCTGATGCCTCTGCCACTTTCACTACGGTGATAACGATTAAAATAGGTATCTGAGTTTTCTCCCAAAAGCTAGAGAGCTAGTCCTTCAAAGAGAATGCATCGGTACAATTCTACATCACTTAGGGAAATAGAGTTTCATATATGAAAGCAAAAAAAAAAATCACCTTTTAAGATGAGTTTTCGTATGTCATTTTTGCCATCCCCTTTATGCCCTCATGAATTCTAAAGGTGCTCAGTAATTCTAAAGGTGCACTTCAGTAATCTAAGACACCCCATGGGCCCAACGGATAGCAATTCTAGATCTTTCTAATTTAGCGCTTCATGCCAAGAGTCAGCTGCCATCTGATGAAGATGGTCTTAAAGAAGTGGGATGCATTTTATGCTTCGTGTATTTAAAAAAAAAATTAAAAATATGTTTTAGAGTTGCTCAGCCCTCAAGTCGGAACATTTTGTATCATTTTCTCACTTTTAGTTGCATTATTGTTTTCATCAATTTTCACATATCTATAACTCCTTTTTATCTACTACTGTTTTCTTAAGAACAAAACGGCATAGAGGAAAATCAGTAAATACTGAGTCAAACACTTGACTTCTAGACCCAGCTCTTCAGTGATCTCCTTAACAGGGGATCTCTAGGAATGCTACTTAGGAGAGTCACAGGAGCAGCAGCAAGGGTATGGGACGTGGAGATTTATTGGCACAATACCCAGTGGTATACATAACTTAGAGATTAGAGGAAAAGCTAAAGCCTACCGCTGACGCTCTGCATCTGCATTTCCTCATCTCTAAGGCTGATTTAAATACAAGCATTTTAAAATTCTATCTTGGGCCTTCAATTACTTTATTTCCTAACTTTCATCACGTTCCCACCACTTACATACCTGTAATTCCAACTGTTACTTTCCTCTAGCAAAGCCAGTATCCAGCTTTCCCTCACACACCTAATCTGTACCATATCATTGCTATGCCAAAGTCATCAGTTCCTCCAAGCTTTCCTTATCTCATGAGATTACTCTAGGCCAATTATACATATTTTATTTTTCATAATGTTTGATGAGTTCCAGAGAAGTTTGTCACATAAATATGTTGTGCAATGGCTCTGGCCTAAGAAGATTAGCTGAGTTTCGAGAATAAAAATCATGTTAAAACTTGTACATCACTAAGTAACAAAAATGACCATTTCTTTGGCTTTTGTATGTGCCAGGAACTGTTCCCAGCTGGTTTTATTCATTGTATCTAATTTAATGTTTCCATTAAAAGTATTTCTAGTTGGTGGATATGATTCCCTTTTTTTTTTTTTTTTTAGAAGGAAAGGGGCCTGCCCTGAGGCAAAGGGCAGGGTTGTTTTTTTTTTTTTTAAGTATTTGTTTATTTATTTATGACTGTGTTGGGTCTTCGTTTCTGTGCTAGGGCTTTCTCTAGTTGCGGCGAGCGGGGGACACTCTTCATCGCGGTGCGCGGGCCTCTCACTATCGTGGCCTCTCTTGTTGTGGAGCACAGGCTCCAGATGCGCAGGCTCAGTAGTTGTGGCTCACGGGCCTAGTTGCTCCGCGGCATGTGGGATCCTCCCAGACCAGGGCTCAAACCCGTGTCCCCTGTATTGGCAGGCAGATTCTCAACCACTGCACCACCAGGGAAGCCCATGATTCCCTTTTTTACAGGTGAGAAGTCTGAGGCTTGGATGGGTTGACTATCTCACCTGCTGTCATATGCATAGTGAGTGGATCATTCTGATTCAAGCCCAGATCTCTTTAATTCCAGCACTACTCTCTTCCAGCCACAGGATTCTGCTGCCCAGTAGGTTATAGCACATTTTTAATGAATGCAACCATCTCTGCTTGCTTTTCTCCTTGCTGGATCAGACTCCAAACAGATATAGCTTTAACCATCTGTTCACATACTTTATTACCAAACTACCAGACAGTATATCATTTTCAAGACCAATTCTTCACTCCACAGTCAAATAAAATGTTTCAAAAAACCAAGGAGACGATGTCCATCCAGATTCCCACTCTGACTCTGTGCTGTGGCGTGGAGTTCAGGGCCAGGAGCCGTGCTGATTTTAGCAGTGGTCACAGAGGCCTTGAAAGGGAGGGCAATTTTTTTTATTAGATAGCTGGTATGGAAAGATAGACTTTAACCTGCATACTTCCTAAAAGTGACTTAAGGTGACTTCAAATAAAAAAGAGCAGATATAATAAATCTCAAAAGAGATGTGATAAAACACAAAGCTAATTGTTAGAGTAAAAAATAGGGCTTCCCTGGTGGCACAGTGGTTAAGAATCCGCCTGCCAATGCAGGGGACATGGGTTCGAGCCCTGGTCTGGGAAGATCCCACATGCCGCAGAGCAACTAAGCCCGTGCACCACAACTACTGAGCTTGCGTGCCACAACGACTGAAACGCGCGCACCTAGAGCCCACGCTCCGCAGCAAGAGAAGGCACTGCAATGAGAAGCCAGCGCACCGCAACAAAGAGTAGCCCTGGCTCGCTGCAACTGGAGAAAGCCCGCGCGCAGCAACGAAGACCCAATGCGGCCATAAATAAATAAATAAATTTATAAAAAAAAATAAGAAGATAGGTGTCACATACCAGAAGGGAAATAGGAATGAGAAGAGAAATATTGTGAGAGAGAGGGTTTAGCAAGAGAAATTGCTGCAAGTGAGAGTAAAGCTTAGTTCAGACATATCTGCAAGCCCAGCTGGAGAGCGAAACATGATGAAGCTACAGCAGCACTTCTTAAACTTGAATGTGCAGGTGAATAGGCTGGAAATCTGGTTCAAATACAGATTCTGATTTAGTAGGACTAAGGTGGGGCTAGAAACTCTGCACATTTAACAAGTTCCTGGATGATGCAGACTACACTTTAAGTGGAAAAGAACTACATTCATAGTCCAATAACTGAAAATTTACCATGACCCAAAAAAGGGCTGTATTGCTTTATTTTTTTTTATCTCTGAGTGTTATAAGTTGAATTGTACCCCCATCCCCAATTCATATGTTAAAGCCCTAACCCCAAGTACCTCAGAATGTGACCTTATTTCAAAATAAGGTCATTGCAGATGTAATTAGTTAAGATTTGGTTATTTGGGTGGGCCCTAATCCAATATGACTGGTGCCCTTCTAAAAAGGGGAAATTTGGGTACAGAGGTACACACACATGACAAACACCATAAAGATGAAGGCAAAGATAGAAATGATGCTTCTACGAGGCAAGGAATACCAAAGATTGCCAGAGAACACGTAAGGTAGGGGAAAGCATGGAGCAGATTTTTTCCTACAGCCCTCAGAAGGAACCAACCCAGCCCACATCTTGATCTTGTACTCCTAGCATCCAGAGCTGTGTGACAATAAATTTCTGTTCTTTAAGCCACCCAGTTTGTGGTCTTTGTTGCAGCAGCCCTAGCAAACTGATATGGAAAGAAAATATGTCTCTATAGAAGGAATATTGCACCACATGTCACCCTTGACTGTGATTTAATGAGAGGTTCCTAAAGTGTCTCTTAGGTCTGAATGTTTGTTTCCCAGACTCTATCCCTGGATATTTTGATTTCATAAGCTTGAGGTGGTCCAAAGAACTCGAGTTCCTATAAAACATCCCAAGTTACAAATAATCAGGTATGTTTGGGAACTAGTGGTTGAAATTAACATTATGGGGGCAATATGTGTCATGAGATAATTGTCAGATATGATATAGAATTTGTTCCCTTCCATACATTGCAGTTTCTACAGTGATTTTTTTTAATCTTTAATGGAATTAATTGATTGAACTATTGGTACACTGGATGAAAGCAAAAACACTTTAGGACAAATTTCTTGTCCACCGTCTATAATCACTCTAAATGGCTTTTGATTTTACCACCTAATATTCCCAAAATAGAATTTATCAAATAAACAAGAAAATTCATCTACTGACTTTGTTATAAATTTACTAATATCTTTTTAAGCAGGAAGAATGAATGACTTTGACCTGTGTTTCCAAGCCACCCAGCCTGGGCTCTTTAGTTTGGTGAACAAACCAAAGAGTGGTAGCTTTAGAGAAGGGCAAGATTTCCAGTTCTTCCCCACAGCCTCAATTCCATTAGCATGAGACCTTGAAACCACATCTGTTTTTAGTTATGAAATTCAAACAATTGCCTAACCTCTTGGCTCTTAAGTAAAATGTTCAAGGGCTCACATGACAACACTTTGTTGTATATATGAATCTGTTGTATATTATGAATCTGTTGTAATTATATAATCTGTTGTGTATAATGAAACTGTTTTTGCAAAAAGAGGAAAAAGAGGGAACAAATAAATGCCTATAAAACATCTGGTTAGGATCTGCAAAAGGTTACACTTTTTCTGTGTCTCCGAAGGCTTGTTCTATCTGTCACCCACTGCTTTGTTTGAGTTTCTGCAGGTAACAAAATTATGGAGAAGTCCTGTGGATAAAAACACCGTGTCTGGAGCCTACTTTGCCTTCCTGTTTGGCCAGAACTGAGCTAGTCCATGGACAGGCAGAAAGCGGCTGTGAAAGAAAGTGTTTAGAATAGCGTCTCTTGATAGACACAAAGGAAACTCACAGCACCCTGCAACACATCTCTATTGAAACACTGCACAATGTGCAAGTTCGTTTGTCCAAGATTCAATTGCAGAAGTTTAGTAGGTTGTATAAACAACAGAGAGAGGGGAAAGATAAGGTGAGAAGATTCATCAAAAAAAAAAATCAATGCTTTATGGTTTGCTCAGATGTAACTAACTATGTGCCAGAAGGACTTACCTTGTTTTGATTTGGGGTGTGTGTGTGTGTGTGTGTGTGTGTGTGTGTGTGTAGACACAGTGTAGGTCTTTGCAACCAAGGTGAAGGAGACACTAAGAATCTAAAGGATGAAAAAAACTTCACTTAAAACTGAGAAACTTATGTATATGAAGCATGATACTTTTAAAATTAAAAGTATGAAAATAAATATTGATTAGTTTCATCCTGTAGATAATTCTTTTACATTTGTCAGCACATGAAAGTGAACACTAACATACAGGGGGAAATGTATAGTTAAGGTAATTTAAAATAGTTAGTATTAAGCAGGACCTCAGAGAACACCCTTGAAGGATAATAATAGTAATGGTTTCATTTCAAAGTCATAAAACTTTAGAAATTTAAGTTTTTTAAGCCTATGTGTTCTTAACTAATGTATATTGAATATTTACTATGTCATGGAATACTCTGTTTTATGTACGTTAATTTAACTCACATTGCATTGTATTAAAATGGGATTATTGTACCCATTTTACAGGTGAGGAAATCAAGGCTCAGAGTGATTAACACCTTGAACAAAATCAAAAGCTTGTAAGTGACAGAGCTGGATTCACTCTCCAGGCTCCTCACCCCTCTCTGTCTATAACCTGATTTCAGTGCCTGAATTATGTAAATTCATCCCTTCATTTTGAGTGTTTAAACCCAACCAGGCCTCCCGAAAGGCAAAATATGCTTGTTGTACTTCATGCTTATAGCAAACCAATACTGCTTTGACTTGTGTTCTGTCCACCTTGTGTCTATTAATATTGTTGGAAAATGGATGACAAAAAACTCACATATTTTTGTATGACAAAAGTTTTCTATGAAAAACTGTCAGAGAACGGATTTAATTATTTAGTGAGTGATAATTCATATGGGGGGTGTCTAAATTATTGCATTCTAGATTAAATGAGAAGTGACATTGATGCTTAGCATATCTAAAATTCAAAATGAGAAAGGGAAAAATTTTAGTAGGTAGACATTTCAGTAAGTTATTTGAGTTGGCTGGCTTTTTACATGGAGTTGCCATGTTGATTTATTATTTGTGCTGGTGTGATATAAACAGGCTGAGTGTTAGTATATAATAATAGCTAAAATTTAATATAGTTTTAAATGTGTCAAACCACAGCAATATAAAGATGGAAGGGTCCTTATCAATCAATGAACCCCACTCAACACAGGAACCACTCTACAATGATTTATGGTCTAATCGTTCCATTAAACACGAGGAAGCTGAGGGTAAGCTCAGTTAAGTGATTTAAGTTTAGAAAGGGGTTAGGCCTCAGACTTCCCAATTCTCAGCGCACTGTTCTTATTTTAATTGTATTCCTTCACAGTGGCCTCTGCTTTACCGAATTAGTGCCTTATACAATCAGCTGCAAAATGGTACCAAAATATGAAAGGCAAAATTATCTCTATATCAAGCGAGATAGCAAGGTAGATTCCAAGGGACATCTCACGTGATGTTAGAGAGTACTTAGTTTGAATTTTGGGTTCTCTGTGATTTTACAACAGTACCCTCCTGCCAAGCAGCATGACACCCCCCATGCATGCTCACAACACACAAATCATAAAACTAATCTTCCATCCTGTATTCAACCTGCTTTTGGCTCCCAAACCCTTTATGTAATCCCCATTGCTTCTTCCTTAGGCACAGTGGTACTTTTCTAAGATCTTTGAATCCATATTTTCTTCCTGGTCATAAGGAATAGGTGCTAGCCAAGTAAGGACAGTAAGCAGACCATCCTACAAGACCCATGATAGGAAACATTGGGGTTGACGAGATACACAGTCAACATGAGTCATGCCTCTCAAACTGTGCAAATAGTGAGGACGGGCTCCAACACATAAAAGCTCAAAGCCTCTCAAAAATTCTGACTCCCTCATTCTTTCCCTCCAAATTCCATCCTGCTGAGGCTGTTACAATTTGCTAAAACTTAATTTTATTCAAGACTTAAGTAATAAAATGAGTTAATAAAAAAAATAATAAACCCTTACACTCAAGTCCCTATCATTGCTAGACTCTCCTTCAAGTTGATGGCTTTGCTTTGATCATTTATGATGCAGAACTACTCTTGTGGGAGGGAAAGCTTAAACTGAGCTTGGTGTCATGTAGTTTTTCTTTGTAGTCAAAAGATGCTGTTGATGCTGGTATTGTTTCCTGCACGTTGCTTCTTACCATTAGTTGTATTTACACATGACCTGTTTTTTAACAGAACTTGGATGTAATTTCCAGCACAGTTTGCATTAACTTGTTACACTGGGAATTAATGACAACTTGAGTATATGTTAGTCTCTAGAGAAAGGCATTTTAAGGCAATCATAGCTTCTAAAGCTACATTTTTCCTAAGGTCTATGTCACAGTGCGGGTGTCACTAAGGGCATCATTTATACTCACAGAAAAGCTCATTAGCAGTGTTAGGACTTCAAGATAATATTGGATGTCTTTCTGTTCCTTGAGTATTCAGCCTCTTCTTTGGGAACCAAGTCCGCCATAAAGCCAGTGAGGTTATTGATTTCATTCTGTCCTCAGCTACTGTGGCAGCAAGGTGCTATCTGTTCCAAGGTATTATTTCTCTCCTACTTGTATTCACTTTCTCTCCAGTGGTCCTTTAGATATCAGTATTTTTTGAAGTATTTTTACATAGGATACTATAGACAGTTTAGTGGTTTTACTACTGACAATTTCTGAAGGTCTGTGGTTGTAAATTATTCATCAAGGGGCTCACTCAGAATATCTGAGAAGGATGTCCATACTTTCCTGCTCATCCTAAAACTGACATAACTGGGAAGTGTGCCGGAGTAGATGAAGGAGGTCTGGGGTGGAAGCCAGCCAGGATTGTCCAGTCTCTGCAATGCTGCTCACTAGACCTGTGGCCCTGAGAATCCTACTGTACCCATCTGAGCTTTAGTTCCCCCACTTACTAAACCCGTCTATCAAACACCAACTTCACGGGAGATATGGGAGGATAAAATTGAACAACATATGTGAAAGTACCTTGCACAAAGAAAACAATTAATAATTGATGCTAAATAAGTAATGACAGATAATATTTAATAATACTTTCTTAGTTTACAGACGACATTTGCATACATTATATTGGTCCTCTATACAGTTTGAGGCAAGTAGCTGTCATTATGATTTCAACTTTATGGTGAGGAAATTGAGTCTAAAAGGAGTTAAAGGACTTGCTTAAATTCATAAACACCCAAAACTAAAACTTCGGACTTTCATTTCCATGCTCTCTTGAGGTCTGGCTCAAGTAAGCAGCTAATAAGTGTTTATTGAATAGCCACATCTTTTCTTTCTTTTAAAAAAAAATCTTATCATGGAAAATTTCAAACAAACACAAAAGTAGATAGAAAAACACCATATGATCTAGCGATCCCACTCTGAGGCATATATCTGGAGAAAATTATAATTCAAAAAGATACATGCACCACAATGTTCAGAGCAGCATTATTTACAATAGCCAAGACATGGAAGCAACCTAAGTGTCCACCAATACATGAATGGATAAAGAAGATATGGTATATATACACAATGGAATATTACTCAGCCATAAAAAAGAATGAAATAATGCCATATGCAGCAATATGGATGGACCTAGAGATTATCATACTAAGTGAAATAAGTCAAACAAAGACAAACATCGCATGATATCACTTACTTGTGGAATCTAAAAAAATGATACAAATGAATTTATTTACACAACATAAATAGACTCACAGACGTAGAAAAGAAACTTATGGTTGCCAAAGGGGAAAGGGGGAGGGAGGGATACATTAGGAGTTTGGGATTAAAATATGCACACTACTCTATATATATATAAAATACATAACCAGGGACTTCCCTGGTGTTCCAGTGGTAAAGAATCTGCCTGCCAATGCAGGGGACGTGGGTTCGATCCCTGGTCGGGGAACTAAGATCCCACATGCCGCAGAGCAACTAAGCCCATGCCTTACAACTACTGAGCTCTCGCGCTTTAATGAGAAAGCCTGCGTGCCGCAAACTACAGAGCCCACCCATGCGCCCTGGAGCCCGCACGTCACAACTAGAGAGAAGCCCGAGCACTGCAATGAAGAGCCCGCGCGCCTGCAACAACAAAAAAGATCCCACGTGCCTCAACAAAGATCGTGCGCACCGCAACTAAGACCCGACGTAGCCAAAAAATAAAATAAATAAATAAGTAGATAAATAAATAAATAAAAAAGAAAAAAAAAGATAACCAACAAGGACCTACTGTATAGCCAGGGAACTATATAGTCAGTATCTTGTAATAACCTATACTGGAAAAGAATCTAAAAGAGAAGTTACATAGATGTATAACTGAATCACTTTGCTGTACACCTGGAACTAGCACAGCATTGTAAACCAACTATATTTATAAAATTGTAAACCAATTTACATTTATAAAATTTTTTTTAAAAAAAGAAAAATAGGAGTCCCCACATACCTATCACCCAACTTCAACAATTTTTAATATTTTTCCAACCATTTCTGTGTATTGCCCCAGCTCTTTTCATTTTGGCTGTTTTAAAGAGATTCTCAGGCATAATTTCATTCTGCTTATAAATACTTCAGTATGCACAATAATTTTAAAGGAAATTTTTACTATAGCCACCATTCCTTGATCTTTACAAACAAAAAATTTTTAGATTCCTTACTATTATTCAAATTTTCCTGAGTTATCTCACTACTATCTTTTTTCAGTTGGTTAGTTTGAAATGAAATTCAAACAAGGTCTGCACACTGCACTTATTTTTTATATCGCTTACGGATATTTCATTCTCTAACTATCCTCCTTCCTTTTGATTTCATGTCATTGGTTTATTAAAGGTATATTATTTTTATTTTTACATCATAGAGAATGGTTCATATTCTGAATTTAGCTGTTTGCTTCTTCATGGTTCCATTTAACCTGTTCTTCTATGGACCCAAATTTCCCATTAACCAGAGTTTAGATGTAGATTCCCGATTAGATTCTGATTCAGATTTTTAGGCAAAAATATGTCATAGGTTATTAACACTCTCTTATTCTTAAGCTTGGCTTCTATCCCCCCCCTCCCTATACACCTTTTTTCTTGATTTCCATTTTTCATCCCTTATTCTATCCTGACTTTATCTGGTGATGGCTTTACTCGTTGTTAGAATATCCTTTCTTCTTCACTTCTCCAGTACTAACCCTAATAGTGCCAGTACCCGCTGCAGTTTTGGCTTTCCTTGGCTCTGTGTTTTGCAGCATGTGTCACCCCTTTTGCTCCATGAAGCATCTTGGAGGATCTTCCTAAGGTTTTCACCTAGGGCCTCAATTATAATGGAATGTACACTGACGCCTGAATGTTCAGACTATATATTTAGAATCTGTTCCTCAGGGAGATATCAATTTGTGTTTTATTCTGTATTTGTCTCTCACATCTTGCCCTCTGCGGGACTCCAAAAATTTCTGTGTGTTGCCCTCTCCTGTGCAGTGCTCTGCCCTGACAACTCTATCTGCCTTAGTCTCCTTGGACTCCCAGCTCCATCTTTTCAGTTCAGCGTGTCCACTGGACTTTGTCCGAATTTCCCCTCCTTGCATCACCGCCTGAAAACTCTTTCCAGGCAGTAAACTGGATGCAATTGTACGTACGGCTCATCAAATTTGTTTCCCATATTTAAGGAATTCTTAACCTTCCCTGTCAGTGATATTCAGTGTCTTGAAGACCAACGCGTTATTTGTTTTGTTTGTATTTTCGCTATTTCAGGTGCGTGGGTAAATCTGGTCCCTGTTAAACCAGATTTAAAGCAAAAGTCTATAGTCTATTATTTGAAGTCTTTTGAATCAAACTTTGGGATAGTAAGGGGATATTTCACTGGGGATCTAAATCAATAAAGAAAATGTTATTTTGTTGTATTTTAAACCATGGGAACAAGACATACAATAGCAAGGATAAGATTGTAAAGCTGGGTAGAGCACTAGAATTTTCCTTTCCTATTTTGATAAGGTTGTGGTGGTTATCCTTGGGTGTTGCCTGTTTCAGATTAATGGTGGAATTTAAGCCCAGTGTGAAGGACTTGGCAGATAATAAAACTGAATATAGCAACTGACTATTTGGAAACAGACAATACCAGTGAGGATCTGGGAGATACTGAAGACTTAGAAAGGCAGCTAACCTCAAGCCACAACACAGTAGTCCTGGGGGCTCTAGTACATGGCTGCATGCCTCATCACCAAAGGAATGATGAAATGACATTCAAAATCATAACTGTGTTCTAGCCCCAACATTTGCTTCTGTTTTTTTCTACACAGGGAAAAATATATACATGTCACAAATTAATAGTTACATAAATTGTGAAACATAGCAATGATTTTATTTGTTCTGTGGCAGCACAAAATAGATGAATTTTTCTGCATCAAAATAGAAAATGAAATCACAACAAACAAAACTAATGAACAATAACACAATTAGCAATGATATTTTAATTGCACCATCCCATCCACGTAAACCTATTTATTCATTTCAACATTATATGTCTCAGAAACACTTTGCTTTCCTCTGTCCCTTAATATTTAGACTTTTCTTTTTTTTTAAAGATTTTTTTTTTTTGATGTAGACCATTTTTAAAGTCTTTATTGAATTTGTTACAATATTGCTTCTGTTTTATGCTTTGACTTTTTTTGTCCCCAAGGCATGTGGGATCTTAGCTCCCCGACCAGGGATCGAACCCACACCCCCTTCATTGGAAGGCGAAGTCTTAACCACTGGACCGCCAGGGAAGTCCCAATATTTAGACTTTTTGTCTAGCTTATTTGTAACTGTGATGTATTTTCTAGGCAGCTATAATTATTTGGAAACAAAATTAGAAGCTTCTAATAAAAAAAGAATTCCTAGAAAATTAGAACACGTGAAAAAGTAATATATACTTGAAGTGATTGCTTTTGGAGTCAAAACGGATTTTGTGATGGAACTGTTGCAGATAAATGATCTTCTCACAAAAATATATTGAAGGAAATGGAAGAAACCTGAAATTCAGAGTTAAAAATATTTATTTGTCGGGAAATAGTATTTACTGTTAAAAGAGTATGATGAGTCTGGTTCATTTGTAAAGAAAAGAGATTTTTTTTTAGTTGTTGAAAATCAGAAAGGTAAGAAAGAGATGTTTTTATATATGAGCTCACAGATTGATTTGAACAGTTCCATAGGCAGAAAAATAATAACGTAATTCAGAATGTGTGAAAGCATTGTTTCCATTAGATGTCAATCAACAAACAATGGAGCAAAAGTGGTATGGCTATCAATCAGTGTAAAATGTTCTCAAAGGGCATCAAAGATTCTCTTAAATAAGGGAGCATTTTGATTTTCATTACATTGGAAAGATGACTGAGACCAATCTAAACAGAGTGATAAAAATTTACCTGCAGCAAATCAGAGTTCATTTTAACATAATTGAGCAGGCAGAAATATAATCGTGCTGATAGCATGGGTGGAATGTTTAATAGTTTTTTCAAAGTTTAGGAAGAGAGAGAGAGAAGACCTTTTTATATGTACTGTCATGATCACCATTTACTGTTAATTTGGAGGATGTTCTGTCAGCAAGTGGAACTCCAAAACTCTGTGAATATTAATAATTCTTTGAACAACAGTACCAGCCTTCTGCAAAGAGATTGCAGCATTTCAATACACTATAAATCAGACAAATATATTGAGAAAACTATGTGGCTTATAAAAATAGGTTTGATTGAATGTTAACAGACACTGGAGACTGTCTAAAAATGTTCAGATAGTGTTGAAATATTGGAAGTGGAATCAAATGAATATTTCAGATACACAGGTGGCTGATGAATTAAATGGTTTGCTGAATTTGGTTTCCAAATTGGAAATTATTATTTCTCGAAAAAAAATTTAGCACATGTTAAGTACAAGTATTAGGAGAATTCTTTCTGAGGAACTTCAAAATAGACTATGTATTTTTCTTTAAAAATGAAATAATTCTGTACTGTTCATCATCTTAGAAAAATGGTGAATATTTCAAAACAATCTGTGGCAGGCCAGAGTAGGAATTATACTTTCTGACTTCCCTTTCTAAATCTAAATTGTTTAAGATTTAGAAAAGAAAAAAAAACTTCAGAAGAAAGATTTCTGAAATATTTCACAATGTTTTTTCTTCATCAGAATATTATACAACTTATATTCAGATTTCTTGATGCTTTAAGTGGAATGAAGATATATTTTAAGCAATAATTAGATGTGTATAAAATTTTTATAGACTTCATGCAAATAAGATCACATATCTTTGACTCTTACAGGAATTATGCAAAGTTGGCTCTGTCATAGAACTTGACCAATAATGCTCTTTGCTTCTGAGAGCTATTGCGTGTTGTCTTGACCAATCCCTACATCAGCACATAATGTTCACTGTCTACTTTGTGTTGCAGAAGAATGCCATTCCCTACCACAAAGGCAGAAGAGAGAGTCAGTGGTTGGAACTGAGGATTATCAAGTAGAAATTGGTAACCAATTTATCTAGCCTGAAAGGCTGTCTGTTCCTAGAGGAAAAAATTGCAACATCAGTTTGAACAGGGATAATACAGTATTTTTCAAAACTCAATCATAAAAATTTTGCACAGACTTCATATATTACCCTGTTTAAATTTCCAACTGTTAATTATAAGCTTAAAATCTTCTGCCTTGTTTTTGGTTTTATGCAATGATGGCTCTTTTGGGGACTGTGTACTGGAATTAACATGTTATTTTATGAAAACAACACTTTATTATTCAAGATAACCAATTTGAAAAATGTTAACATGAAATTATTTGCAAAGCTCCTTGCTTATTAGTGGTCATTCATAGAGAAATATTTCCCTACCTGTCTATATAACCTGCAACTCCAATTACCATTTCAATAATGTTAGGCTTTTGGTCCAACAATTAAAATTTTGGCAGCATTTGCTGTTATGGACTGAATTGTGTTCCCTGATAATTCATATGTTAAAGTCTTAACCCCCAGTGGAAATGTATTTGAAGGTAGGGTCTTTAAAGACAGAATTAAGATTAAATGCTGTAATAAGGGTGGGGCCCTAATCTGATAGGACTGGCATCCTTATAAGAAGAGAGACACCAGGGGTGTGAGCACATGGAGAAAAGTCCATATGAGGACACCTAGAGAAGGCAGGCTTCTGTAAGCCAAGGAGGGAGGCCTCAGGAGAAACCAAACCTGCCAACACCTTGATCTTTGACTTCTAATCTCTAGAACTTTGAGAAAATAAATTTCCTGCAGTTTAAGCATCCCAGACTGTGTTATTTTGTTATGGTAGCCCTAGCAGACTGATACATGTCCCAACAAGTGCTACCATATTTTCTGTTAATTAGATTTCTTTCTATCATATGTTTGTTTTATATAAATAAAGAATACGTGAGGAGAAATAGTTCTTATTCATTATAATAGATATACCCAAGTGTAAAATGGGGATACACAAACCAAACAAAGTGGGCTATTCCCATACTTAATAATTAGATGTTTTATCTCAATCTGGGTAAAATATAATTGTTTTAAAATTGATCTTCTTCAATTACCTCTTTTATTTCCTTAACCAGGTGCTACAGAATCAAAATCTATTTTCCAGGACTGCATTTCCCCATCACATGGATTGAATTCACAAGACGTCTTGAGCGTCTCACGCATAAAAATTACCAAAAATGATCCTGAGTCTTGTTCACTTTATATCTCCATCATAGAGTGTACTTCAAGCAATTTCCCTTGGTATTCATATATAGGATTTGTTATTTGTTAGCTAGTTGGAGGAATCTTCATATTTCTCTCTATGTCCATATAATTTCATTTCATAGCACAAAAATATAAATAAAGGAAAGAACTTTTAAAAATATATAGTACACAAGGTGTGCTGAATTGGGTGAGTGGGATTGACATGTATACACTGATGTGTATAAAATTGATGACTAATAAGAACCTGCTGTATAAAAAAATAAATAAAATAAAATTCAAAAATTAAAAAAATATATATATAGTACACAAGAAAGTAGACTACAGAAATAGCTTCTTCCCAATCCCATTGACGCCCCTCAATCCCATTCCCCCATATCTGGTCCCAAAGCAGGTTACTCTGAAGTGAATGGCATTTCTCCTCTTAAATGGAAGTTGTCGATAATGGGGTTTGTATTAAATGTTCCTTTTGTGTGAAGACTTGGCTAGGCCTTACCCTCCAATATGATCTTGTTCTAGAGCAGGAGTTGACAAACTGCCCTGCAGACCATATCTGGCCTGCTGCCTTTTTTTGTAAAGAGGGTTTAATTGGAACACAACCGAGCCATTCTTTTTTGTTTTGTGTAGGGCGGCTTTCTCCGTATAATAGCAGAGTTGAGTGAATGTAACAGAGACTTGGGCCCCGCAAAGCCTAAAATACATACTCTATGGTCCTTAAAATAAAAGTTTGCAGCCCCCTGTCGTATGGTATGTAAGGGGACTAGAAAGGAGTTGGAAGAACAGGATTGGGTCTCAAGGCGTCATTCAAAGAAAAAGGCTAGACGACATTTGCAAATGACTTGGATAGCATGCCACTAGACTGCATCTGAATATTCAGGGCCTGCTTCCCATTGGCCTTTTAATTCCGAGATTCCCATAATCCTGGTAGTGGTTTATTTCCTCTGAACACCCAGTCTGCAGAGAGGGGTTTAATTTTAATTTTTATTAGCTTAAGGATTTTGTCTCATTAGAGAGTAAGAAATTATTAACTTGCCATTAAAACAATTTGAGTTCTTATTGAAAGTGCTTTTAAACTCAAATCTGAGTCTAACCCAGACAATATGAGCATCTGAACCTCAATAAGTATGATTCTAAGTTTTTCCTTCACTAAATAATAGGATTATAACAATACATTTTAGAAAATTCACCTTACCTAGGCTAACACTTGCTCCCACTTTGTAACTTTTCAAGGGACACACAGTCAAACGAAATTTTAAGAAGCTTCCTAGAAACCTACTGAATAAACTGAATGTAGGAAATGTAGGAGAGTGGTTAGAAGGCCGGGAAGGAAGCCAAGACTTTTGGATATTAGACAAATTAAGTCACATTCAAATGAACTTAAGTTGTATGCATTTTTTTCTACTACCTGCAATGCCAGCCTCCTTTTCATGCCTGAAGTATGAATTTTGCATGCTATAAAGTTTAGAAAGAAAATCTACCCAAAGTGAAGGGCACTGAGCATTAGTTCATAAAATGGTCTGAAAATCTCCTATCCTTACCGAGCGCAAACCAAGCAGTGCGTAAATCTATTTCAGTCCGGCAGAGCTAATTAATGAGCTACAAATTGGCAATCCAAATTGTTAACTCAGTCTACCAGAAGTCTGGAGTTTGTTTTGTGTTATCTTTTGTTGTGGTTGTTTTTTACCTGCTTAAACACTTACTAATAAATCTGTAGCAATCTGGAAAGATGGTAGTAGCGGTGGCATAGTTTTTAAATCTACATAAATTGTACCTAAAAACAGACAACCATTAGAACAGCAAAAACTGAAACCTAGAGTCAACATGTACAACAAAGTTAGGCAAAATGTATGACAGCAAACCCCAAATTCGATTGGACTGAAATAAACCATTGACAGAAGCAAAACTCACAAGGAATCAGAAAATGAACAGGAAGAGCCAAAGAAAAGGCAACATAACTACAACCACTCTTAAACTGAAGAAAAAACTACGCACTGGAAACCTCGGTGAGCCAATCAGAGAAGAGTAACAGAAACTGAGAGGGAGGTGGACAATCATCAGTTCACAGCTGATTGTAAGGACCCATAAGAGGTCAAATGGGGCTTGCCTGGTGGCGCAGTGGTTGAGAATCTGCCTGCCAATGCAGGGGACACGGGTTCGAGCCGTGGTCTGGGAAGATCCCACATGCCGCGGAGCAACTGGGCCCGTGAGCCACAATTACTGAGCCTGCGCATCTGGAGCCTGTGCTCTGCAACAAGAGAGGCCGCGATGGTGAGAGGCCCAAGCACCGCGATGAAGAGTGGCCCCCGCTTGTCACAACTAGAGAAAGCCCTCACACAGAAACGAAGACCCAACACAGCCATAAATAAATAAATAAATAAATATTTAAAAAATGGCCCACATCAAAAAAAGAGGTCAAATGGCACTGAAGTTACCTGGGCCCCTGAAACACAGAAAACTAACTCAAGTTCTCTTTTAGGATAGAGTCCCATGGAAAGAAACTGCTAACAGAATAATTCCTACTCTGGAGAAATTGCAAAATAATAGAACCAAGGGGGGCTTCCCTGGTGGCGCAGTGGTTGAGAATCTGCCTGCCAATGCAGGGGACACGGGTTCGAGCCGTGGTCTGGGAAGATCCCACATGCCGCGGAGCAACTGGGCCCGTGAGCCACAATTACTGAGCCTGCGCATCTGGAGCCTGTGCTCTGCAACAAGAGAGGCCGCGATGGTGAGAGGCCCAAGCACCGCGATGAAGAGTGGCCCCCGCTTGTCACAACTAGAGAAAGCCCTCACACAGAAACGAAGACCCAACACAGCCATAAATAAATAAATAAATAAATATTTAAAAAATGGCCCACATCAAAAAAAGAGGTCAAATGGCACTGAAGTTACCTGGGCCCCTGAAACACAGAAAACTAACTCAAGTTCTCTTTTAGGATAGAGTCCCATGGAAAGAAACTGCTAACAGAATAATTCCTACTCTGGAGAAATTGCAAAATAATAGAACCAAGGGGGGCTTCCCTGGTGGCGCAGTGGTTGAGAATCTGCCTGCCAATGCAGGGTACACCGGTTCGAGCCCTGGTCTGGGAAGATCCCACATGCCGCGGAGCAACTAGGCCCGTGAGCCACAACTACTGAGCCTGCGCGTCTGGAGCCTGTGCTCCGCAACAAGAGAGGCCGCGATAATGAGAGGCCCGCGCACCGTGATGAAGAGTGGCCCCCACTTGCCACAACTAGAGAAAGCCCTCGCACAGAAACGAAGACCCAACACAGCCAAAAATAAATATGAAATAAATAAATAAATAAATAAATAAATTAAAAAGATTATTATAAAAAAAAATAGAACAAAGGAATATCAGGGAAAAACAAGAGGTTTTACCTAAAATTGGGAGGGAAGAAGCCAGAATAATTCAGAAGTTATAGAGTCTTAATGTTATTACCTGTGATTATATCAGAAGAGAAATATTAAGAGCTATGAAGCTAGGAAAACTATTCTAGTTCATTTTCCTCCTAAAATTACCACACACACACACACAAAAGTCACCTAAAAAGGAAAAAAGGCAAATATTGCTGTTGAATCCCATACAAAATTACATTAGGAAAAAAGAATCTAAGAAGCAGAATAGTCATACTATGGAAATGAAGGCAATCCAGAAAGAATACCCATTAGCCGGTGAAAACAGTAATCTAATAATTTATAAAGCATTAAAAGCAAGTTCCAAAAATAATAATAATACAAGCAATGAAGAAATAACATAAACTAGAAACAAAACTCAACTATAAGGCAAATAAAGAAAAGAAGATTTGAAAAGGGCAGGTTACCTGGAAACAGAGCCTAAGACAGAGATTTCTATGTATGTGATTTTATTGCGAACGTGTTCTTTAGAAGAAACAAAATCTATGAGGGAGTGAGGGGAGCTGGGGAGGAAAGGAGACCAATCTGAGAGAGGATGTGGTCTCAGGTCAAGCCTCGCCTTGGTCTAGTCCAAGGTGTGCAAGAGGAAGGGTACTGAGAAGGGTGTATGCACAGCAGAGCTGCCTCTACCTTTAGGCAAGAGGCCCAGTCTTTCGTGCCCCACATCAGACAGTCATGAGCTGTTGGCCATTCCCCAAGAAGTATGTGACCTTCCAGCAAGATGGTCTCCATCAGCTAAGAGCAATCTTCTGGAGAAAATAACAGTTGTGAGTTTTTAGTAGCCAACATTCATAGCACCAGGGGATGGGTGCACCTGCTTCTTAAAAGACATCCAGGGCTTCCCTGGTGGCGCAGTGGTTGAGAATCCGCCTGCCAATGCAGGGGACACTGGTTCGAGCCCTGGTCTGGGAAGATCCCACATGCCACGGAGCAACTAGGCCCGTGAGCCACAACTACTGAGCCCGCGCGTCTGGAGCTTGTGCTCCTCAACAAGAGAGGCCGCGACAGTGAGAGGCCCGCGCACCACGATGAAGAGTGGCCCCCACTTGCCACAACTCGAGAAAGCCCACGCACAGAAACGAAGACCCAACACAGCCAAAAATAATAAATAAATAAATAAATAAATAAATAATAATTAAAAAAAAAAAAAGATATAAAGGTGAATTTAAAAAAAAAAAAAAAAAAAGACATCCAGCGTCTACTCTAAAGTTAGTTGTAAGAAAAGACTATCGGGTTGACATTATTTTTTGACAATAACACTTTACTCCAGAGGATAGTGGAATGACATCTTTAAGATACTCAAAGAAAATAAGATTTGATAGCCAGACAAAATGTTCTTCAAGTTCAAAGGCTCCTAAGAAACTGTTACGAACATAAAGAAAGATAGAGAATATTGTTCCAATGAGCACTTCCTAGTATATCTGAGCAAGAATTTCACAAAACCAAAACGACTGGAGGGATATCAGTATTATATACATGTGGCAAGATCAAATGATGGCTATAAGGGAAAAAGTATTACAGATAATAGTACCATGTAAAACGTAGATACAGTAGAACAATCTGTGGAATGAAGAGAATGTATGGAAAGAACAATTTTACCAATTAGGATTTTAAAATATATTATTTCAAAGAAGGAAGGTTGAGGAAAGAAAACATTACTAACTAATAAAAATATTGTACAGAAGAAGAAAAAAAAAACACAAGAGCTTATAAAAGAGGACCAATGGTAATATATAGGTAAACAGACTAAAATGCAAATATATATGTGTGTATTACAAACATATATTTTTATACATATGGGTGTGTGTATTAAAGTACATATACATGTTTGTGTGAGTATCTATATATATGTTTGTATGTGTATACATAAAATACTCTAGAGGTCAAAAATTTTGATAATATCAATAAATTTAAATTGATTTTATTAAACTATTAAGAAAAATACTTCAAATAGGATAACAAACAAATGTAACACTGCACTGTAAACAAGGGACATATCTAAAACAAAGAGACTCAAAATGGTTAAAAATGAAAGTATAGACACAGATGTAAGAGACCAAAGGAAATAAAAAGGAAACAGAGGATGTCAATCTTGGTATCTGACAAAGTAGATTTCAGACCAAAAGGCATTAAAAGAAACAAATAAGCTACTGAAAATGATATATTTAAGGGTTATTAATATTTATGTAACAGAGCAACAATATACATTAAAGCAGAAAACAGATGCAAGGAAACAAACATTATACACCTCTCTCAATACAAGACAATCAAATGGAAAATATTAGTGAGTAGACAGAAGATTTTAAAAATATATTACATAGAAATTTATAAAATTATGAACCTCAAAAATAGAAACTATACCTTTTTAAAAGCACATGGAATACTTGCAAATATTGACCTTTCCTTTGTCCACAAATAAAGTCTTAATAAATTCCAAAGAATTGGAAGAATATGAACAAAATAATATCAAGAAACAAAAGAGCCCTTTTCACACCAAAAATTTGAAACATGCTATTGAACAATTATTGTATAAAACACAAAATTCAAAACCAAAATGCCAAAATACTTGAAAACAATAGTGGAAAAATATCAGACTCTCTGGAATATAGCTTAAATAGTTATCTGAGAAATTGCATAACATTTAATACCTATATCAAAAAAAATGAAAATATATCAGTTGGGACTTCCCTGGCGGTTCAGTGGTTGACTCTGTGCTTCCACTTCATGGGGCATGGGTTTGAGTCCTGGCTGGGGAACTAAGATCCTGCATGCCGCATGGCACGGCCAAAAAATATATATATCTATATATCAATTAATAAATAAGTTACAAATAAAAATTTTGATTAATTCCAACTCAAAAACCTAAAAAGAAAAACATAGTAAGCCAAAAGAAAGTATACTTCAGGAATCATTAAAGAAAAACAGAATTTAATAAGTTAGAAAATAGTCATAAACCTAAAAAAGGCAACATAATATATAAATATCTTTTAAATATTTTTCATACATTTTTTCATGTTTTAGAAAATAAAGTCAAACTTTAAGAAATCAGCATAATATGTGAATTGTTAGTAAAATTAAATAAACAACTATGCAAATAAATATGAAAGTGTAGATGAATTAATACTTTTCTACAAAAATACAACCTGTTAAATTTAGCTCTAGTAGAGACAGAGATTCTAAACAGACTAATTGCTACAGAAGAAATAGAAATCTTACTGAACCTTTAAAGATCAGATAATCCTAATGCTACTTAAACTATTCCAGAATACAGAAATGAAGAAAACTTCCTATTTTCTTTTATGAAGAAACACCCTGAAAGAGATTTCAACAAAAAAGATGAAAAATAATACAACCCAAACTCACATATGAACATCAATGCAAAAATATTAAATTAAAAAAATAGCAAACAGGACTAAATGATCCATTTGAAAAATTGTGGGTTTTTATTCCACAATTGCAAGGGAGATGCTACATCAGGCAATCCATTAATACTAACTACTCATTGTTTTAGGTCTAAGGAGAAAAATCATTATATATTGCCATACATTCTGAGAGATTTTTTAAAAGTCAATTCCCCTTTCTGTTGAAAACATTCATTAAAGGAGGAACTGATGGATTTTATTTGCTCTCTTTGTCCCTGTCTTTCTTGTCTGTCTATATCTCATTCTCTATCTTTCTCTCTCTCTCTCCACATACACCCAAATATACACACATATTGCATACATATATATACACATATATTACATGTATTTATTTATTCATATTTGTATGTGTGTGTATATATGTCAAAACCAACAATGTATCTCAAAAGCGACTTTCCTGTTAAAGTCAGGATGAAGAAGAAAATACACCCATAACATCCACACTATTTAATATTGTATTGAAGGTATCAGCAAATGCAATTGACAAGAAAAAGAAATTAACTGCATTAAAATTGGAAAGGATGAGGTAGAACTATCTCAATTTTCCAAAGATTTGTTCAATATTGGGAAACCCAAAATAATCAATGGTAAAATTACTATAATGATATGAGATTTAAAAATAAAACCACAGGTTAGAAATCATCAAACAAAAACTAGTAATCTTTTATACATAATCGAAAACTAATTAGAAGATGTAATGAAAATCAGACATCATTTTTGAGGCTCGTAAAAATTTAAAAGAATTAAAAACTATATTACTCACTCTTGAAAAAATCAAAAGTGGAGTTGATAAAAAGGAAAAAGGAAAATTCTCACTGGAGAATGCTAGGGCAACAACTCATTATTTTGGAAATTGTTTTATAAAAAAATGGTAGTGGCAGAGGCAATTACTCAAGCATTTATCCTGCCTGTAAGAATTATCCCACAGGGTAACCAAATAGATGATAAGGAATATTTTACCTTTATAGAGTTCTCCACTTAAAAAAAATGAATGCTATCTACTCTCCTGTACATGATAAATCATTTTTTTCTTTCTGTGTTCAATATTTTACTTTTTGGCTTTAAGCAGATAGATTATGATGAGTTTAGGTGCAGATCTCTTTGTATTTATCCTACTTGGAATTTTGTTAAGATTTTGGATGTAAATAATAATATTTTTCATCAAACTTGGGAAGTTTTTGGACATTGTTTTCACTCTTTTCTCTCTTTTCTGTCTGCCTGGGACTTCCACCATCCATACGTTGGTTTGTTTGACCATATCCCATAGGATTGTGAGACTCTGTTCATTTTTTCTTTAGTGTTTTTTTCTCTCTTCAAGTTTATTGATTTTTTTTTCTGGCATCTTAAAACTACTGTTGAGACCATCTGTTGAATTTTCATTTCAGTTATTGTGCTTTTCAACTCTAAAATTTCTATTTGGTTCTTTTTATAGTTTATCTTTATTGATTCTCTACTTGTTAAGCCATTGTCACCATAGTTTCCTTTAATTCTCTGAACATATTTTAAATGGCTGCTTTGGAGTCTTTACTAAATACAACTTTAGGTCCATGCAGAGTCAGTATGTATATTGTCTGCTTTCTCTCCTGCCCCTTGGTGTGTCTGATAATGTTTGATGAAAAACTGGACATTTTACATAATACTTTATATTAATCCTTGGTCTTGTTTTTATTTTTTCTGAGGTTTGATATTTCCCCTTTTTTCTTTTTAACCTTCCTTCCTCCCTCTCTCCCTCTCCTCCTCTCCCTCCCTCCCTCGTTCCTTCACTCCCTTCCTTCCTTCCTTCCTTCCTTCCTTCCTTCCAGACTTAATCTTTGGCATTTGTCTCTCTTGTGGTGTTTGGCTGCTGATGTCGCTACACAATTTTGAAAAATCATTTATATTTTCAAGTCTGATATCCTATAGCTCAACCTTCTGTCTGAATAACCAAGTGGTCAGTCAATGATTTGGGCAGAGTTTACATTTCAACACCTTGCACTCATGAGCCTTCCACTCCTTGTAGATCAATCTGTGTGGAGTCTGGTGAGTACATTAAAATTTTCACCCAGTTTTTAAGTCTGTCTTGGCTTTATTTTTCCCCGACCTTTCTAGGATCTCCTCCACGTATGTGTGTAGTTTTTCAATCTGCCAGGGATGTATGAAGAGCTTATCTCAGCACTTCCATTTCTCCCTCATTTTCAGGATATCTTGAGACCACAACTGCAACTAGCAAAGTTGCGCAACTGTGAATTTTTCCCATTCATTTCCTAACAAGTTCATCATATTTAGTTGTCAAAGTCTGGGCTCCAAATATAGCCCCTTCTCTCTGGCAGCAAATTTGTTACTTTTCATGGCCAGACCCACACTGGAAAGCCACAGTTCTCACAAATCAACACTAGGAAGAGATGAGAGCAGCTGCAGGCAAGAACACATGCTCCTGCTGTTCTTATGTGAAGCCCTAGCAGTTATTAAAGAATGAATGCTTCTCAATTTGTTGTTTGCATTTCATTTATTCCCACAGCTTGAAATTATTGTTTTTGACAACTTATTCAATTTTATACGGGTTTTTCCTTGCTTTTTTTCCGAAAACGATTTGCCAGTCCCTTTATTCTTCCATAATCAGAATTACTTAGTTTTTAAATTTATTTATTTTTAGGTGTGATAATAATATTGTGGGTATTTATCACCATGAGATACATATTGAAATATTTATGATAAAATTATATGATGATAATATTTGCTTTAAAATAATTTGTATCTCAAAGAATAGATGGAGATATAGATGAAACAAGACTGGATGTGAGTTAATAGTTGTAGAAGCAGGGTAATGGGTACCTGGAGATTCATCGCAGTTTTCTCTAGTTTTGTGTATATGTGAAATTATTCATAATAAAATCTTAAATGAGAGAAAAATAAACGTTTGGAATCCTCTTATTTATGTGCAGCATCAGAAATAAAATGAGACAAATAACTTGTTCTGATGCAGTGTATTATAACGAAGGTCTACACAGGTAACTCCAATTCTCTTAATATATTAATCCAAACTCCTTTGAAAGGCAAGGTATCAGCCTACTGAAATTGCAATAGAGATGACTACCATCTCTGTATTTGCTTTTTTCTTTATCAAAAATTATATAATAAAAAATGACAGCTTTACATTTATCGAGTGCTTACTTTTGCCCAGTACTATATTTAGCATTTGGCCTACCTTGCCAAGAGTCAATGCTTGGTGTTCAGAAATTCTGATAGACCTGTGGTTATTTCCTGCTCTTCTGTCTCTTGAAGTTTAGAGAGAAAAAAGTAGCAGAAGATTAAAAACAATAAATTTGATCAAAATTGTGAAAGGAGGGTCCAAGCACAGCCCGACATCTCCCCTGTGTTCCCAAGAAGAACCCTGTGCTTTGTACAGGAAGTGCTGGTAAACTCACAAATCGCATAGCATGAAGAGAGTCAGAGCACGGGCAGTGGGTGTTTCCTCTGTATTAGGTATATGTAAACTATTCTTGAAACGGCTTAGTTATGCATGTCTCAGTGACCATCAGGCATGCTACCAACTTCCTGTGTTCAGACCCCACAAGAGTCCTGGTACTGTAGCACTAAGTGGGATTCATGGGGCCATGTTGCCTGTCTGGGCTGCCGAATGGATCCATTAGCCATGGGGCACCACTGTGTTGCAAGGGACTGATTCTGTATACTTTCTCTCCTCTGGCTATGAGTAAATGCTGGGCTACTCCAGCCCACTGTACATGTTTTCTGTTCTCAGCGACCTTGACCTGGTAGGTAAGTCCCACCCAGGGTGTCTTCCCTGGGTGGGACTTCCCTACCTTTTGACCCTGGCCTCACTCATGTTATAGTCTATATTGTGGCACAGCCTGACCACCTAGTGAAACAGTAATCTTACATTATATGTTTGGTATCAGTTAAGGATGCTTTGGGGAACTTTGAACTGCTATAGATTGGGACAAGTGAATAAGGTAAAGAAAATATTCTAAATGACTAGAGTAGGGGTCCTGGGATTGCTGCAACTCCCTAGGAGTCTTCTGGATTTGGAGGACTTTTCCAAAATCAGGACCCTAGAAAAAAATTTATAGACAGATACAGGCCCTCAAGGTCTATCTTTGACTCACTCTATACATCTAGCTTAATCCTGGGAAACTGCACCTCCAATATAAGCCATGGTATCCTGGTATGATGTAGACATTGCATGTCAATGAAACAATGAGCTATTAGCTGAGCTCAGGGCTTTCAGCCTACAGTGGGATGGCCAGAGAATGAGGGGACAGCTCCCATGACCACTGATTCATGAGGCAGTTCAATTTTCACCTTTATCAAAAAGGATTCTGCTCTTTCAAAAGTTCTGAATCTCTTACAGTGACTTTGGACATAGACATCTTTGAAAATCTCTCTGCTGACACAGAACATGATTCATCAGTCTATATAAGGACACACTGTCATCTTCATGTGGGTATTTTGACTTACAGTTTGACAGCTAATATATTATGCAGCCATTTCAACATTATTGCCTCTGCTCATACAGACCTGGGAACTTGTCCATGAAGTACTCAGTTGGATGAGGATATGCCTTTGTGTACCCGACAAGGTCCTTCTAAAGAATCATGACTGAAAGCATAATGTGAATGGAAAAGTAAGGCAGGAAAAGGACTAGACTTATCTGATAAGGGACACTAGAAACTAAACCTTCTCCCTGTATGACTGCCTTTGTCATATTTCACCAAATGAACAAACACTATCTAATAGCCTTGATCATCGATCATGTGATTTCTGGACTTCAGATGAGAAAACAGGGAGGGAAGTAAATGGAATTCAGACCTGCACAAATTCTTCAATAAATATACAATCTTCTGCATTTATTTAACCTGGCAACCTGACCCACTGAAATTTTATTTTGTTTTTCTTTTCTTTAGTGGTAGAAGAGGATTTTTCTTTAACTTCATAGTAATGGGGAATGATATCCTTATCACCTGAGCTTGTGAATTTAAGATTTAATGATCTTTATTCTTTGAAAGAGAGATTATTTTGTTTCTGCTTGTATAATCATCCCAACTCCTGCATTCTTGACTAAGGCCCAACTGAAAAATTTAGTGCTAGTTCTTATTTTTTGGTGTACCCTTTGGGTTAGCAGATGCTGTCCAGGAGAAATGAGAGGGCATTCGTAGCAACGTGAAACCGTTTTCTTTGCACACTGCCAAACAGGCATTATTGCATAAAAGATTCAAGAGGGATGGATGATGGAAAGCATTTACTTTGCTTTTTAAGCTCTGCTATTTTCATCATAGTAGCATATGAATTGCAGTTTAGAATATGGGGAACTTCTGGTATAAGCATACTATGTATTTTCTTTGGAGTTTACTTTCAGCTATTTGAATTTAATGCACCAAACTCTGTTTCTTTGATTCTTTGCTCAAACAACACCTCAGTGAGGCTACCTGGTAAACTTGATCCCCTTACCCTGCTCTCATTTTTTTCTCCATAGCCTTTGTTGCCTTTTAAAAGATATATAGTTTACACTGATTTTAGTTTTATTGTTTATCATTTATTTTCTGCTACTCTGCCAGAATGTAAATGTCAGGTAGGCAAGGATATTTGTCTGTTTTGCTCTCTGTTGTTACCTTAAGTCCACGAGAAAAAAAAAAAATTCAGGCATGAAGTTGGTATTCAAAAATAAGTTTTCAGGGGGCTTCCCTGGTGGCGCAGTGGTTGAGAATCTGCCTGCCAATGCAGGGGACACGGGTTCGAGCCCTGGTCTGGGAAGATCCCACATGCCGCGGAGCGACTGGGCCCGTGAGCCACAACTACTGAGCCTGAGCGTCTGGAGCCTCTGCTCCGCAACAAGAGAGGCCGCGATAGTGAGAGGCCCGCGCACCGCGATGAAGAGTGGCCCCCACTCGCCGCAACTGGAGAAAGCCCTCGCACAGAAACGAAGACCCAACACAGCCAAAAATAAACATAATAAATAAATAATAAATAAAAATTAAAAAAAAAATAAGTTTTCAATTATTGAAAACATCTATGATACAAACAGCACAAAGATGATTTTCTGTTGTTCCAGACTTGGTTGGTTTTACATAATAAATATATAAAACCCACCAAATTTCAAAGTCTAGTTAGTCTAACGCCTTTAGATTTCCTTAGTCCTTCTGAATCATGCTAGTTTATTCAGAGCACATGCAATTAATATGGCTTACATACCAGATAAATTATTCTTCTGGGAATTCTCAACTTGTCCTTTCTTTGATGAATTTAATTATTTTTAATTCTTTTTCAAGTCCATTTAAAAAAAGTCTCTAAACAATAATCATATATGAACTTTTTTCCTATTTTTGTATTCTGTTACATCTGAGAAACTTAAAATATGTTCATGGATGTATTTGTGTGTGTGTGTGTGTGTGTGTGTGTATGTGTGTGAATTTTACAATGTAACCTCTAAGAATTCCTTTTTGGAAGAAATACTAAACATTGGATGTTTTATATTAAGTATACAAACACTGTATGACTCTATTTTCCTGGTAGTATTGGACTGTCTTTCTCAGCCACTTTGGAGACTGATTCAGGAAACAGCAGTGGTAGCTTTGAATTACTCTATAATCTCATCCTGTTTTGATCCAAATTCCCTAAGTCTTCAATATCAGTCTCTAGTGGCTTCTTTCTCCCAACAATAATTTAGACTCTATCCTCAAAATTGTCTCAATAATGTTTTGGATATCCACAGTGTCCTGGGACAATGTACTTAAGAACAAATCTAACCTTGTTCTCTGACTCTGCCTTACTAGTTAAGATGCCTTGTCACTGCTTCCTTGGGGAAGATTGTTACCATTGCCGGCTACGCATCCCATAGTATGTGGGGAGAAAGAGAGTTGATCGCTCTTTTTAAATACAAGGTGATATTTTACTATCTGGGTCCCAGAACTACCTGGGCTTATAGTCTCCAGACACTTTAATGAACACAGCTGGTTTAAAAAGCAACCCATCATGTTAGCGTGGGAATGTGGAGTAGCAGTAAGTCTCACTGAGTCACCTCCATCTTTCTCATCTATCTTTTGTACTCTTTTCATGTACCCAAAGTTGCTAAATTTTGTATTTTATTCTTCAGGAAAGAGCAAAAGTACCATATATATCTTTTGGGTCACCATTTTGTAGCAGTTGCAAAAACAGCCATCTAACTTGAGCTTAATTAGGGCACTAGAAACTCTACCATGGGCACTCCTGCTTATGAAGAATCTTGCACAGTTAATACACCCAACAATAGTCCTGAACACCAAGAAATACTTATTTGGTTACCTATTACTTGACAGACATTGTGCTAGACCTTTAGTGGTACCAAGAATGAATTAGCCATGGTCATTGCTCATGAAGATGGTGTAACATAAAATAAGAAAAGTAGTTACTAATAAGGCTGAATGGATATCAGGTTTCTTAACTGAACTCAAGAGTAGCGGTTAGGCCTTTTAAAACAAAATAATCAAATGGAAGGCAAAGAAGTATGATTCTAAAAACTTAAGAACTTTCTCAATTTTTTTTTTTTTTTTCTGAGTGGTTTTGAAGGAATATCAGAAGCTGCAGAGTAAGGCAGAAAATGTCAGGTTGATATGTGACAGGCTGAAAAAGCCCTCAATGTTTCTTCACAATCAGTCATTGAAAACACGAAATAGCCTGAGGCCATCTTTTAAAGCAGCAATAATTTAACTGAAATTGATCACTTAAGGAAGACAAAGTATTACTGAGCTCAAATGTGTCTATCCACACTTGCTGAACTATCTCAAACAAAATCCACAAAGGCAAAGGATGAAACTGCAATTGATATATACACAATCCACAGTCACATAAATCTTCGGTCAATCCAGAGACAAAGAACAGACTATTTCACAGTTCTCTAAATTATTTAAGTATCAACCTGGAAAGGAAGTAAAGGACTGACAAAGTTTTTTATGTGTAAAAACAATTATTTAAGAAAGAAATTTTTAAAAGGGGTTATGAAATTAATATTAGACATTAAGAACACTCAGTTAAAATGTCGTTGTAAGTTGATTAATAAAAGTGGTATGAAAAGGGCCTGAAACTACGTTTGTGAAGGTGGCATTACTCTCCTTATGGTTGCTATTGTTTATTTGTCAGAAACACAGCTAATTAAAAAAATGTCTTGAAAATGTATTAGCTGAGACAACTTTAAGACTTAAAGAACAAAGTATAGAATTATGCAATATAAGTTTTAAAAATAAAAACCAGGGCTTCCCTGGTGGCGCAGTGGTTGAGAGTCTGCCTGCCAATGCAGGGGACACGGGTTCGAGCCCTGGTCTGGGAGGACCCCACATGCCGCAGAGCGGCTGGGCCCGTGAGCCACAATTGCTGAGCCTGCGCGTCTGGAGCCTGTGCTCCGCAACAAGAGAGGCCACGATAGTGAGAGGCCCGCGCACTGCGATGAAGAGTGGCCCCCGCTTGCCACAGCTGGAGAAAGCCCTCGCACAGAAACGAAGACCCAACACAGCCAAAACTAAATAAATAAATAAATTTATTTTTAAAAAAAAAATAAAAAAAAATAAAAAATAAAAACCATTCAACATAAATTATCTTTCAAACCATAAAGAACAGTCATTATTGGTAGGTGAATGAAGAAATTCTTCTCAAGGCACAAGCATGACTGATATTTCTTCAGAATTCTCAGGTATGTCACAAAAAGAAGCTCTGATGGGCAGGGTGAGCTTTAAGTCAAGAACTGAGATAAATATGCTCAAGAAAACTCTTACTGATGCTCCCAAATTAAATAATAGTTCTGTGAAAAGTGTGTAGATTATTCAACGGACAAAAACTCAAACATAACAAGACAGTGCAAGATGCGTAAGTCAAAATCACCTGACCAAGATGGGGCTGCATGCTTTATATCATTTTTGTCTGTCTTTCATAATTGGTATTTGTAATTCTAAAGTCAAGTCAGGTTTCAGATTACATTGTCAAAATTTCAGAGCCACCTCCCCAGTGTGTTAGGAGGAACTAATTATAGAGCTGTGCGCAGAGGAATCAGAGGTTCCACCTGGTCCTGCAAAAGGTCCACTTGCCCTTGGGTCTTGTCCCCACCACCTGAAGCAATGGGTTGGTGGAGGAATGGTCAAGGTTGGTGGAAAATATCTTGTGGGTTGCATTTAGGAAGAACAACAACATCAGCAATACTCACAAACCTTAAGAAATAGGTTACAAGAGCAGATAGGTAAGTGGTAGTGTATACCCGCTCCATTATCAAACCATGAAGGAAAATGAATCTCCCAACCAAAGGTCAAACAGCAAGTGCTTATTACTCCTATGAACAAACTTTGTGCTAACCACTTCGTGTAAAGTATCTCACTTAATTTAAATCAATAAGCCTTGTCTCTTTGTAATTCTACATTAAAATAGCCCTATTCTTTTAAGTTTCACCATGGCAAATGTCTGATTCATGGTTGGATGTTATACTGTTCAATGCTCTCTAAAAGGACTAAAAGGGTCTTATGACCCGTCTAGAAGGATGCATTAGACAACTCTCAACTATCTCTTTGGACAACCAATGGAATTTTAATATTGTACAAAAACAAGTTGTACTTTTTAATGAAAGGGAGCCTTAAAAACTAAATATCAGTCAGAATCCTAGAACAGCCTCGGTGACATGGAAAGTCCTCAGAATCATGATGACATCTCCCTCATTAGCTGTCAGAACATCACCAAGTGTCACTTGAGAGTCTTTTCTCCTTTTAAAAAAGAATAATGTAGAAACAGCATCATTACGAAGGGGTCAATAAATTACTCTTTCTAAAATTTTATATCGTGAAAGACTCAGAATTTTTCATCTCACTAAAAGAAAAAAAAATCAGTAATATTTTTAAAGCTGTCTTTGTTTTGCTGAGATCTGTAGAGGGAACGTCTGGAGTGGGCGAGGAGGAGGAAACAAAGAATAATGCTGTCTGGCTTCATCACCTGTCTAAAGAAGCACAGCAACAACTGGTCAAAGGGAATAAAAAACATTGCATGGAAATTCCTAGGATATCTCTCAAAAAAGTTGCCCGTGATATATGGACAACGGGAAATACGATATGAACGAAAAATGCTGCACAGTCAAAATTTGTACATACATCTGTACATACACTTTTCTTAATAGAAGAGCCTATGCATTTAGAGCTTCACAATGAAGGAAGGTTTATAAACCTGCATCTTGTTAATAAGAATGTATAAATAGCTATTAACTCCCCTGGGTGTTTGGCTTTATTGATGGGAAGAGTGCCAAGTTCAGTTACTAACACAGGCATCAGTGTGTCAGCTGCCAGCCCCGGGTGGGTAATGCCTGGCTTACAGCAGTGAGGAAAGCCTTCCTAGAGAAAAATCAGAAAGAAATCTTGGTTTGAAGCTGAGTGTTAAACATATGGGAACTGAACACAGAGATCAGAGTTAAAACTGAAGATGTGCTTATGAGGTGACAAAGTTTGCTTGTGGAGTTCATTCACTAAACCTTCCTCGCTGTACCACAAAATGGAATTGGGCTGATGAAAATGTACATTAACTTCTGCTAGAGGGCATCTTAAAAAACCCATTACCCTGTTAAGAAAAATGTGGTAAGATCATTTCTTCCTCTTTTAATAAACAGCTATGACACATTCCATCAGATTATTTGTATTTCCTGAATATGCATTCATTATTCATGCAAAAGAAATCATTTTGAAAGTCTGTCACTCCTAAAGAAAGGTCATCGCCCTTTTATTGGAAAAAGAAAAATGTATATAATCTTTTGCATTTCCTTTTGTTGCTTGTTCAGGTTCCTATTACTCAACATAATGACATAACTTAATGATTTGGTTTTACTATACCCATTGTCTCCAAATACAATTTTTTAACTTTCTGTTTTGATTTTAATGATCTAATAAAATAAGTCTAGAGTTATAAGTTATCTCAATTTATTTTCAGAAATAAAAACAGTTCAAACAGTAATTATTGTTTTATCATGAAATTTCAGGGTATTTGGTCTTTCCCTACCCACCCAAATTTATTGAAGAGAAATCGCTAGTGTTCTGCATGTGTCTTTCAATAAATTTCAAATTCTAAGTTGGCTTTTTTCCCTGTGAAATTTAGGCATTTCTGTGTTCATTCTCAGAGCAAGAAAACGCTAAAAAATATCTGTGAAAGGAATAATAATTTCAAGAGAAGTAGAATCTAGTGTAGAGACTAACTGCATCTCATAAAGTATACCGATTGGTTTTTAAGATGAATTTTGACAGCCACTGTTTTTAACTAGAGCATGTAGTCCATTACAGGTAATCTAAAAGTGATTTTTAAAATATATAACATATTATTTTACAGTTTCTACTTAAGAATCTGTCTTATTTTGTTTGTCCCCTTTCCCTCTTCTTGCCTTCTTCTGAAATTCTGTTTCCATCATCATCTCTCCTCTGTTGCTTTGGAAGTAATATACCTATTTTTATTACTTTAGTGAATACTCTGGAAATTACAATGTGCATAACTTAACCTACTAAAATCTACACTCATCAATATTTTTATCTTTCTTCTTCTTCCTCCAAAATACAAAGATATTAGAAAATTTAACTCCACGTGGCAGGCATAGAAATATGTTTCTCAGATCTTCTGCTGGGGGGAGAATAGTTGACACTCAGCCTCTCTGGATCCTCCACCATGAGGATGGTGCGGCCGTGCTTCCCCTAAGCTGCTGTCATGCTTTCCCCAGAACGAGGACTAGAGTGTCGGATGTTCCTGCCCAATGCAAGTTTCCTCTGAGTGACAACTTTTACTGGAGAACTCTCCACTGGTCTGGATGAAATATTATCCAATCTATGCTGCAGCTCGATCCTCTTTCTACCCAATGTTCCCTCCTCCTCCTCTCTTTACACATGTGGGAGACCTGTATTGTGGTCCCTTTCTCAGCTCTCCTCCCTTTACCCTTCAGGCAGTCTAGTCAATCCCTTGCACATCTAATCTTTGACATATGCCTCTTGAGGTCCTAACTTAAAACAATTCATTTATTCACTTCCTAACTTATAGGACGTTGTTTGATAGTTTATTTCGCTCTCATTTTAATCCCTTGAGACGTAATTATTATTCTTTCACACAACAAAAGTTCAGCAAGACAAAACCAATATGTACTGTTTTCTTTGATTTGTATTCCTTCTTGCATCTAAACCCTTGCATCTGGAATAATTTTTCTTCTGAAGGAATTTTTGGGGATTCATTGGGCTTCTCCAATATTTGGAGTTATTCATCCTTCCAACACTATGATTATATTCTATACCTTTGATTTGTATCACTTGGCCTCACCATGTGGCATTCTAGGTAGTTTCTTTTGACCTACCTTTCCAACTCGTGAATTTTCTTTCTAGGTATTTCAAAATGGCTAATACATTTAACCATTTTGTTTTCAGTATTAGTTACAGTTATCATTTATAGAGTTTCCATTGTTTTAAATCTATAACATTTTCTTATAGATATATGTTCCTTGCTTGCTTTTAGTTTTTGAATGTAGCAAGAATATTTGCTTTATCTTTTTTTGATACTTCCAGTACTTGAAGTCTTTTGGGTCTATTTCTGTATCTATTGTTTCTGCTGTTTCCCACAAAAAAAATGCTTTGCTTCCTTTTAAGTTCACAGCTTGAGGGTTTTTTTTTAAACCAGGAGATGGAAATTTGGGCTGTGTGTCCATAGGAGAAGTTTCTAGTGCTTACAACTTCTTAGTGATGATGTCTCCCACACTGCATCCTGGCCAGCTCTGTTCAGTGTCAAATGTTAGAAGTTTACCTTCATGCTCAAAACACCACCAAAACCTAAGTTCAAGTTCCTAAGTTCAAGTTTTGGAAGCGTGCCCTCAGCACAAAAGCAGTCACAAAACTCTGCTTGCCTATTTGTGTTCCCACTTTCATTCACATTTCCTTCCTCCGTGGTCATTTCTTCAATACTTTAAAAAATATTTTAAAAACATATTTCACAAAACATTTATAATTGTTTTCAGTAGGGTACTTTGTCTAAATAAGCTAGTTCATTATGTGACTGGAAAGGGAATTTTTAATGCCTAGATTATAAAAGTAATATGGGAATGATTAATTTTAGAATCATATACATTAAAGTTTTTATAGGGTATGGTTTAGTATGGGCCACATCAAGATTATCAAATAAAACAGATACGTTATTTTCAGTTGTCTCCTAAAGAAATCATAGCACTTAAGTTTGTGAACACCCAATTGATTATTTAGATATTGAAAATATAATAATTCCTATTCCCTTGCTTCCACCAGATACATAGAGCTATAACCTAAATTGAGAGAGTAAAGTGTCCTTCATATTGTAGCAGATATCCTTATTTTTTAAACCAGCACAGTTGAATAACAAAAATATCCCAGACATTTCAAGAAAGAAATACTGACAAACTCAAAATGTAAGGTCTGAGTCTGCCACACAATAAGCTTAATTAGCACATCTTAAAGCAAAATTTAACATATTAATGTGGACCCTCTCATAACAATAATTACTAGGTAATGCATAAATTTACTATATCCAAATCTCACTGTGAAAAAATTAACCTAAGTCAATATGAGTTGAGCAAACAAATGTTCATCAGCTAAATTATGCCTATCAGACAGTAAATGAGGTAGCAATGAGCTTTGCCTTAGGATTTTCATAATTATTATTTGGCATGTGATTGGCTTTATCCAGAAAGTTAGTCTCAATAGAATAATCTCCTTATTAATTTAGTAATTATTTAGTAATCTTGAGAAGGAAGAAAATAGCAGAGGTCACCCTACAGAAAATGTAAGACAGAATATTTGTTTATTTAATCTAGTTGTAGGCCTATTTATTTTAACTTTACAATCCATTGTACATTGCCTTGGAGGGAATGAAGGAAATATGGTTCCATCCATATTTACTAAGTTTTTCTTACCAGTCTTCTTTCTTCTCTTGTTCAAGTTTTTATCCTCATAAACATTTTGGTTCTGCTGAGATCCTGGTCTCTAGCTGCACAGAATTCCTTGTTCTTTTATTTATCTAATCATTTATCTATTTAATATTTATTGAGCAAATATTATTTTTTTCTTTTTCTAACCATATATTCATAACATCAACAAACATTTTCTACGTATTTACTATATTCCAGGTACAACAATTAGCAGTGGAGACATTCAGGAACGTGCCATGGAAGACTGCCCTCAGAGAGCTTACATCTAACCTATTATAATGATGAAGCCCATTGTGACATTTATTTCAAGGCAGCCTTATCTCATACCAAAGTCTGCACCTACTATGTTTCTGAGAAATTCAAGACCATCGCATAAGAGTGCGCTCACCTTCTTTCCTAACCACATACATTTTTTTTTTGCCTTTTGATTGTATTGTTTATTTTTATTTATTTATTTTTTAAAACATCTTTATTAGAGTATAATTGCTTTACAATGGTGTGTGAGCAAATATTATTTATCCAGCAATGTCTAGGAGCCAGGGTCTTGTGACTTAAAAGACAGACCCAATCCCTGTTCTACAAGCTTGCTTTCTAATGTGAGAAAAGAGAAAATAAACATAGAAAGTAATAACGAAGTAAGAATTTCAAAGAATGAAAAAGTGCTACAAGGAAAATAAGAGAGCCTTGATTAAGAGGTAGGAAGATAGGGAGAAGACTTGTGGATTTAACTATAGGGATAATGGAAAATTTATCTAAAGAGATAACATTTGGGCTGAGACTGTAGTGATGTGGAGGAAACAGCCATGCAAGGATAAACTTAGATGTTAAATGGAAATCACTTGTGGCAGGAATGGGCACATGGTACATACCATCTTACCTCCTCTTCTCTCTAACTCAATACCCTATGTCTCGCTGTCCTCATTGTTCAAAGGGGAAAATAATACCCAAGGAAAACAATAGGGAAAAGAAAATAACATCCAAGGGAAACTGGGGAAAAGAAAAAAGGTTATACACGCAAGTGTCAATAGAAATGTTAAACTCTTTCAGGAGAGCACAGATAATGCAAAGGGATCTGGGAAAAGTTTAAAGGAGCGATACAAGCATTTTTGCTTTTAAAAGTCCTATGTAGAGAAGTAAAGGAACTAGAATGGTTAACTTTGTAACAAAATGCTGATGTGTGCTGTCAAGAAGTTATGATTACTATTAGATAGGGTACTGTGTTCTCTTTATCTCAAAGATACTTACGTTTGCAGTGGTGCATGGGGAATGCACATGGGGACAAAGGTCCTGACTAGAATCTGCCTAGACTTTTACTAGCAAAAATATTTGTGTTTCTCTTTTAAACTTTTACTATGTTTTTTCCAGCTAGAAACTTTTAGCTGTCTATTTTAACATGTATTTTGACCCATGAGTTAAGCATCAAAATCATGTGGTTCTCTACGACCTTCTTGAGGCCAGGTGTAGCATCCCTCTGCAAGGGCACAGTTGTGAATAGTGCTTTCAGATTCATTTTTAAAGGGTTTACCTAGCACTTAGGAATGGACTAAACAGAGCCAACTTTAAATGTAGGTAACATCCATTTCTATCTTGGTGACTTTCAGCAAATTACTTAACCTCTCTGGGCTTTCATTTTGTCATCTGAAAATGTGACTAGCAATAATACTTACCTCGAAAGGTTTTCT
Organism: Balaenoptera acutorostrata; assembly: GCF_949987535.1. Classification (NCBI taxonomy): domain Eukaryota; kingdom Metazoa; phylum Chordata; class Mammalia; order Artiodactyla; family Balaenopteridae; genus Balaenoptera; species Balaenoptera acutorostrata. The sequence goes on along the minus strand of NC_080081.1, from coordinate 30,283,119 downwards.
GAATGAGAGATAAAGGAATATATAGACAACACCTGCTTGTGGGAGTATGCCATATTAGATAGAATGCAGATTAAATTTCTGGGAGAGAAAAGATCGTGAGAGAGGCTATCACATTTTAATCTACTCCAACTTTTTCATTAAAACAGACAGAGCAACTAGGATAGCAAAGGAAAATATCTGTGTACAACATGTTAAACAACGTTATATGAAAAACGTCCCTCCAATACCAGAGCACAAATTGGTGGTGGATGGGGGCAGGAAATTACCTGAGTGGTTTTAGCCTCCACCAGAGGAGGAAAAACAGGTCATTATTTTTGTTCTGTTTGTTTGTTTTGTAATCTCAAGAGCTTGGGAAACCAAAAATGCTTTCCCAAATGAATAGGAGCCACTGTGAGTGCAATTCTTAGCAAGTGGATCAAAGAAAAAACTGAGAAACAGAGGAAAGTATAGAAGCTTTGAAAGAATACCATTAATCAGAAAGCTTGGCAATGACATTATTAAACAATAAGAGAAGCATAAAGAAGGTTGACAGCAGTCAGTAGAGTTGCAAAAACAAACCAACCAACCTTAGAAATACTCAAAGTTTTATTTCTTTCTAGTGGGAAATCTGGAGGCAAGGCTGGTATGGAACCTCCATTATACAGTCAGAAATCTAGGCTTTTACATTTTTCTATTCCACTAGCCTTGGTGAGGGATTGTCATTCAACATCAAGGTCATTCAGTCACATTGTTACTGATGCTTCAGCCCCTATAATCTTTATTTTAGGCAGGATAGAGCAGATGAAGCGACAACTAGGTCCACGCTAACCTAATCTTTCCCATTTTCCCTGAAGACCAAGCCAAATTTTGCTTGCTTCTCATGGACCAGACCTTGCTTATTTAATCACCTTATCTGGAAGGGTACTGGGGGTGTTTTGGGTTTTTTAAAAATTTTTTATTGAGCATATTGCTGTCCTCCCCCCAATGAATCAGAGTCCTATTAGTGGAAAAAAAAAAAAAGAACTAGCAAAAAGACAAGCAACTAGCAATGTATTCAATTCTCAGTAAATGTCAACTCCCTTCTCAGGTAAGAATTATAGGTCAATGCATGGCACAGGAGCAGGGAGCAAATCTAGAAACCTATTTATTTTGTGGACTTGTGCTGGAAACCACAAGTACATCACAAATTTTCCAACCTGGTAAAATATCACGTGAGCAGAGTGGGAAAACGAACGTGCACTTGAATTTAGACTTAGATGCTGAACTGGATGAGGTTTGTTCTGCGGTCCTGCCTATGTTCATTTTCTCTCATCCTAAGCTTCCTTTTTATTCACAGACCCCATATTTGAGAATTTGCCTAAATGCTAACATTTATTCGTAACCCCAAAATCAATACCCATGGTGTTTTTGTAGTCTTTCGCAAACACACGCAGAGCAGTGAAAAATTTTAGTTGCCTGATTTGCATGTTCTCACCTGATTTTGAACAAGGTGAAGCTCTACCTTCCCATTTCAGCTCTCATACTATAAACAAGTGTCCTTTTCACAGTCTATTTATTGCCACTTTTTTTCCCTCATTTTTTTGTCGATTTTGCCCATTAAAATGCCCCAAGCAGCGTGCTGAAGGGCTGTCTAGTGTTCCTAAGCTGGAATGTGCCTTGGGAAGGAAATGTGTGTGTTAGATAAGTTTTGTTCAGTCATGACTTGTAGTGCTGTTGGCCATTGAGTTCAATGTTAATGAATTGACAATATGTATTAAATTAAGTATCTTTAAACAGAAACACATGCAAAAAAAGGTTATGGATTGCTCAGTTGATTAAAATGTTGTTACCAGAGACTTGCAGGAACCTAATCCTGTACGTCCTGGTTCAGTATTTACTAATTCAGTGTTTGTGGCAACTTTTTAGAACGTTAACTGCCAGGAATAATGAGTATCAACTGTATATCCCTACCTCTTTACACTGTAACTTTGGAGGCTGGAGTCCAGAGGAATATTCTTGAGCCAGTCGGTAGACTGGGCAGCAGCATGTTACACAGAAGACTATTCAATATCCCACATAAATGCAAGGAACTGTGGTGACACCAGATGCCCAAAACCCATCTCTTGCGCTTTAGAAGCTTATAGTTTACTGGGACATATACAGTATAATGCAAAGCAGACTGTGATAAATGTGATGCTTTGAATGTAATAAACTTCTGCCTATTTAACCAACTGACAAAAGTGGGGCTGCTGTAGTTCCTCTCTTTCTCATTTAAAAAAAAATTTTAAGGTATTATTGGATACCTTTAACAAAAATTAGTTTTTCTACACGATTCATATTGTTGACATTTATACTTACAAGTAACAATAGGCCTCATTGTTTAGGAAATATAAATCGAGTGATATATTTTGGTTCTTAAAATGCTTCTGTAGGTGTACTTCAACAAAAGTATGACCTTTTCTTTCATTAAGCTAAATTTTGGCTCTGGTAGTCTCTTTGATTTGTTCAAAATCTTCTCTCTATTATATTTTACAGCATTTCTAACTCCTGAACATTTCCCTTTTTTCGGTAGTTTAATTCTTATTTATGACTTCCATTTGTCCCTACTTCCTTCTTATCCTTCCTCAGTATATTTTCTACAACACCAGAAGCTTGTATCACCTTATGATATGAATCTAGTTATTCCAGTGACCCTCCAACCATTTCAGATAGTTTCCCTTGGCAACTTAATCTTCTACATAACCAGCAAAATGTCAAAAGACATCCTTGACTATGTGTCATAATTAAGTACCTTAAATTGGACTCTGCAAATAATGTTCAGAATGAATCTCAATTTATTTGCTGAATATCTTATAACGGAGTAAGTTTTTAGCTGAACAACAATTAAAATGTTTTTTCACATTTCTTTAGTGATATTTTGAATTGAAATGAATCATTCTACTTTTTGTAAATTTCCCATTATAACTGAAAGAAAATCTCCAAGTAAGTGATGATCCATTATAGCTGTGTTTTGAACATTAATTGGACTGTGATAAAAATTGCTTCCCAAAGTATAAGTTTTGTCTTTTGAGATATGTTCTTTTTCATGTCTTCTAAACACATGAATGCCTAGCTAGAGAAGGCATTTATCCACCAATAACAGTGTTTTCTATTTCACCTAGAGCATAGGTCACCACTGAATAGGAATGACATCAGTGTAGAGAGGATATAAATTGTGACCAAATTAAATATCTTATTTTGCCTTAACTGTTAGAGACATGAACCATATGGCCTCCATTTGAATGTCCAGACTGATAAAATAGAAGACTTCAGATTCCTCAGACTGTGTCCTATTGACACATAGACATATGAAAGAGTTCTCAGAGCTTACAGCAGAGACACAAAGACAAAGGATTCTAACACTGAGTTAGAATCCTTAGCTAACAAGCACTGGTATTGAAGGATGAATCCAAAATGAACATCCCTCCAACTGAATCCTAACAATTGGATCTCTGTTTTTCAAAGAGTACAATAATGCCTCAGTTGTTAAGCATTATCTGAACCACATATTTCTTCCAAAGTGTCCAAGTTTAGTGACACTGTTGCCTCGTCTATGGGTTAGTTCACACAAGTGAATTCTCTAAATTATGCATTTAAACATTTTTGCTACGAAGGATAAAAATATACTATACTTTTCACTATTTTTTAAGCAGAACATGGGGAATACCCTTGGGTCTTTGAGAAATGTGATGATTGTGTGATGCTGAAAGGCAAAGATACCCCTAGCTCTTAACACACTAATAATGTGTTTCATGTATCTACTCCTCCTTTGCAGAGTTGAGACTGGGAAGCTTAGACTGTGCAAAGTAATGGAAGGCTGTTACATAGAACTCACAGAAAGTTTATCTTGATATTAAGCACTCTGAATGTCTATCAATTAGCCCAACTATTTGAAAAGCACTTTTCTAGGCATTCACACAAGAAAAGTAGGGGGCAAGGAGGGTAAGTTACAAATAAGAAAAGGACATGATCCCTGCTCTTAGAAAAACTAAATATATAGTAGGAAAATCCAATATGTATAAAGACATAAAAATAGGTAGGAAAAAAAGGGAAATGTCAAAATAAGTTTTAAATATAGAATTGTGGAAGAGACATAGGTTTTCAATCCCATCCTAGTGGCACGTTGGGGAGAAGGGTAGGCAAGGATGGAAGAGACATCAGCTAGGCAGTAAGTCAGGCCTGTTTCCAACATCTCTGCTTTGTCTTCAGTTTCCAAGTTTCTAGCCACTGCTGCTTCTTCTACTGCCTCCTCTTCTGTTTTCCCATGCTTTTGCTCTTTTCTTTTCTTTTCCACCTGGCTAATTAGTCTCCTTTGACTAGTTTCCTTTTTCCTGTAGACCAGCCTACACAGTGAGCATGTTAATTTTTCAGAGCCCTTGAAGGCCGAGAGAGGAGCTTCTTTCTTTCTGTCATAGAGCAGCAGGTATACCTTTAAGCATACTGAGCTATCGTTTCATATCCAGACTTTTATTTGTTTTCCCATATCTAATGAAAAATGTCTAGTTTTAGCATTCTTTGCATGTTTGACTTTGCCAAGGGCAGTCTAGTGGATTACTGTTGACTTTCTATTTTAAAAGAAGGCAAGAAAGAGAAGAAAGGAAGATGTATTTTGAACTTAAGAGTAAAGTTAGTTGTGCTTTAAACTTGAGGGAAAAGTTATTTTCACAGTTAAAGCTTGGCATTTTTTTTTTACTTAACAAAAGTTTTACCTTTTCTGAAGATTAAAATTATATACATCTTTTTCAAAAACTTTAATAACAAGGTAATAAAGAAAAAGCTTCACTCCTGATGTCACTATTAAAATTCAAGCATATTTTATTTCAGTCTTATTTTGTGTGGTTATCTGTGGTTAGCTATGTATTGCATTTTTATATAAATGGAATTAACTACCAACATTTTATATTTTGCTCCTTTTAAACAGCCTTTTAGGTGCATACAATAAATTTACAATAAACTACATGTTAAAGGTGCACCATTTGAAATATTTTGGCAGATAGATACATTGGCAAACCATCACCACAATCAAGATAATGAACATATATATCACCTCCCCCCAGTTCCTCACGCACCTTAGTTATCCTTCTGCTTAAATCTCCTACCTTCCCCATCACAAATGATCTGCTTTCTGTCACTATAGTTTATCTTACATTTTCTAGAATTTGATATAAATAGAATTATGCACCATGTGTTCTTTCTTAGGTGGGTGGAGGGTATTGTTCTGGCTCTTTTGCTCAGACAGTCTAGCCAGTATGTGGTCTTATCTTATTGTGGTTTTCATTTGAATTTTCCTAATGGCTAAAGATATTGAGCATGTGTTTCTTTTGTCATTGATATATCTTCTTGGGTGAGGTGTCTACGCAAATTGTCCATTTTGTAGTTGGGTTGTTTGTTTTCTTACTAGTGAGTTTTGAAAGTTCCTTTTATATTTTGGGTACAAGTCCTTTTCCAAATATGTGATTTACAAATATCTTCTCCGAGTGTGAAGTTTATCTTTTCATTCTCTGAACAGTCTTAAAAAGAGCAGAAGTTCTTAATTTTCATGAAGTCTAATTTAGTGGTTTGTTTTTAATTTATAGATTGTGCTTTTGGTGCTGTTGCTAAGAAATATTTGCCTAAGCCAAGGTCAAAAATTCTCTCCTACGTTTTCTTCTATAAGTTTTATAAGATTAGATTTTCAGTACATGATCCATTTTATACTAATTTCAGTATATAGTACAAGGTATTTATTTTATTTATTCTTATTTTTTGCATACGAATATACAATTGTTATGTTCCATTTGTTGAAAGACTATCTTTTCCTCCACTGAATTTCCTTTGTACCCTTGCTCAAAATCAGTTGTCCATAAATATGTGACTCTACTTCTCCATTTTCTATTCTATTCAATTGATCTGTTTCTTTGGTTTGACACCATTACCACTTTATATATATATATATATATATATATATATATATATATATATATATATATATATACACACATATACTTAAGGAGATTATTGGTATTGTTAGATTTAAACCTGCAATATTACTACTTGTCCTTTTTTAAAAAAAAATGATTTCTGTTCATATTTTGTTTTCCCTCATTTTTTGCCTTCTTTTGGATGAACTGAGCATATTTTATGATTTCATTTTATTCCCTTTCTTGGTTTATGAGCTATAAATCCTTTGGATGTTATTTTAGTGGTTACTTACTTATTGTTTACAGCATACGTATTTATTTTATCACTGTCCATTTTCCAGTTCATTATACCATTTCATATATAGTATAAGAACCTTACAAAAGTATACTACTATTTCTTGACTCCAAGCCTGTATGATGTTATTAGACATTTTATTCCAATGTGTCATAAACCTTATAATACATGATTATTTTTGCTGTAAACAATTAAAATTCTTAAAGATTTAAATAATAAGAAAAAATTTAATAATGGCCATAGTAGTTCCCATTTTGCTTCTCTTTACTCCTTCGTGTAGACCCATATTTCCATCTGGTTAATTTTTCTTTTCTGTGTGAATGACTTCCTTTAGCATTTCTTGTAGCACATTTCCTCTGGTGATGAATTCTTTCAGCATTTGTATGTTTCAGTAAGTATTTTGCCTTTGTTTCTGAAAGATCTTTATGCTAGGTGTGGAATTTCAGGCTTCCAGGGATTTTTGTAGACAATAAAGATGTTACCTCTCTGTTTTCAAATAGAAATCTGCTGTTACCATATTTTCCCCACTGTACCCACTGTTTATTTTCTGTCAGTGTTTTTAAGTTTTTTTTTTTTCTCTTTATCACTGGTCTTAAGCAATTTGATAATGATGTACCTTGGTACAGTTTCTTCACATTTCTTGTGCTTGAGGTTCATAGAGATTCTTGGATCTATGCATTTACAGCTTTAATTGAATTTGGAAGATATCCAGTCTTTATTTCTTTGAATAAATTTTCTCCCCTATTGTTTCTCTTCTCCTTTCAGGACTCCAGGTGCATGTATATTTAACTTCTTGAATTTATTTCACATTGTATTGATTTTCTGTTCATATTTTTTTCAGTTTTTTTCTCACTGTGTTTCATTTTAGATAGTTTCTATTGCTATGTCTTTAAGCTCATTAATAATTTTTTCTGCTATATCTAATCTCTCATTCATCCTAGCCAGTGTACTTTTCACGTTAGACATTATAGTTTTCATCTCCACAAGTTTAATTTGGGTCATATATATATCTTTCATGTTTCTACAAAACAGGTTCAACCTTTGTTCCAGCTTCTTGAACATATAGTCATAAACTGTTTTAATGTCTTTATTTATTAATTTTCCCGGGTGTTGTTTCAGGGTCAGTTTCAATTGACTGATTTTTCTTCTCACTATGAGTTTTATTTTTTGCTTATTTGAATGCCCAGTAATTTCTGATTAAATATCAGACTTCGTGATTTATTCTTGTTGAGTGCTGATTTTTTTTTTAACATCCCTAGCAAAGCTATTTATGAGCTTTGTTCTGGGACATCATCCAGTTAGTTAGACACAGTTTGATCCTTTCAGGTCTCCTCTTTAAACTTTGTTATGTAGGCTAGAATTTAATTTAGTCGAAAGTTAATTTTTTCCCACTACTAAGACAGGATACCTCCTTGTACTCTAACTGATGATCCATGAATTCTAAATTTTTAAAATCTCACTGAGAACAGATTTAATCCTGGTCTTGTCCAGTCTGAGTACTATTTTTTCAAACTCTTTCATGTGGTTCTTTTCTCCAGCTACTAGAATTTTCTTCACAAGTATGACCTAATCAGGACTCAACTAAATACTACTGATGATACTCTGTATTGGATTTCCCTAAATTTTAAAATCTAGCCAATAGACAAGCATTAGCAAACAAAACAAAATAACAAACTTAAACATGCTACTAATTATTAATTTATTAATGAAAATAATAATGGTCTATATGAAAACAGAAGCAACTTAATTCAGATTGGGAGAAATGGCACGGGTTATCTCAGGAAGTGAACTTTAAGCTAATGAGTATTTTATAAGCTTTAAAATATGTTATAGCATTTTACCATTCCCATTCTCTGAACTCTTTAGTCTCATGCTGGCCCTGCTCTGGATTAGATATATATTTTCCTTTTCAATTGTCTATTGACCTTTCTTTCTAAATGAACTTTCTTTAGCTTATTTAATTTGTCTCTCTTTTCCAACCTGCTTTTACAGGCAAATGTTTTAAAAGCATGTGTGCCTTTTCTAAAAGGAAATGAACTTTATCAGCAAATGTATGTATGCCTTTCCTAAATTGAGGTGAACTCTATTAGCAAGTGTATTTTTAAGAGCATTTGTCCTAATGTCTCTAAAATATTAGCAAACAGGAAAAGTCAGATTAATTCATAAAACTGCATATTCACTGACTATACCCACTCACATTTCTGTAGGTGTATCAGGGCCTGGGTATAACTTGAACTGGAATTTAGAAATATCTGCACAATTTTGCACAATGTTTGTATAATTTTCTGATGAAGAAAGCCACCAAGAACTGATTCACATAAAGATTCGTAACTGGATACCAATGAAAGTGTCAATCCTGGTATTGGAGATGGGAAGATAAGAGATGGGGATGACAAAATGGTAACCGCCTCTTTTTACAATAACTGTCAGTGTAGTAATGCTCACATCATCCTATTTCTGAGTCTAAGGAAAACTGGGTTACCAAGGTAACCAAAAATAATTCAGATGTATTTATTGAACAATATTTAATAGCTACTCTATTCCCAGTACTGGGGCTTGCTAGGTATTAAATATACAGTGTTGAAAAAAGGGCCTGGATCTCCCAGAATCTTAAAATCTATTCAAGAGACAAGCATGAGCAAAACAACAAGCAAACAAACAAACAAATATGCTATTAATTATTAATGAAAGTAATAATGGTCTATATGAACACAGAAGCAACTTAATTTAATTCAGATTGGGAGATATGGTAAGAGTTATCTCAAGAAGTGAACTATAGGCTATTACCTGAGGAATGAGTGGACATTTGCCACTCAGGAGCAAGTGGAAGGAAGGGTATTTCCAGGTAGAGGAAGTGAGGGATGAAGACACTGATGCAAGAAAGAGCTTGACACATTTAAAAAATTAAAAGACAACATGACTGGAATATAATAATCAAGAGTAATGAGATTAGGTTGGAGAGCAGGGTAGGGGTATGATCCTGTAGGACATTGCTAAGGCATGTTTATAATTTGGGATCTTATTCTAAATACAATGGGTAGTAATTTTAAAAGTAGATAAAATAAGTGTGGGACATGGATAACTGAATGATTATTAGAGAATGGATGATAAAAAACGAAAGAGGAAGCAGATAAGTCAAGATGAGAGAGTAGCAGTAGTTGCTATGGGGCAAAGTATATAGATTCCAAATATAGTTTTGAGGAAGCAGTGGAACCAGAGGAAAAAAGAGGAACCATTTTTTGAATTGATGTGTCAAGTGAAGAGAGGCCAGGGGAGATCTCAAAGAGCTTCCTCTTCTCTGGCCCAAGTAATGGGGTAGTTTGATACTAATTACTTATAATAAGAACACCAGAATAAGGTTGTTTAACTCAAAGATGGAGAGTTTAGTTTTAGATATGTTAAGGAATTTGTGTTGCCTGTTTGATATCTGTGAGATGTCAATGAGAAGCTAACTATAAAAGTCTAGCTCACAAGAGTGGCCTGAGCTGGGAGCACAAATTTGAGAGTCATCACCACATAAATGTCACCAAACACCAAGGAAATAGATACTCTGACCCAGTGAGAAATCTAGGATGAAAACTGAAAACAGTTCAAGGCCAACCTCAGTAGTACTCCCAACTCCAAGCAATTGCTTAGAGAAGGAAGCAACAGTTAACAGAACTGGGGAGGAGAACTCAGAGGTCAGAAGACAACAGTGGACAAGAAAATATGGTGTCTGAAAGATAAAAAAAGAGAGATCTAGTATGCTAAGGGCTAAGAGGTCCATTGCATTTTGGCTATGGAGAGGCTTCTGTGGCTTTAGCAAGAGCTGTTTCTTTGGAAAAGTGAGGGGAGAATCCCAAATGGTGTGAGTAAAAGAGGGAAATAGGTAAGAAGGTAGAAACACTACAGCAGATGATTCTTATGGGATTCTGGGTTATATAAAGAAATGGAAAAACAGAGTAGGTCTAAAAAGGGATGTGAAATCAAAGAAAGCTTTGGTATTTGTCTTTTTTTTTAAAGGTATGAATTATCAGAGCTGGTTTGCAAGTTGTTGGAGAAGATCCTGTAGGTGAAATAGACTGGATATGCAAGTGGAGAGGAAATACCCAAAGAATAGAAGTTAGAATATAAGAGGTATCGGCATTTGACAGGAGTAGGGCTTTCCTTTTGTCATTAAAAAGAAAAGAAGACTGAAATGGTCCAGATAGATGGAAACTTGGTAAAGGAAGATAAGATTAGTATGGAAAAGAATGCAGACCAAAGATTTTCTAATTCCTTTCAGTAAATGTGATATGATCTCACTAATTATAAAATATTTTAAATAAACTATACTTTATATAATTTACATTTATAAAAGTATATTATATTTTCTATAAAAATAAAATGTAAAAATACAGTTAATATATACAAATACAGTTAAATATACAACAAATTTAGCAATGGAAGTTTCCCCTTTTACACTGTGTCTTATAAAGCAATTGGTAGGTCTTGTTGTATAATAGCATCCAAATGGCAATCTTGCCTTAAATTTTAAGGACAGAAATAAAAGCCCAACCTGTGTGAATGTCTGAGAGTACATTTGATAAAACATCCTGCTAGAAACCATCAAAAGTTGAAAGACTTATGGCTCTGATATAAAGCCAGCTTTATTCCATCTGTAGAAATCTGGTTAATACATGCAATAAAATACAACAGCCCCAATAACGGATGTTGTTTTCCATTGTTTTCCTCCCCGAAATCTTACACTTGCAGAGATTTCTGTTTGGTCTCTCTGTTTAGTAAAATACATTGGCAAGGAGCCAATGTATTTTTTTAATTACATAATATTTATCATGATAAGCCAGAAAAAGGTAGCTTCTTCCTTAGTTGTGTATTTTAGTGATTTATTTTATCCTTTTCCTTTTCATCTTCAGATTCTGACTGAAAAACTCTAAAATCCAGTTTTAGTTCCATCAAGAACCAAATGACTCATTAGGATTAGGTGCTGTAATAAAAGGATTCTTTCCTTCCTCCTTTCCTCCTTCCCTTCCTCCTTCCTTTCTTTCCTTCCTTCTTTTTCCTTCCTGCTCTCCTTCCTTCTTCCTTCTCTCCTTTACTTTCTTTTTCCATTCATTTCTCTTTTTAAACTGCCTGCCAGCCTGCCTGAAGATTTGAAGATGAAAAGATGTTTATTCCAAAATATTGTACAGAAAACTCTCATTACTGCAATATTGGCCACCTAAAAAACAAGCATGAATATCCTCCAAGGTCACTGTTAATTCTCTGACTCAACATCATTGTAAAATGATTAATATTCTGTGGAATAAGTTTGAAACCGGGAAAAAGAGAAAACTTGTCAGCAACTGTGTGTGTAATGCAATTAGCCAAGGCAACCCTGTTACCTTCCAGTTGAATTTACTGTCTGGCATTTGTTCAGGATGCCCATCCACTAGCTTTATTTTGGAATTGCCCTTGGAAAGCGGCCCAGAGTAAAAATCCTAATTATAGATCCACTGGCAGTGGTAATATCAGGAAATGGCAGCATAGTTTTCAGGACAAGAGACACAATAGGCCTGTACTATGTTTTGGAGAAAATTAAAAAATAAGTAACCTTCGAATTATAGAAAGGAAAACTAATTTTTTTCCAACTCATTTCATTAAACTTCAATCACTACCAACTTATATCAAAATGAATTTCAAAAAGTTATCTAATCTCTTTCCCTATTTTAAACATATTCATTAAGCTATATGCTTCTATGCAAATGGCAATTACAGTCTTGAATTATATTATCGATATTCTTATGTCTTCAGAAATGGTAATCATGCAATTTCCTTTTCTTTGCTGCTCCAGGAACTCACAAGGTATTTTCCTACTTATATTTATCAAAGCATTCTTTGTTACAACTTAAAAATGACTCCTTGTGCTGACTTTAATGAGGTTTATCTTTCTTAAAAATTATGGCATATTTTACAGATTCTCATCAGAACAAATTCAAAGCCAAGCCAAATTAGAATAGTCAAAATATTTCTACAGAGATACAAAGGAAATGTTTTAAAATGCTTTTCTCAGCTTTTATAAGAAATTGAACTTTCACTAACTGTCAACATTGATAAGGAGGAAATTATTACAATCTTATATGTAGCTTATGATTTCTCTGAAATGAAATAATCTCAGACTTTAATATTCTTCTTGTCAATTAACAACTTGGCATCAGGAGTAAATACTGGGATAAATTATACTTTTAGGGAAGCTAAAGCTTCAGGAAGGAAAGGGGTCTTGAGCTAAGTTTCAAAGAATGAGAAAGGTTCAGAAGGTAGAAATTCTGAACGCCATTCACAGCTGAGGGAACCATGATGATATAGGGTCATAGTGACTATCTCTTAAAAACCCATTATCGTGATTTGCTCCGGTTTCAGAATTACTATTATCTCCTTGGCCTCCTGTTTCTATTATATTTTCCTTGTACTCAATGTCATCCTGCCTACTTTCTCACTTCTATATATCATGGTGCCTGAAATCAAGAAAATAATTTAGAAAGTTGTTGTAGTAAGTTTTAGGATTTTGCAGTTTGGCATTATCACATTGCTCTGTGAGGATATGCATGATGGAAAGCAAGTATTTGCCACCAAGAGCAACTCATGTCATAATTTCACTAAAAAAGAAAAAGACCAAAAGAGATACAGAACTTTTAAAATTTTTGTCGTGAACGCAAGAAGACTTGCCTTAAGCATTTTACCAAACATCTTCACATACCTTATCTCAAATGTCATCTTTCTGGTAAAATGGGATTTTCATCAGTAGAGATAAATAGTACTAAATAAAATGTGTGTGCAAGGAAGAAAATAACTTTTATAGAAAAATAATTATATGTGCTTATATAATTATTTATGTGTATAGCGTTATGTATAGAATATAAGTGGCTACACACACACACACAAAAGACTATATATAGAGTGTATGCACAAATATAGAAATTTAAAATGATAGCCTAAAAATTATTATTATCACTTCCCTTTTCAGAACACAAAAAAATTAGTTCCTTTTTATAATTTAAACACAGAAATGGAATTTTCTTCCTCACTCTAAGCAGAAAGTATTTCACAGCTTCCCAGGAGAGAGTCTTAGCAATGACAAGCCAAATCTAAGTCCACAGCATATGATGATACGATTGTCAACAAGCTGACTTTTGACCATTTATGTCATATTGTAAATAAAACGGCTGCTTGACTGGCTCTCTGAGATGAAAACCAGCTGTGTTATGGTTGGTTACTTATTGCCTTTTAATTCTAACTTGCTATCCGTAGAAAGGATTAAAATTGTTGTACATGTTTGCTAACGAACTAAAAAATATGAAAAACATCTTATTCTTGGAAGCATTTTTGACAGTGTGTGTGTTGACATCAGAGGGGGAAAAAACAAAGTCCCCTATGACAATGTCCTTGGGCTATTGTCTATTAAACTTCAATTAACAATGTGAAAAAAGATACTCTGAGTTTAAATTACAGGATTACTTTCTTCATTTCCAACATGTCTTGATGTTTACAGTTTACAGACTCCTGATTCACATCTCAGCAAAATGCACTCAAATCGTTCAAACCATTTCACTGAGGAATTAAAATGGACTTTTGTGCGAAAGGAGCAACTAAATTGAAAATTAAAAAACCTGATATGTATATTAAAGGCAGGGATACGTTCCATTAAGAATGGTTTTGCGTTGCAGAAACTGAGGAGCAGCCATGATCTGTTTCTGATTCATTTATCAGGTCTATCACAGAGCAATTTGATAGTTCCAAACAATTAGCCATTACACACTTTTGAAAGATATTTTTTCTCTTTTATTTTTCAAATTGTGAGATGACTTGAAGAAAAGTTTTGTTAAGAAAACACCCTGGGAGCTTCCCTGGTGGCGCAGTGGTTGAGAGTCTGCCTGCCAATGCAGGGCACACGGGTTCGAGCCCTGGTCTGGGAAGATCCCACATGCCGCGGAGCAACTAGGCCCGTGAGCCACAACTACTGAGCCTGCGCGTCTGGAGCCTGTGCTCTGCAACAAGAGAGGCCACGACAGTGAGAGGCCCGCGCACCGCGATGAAGAGTGGCCCCCGCTTGCCGCAACTAGAGAAAGCCCTCGCACAGAAACGAAGATCCAACACAGCCAAAAATAAATAAATAAAATAAAGAATTATAAAAAAAAAAAAAAGAAAACACCCTGAGTGTAAAGGGAAATGAATTAAAGTTCAAGAAATCTGAGTATACCTCCAAGCCTCTCCTTGGCTTTGCTCTGGATCATATGGAAAAGCCTTTAGATGATTTGCACTTAGATGATTCTTCAGTGAAAGGCCAGATATGCTCTGTCCTAGTTTAAAGAAATATTTTAGATCTTTAGGTCTGACTTAATTTATGTGGACTGAATAAGCCCTTTCCTGGTTAGAAATATTATTATAGTTATTGTCTCAATGTTTTGTGTTTATGTTTTTGTTTTTGTTATTCATATAGAAGTGTCTTTATATTTGTATTGCTATAGGGCTTCTTTATATTTGAAATGGCCCTAAAGTTTTCCTCCCATTTTTTATGTAACTTTGTGACATCAAATGGTGATACGTATATGTGGATGGCTACAGGCTATATTAGCAGAAACACAACTTGATGTTTTGTTCATTTCCGCTTTGCTTAATTGAATCATAGAAAATTAGGACCCCAAAAGAGTAATAATGATCTAGTTCACTTTCTTATATTACAAAAGAGAAAATACACTCAGGAGATTTGATTGGCTTATCCAAGGAGACACACAAAGATGGTGAGCAGAGGACATATGGCTGAGGACAATTTCTAATGGGTTTTCCGCCATCTTATAGCATCATTTTCCTGAAAGAGATCTTTGCTGATAGGAGTCTCTCTTGGTTCCCATATGACCAGTAAAATTATTTTATTGAAGCTTTCAAACCCTGTGAAAGTTCTAATACACGAATATTTGGACACATCTTTCTATGAAGTTTAGCTTCAAGATAAGACTATGGCCACTTGAAGTCAGCCCGAAAGCAGTTTAAACAATGGCTCTCATTATAATTCCCAGAATATTAACTCATAAAGCTACTGGTTCAGATAGGAATCTATAAATAACTAAAATAATGTCACAACTTTGAGGAGTGAGACCTTCCCTTACATCCAGCCAGCTGTTGTCACAAAGAATCAAACCTAAACCTGCAGACATGTGAAGGGTGGACTTTGATGTAGGCCAAGTTTTAAATTGTCACTGACAAATTAGATGTTCAATTCCAGAAGATTTTAGTAAAATGGCCCAACACTGTGTATTAGCATTCAACAGGCATGACCAAGTTCTAACAAAATATAGGGAGTATCCAGAGAAATATTAGAAAATGAAATGTTATTCTGATGTTTTTCAAAAGTACTGTTTAACATATAACTGTCCCATCAGAGAGTTGAAAATAAAAATAATAATGAGCTTATGCTCTACAATATTTGATTGTGTGTCATGATATTATCATGCTAGAGAACTCTATCTTCTAATTTATAAGTTTATGAAAAGTTATATTCAAAGAAACAGTGGTGTTATACTATTCATTTCTTGTGAGGACATTTAGCCATTCAATTTCCATTTAATAGCTTACACTTTTCCAAATTATGACTAATGATACTTAGATCTATTTGTTAAATAAGCAAATCTCTCTGCTTCTGACTTGAGTTTGAAAATACTGTTCTTGCCTTTTTCTCTTGTTTCTTTTTCCTGGAAGAGTGATCAAATAATTCATACAAACTACTGTGATTTCCCTCATTAGTATTTATTTACAATTGAAACCATTAGAATTCAATAAATATTAATGAAATATTTCTGCTTAATATTTAAGATGTGGGCATGTACTTGGAGTTCTATATATGGCATTCACATACACTTTAAAAATCTCTTTTAAATGGCTCATATAAATTTAAACCTTAAGCTAATTTTGTGTCATTTAATATTTATTAATTGTTCCTAATTTAGACCCTGAATACTTCCAGAAATGATGGAAGACACCTCATAATGGAAAACATATATTAAAAATAACTATTAAAATATAAAAATAAAAGAAATACAATGCCAGAGTGAAGAAGTTATACATTAAGCACAAAATCAGGGGAAAAAATGTGGCCAAAAAACTATTCCAATTGAATACTAAGTTTAATTTTGACTTGTACTATAGGCAAGGTGAAAGAGTATATAAAGCAATTCCATACTAAGCATTCTGTCACCAGCATCTTCAGAAATTCACACAACTGGACACTTTTCCAAACAATCATAAGTATGAAGCAATTGCCAGGGCACATTAGATCAGATGAAATCCCAGGCTAGAAATATCCAGGGGCAGGTTCTCCTGCCTCAAAAGGGGCTATGAGGCTGAAAAATATGGCTCTGGATTAAGCTTTCGTCAAAAGGAAGCGGTATCATCCATAGCACAGTGACATGGCCTCACCCAAGTCCACATTAACAATATTAAAGAAAAAAAAAAGAAGGTAGGATCAAAGCCAGAAAAACCAGTTATTGGCTTCAAGCATGTTTTATGTTGCCTTCCAGTTAAATGAGACTTAAAATTCAAAGACTTGATTGATTTCCTTTTATGTCCATATTTGCATGAAACTCTGGTCTAGATTCATTTGCATATACATGAATAGGCATAGATAAGCTACAGAAAATACCTCTTTGGAAATAATATAACTTTAGAACATCTCAAAAGCTATTGGTTAGTGTGAAAAAAATAAAAAGCAAGCTTCCCTTATCTCACAGCATATGCAAAAATCAACTCAAAATGGATTAAAGACTTAAACATTAAGACATGAAATGGTAAAACTCCTAGAAGAAAACATAGGGACAAGCTCTTTGATTGATTTTAGTAGTGGTTTTTTGGAATTGACACCAAAAGCACAAGCAACAAAAGCAAAAATAAATAAGTGGGACTACAAACTAAAAAATTTCTGCACAGCAAAGGAAACAATCAACAAAATGAAAAGGCAACCTGTGGAATGGTAGAAAATATTTGCAAGCCATATATTTTATATGAGTTAATATACAAAACATATAAGAAAGTCATACAACTCAAGAGGGAAAAAATAATTCAATTAAAAATGGCAATGAATCCAATAGACATTTTTCCAAAGACACACAAATGGCCAACAGGTATGAAAAGATCCTCAACATCACTCATCATCAGGAAAATACAGATCAAAACCACAATGAGATATCACCTCACACTTGCTAGAATGGCTATTTCCAAAAAGTCAAAGGTTAAAAAGTATTATAGAAGTTGTGGAAAAAAGGGAACTTCTGTGTAGTGCTGGTGGGAATATAAATGGTACAGCCACTATGGAAAACAGTCTGGAGGCTCCTCAAAAAATTACGAATAGAACTACAATATGATCCAGCAATCCCATTTCTGGGTATATATCCAAAGGAAACTAAATCAGTATCTTGAAGAGATAACCTGCATTCCCAAGTTTATTGCAGCATTATTCACAGTAGCCAAGACAAGGAAACAACCTGTGTCCATCAACAGATAAATGGATCAAGAAAATTCTGGATGTTTATATATAATGGAATATTATTCATCCATGAGAAAGAAGAAAATTCTGCCATTTGCCACAACTTGGGTGAAACTGGAAGACATTATGCTAAGCGAAATAAGCCAGGCACAGAATGACAAATATTGCATGATCTCACTTGTATGTGGAATCTAAAAAAAAAAAAAAAAAAATCAAAAAACAAAGCCCAAAAAACTGAAACACATAGTAACAGAGAGTAGAATGGTATCTACCAGAGGCTGGAGGGTAAGGGAAATGGAGAGTTACTGATCACTTTCGGTTATAAGATGAGTAAGTTCTGGAGACCTAATGACCAGCATGGTGACTATAGTCAATAACAACGTATTGTATACTTGAAATTTGCTAAGATACCCAGTGTTCTCAACTACAAAAAAAAAAAAGGAACTATGGGAGGTGATGGATATGTTAATCAGTTTGATTGTGGTAATAATTTTACAATGTATACATATATCAAAACACTTATAGACCTAAATATATACAATTTTTATTTCTTACAAAAATAAAATTAAATAAATACAAAATAAAAAGCAGGTTTAAGTTTCAAATGCCAGATCCATAAATTATTAGTAAGTATTGAGCAGTATATTTAAACTCCCAGGGTCGCTATTTTCTCATCTGTAAAACAAGGATAATTTCTACCTCATAGGAATTTCTTAAGTATGGTAGGTAGTTGCTAAAAGGACACTTGGTAGTCACACCCTTGTATAATCTCTTCCTCTCGAGTGTGGGTAGACATAACAATTTACTTCTAACAAAATATAGCAAACGTAACGGGATATTACTTCTGATATTAAACTACAAAAGACTGCGAGTTCCATCTCGCTTGTTTCTCTCACTCTCTTACTTGCTCTGAGGGAAACCAGCTACCATGTTTGTGTTGTCCTATACAGAGGCCATGTGGCAAGGAGGTGAGGGAAGCCTCTACCCAACAACCAGTAAAGAACTGAGACTTTCAGTCCAATCACCCATGGGAAACATAGTCCAACTACGTGAGTGTGTGTGGAGGCTTGAGACTGCAGTCCCATCTAACACTTTGCTTGCCTCCCTATGAAAGACCACAAGACACATGGCCCAGATAAGGGAGGCCCAGATTCATACCTACAGAAACCGTGGAATAATAAATGATGCTGTGAGCCATTACGTTTAGGGTAAATCCCTACACAATGATAAATATATAACACAATATTGTTATCCACAGACCTGTTGAAATACAGCTCTGAATCTTAGGAGAATGCACTGGAATTAGAAAGCATATCAAGAAATACAGTCTGCCTTAAACTGAATAGAAAATATACAGCAGAAACTAACACAACCATGTAAAGCAGTTATACTCCAATAAAGATGTTAAAAAAAAATTAACAACAACAAAAAATTGAGTAGAAAAGAGGGTAAGACAAATCCTTAGAAATAACCAATCATTAAGAAAAAGAAGATCCATCAGTGGAAGAGAAACCCATGGCGAAGGCCAAAAGGAGCAATTATAACACTGAGGCTGAGAATTAGGAGAGAGTGTATAATGGATGCCAAGTGAGGAGAGAATTTCAAGAAGGAAGTTAATACCAAAGCTTAATTAATATTGAGACAGAAGGAAGAGGAGTAATATTTCTTAAAAACTCATTATGAGACAGGCACTTACAGGTGTTTTGCAAGTACTAAATTATTTTGGTGCTTATAACATTAAAGCATATTTTTTCCCATTTCACAGATACGAAAGATGCTCAAATGAGGGAAATACCTTGCCCAAAGTCACACAGTGTGTGAAAGTGTCAAGATTCAAATATAGATCTGTCTAATTCCAATCTCTGGCTTTTTCCACAAATATACAATGACTCACTGACTTGTATAGAATAGCTTATAAAGCTGTCACATATAACAAACCTACTTAGACTGATATAAAATCCCTCTGAGGTGGTTAGGAATTTCCTCTCCAACCATTGGATGGTGCTCAGGCTTTTCCATTTAACATTCCTGAAGGAACTATGTTCTCTCAGAACCCTGCTCATGTTGGAAGGGCTACTCTTCCCTCCTACCTTTGTGACTCCTTCCAGATACCATTTAAACATTACCTCCTCCAACAAGGTCAATCTCCTATCTTAGGTGGAGTTGGTGACTCGAAGTTCAGATGCATACCTCCATAGTAGCACTTACTATGCTCTGTTTTAGTTGTTGCTTTATGTCTCTATCTCTTCCATCATAGGCTGTGTCTATACTTCCTGTCATGATGTCTATATGCCTGACTTATAATAGAAAATAGATATCTGTCAGATGTAGATTGAATGAAAAAATCAATGAAAAAAATCCTTAAGACTAAGATGAAAAAGGTAGAGGAATGACAAGCAGAAACAAGAGCATATATGAAAGTCTGAAAGCATAAAAGAGCATGGGGTATACAGAAGAGAAAACATTGCCATATGGAAATTTAAGCTCATTTCATCACACATATACGAAATTCAGAACCATATGGTTATGGAATTCGCTAGGAGGAGCAGAAAAAGAGGTGGAAAAGCTAAGGGTTGTAACAGACACTGCTGGTTGCTGTCTAGTAGCCAAATTGTAACAGAGAAGAACAAACCTGACTCCATATTAGATCTATTTCTTTAGCTCTAACCCTTGTGGTCTGTTGCCTGTGCTTAGTCATGCTGGCTCTGCACCTTTTGTAAAAGATGTTGCCTCTAGCCTGAAATATACAGGATAGCCCATTCTCAAGGCTCTGACCTTCAAAGGTATAACATTTTTCCATTTGTATGGAGATAAAAATTTGCAGAACAGAAAATAACAATTGTCTTGTTGGGAGTTTATAGGAACATTGTGAACAGACCTCCATGGACAACTAACTGTACAAACAAGGGATTCCCGCACCAAGAAGTTTGCACAACGAGCCACACCCTCTCCTCTTTTAGTATAAAAGAAGCCTGAATTCTAACTCAGGTAAGATGGTTCTTTGGGACACCGTCTTATCAGTATGCTGCCTTTCCAAATAAAGGCACTATACCTTGCCCCAATACCTCCTCTGTGGATTTATTGGCTTGTCATGTAGCAAGCCAGCATGAGCTTGGACTCCGTAACAGTATCTCTCCTCCTCCTTCCTAACAGAACTCTGAGTTCAGAAGTTCACCTGCATGTAACCATGTGCTTCAGGGACTGCTTATTCCCAGGCTTAGGAAGGAAGAGCGGGGGTTCCTGTTGTCTAAGGCAATCCTGATGGGTACATACCTCTTGCCCAGGTTGGTGTAGATATGCGTATGTGATGCAACATACCCAGCCATGTGCTTATGCCCGGTAGAAACTTCATTTGTATTGATTAGTCACTACCTACTAATTGGGGTGATCTCAAGCTACTATTATTACCACATAATAATAATTGTCATTTATTGAGCATGTGCTGTGCTAAGCACGCTAACAAGCGCTTTAGACACCTCATGTATAAACAAGCCCCAGGAGCAATCTCTTTGCTGGGGGAAGGGTTCAGGACTGACTTAATTTCTAGACAATGTATTTCAATTTGCATTAGCTAATCCATTTTGTTCACTAGAACAAATCACTCTTTGACCCCAGTGGGAAGAAAAAAAAAAGGCCTATTTATTACACGTCATGGTCACAAGAGAGAAGATTCCTTAGACCAGATATTCTTCCCTGGGTAGATGCAGTATTGATTTTCCTGAACTTACCTTGGAAAAAGCCCGTCTGCTGCAGGATCGTCATTTCAGTCACGCAGGAATGCTCAGGGAGGCTGGGCTCTGGCTCTAGAGTCTGCTAGGAGGCCGCCTTCTTCTGACCGGCCAGGCAGAATGCAGCCCAGCCGAGCCGAGCTGCGGGGCCCACGCAGCCCTGGCCAGGAGCGCGGCTGCATGATGCGTCTCTGCCTCTTCCGCTGCAGTCTCCGCCAGCAGCAGGCTGGGAGGAGCCGAAACGCCAGGCGACCCCACCCGGGGCCTTGTATCCTATCCCATAGGACAGTATGCACCTTAAGGTCCTAAAGAACAGGCATGGGCTTCCCTGGTGGCGCAGTGGTTGTGAGTCGGCCTGCCAACGCAGGGCACACGGGTTCGAGCCCTGGTCTGGGAAGATCCCACATGCCGCGGAGCAACTGGGCCCGTGAGCCACGAACTACTGAGCCTGCGCGTCTGGAGCCCACGAGCCACAGCGACTGAGCCTGCGCGTCTGGAGCCCGCGAGCCACAACTACTGAGCCTGCGCGTCTGGAGCCTGTGCTCCACAACAAGAGAGGCGGCGATAGTGAGAGGCCCGCGCACCGCGATGAAGAGTGGCCCCCGCTCGCCGCAACTAGAGAAAGCCCTCGCACAGAAACGAAGACCCAACACAACCAAAAATAGATAAATAAATAAATAAATAAATTTATTAAAAAAAAAAAAAAAAAGAAAAGGCACAAAATGTTCAAGGAATGTTTAGAAATAAGTTGAGAGGGTGCGTAGGGAAACCATGCCGTCATCAGGACACCAGCTCTGGGATGCTGAGCTTCACCCTCTCCTGAGTGAAAATGACTGTTATGACTCTTCAGCCTCCTCTTCCTTCGAGGCTGACGCGGCAGACAGAGTCCAGTTCATCCGCTTGGGCTGCGGCAGGATCTGCGCCTGTGTCACGTGGCTTCCGGTCACCTCTGCGAACTTTCTGGTGACACTGGTCTTGCTGCTGCCTTCCAAAGACTTCTGGTACTCCATGGTCCACAGGATCATTTTTAACTGCCTGGCGGTGCTTGCCCTGTGGTATCTCACCTGAGGACCGTGCTCACCCCCCCGGGGGCAGTACCCAAAGGAAATGCTGCTAAAGAAGGCATGGAGGTTTGCAGCTGAAGCCTGGAGAGGGGATCTGTACAAGTGTCCCGAGTGCTGCTGGATCAAGCCCGAGCGCGCCCACCACTGCAGTAGTTAAACCCAGATCCACTCCATATACAATGACAAAGCGGAAATAGGCTGAAGAGCAAGAAGCCCACGTGGGAGCAGTGGCTGCTATAGGAAGGGATGAAGTCCGTCTTTGGGGGGCCCCCTCGAAGCTCTGATGAACCCCTTCATTGGCTTCCGCTTTAGGCAACTACAGACCAGACCCAGGAAAGGGGGCTCCCCGTTTTCAGTGCGAGGCCCTCTCATCATGCTGGAACTTGTGAACGGACTTTATTTATTTGGGGTCGGAAAGGGTGTCAACAGCCCATCTGTGACCAACAGGGCAAATGGAACCTACACAGACCAACTGCTTGGAGCAAGCAGAGTTTTATATATTTACGGTCACGGATGGCAGGCTTTCCACACCAGTAACCGGGTGGCATTCTGATCAGTGTCACTGCCCAGTGATGCAGGTGTGTGGCCACACGAAGAAGCCAAATGTCATTATCTTCCAGCACAGTTAGGAGTTTTGTTAACATGCTTCACATTTTCTAAGAAGAAGATGTGTGGGATATTACACTGTTTATTAAAAATCCTGTGTGCTGAGCTGCTTTTCTCAATCATGAAGAAACAAGCCAATCCAGTGAACAAGAATTCTGCAGCTGGTGGTTTCAGGGAGCTCCCACTGACCCTCTTACTCACCAGTGACCCCCTCGGTCAAGCAGGAGCCCGTGTAGGCTTCCACAGCTCCGACACTTTGCACTGAGCAGCACGGAGGCTGCAGACACGCTCCCCTGCCAGGAAGTGGCGGTCCCTGACCCTGTGGGCAGGTCTGCGCGTGTCTGTGTGTGTGTGTGTGTGCACGTGTGTTTTGAAGTGGGCAGTGTTGTTCAGGTGATGTAACATGTAATGGGAGTGTGCAGCAAACAAGCTATGTTTCAGAAACCGACGTTTCAGGGAAGAGGGGAGAGATGTGTGGAGTCCTCCTGCCCTGGGGTTTACTATGAATGTATTGCATATTGGAGAATATCTCGATCCAAAAAACAATCATTCCTGTGTGGTAAAAAAAAAAAAAAAAAAATTAATGCTCGTGGACAAACCATGAAGGTGGCAGTGAGTCTCAGAGCACGATCTAAATACACACACAAGGTATGGGTTATAACAGACCCTCTTCTTGACCAGGGCCCAGCAGGCTCTCCTTCCAGATCCTGCCCACAGAAAGGTTAGCATCTCAAAGGTCCTTCTCCCTGAAAGTTGTTTCATTTGAAAAAACGGGTTCATTGCTCATTGGCTTCACTACAGTCTAACCACCAGGGCCTCCTTGCACTTTTCAACCTGCCAAGATTGTCCCCACTTCAGTCCTCTGCATTCCATGTTCCCTCTGGCCAGATGGATCTTCCCCAAGATATCCCATGACTCATTTCTTCATATCCTTCAATTTACTTAAATGTTATACTCCCAGAGTAACCTAATGTCTCTATATAAATTAGCAGTCCTGTCACTCTATCACCTTAGCTGAATTACTTTTCATAATAGAACTTGTTGCTATGTGGCCTTGTACTATTATATTTTTACCCTGGGTCACCCCAACTGGAATGTAAATTTCCTGAGGCTGAGGGCCGGACTTTGTCATTTTGTTCCTGATTTCCCCAGATCCCAGAAGAAGTGTGCCTGGCACAAAGTTGGCACTCAATAAATAGTGCTGAATAAGCAAATGAATCGTATTTATTATAGAGGTAAAATGTATTAAACTAAAAAAATTAGACAGATTCTTAACTGATCAGTACACGTTTTAAACCACTGGATCTTGAATACTAGTATGTTCTGCGTTTTCTTTCTCAAGTGTGTCTATAGTGGGGGAGGAGAGAATGTTCTTAAATTTTTTAGGCTTATTGTAGAAATCAGGACCTTGAGATTCACATTCTTCTTTAAGGCCCATCTAGCACTCCTCCCACTCCCCCACTTGTTAGGCTGCCTCTGGCATTTCAAGGTTTACATGGCAGATAAGAAGAGAGTTGTAGTGCAAGAAATATCTTACTTAACTCTAGCGTTGACCTAGCCTTGGTACTTTCTGGGCTTGGAGGGTGTTCAGACAACTTCTGTTTCTTAGGGAGTGGTTGTAGTTTCTTCAGACATCACTCCTTCACTGCTGGGATCTCTCGCTGCAGATACTTAGTGCAGGTAAAGTCTTCCCCTGATGCTACTTGCAAATCTCTGCCTTCCCAGCCTCTAGTTCCCTTGGTCCACTCCTCACAGGATATCATCTAAATTAGGATGCCATCATCCCTCTAGGCAGCCCTATTGAATCTTCTTTTTAATCACTCTTGCTCAGCCTTCATAATAACTAGACAGCTATAGCTTCTCAATTTTAAGCTTTATCAGACTTTGAACCAGGCTTCTTTGCTAGACAGACTCCGGGTAACAGAAGTAAAGCTGTTTGAGTGTTCTCCTTGAAGCACTGTCCAAAGCCATACATGGGGAAAATGCAAAATATCTTCTAAATTTCGGAAAATTCCTGGAGTCTTACTTTCCATAGTCCCTTCTTCTTCAAGCCACATTGTCTTTGCATCTGCCCTTGAATTGCACTCTAACTGACTCTGAGTCCTGCCAAGAAATCCACTTATACCAAAGCTTTCGTGAACCATGTAGACCTTATTCAGGAATTTGTAGGGGTGGCAGAGGCAATATTGAAATCATACCACTGACAGTAACCAAGTCAAACCACATCCTGCACACAACCTTTCTCTATCATGCAAAGCAATTCAGGCTTCTCAGACCCCTGCTCCCTAATTTGCCTGCCCAAGATCAAGATTTTTCAACATAACAAATACCATTTCTATAAGAAAGGAGCTATCCTCAAAAAAGAGCAGTCATGTTTGTAAATATCAAAGTTTCTTTCTTGCCTAAATGTATATGTATGTGAATGTACATGTCTATTTAGATTAACAGAAAACAGTACATGATGGATTTCTTTACACTTGAATTTGAATAATATTAAAAATGCAAAATGTTGAAAGTTACAAGGTCATCACTGCTTTAAATATTATGTGCGTGCACACACATAGGAAATATGAAGCAAATGTCAACCTCAGCTCCCACTATGTCTCAGATGGGACCACTTTAGCAGTTTGATGGATTGTCAAGTGTTCTAAGGCTAATGCAGACATTTGCATGCGTACGTATAAAGGTGTGTGCAGTTTTTATAGAAATATAATTGTGTGAAACACATTGATCCGTAGGTTGCTTTTTCCGTTAACAATATATCCCCAACATCTTTCTGAGCAGTACGTACACCAGTCTATTTTTTTGGCTGCAGTGCATTCCGTTTCATGAATGCAGCGTAGTTGATGCAGGCTCTGCTCGCCACACCTCCTCACTCCCACAACCACATCTCCAGTCTTTTATAGCACCTAATCGGGGATGAGCACATCTTTTCCCAAATGTTTTGACTATGTTGTCTTTTTCTCTCCGCGTGAACTTTAGAATAATTTTTGAAAGGTCAAAGAAAAACAAACATCCCCTTGAAATTAACATTACAGGAAATGGAGATATCAATTTGAGGATGAATTAGCATCTTAAAATATTGCCTTTCCATCCAGAACCATGACATCCTTTTACATTCATTCATGTTCAAGTTGTTTGTTTGATTGACTTTATGTCCCTTGATAAAGCTTTGTGGTTTTTATCTTAAATGTCAGACATGAGCAACGATAAATGAGTGCTTAATATGTATCCCAGGAAGTTTTGCAATTAAACCTATAACCGAATTTCTAGATAAAAAAATTTTAAAAGCTGCCTTTGTGTTCTTACTTCTTAAATAATTTCAGTTTTTAACATTCTTATGGCTTCTATGGGTTGTCAACTTTTTTCATTGCCAATATTTCATTCAATAATGAAATTAATCTAAATCGTAGGAATGTATCTTTTTTTTTTCCCCCTGGAAGGTTTAACAAAGCTATTAAAATTTTGAATGAAATGTGTCAGCTAACATATGTGTAGTTTATTCTCCTGAATTGATTCCATGCAACAAACTTTGCTTGCCTGTGTTAGAAGTCCTAAACATTTCTTTTAAATTGAGTCTTCCTAATTAAGTATCCATGAGGGGTCAATCAGGGCAATGATAAAAATTGGTCCTGTTATTTTAAAACACTTATCTGTGTTTTCTATTGTAGTAAACCATAAATGCTTGCTTGGAGGAAGAAGCTGGGCATTCACCTCCTTACTGGACTTACACTTGAAACTTTAAGTGTGTACACCATACACAAATGCTGAGAATTCTATTGTGTAATCTTAACATTTAAATGGTCTATCCGTCCATTTTGGTGGGAAAACAAAAACTGCTCTACTTGTTTTAATAGGAAGGGATTTAATAGAGGGAATTGGATATTTAAAGTGCTGTTCATAAGGGCAAATAAAGGTCAGGGTGTGCCACTGCTGGTTTTAGGAAATCAGGAAGTGTGGAGATTCAGAGAAGTGTTGCTGAATCTCTCAGTTGCCTACAGCACTGAGGCAGGTGATTAAAAGAAGCTCATCCAGAAGATGATGCAAACCTTATGTCTACGGTCAGCTGAACATCTCACCTGTTACTGCTGGAAACAAAAAAATGACTTCAGTCTGTCCTTTGCATCTCTTGTGACTAATCCTCTTGTTGGAATTAAATTTAAACCATGTGGCTTGTGGCGAAGGAGTCTGGGAAATGCAGATATAAGGAGGATCTTAGAACGGCAAGGATGGAACTCAATATTAACAGAAAATATTTCACCCAAATATTCATTAGCGTCATTCCTAAGATTGTCCCATTAGACACCTATAATACACATACTCATTTCAGGTTGGATCAAACACTCTATAATTTTCGACTTGATCTGAACTCATCTGGATGCCCTGATTCCCTACTTGCAAAATCCTAAGTTAAAACTTCCTCAGCCAGCAACCCCTGTTGGCAGTACCCTCTTAGACTTTTAGAAAATGGTGTAAAAATCCCTTTCCAGAACTGGCCCAGCCGAGCTGATTTATATCCTCCCTATTTTCATTTCCTTCTACTACAACAGTGAGAGAATGAGTTATAAAACTTGGCTAGCACTTTCCCTAGCAACAAACCAAATTAATACCGCCTCATTTCTCTTGGGTCACATTTCTACTCAAGAAGATTAACGTGTTTTCAAGACTGGCTAGGTGGTTTTGAATAACCGAAACTGTCAGTTTTACTGAATCATTCTTGGAATTGATTTGAGCCTTGTTGAGAGTGCTATCTTTAAAGGCTTAATTTGATTATTCACAGAAGGACTTCATGCAGTTTTTGAAATATATTATCCGTCTCCATGTCAATGAGCCTGGAAGTTTGTATAATCCTGGATAGGTTCCAGCAACATCATCCTGAGCGACTATGAGAATCGAGATCCAAAATCTTTAGACAGCAAATTTCCATTTATATCGCCTAATTTTTAGCTCCAGAGTCCTATAAAATGATTTCATATGAATTCTAAATATTTATTAATATCAAAATCTCCACTATGATAAAAAGAACTTTGTATCAAAATTGTTTTTCTCTTCTCTCAAAAAGAAAGAGTCATGAACAATTCAGGCAAACTGTTAGCATGGAAAAATCCAGAAATGCAGACAGAAACTAACAGAAAAAAAGTCACAAGTTAATGTCACTCTACTTTGAATAATTTAAAGAAAACTTTCAAATTAATCATCAATTATCTAGCTTTTAACTTTTTAGACTAATAATTTTCTGAATTTGGTTGGTACACAGGAATATATTCTGCCTCTATATGAATTTTGTGGTCATCACTGTGGTTTCATTAAAATCTATACATGTTATAGGAGATGTTAATAATATCAAAATTATTTGTCATACAGTGATATGTAAAGCAGATTTAAAAATAATGTACTCTGACCCCATTTTTACTAAAAAGATAAAAAGATGAATTGTATTCTTAGAAAACCATTAATTATCTATGGCCAATGATATTATGATTGATTCTAATATTCCTGTGTGTTTTCTGCATTTTCCTATAAAACTTTTGTTATTAAACATAGTTATTTTCAAGTAAAAGAACCAGTCTTCATCTGGAATTTTCCCCCAGAGGATCAACTAATCCTCTCCTCTTAAATTTACATATTACAAGTAATTTTTGACAAAAATACAATCACATTTCTGTGGAAAAGGGTCTTCTTTCCAACCAATTATGCTGTAACAATTGTATATACATAGGCAAAAAAGTGAACTTTGATAAATTCACTCTATACAAAAATTAGCTCAAAGTGAATTTTAGATGTTAAATCTAAAATTATAAAACTTCTAGAAGACCACATTGGGAAAAAAATCTTTGTGATCTTGGGTTAGGTAAAGATTTCTTTGATATGATTGAAAAAAACATAATCTGTTTTTTAAAATGAATTGATAAGTTGGATTTCATCAAAATTTAAAGCTTCTGCTAGTTTATGACACTACTAAAGGAATGAAAAGCCAAGTTACAGATTGGAAGGGAATATTTGCAAATCATATATGACAGAGAACATATAAAGAACTCTCAAAATTCTAACAACAAAACAAACAACTCAATAAAAAATTGGGCAAAATACTGAGTAGAATCTTGACAAAAAAACTTACGGATAGCAATTAAGCACACAAAAAGATGTTCAGAAGAATTAGTCATTAGAAAAATGCAAATTAAAATTATAATAGTATGCAATTACATATCTATTAGAATAACTAAAGTTAAGAAATCTTATCGTACCAAGTGTTGGCAAGGATGTGAAAAGACTGGAACTCTCTAGCAATGTAAAATGAGGCAGCACTTTGGAAAACAGTTTGGCAGTTTCTTAAAATGTTAAACATATACTTATCATATAACCCAGCCATTCCCCTGCTAGGTATTTCTTGAAGAGAAATGAAAGCATATATCCATTAAATATATGTACATAAATATTCATAGAAGCTTTATTTGGAAAAGCCTCAAACTCTAAACGACCCACCTCTCCATCAATAGGTGAATGAATGAACAAACTGGTATATCCAATGCTGAATATATTCAATGCTGAATATAAAATGGATTACTATTTAGCAATAAAGTAGAATGAACTATTGATATATGCAACAATGTGAATGATTCTCAAAATAATTCTGCTAAGTTAATGAAGCCAAACAAAAAGAGTCCATACTGTGTAATTCTATTTACACATGATCCTAGAAAATGCAAAGTCATTTATAGCAACAGAAAGCAGGCAGGATTGCTTTGGGGTAGGCAAGCTGGGAGTGTGAAGAAGGAAGAATAAGTAAAGGTCTTAAGCAACTTTTGGGGGGAATGGTTGGTATGTTTATTATCTTGATTTTAGTGATACTTTACAGATACAGTTACATATCGTATCTATATATCATATACAGTTAACCTTTGAACAATACTGGTTCAAACTGGGTGGGTCCACTTATACATGGATTATTTTCAACAAACACAGTACTACATGGTCTGCAGTTGGTTGAATCCAAGGATGTGGAACCCCAGATATGCAGGAACCATGTATACTGACAGCTGACTAAAATTTATACATAGGTTTTTTTTCAACTGGGTGAAGGGTTGATGTCCCAAACACTCTCATTGTTCAAAGGTCAACTGTATATATAAAAACTTATCAAATTGTATTCTTTATATATGTATGTTTAATTTATTATATGCTAATTGTATATATATTATTATATATAATATATATATAGCTAACCAAAAAAAAAAAAAAAAAAAAGGAATACATGCTGTTTTGGGTATCTATTACTATGTAACTAATTCCTCCAAATCTTAATGTCTTAAAATAACAAACATCTCCGGGAATCACAAATCTGGAAACGGCCTACCTGGATGATTCTCTCTCATCTCATGAGGTTGAAATCAGGATGACAGACAGGGCTGCAGTCATCTGAAGGTTGGGCTGCATCTGGGGGATGCTCTTTCAAGACGGTTCACTCACATGGCTGTTGGCATGTGGCCTCAGTTCCTCTTCATACGGACCCCAACATAAAGCTGCTTTGTATCCTTCAGAATAAATAATTCAGATGAGAGCAAAAAGGAAGCCATGTTGCCTTTTAAGGCATATAATCATTTTTGAGATATTCTATTGGTCACACAAACTAACCATGATACAGTGTGGGAGACAAATATACAAGGGCATGAATCCCAGGAAGTAGGGATCCCTAGGGGCCATCTTGGAGCCTGACCCTTACATATGTTCATTGTAGACTATGGCAGTATTTAAATTTGGAAGTGAAAACTCTTTGTATTCCCACAGCCAAAGTTAACATTTTCTGCTTATAAGTATTCCACAAAAAATATCATGCCTACTGTTTCACATTTTTTTCTTCACTTAATACACTATAGACATCCTTCCTTGTGAGCGTGAATTTGCTAATATGGATGTCTCATCTTTTTTGTCTTTTTTAAAACAACTTCATTAAGTTATAATTAACATAAAATGAAACACACATATTTAAAGTAAAAACAAAACAAAACCACTTAACATGCCTATTTGAAAAATAATAAATTGACCTATATCAATAATTAAATTTATGCACTTTGTTTATTAGCACCCTCTGCCTAATAAATTGGTATATGATAACAAGCATTTGAATCTAAGAGTTAAAAAAGTTAGGTATATTTTAGACTTACCTTTTTCCCTCTAGTCACTTTAGACCTTCTTGGGCTTCTTTGTCTTGATGGAAAGTTTTGGAGATTATATGTTTGGGGCATTTGAGCTAGGCAAGAGATGAGGGGTCATTGCAACTTCAAGGCAGGATGAAAGAACAGGAAGAATTTTGGGTCTCAAATTCCTTCCCACAATGCAGGTAGCTGGCAATTAGATATATTCATAGTAAGCATTCCATTAATAGTACTTATTTAAGCTTTAGGATATTTATGGTAATAGAAGAGTTATAAGTTTTTAACAAATGAAGTCATGCAATACTATTATATAAGAAAAGAAAAAAATTTAACCTCAGTATTTTTTCTTGTACACAGTCTTCATAATGAATTAAGCAACAAATAATAAACCTCTTTTTAAAAATAGACTGGAGTATGAATTTGGCACAGTGGCTTAATTTTCTTACTTATTTTAGCTACAAAATGGGGTTTATAAAAAAGGCTTCAAGATTTAGATGAAATATTTAATATTTCTAAATTTAATATTTATAGTTCTATGGAAAATCTTTCACTTTCTTCTTTGCAGTTGAATTTATTATAACAAAGTTGCTTTTAGAAATTCTCTCTTGGAGACTTTAATTGTTTAAAATTGTTTAAAATTGTTTAAAAATACATGTTTTAAAAATGGAGAATTAAAGAGAAATTGACTATAAGCTTGGTGAAGGGAGGCTTATCATTCTACCACCAAGATCTGACACACTGCAGGTGCCCAGGAAATAAGAGTCAAAGAACAAAGCTTAAGAGAGCTGGACATCAAGCAGAGCTGCACAGCAAACCAGCTGTGTGTTAACTTAGGCAAATCATGCCTCATTTTCCTTGCTTAAAATGGAGTGTTTCTGATCAGTCCTATTAATTGGGACTTTTAATTGTAATAAAAATTCATATAAAAGTGGTCCAGCTAAAAAAAAAAAAATTAAGTGGCTGGGGGCAGAATTTAGTGACACAGAGTTCTTGCTTCTCTACATTCAGGAGACTTCTTGTACACCATCTTCCTTATCTGGGACTGGCTGAAAACTCTCAGAAATACCACTGCTTCTATCACATGTCTGTCCACAAATAGTCACTGCCTTTAAGGGCATGTAGTCTTCAGCTAGGCAAGGCCTGTATCACGTGTCTACCCCTTAATGCTGGTGGGACATGGAGTGAGGGAGAGTGATCACTCCATCCAAATCTCATGGAATGGATTTCCTTAGGAAAAGAGATTTTCTTACCAAAAAAGGAGAAAGGGAAGCTCGACATATACAGCCTATACATTACAAGGCTCATGGAATAAATAGCCTTCCATATTTTAAAGATGATTAAATACCTGGTTCTGTTTTCAGGATTTAATGCCTCCTAAATAATCTTTATTAAGTAATCCTTCTCTGTTAGGACTGCATATCTTAAATGTGAAGGTCAATCTTGTCAAAATACCATGGGCAGCTATTAATTTAGTGGCATGATCTTTTCTAACTGAAAACAAAAACTTTGTGATATCTATATGCTTTTAGAGAAGCTTAAGGAAAATTGCTTTGCAGAATAATCTCTCTTGTCAGACACAATCCCCCCAGACTGTGTTCCCAACTGGACTTGATTAAACTTTTACTGTTTCTTTGTTTAGCTCAAACTAACCACACTGGCACACTTAGGGCTGCTTCCAAGCGGTGTCTCTGGCAATAAAACTCCTGTCTACACAGACTGTTCTTAAAATTGTGACCATATGAAAGAGGAAATTTAGCCCAGGAGACCAATGTTTATGTTTTCATAACACCAAAGTCAGCCAGTAATCACTTTTGAATTACCATGATATCTGCTTTGGTTAATTTGAGTAAAGTTGCAATTTTTAAAGGCCTGTAAGTTTTGAGTATGTAAGTACTGAACATTGTAAATGAGGTTTATAAAGTGTGATTGAAGTACATGCCTAGTTAAAAAAAAAAAGTATAGCCAGAAAAGCAGAAGAAAAGCTTCAGTCAGATCTTATTTTACTGAGAGAAACGTAATTCCTGGAACCCAATCTAAAAATCATTTTAGAAAGATTTTTGTCAGGGTTGTTTAGGCTAGAGAAGAAAACTTGGAGTGGCTTAATCACTGTCTTCAAGTGTATGAAGGGATTCTATGAAATTGAAATTTATTACTTTTTCCCTTTCCATGGTGAATTGAATGAAATAAAATAGCATTAAATTAAGTCAGAGGCAATTTAGGTTAGACATAATGAAGAACTTCTTGGCTAACAGAATTGTAACACAGCAGAATTCCTCCAAGGGAAACTGGGAACTATTTGTTCTTCATGGTCATCAAAAAAAAAAAAAAAAAAAAAAAAAATGGAAAGAAAGGAAGGAAAAAGAATGATAAAAGAAGAGGAAAAAAGAGACAGAGCTTTTCCCAGTTCTCTCAGCTGAAATTGTTGTATCTGCTCCACAAGTAATTGGTGTCACTTCTATTGTGTTGATTGTCACTCTCACCCTTTGTGTTATTCATTTGTCTTGGACAAGAGAGACTCTGCTTTAACTTTGACCACGAGATTTCTAAACCATTGCCAAGGAGAGGCTGAAAAGAGATTAAATGGAGCTTGGAGCTGTATATCCAGAGCTGCTGATCTCCGGCATGTGGTGGAACTTAATAACTCAGAATCCGGGACATGTGGTGAAGCCAGACAATTGTATAATTTGGGGACCACATGGCTGGATCGTGTCCTTCTGTGTGGAGTGAAAGTAATATCAGGACAGAAAATGAGGACATGGGGGAAGGATACACGTTCCTCCTTTTTCTGGGACTGGTGTCTTACAGTGTGGATAACACGGAATAGGCATGGTAGAAAACTCCTGGTATTAGAGAGAGGATGGCAGGAACCAGGTTCATCAAAAGAGGAAGTGGCCCAGGAGACCCTGTCCAGATCTGGTTATAATCTTTCCTTGCTGTTTTAAGACACTCCACTAGAAGCTGAATACGCCGGGTAGAGGCACAAACATGGCGGAAGCCTCAATGAAACCAAATATCTTAAGATGTGCATACTGACGAGAATCAAGATGATTCACTCCTGGGAACCCAGGAGTTTTAAGGGTTGTAGGCAGAAGGTGTGCTGGAAAGTGGGTTAAGACACGAGAGACTGAAAACAGGATCGGCTGACACTTTATATGTGGAACAATCAGAGGGACTGGTCCCCATTCAACTAAAGCAACAGCCCCCCTCATACTCCTGCTAGAGATGAGAGATTTATTCCCTGCAGAAATCGTACTAGGAACGTCTTGGCTTAGGGACACCAGGCAGTGAGATACAGTACACATGCCAAAGAGTGAGTCCTCTTCACTCATCCAGAACTAGCTGATGGGCTGCGCATCAAGGCAGAAGATTGAGAACTTTCTCTAGAGTGAAAAGAAAACTACAGATTTGGGGATCCCTCAATACTATAGCTGACCTGACAGACACACAACTTTACTGCATCACTTTTAAGTCAGTCAGAAACCAACAGACATTTGAGGAAAACTTCTAACTCTAACAAGAAGACTAAAACACACCACCATCCATACACAGTGTAAAGAGACAATGTCTCAAAATAAAAGAGACAATGCAGGAAGAAAAAAAAAACTTTAAAAAACTAAAATTTTTATCCTTAGGAAAAAAAATAGAAAATATTAAATTCATGAAGCAAACATGATGCCATTTTTTAAAGAATAGTTAAACAATAGGAAAAATACATAAAATAGATGGAAGTTTAAAAAATTTTGAAAGAGTGACAAGATAAATTTAAGGAACCCACACAATAGGGTTAAAAGACAGAGATAAACAATAGGAGGAAACAAAGATAAGTTATTCTGAATGTGGATTGAAGTTGCTAATCCAGAGTCATTTTCATTTCCAGTATCCTACCTTTTTTTAGTTGCCTTGGACTTTGGGAGTCCTAGGATAATGTGAAAGAAAAACAAATATAAGTCAGACTGGCTGCATCTTGAGATCACTCAGTCATAGGTGAGGTGGGCTGCTCAAAAGCTACCTTTGGCTTAAGATGTCTATAGGTCTCAAGTAGCCCTTCCAGGGGCATGGGTTTCTCACATATACAGCCCCTTCAACAAAATGCAGGATACAGTAACTTGCCACTGAAATCATTCATTCTCTGCCTTCCATCCAGTGCTTCTGAACGCTTAGAGCCCTGTGATACTATCCTCTCTTAAGAAGCCAAACTGCATAGTCATACTGACACTGAGGTATTTCTCCCTGACTGTGTTAGAAGCAGAGTTATATACATACTAGGAAAAAAGATGAAAAGTGTTCTAAGACAAGGAGAGTAGGAGTTACACACTAGATGGCTCTGTTTAATAGATAAGGAAATTGTGGGTGGAAAGCTGTAACATTTCTTATTTATGCAGTAGTTATACTTTTCTTATTTCTAAATGACAGAAGAATAACACCTTCCAGCAAAGAGTTCAGAACACCTGTCTGAGGAACAAGCATAATCCTAGACTCCAAATCCAGCATCTTTCCGAAGAGCTAGACATACATGTTTTCGAAGGTCAACCATTTGAACTTTTCACTATACTAATCATTGTTCTGTTGATACATTCTTCTTTTAAATGCACTATTCGTTATTACAAATTAAATAGAGTCAAGCAAGTCTAAATTAAGACAATATAACTCATAAAGAGTACCTCTGTTTTCCTTATTTCTAACAGTTGGAGAAGCCATCCACATATATAAGTGTAAGTTCTATTCTGCGTATATAATCTGTATGCTAAATGGTTCTTTGGTTAGAAATACTAATTATGATTTCTCTAAAGAGGTTTTATTAAATGTATCTTTTCATCACTTAAGTTTCCAAAATAAAATAACATGATTTGACACAATAATTTTAAAATAAAGGAATTTTAAAAGTTTTAATTCTAAAAATGTTTTCATTTTTGTTGTGGAGGGAGGAAAGCCAGTCAGAAATGTACATCAGAAGGGTAGTGGAGTCTTTCATTTTTCTTTTCATAAACTGTAATAGTGAGTCTGTATTGATTTATGGTATGAGACTTGCATAAACATAAGACTTTATTTTAATCAACTGAACATGGCCTCCAGAGTTAAAATAAAATATTTTATATATTGAGACTAATACTATAAACATGATTTATAGAGTTTTGTAATCTCAACATGCAGATCTTAAAAATCCAAGCCTAATCTTTATGCTATTAAACTCTGCAGTACACTCTCTTTGACTTGAGAGAAACATTCTTGAGAGAAAATTTCTTAACTTGTTTTTCTTTCCCCAGTTCATTTCTGTGCCTTATTTAACAACTCTTTTCAAAATCAGAAACTTGGCATTGTTCTTTGTATTTCTGAAAAGAATTCTCCCTCCCACCATTGTTCTCTGGTTAGAAATGCTGATTATGATTTCTGTCAAGAGGTTTTATTAAATGAATCTTTTCATAGCTTTTAAAAGTTTCCAAAATAAAAATAACATGATTTGATACAATCATTTTAAACTAAGGGCATTTTAAAAGTTTTACTTATGGGACAGAGGAGGGCCATTTTTTTTTTTTTTTAAGATTATTAAACTCTTGTTTGGCCTGTTATTGTTTTCCACTTGGAGGCCATCAATCACGGTAAAGCCAGGTTCCCCTGAACCTATCTTCTGACCATTAATCTTCCTCGTTTCTTATTTGCTTAGTCCACTTTGCAGACTGGAATAATCTCCCCTGCTTAGAGATCAGTACGCAATTTATCATCAGCTAAAAACCTAGAACTATCTTCTCTAAGACTGCCCAGTTTTGTACAATCTTAACCACTGAGGTGCCAAAAGCTCAAGTTCCTTGGCCAAATTACAGCCTATAGCTCTGTTTCAAAAGGATCATTTTGTTCTTTTGACTGGAAATGTTAATACTTTGAAGGATATTTGGTTGCACTCAGCTATATGGTGGTACTCACACGAAACTAGAAATTACCTAAATGTCCAAAAATAGAGAAATGTTTACATAAAGTGTGTTACATTCAAATGTAATAAGCAGTTATTAGCCATTACAATAATACTAAGGATGAATATTAAACAATAAGGAGAATGTTTAGAATATGGAGTTACATTTTTAAGTAATGAAAGTATTAAAACTGTATACAAAAGAATTCTATTTTTGTGGAAAGGAATAAGAATGTGTATGCATAGTACATATGACAGAAAAAAATGACAAGGGACTAAATACTAAAAAATGTTAAAGTGATGAAGGAAAATTCCCTGTTCTTCCTGTATGATATGTTTTCTAATGTTTTGCAATGTATATATATATTACTTTGTAATAACATTGAAGAACCATTTATAAACAAGAGGTCCTCTATATCTTCATTGGAGATTCGCTATTTGTTTGTTTTGTCTTAGGATAAAAATGGAGGTTCTTGTCCAAAGAGTGTGGTGAAGACCTGCCTAAAAACAGTAGGAATGAGAGGCAGACTCTTGCAGATCCTGAAGGGATGGCTTCAACCCACACAGATCCCTCTTTGCTCTGAATTTCCAAGCTGGAGAGAGTTCAACCACACCAACTGGCAAGCATTCACTCTGGTGTTCTTTCTATCGTCTGTTACAATTACCATCTCATTTTCAGCTGGGGAACTGCTAACTTGTATTCCATCCAAATAGGGGAAAAAAAAAAAGTATGATGGAACTAAAAAGAAGAGCTCCAGTGCTATAGATTGGCTCAGCTATGCTCCAATGGTAGCACGGTTTCATCCCTGACAAGACACAAAGTGTTTCCTCCCTGGTGTCAGTTATTCTGTCCCCTGTGCCCCTAATATGGCTTTACAATGCCACGAGACAGTTTAGGGATTCAAGTGTGACCTCTCAAAACATCACCAGTGTCCAAGTGTCCTAAGTTCAAAACTTCAAGGTCTCCTCGTGCCACACTCAGCTCATGTTAGAATCATCTCCATGCCCAATCTAGTGCCCCGTTATATCTGTTTATATCACTGCACTCAGGTGTTTGTAACCTCCTTTGAGGATGTGTCTGATGCACCTTAGTATTTCCAATGATGCTTTGCTTAGTACTTTGCTGCTCATAGATGTTTAGCAGTTCTCTGTTAGAGGGAGGGTAGATAGACAGACATGGGCGATAGACACTGATTCGGTATAAGCTGGTATAAGCCATCTACTCCTAGGCTAAAAGAAGAGAATATTGTTTATTCGTATTTGAGGGTTTGAAGTCGCCCGATAAATGGTGTTCCTTTCTCCAACACATGTTGGGACCCACTGAAGGAAGTTAGGAAAATAGAGATAAAGACATGTTAGAGAATGTGGATGGCCATAAAGGATGTCTTAATAATGTGCTCCAGGGCTGGACAGACTTATCACGGGCCCAGCTAGGCAGCTGCCCCTAAGAGAAATCCAAAGGGGTCAATAAACCAGTTGTATTTGGAGAGGACTTTATGCTGAAGTCCTCTAAATCACTGATTCTCAAACTTCACTTTGCTTAAGAACCACCTGGAGAGCTTCTTTAAAAATCAAACTGGCAGCTTCCTTCTATCCAGTCATTCTGATTGAGTGGTCTGGATAGAGCCTGTTACCTGTACATTTTGAGACAGAGCTGTATATTCTATCAGAACAGAATTGTTATTATAAGGTCCCAAACACCACAGCTGAACAAATAGTATTCTCTTTCTTCATAGGGTAAAGTTGCCTCTTCTAAGAGCAAGCGCATACGTAAAATTCAATAAGCAATTTGTAAAAATAAAATAATCATTACTAATTGGCAGAGATGAACATGTAGCCGGCCAGTCAAGTTCATACTGCCTCTCAAAGGGCTTTATTTTGCCAGGTGGCAGACCATACTACTTGGCTGGAAAGGACAGCATCTACATCGGGACATCCTGGGAGCATAGATGTGTGCTTTGGCTTGAGAAACAATGAAG
The DNA here is from genome assembly GCF_949987535.1 of Balaenoptera acutorostrata. Classification (NCBI taxonomy): domain Eukaryota; kingdom Metazoa; phylum Chordata; class Mammalia; order Artiodactyla; family Balaenopteridae; genus Balaenoptera; species Balaenoptera acutorostrata. Next base: position 30,244,001 of record NC_080081.1, on the reverse strand, counting down.
CACATCAGAAGATTTTCTATGACGTGGCCACAGTAAGAATACTGTAAGCCATATGAATCTGACTGGGCTTTTGTTTCTTTAGAGAATTGACTTTTCAACCTGAAAAATTAGCCATTTTATTTAAAAAACATTAGTTGTATAAAAGTAAAATCTTAATTTCTTCAAGCTTTCCAAGTGAGAAAGTGGATTTTTAAAACCACTTCTCCCCTTCTCCCTACATACATGGAAATACCATAAAAAAGAGCTGAGTGATGACAGGGACTAAGTGAGGGTGACTGATAAATTATAGTGAAGAATTCTCCCAGTCTCATTTCCCAAGGGTCACATCTGGTGCTGGAGATGATGTAATCCTAAAGTTATTGCCACTTCCAGCACCTTTTCTCTCTTCCTACCTGCTCATGAGGAAGAGTTACTGGGATGTGAAAACTGATAATCAAAGCGAAAATTGTTCTTTGTTAAAAGCAAAATATTTTAAACAAAAGATAAAGTCTTCTATTATTAGAAACGTATCTGAGCTGGCAAAAGCAGGAAACTAACATTTATTGTGTCGAATTTCTACGTTGTGCAGACTTCAGTGGTTATGATCTGTTGAAGAAAATGAGGGGCTAAATATCCCAGGTATTCACAGGAGCAATCATTTATAATGATTGTTGCAATGTAACAATTTACTGATTCTTTTTCTCATAGATGTTAGTCATGCCATAGTGGCTAACCTTTAAATTAGCTAGCAAATGTTTCTCTTCATAACTGTTCCCATTGAAGATAAAATACTAGTTAATTTCAATAGCAGAGAAGAGCAATTAGAAAATTAAAGACTCTTTCTCTTCATATTTCCATTTCAAAATCTCTGTTAGTTTAAGTCATGTTTTATGCTTTGATCAAAGCTATTAGCAGATGGCTCTATTTTATGAAAGACAAGAGTACATCTAAAATGCCAACACATTTGTAAAATCCAATTCCAGGTTGCATTATTTAATGTCTATTAATAAGGTATAAATTTGCAGTTAAATACATATTTCATCTGAACAAAAATGATTATTCATTTAGTCCTTTTCAAGGCTCTTTTGATTATAGTAGCAGAAACCCATCCCAACTAGCAGAAGCAAAAAAGAGGAGTTTTGGGGAGGCAACTAGGTTGCAATTCCATAAGGTTCCTTTCTCTGCGACTATGTCTGCTTGGGCCATACAATGTTTCTCCTACCCTCAAAACTCCCTCTCAGTTCTACCAACCTCAAGAGGTACCATTTCTGAGGTATTAATTCATGTTAATAGGAAAGAGAAGCTCATGAGTCCACCAAGAGTCCAGTATCTGCTCCACTGTCCAATCAGGACTTGTTTAAACAAGGCTATGCTTTCTCGGGAAAGAGAACTGGACACAGTGGCAGAGACTCGAGCTGTCATCAGAGCTGTTCCTAAATGGTACCTGCGACCATTGGCCACCAATTTAGCCTCATTGCTTCACCATAATGCCATCTGCAGAATCAACAGGTTAGAATCGATTAGTTCTTTGTATTAGTCAAAGTGTAGTTGATTTACAAAATTATATCAGCTTCAGGTGTACAGCATAGTAATCCAGTATTTTTTCAGATTATACTCCATTATAGGTTGTTACACGATAATGCCTATAATTCCCTGTGCTATACAGTATATTCTTGTTGCTAACCTATTTTATATATAGTAGTTTGTATCTGTTAGTCCCATACCCTTAATTTGCCCCTCCCTCCTTCCCTCTGCCCTTTGGTAACCACAAGTTTGTTCTTCTCGCAGATATAGAAAATAGTTCATTTCTAAAAATCCCTTTAAATCTATATTTTAAGCACCAACGATAATCATTTTTCTTAAAATAATATCTTCCAGGCCAATGATAAAGAACATTACATCTGCATGTTACATGAAAGCAAACTCAATGGTTAGCTAAAAATTTAAAAATCTGAGAAGAAAACTGAAGGGTAATCACAATCATAATGAATTGCTTTTTTGCTTTTTATTTTATTAAAACAAAATAATTATTTTTCTATCAAAGGAAAAATAATATTAGCTAGCATCTATTGCACTCTAACAATAGCCAAGCAGTATACTGAACATTTAAATGCATTAATGAATTTAATTCTCATATTTATATAAGTTTGGCATCATTACCTTCATTTGGAGATAAATATTTTAAAATTGGATTAAATAGCTGACTCAAAGTCAAACAGCCCTGAAGTAGCACATCTGAGAATCAGCTGTGATTCTGAAATGTTTGCCCCACGGTGCTTGTCTACCGGACTTTCATTTGACATGAGTTTGCTTCTGCTAGTGTGGGATTCTGAGTGAGAAGGATGCAGATTTCATTCAAAACTAATTCTCTTATTCTGCTTTAATTATTTTGACCATCTACCACCCACTCATGGCTCTATGACCATCACTACCATCCCAGGTCATACACAGAAGGAGAAGAAATTGAAAAGGAATGTGAAGGAATAGGATGCTTTCTGTTCGTGAGACACCAAGGGACAGGACCTTTAAAAAAGTCATCCAATGCATTTTATGTCTCGCCTCCCCATCATCGTATTCTATACCCCTTTATAAAATTATAGACACCAGAATATTTTATTCCTACATACTAAAGAGCCATGTTAATTAAGCCATGATCCCAGAAGAGTCTCTCTAGTCAAAGGAAATACAGCACAAAATCTTGATAATCCTCCGAATAGATAACCAGTCCTTGAATCAATGAGAGTTGACATAATGTTCATTGGATTTATCTTTAAATCATTATTAATGGAGGCAGGGAACATTTCTCAACTCAATATCCCAAGTGTATATTGAACAAAAACTACTGATATATAATGCACATTAAATGCATTTGTCTAGTCCCATCTTAGATTGTGTCATGGACTAAAATAGTGCTATCTCATTTAACATATCTTAGAAGGCTGAGAACACAAATAAGCATGAGTCCCCAGAGAAGCAGACATTAAGGCTGAAACAGAACAGGAAACAGACTTAAGGAATGCAAGACTACAAGACTGGACACCATCTTCGTATACTTCATTTTCTTTACTATCAGTAAAATCTTTGTCATTGTCATTCATTCATTCATTCATTCATTCAAGAAATATTTATTAACATGTACCAGAAAATATGCTAGGTCCCTTAGAAGCCAGTAATAGAAACAAACAGAAGGGGCTGCTACCTTCATGGAACTTAGATGCCATAATCTTCATTTCCTACCAAACCTGTGGAGATGCTTGAGTGATTTAAAACACAGGTAACATGCAGCTCATCTTCAGGTATGTGTCTTTTTTGCCTTTGGTCTCCATTGTACCTTCTGTGCCTGATTTTTTTTTATCCTGAAACCATTCAAGCTGCTCCAAGCCTCCTTTCCATGAGAACATATTGAAAAGGGGAGGAGAGGGTCCAAAAAAGAAAAAAGAGAGAAAGTAGAGCATTCCCATGCACTCTCTGCAACCCCCACCTCTGGGTTTAGAATGTTTCTTTTGCACTTTCTGTGATGGGAAGGAGATTAGTCTGAGTGACCCCAGGAGTTATGTCTGCATGTGGGAAGAGGGTGCTATCAGCTTGTCACCACATGTAAGTGTCCACTTTGGGTGCTTCCTTTAGCTCTCAAGCAGTACACATTTTGTTTGTTTGTTGTTTTCCTTCATATCTAGTCTTCAGGGTAAGCCTTCATTCCTGCGAGAGAATTTCAAGTTACTCTTCTTGAATGCAGCAATAACTGATGGATACAAACCACAAGTAAGGAAAATATTGTTTGTTCATCACTGCATCCCTAGTGCCTAGAAGTGTGCATGATACGCAGGAAGTAATAATCTTCCCTAAAGGAATGAATGAGTGGATCCAGGAATCATCTCTAAACACCTACTGAAGCATCACTTCCTAACCTCCCATTTATGTGGGTAGCTCTGTCAAGTCCCTCAATTCCAATTGACTTTCCGTCCCATTTCCATTCTTCTGTCTGGTTCCCAAGTCTTTTTTAATTTTTTGTTCCGAGACCTGTAATGTACAAGTTAAGCTACTAGCTGGATTCTTCTTCTGTATTGTATCTGTTTGGTTCCCAGTCTCTACTGACTGTCACCTTTGGTTTTTGTTGTTGCTTTGTTCTGTTTTTTCTCTGGGAAATCTCTGTGCTTCCCTTTGATTTGTTGCTCTCTTATTTGGTTTCTCCTAGTGATACCTCCTTTTAAGCCATCAGTAATTAATTCTTTAAAGTTAAACCTACATACATATGTTATATGCATAGTACATTATCCCATAGATAAAATATAGAAAATCAAGTGAACGAGATTGAGGTACAGAGAATGTTATTTGTTCACCATTGGAGTTTTGCAGACTGATTTGAATTTCTTCTCCAATCAAGAATCGTGGCAGGAGGTATCACTATAGACACTCATCTGGCAGCATGGATCCAAAAAACCCTAACTATGACCTACATCTCGCTGTCTTCCAGACATACAGCCAGTTGTCATCCTTACCCAGTGGCCGTGCAGTTAGAAAAGGACATCATTGGGCATCTTCTCCCAGAGGAGAGAAAATGTCTAATGCACCCTGATGGTGATGGGAAGTAGGCTTAAATGGAAAAGTGGGCCATCTTGCCTTGAATCAAAGTAGGAATATCTAAAATGGATTTGCTTCTACAAACTGCATGTGTGTTTCTTTCATTCACTCTCTTAGTGGTAAGGATTATTTCCCTCTGAAAATAATCATCTGTAAATATCAAGAAACTGAAAAAAAAAATTGATCCTAATAGGATTTGTTAAAAAATACTCTAAATGAGGTAGAGTCTAAGAAATCAAGTACTCTGCTGTTTTAAAAGTTTTCCATTGGCTTTCTTTCCAAAACCAAAAAATCTGAGTCAAACACATTAACCTATTTTATTGGTAAAGATTTCAGCATGTGACTCCAAATGAATGGAATTTTTTGTTTTAAATATCATCACACCTGAATAAAATTAACAATAATTCTTTAATATTATCAAATATCCTGTCAATGTTTACATTTTCTAAATTTTCCTTGTAAATGCTGTGCAACTTTGTCTACTCACAATTTGATTTATTTGAATCAAATTCCAAATAAGGTCCACATATTAAAATTATACTTTTACTTACCTTAAATCTCTTTTAGTTTATAGGTTCCCCCCAACTTCATTCTAATGTCTTTTATAGAGAAAAACTAATTACTTGTTTTGTAAGATTTTTTTTCAACCTTCTGTATTTTGCTAATTGCATTCCACTGGGACCACATTAAATTTTAAGTTTCAATTTTTTTTAGAAAAGAATTTCCTGAGTTAGATGTCTACATATACAATTTTTAAATTATAATCCCCAAATCTATGTCCTCTAGAACCATCTTAGTGAAACATTTTTTTTAGAAATTATTTAATAAACCATTTCATTGATGAATTAAATACTTTCACGTAGCTAAAACATTTAACATTTCCACTAGACCCTTTTTTTTCTCTTTAGAACATGCATAGGAGACGGCACTGTTTGTGTGAAATGGCTTTATTCCATACCCCAAATTTTCTTACTACTCTGCCTTTGCATTTCAACATAGCATTTGAAAGACATACCGTGGGTCGTGAATTAAAGTGCTTGAAATGTGATAAGTTCTTCCATTTATTAACAATATATTGCCTTGTCCCAAATGATCTCCTTTACCCCTCCTGTCCTAAACATAAAAGACTGAGCTTTGCCATTTTTCTTTGAGTACACCCTGACCGAATCCTTGTGGCTTCCCATCTGAAAGTACTCATGACTTTAATTAGAGTTGAGCCTGTGTATTTAAAAGCAAAATTTAATCATATATTTATAGAGTATTTTTATCCAAACCTCAAAATTATTGCTCTGGCTCATGAAATGTTCCTAAGGAAAAGGCAAATAAAGAGTCTGCCAAAACTTGGCTTTTGAATGTGCATAAGTTAGCTGTGGTAGGCACAGAGACACCAAAATTCTTTATTCAGCAGGAGACCAATCTGGGTGGATGAAACACATGCTGGGCGTGAAAATCTGATTCCAATTGTTGGTTGAAGCCACTTACTTCTTTTAGCAGCACTTTAACTGGTGCTTTTGGACTCTAGATATTATAAAAATTTGGCAACCTGAAAGTGAGTTAACCCACACTACGCATTTTATTTAAATTTAAAGATGGTGTGTGATTCTCATGTTAACTTTAATAACTTCTGAGTAAGGTCAGTAAATTCCTCCTGCAGGACTGTCTTCATCACCGTCTGTCTCTGCTTCATCCAATGCATCCCCTTCATGCTCCAGGCCAGGGCAGATGCCACACTGTTCTGTCCCATCTTATAATAGAATGACTCTTTCTTTGTATCAGAACTGGCACACTAATTGCAGAAAACTGTCAGGTTCACTGCAGTTTCTTGGTCCTGAAAGAGTAATCCTTAAGGGTTTTCTGTTGTTATTGCTGCTACAGTTTATATCTCTTACTTTACAGATTGGTGTTGCACACTATCAAATATTCCTTTTATAGGTGCCTGGGATGACCAAGGAAGCATTGTAATAAGAGGGAGACAGCAGAATTGTCTGATCATTCTGGGCTCATGAAGGAAACCACTCATTATCCACTTCTTGTTGCCCACTAAGCCAATGTACCTTGCTCACTTTGAGTTTATTAGTCCACGCCAAGCTAGGAGAAACTCCTCTTGCTGGCCTATTGTCTATATAATATTCTTGATCTGTATTGACATTGAATTAGATTATTGGATTATACAGAAATCAGAACTCTGAAGACATTACTGTTAGCCCAGTGTAATAAGAAATAAATGATGTTCAACAAAAAAGATGGATGAAAGAAGATGATTACAATACCAAGGAAAAGCAAAATGTGGATTCAGTGAACCCAAAAAGAAATATGAATATATCCAGTGGGATTGAAACAACAGCCTGTCGTCATTATTTTTCTCTTTGCCTTGAAAGTTCAAATATGTGTTTTTCTCTGAGATTGCTGATATCCCGTGCAATGGCTGAGGCTCTTTCATTTAAATCAAGAACTGGCAACCCATGGATGGTATCAAGAATTGACATTATTTTCATACAGACCTCAAAGATAAGAGTCACAGATTATGACAGCTGGAAGGCATTTGGGGTTCATGGAGTCAAGCTCCCTATATTACAATCACTTCTCCAGGGAGGATAGGTGACTTGCCCAGCTATTCAGTAAGGGAGGCAGGTCTCACAAACGGAAATCCAGACGTCCAGGCTAGTGCTTTCATGGGGATGTTTTCCAACACTCTTTTTTAAAAATCCCTTATACATATGGGGGGCGGGGGAAGGAAAAAAGAAGTCAGAGCCTCATTGGAAAGAACAGAACACTAAAGGAAAACTGAAAAGTATGTTGTGATCACCAAGCTCCAACAAAGTACATCTATGCCTTCCCCTTGATGTCTAGGTAGACTGATCCCAGGACGGGACGTGCAATCATGCATCTAATTTAAACAACTCCTGGGCACACCAGTGCCTCTAGCAAGCACTCCACAGCATGCTTTATCCTGCCCGGTGTGCCACTTCCTATCTCTGCGTTATACAGTGTGAGGTCACACGGGTTTGTTTGTTTTTCTTCATAATATGTCATTGCTTCAGTGAATTTGTTTGGGTAAAGGAAAACACATTAATCCCTTTAAAATGTAGAGGAGAGAGAGGACAAACTCGGTTAGTCTTACTCTACCCAATTTCTTTAGCAAGACAGGAGAACAAGCAGCATCTGAGAGACCCATGCAAGGGCACTGAAAGGAAATAAGGTAGATTTTCCAACCATTCCTTTCCAAAATCCCTTCCCCACCCCCAACCCGCCTAACCATATACAAATCAACTCAGTTCTTCTAGGGTCTCCAAAGTCTGTTCCAAATGTTTTTACTTTCTCCATCTCCATCACTACTCTCATAGTCCAGACAACATCACCTCTCTCTGAGATCACTATTTAGTTTCCTAATTGATCTTCTTGCGTTTCTCCTCATCTTCTCCCCATCTGTTTATCACAGAACAGTCCGATTCCTCTCTTCTAAACACAAATGGAACCTCCTTCTTCTTGGTTAAAAACTTCCAAAGGTTTCTCATCACAGTCAGCATAAAATTCAAACCTCTTAATCTAATTGGGAGAGGAAGTTGCCATACTTTAAAGCTGGAAGAAGAACTAATTAATAACAAGAAGAGAATATATTACTCATCTCCTTTGTTCTTGGGGTCTATCTTGGATAAAATGAAATTTGTGAGTCTGGAAAATAGACCCTATCTTGTACGAAATATTATCTAGAATCATAAAAATGCCCATGTTTATTTCCCCTCTTGTAATTCCACATTCTTTACTCAATTCTTGTTTAAGCACTGTCGATTCGGCTCTAAGATATAAATGGAAAGACCATCTTTTACACTTGATTTTGGAAGACTGAAAGAAAAAGTTACCACCCCTGAGTTCAGCATACTAAGAGCAGAAGTAATCTGCAAGAAACTCAACCTCAAAAAACCTTTATATCTAAGAGAATCAGAACTATATGCTCTAACCACCATTAATGATTTTAGTGTAAATACTAGGAGCTTAGAAAACAGTTAACTGAAGAAGGAAGTATTTTGTTATTTGAGTGAATACTAAAAGCACTGACAGTTTAAAAGCATGGGAACAACTTCAGTTAGAGAGCCAGAGCAAACGAGAATAATCAGAGGTTTTGTGGGCCAATTTATATCTGAGTCAAGCCTAATGAACTTCACCTCAGTGGATATTCCCTACCAGTTAAAATGGGAGTCCTTAGGGGACCTGGAAAAAACAGTTCAGGCTGCTTCACCCTTCCTCCTATCAAGTGACTAGAGAATACAAGACTGAATATCCCCACATAAGTTACTGAAAACCCAGTAGCTGTGGTCCATGTTTCCAGTTCCCTAAGGTCAACCCAATGGGAAAGTAGGCAGTCATCTTGAGATCCTTCTTTCTTATCTTTCTCACTCCTCACCTATTCTTACGCATGAGAATAACCAGTAGCTTTTGGAAACTACACTTCCCCAGAGATTATGATTCAAAACTCTCTGGAACATTCTGATGTGCACTCCCAGCTAAGAGCCGCAACTCGGCAAAAATGGAGGAAGAGTGCGAGATTGTACCCTTTTTAGCCCGTAGAGCTACTTCCAGGTCTTGAGATCCTACAGCCTCTGCTGCCCCCTGGTGGTAACTTCTAAACTTACCTTACTTCTCTCTAGAGTCATAGTTCTCCAATAAACCCAAGAAATGCTGAGAACTAACTGTGTCAAAAGTATTATGTAAGGGGTTTGGCACAATGCCATATATTTCTTCATTCATATTCAAGAAAAATAGTTATTCTCCTTGAAAGACGACTCCAAATACCTAAGCAAAAACCTATCAACTACCATGAAAAATTTGATTACAAATGCAGAGTAAGAAAAACCAACCTGTTTTAACCTGGTATATTTATCAATATAACTATAGTTAAAGTAAAATGATTCATTTCATTTTTTAATAATTAATAGTATTTCTCTCTTTTGAAATCACATACTACTTAATTCCTTAAATCATTTAAGTAAAAATCTGTTTTGGTGCTTCTAACCTATCAAAAGTAAATGTACTAGGGTCTGAAACTGAACTAAGAAGGATGAAATCTAAGCCCTCTTTCAGTTGTCTAATCTTTTCATCAACTATTTCTTGTTGTTCATCAAAATGTTCACCAAAAAATGAATTATAAATGAATTGCAAAGTTTTATTTGCATCCCAGGAAAAATACCTCTAAATTGCTAGTGTCTACTGCTGAAATTTGAAGACCATGGCAGAGATTCCAACCTATCTAACATTTCTTTCCCTTTGACTGGGAGTCTGCTAAAGAATCATTTTTGTCATTGTGTGTTTCATTTAAAGAAACATTTACTAATAAGATCATTTTCACTGTGTGGTCAGACATCTGTTCCCAATTTAATTTCTGGAAGCCAGGCAGAATTCCAAGCAACTCACAATTATTTGACAGTTTTCCATCTTTGTTTCCACTGGTAGAAACAGCCTTCTTAAATGTTCCGCTCTTTCAAATAAATTAATAATGTCTCGAATTTATGTTCATGTCTAATCTAATGTTCTCAAACTAGGATAATTTCTAGTCAGAGAAAATTACCCAAAGCTGTTTTGTAGGACAAGGTGTTCTGTACATTATTTTTTATGTGGCTGCATATCATTATAAACATAGAAACCACATTTTAATGTATCTAAATCTGTTTTCCTTTGATGCTCGTAAATTGAATAGGCGCTCAAGACCATGTGGGTGTTTTTTCACTGTAATTAACTATAGCGAAATCTGAGGAGTTGTGATGTATAACCTTGGGCTATAAGGGGATACTTTTGACACATGAATGTCTCTAGAACGCTGGAAAATTCAATCTACTTTATTGCCTCTCTCCAAAGTTCTAAAAGTTTTGGAGAATTTTAAAACTGTTTGACATACTTCTTAGAAACCTAAAACCTGTCACTGCTAAGAATTAAAATGTCCAGAGCTTGTACAACATATAAAGACACTAAGAATAAATTAATTAGAGTTGGAAGCAAATAAATAAGACTGGCACTGACACAGATCTTTTGAAAAGCAGCCGAGTTTCTGATCGTTTTTGAGGTCAGTACAAGTTAGGATCAAGTTCCCCCCCGGCACCAAATGGATTAACTGTTATTTTTTATTTTCTGAGTCCACATGTCAATGTATTTTCAAGACTGAATTTTCTTTGTTTAATGAATGACCTTAGAGCTCCTCTGCCTGGAATGTTCCACCCTCTTACAGCCTCCCTCATCCCCCTTCTGCCACCACTTGATAAATCCCTAGTCATTTCTAAGAGTCAACTTGGGCACACCTCATCCGTGAATTGCTCCCTAATCTAAACCCAGTTGTTAGTGATTGAATTTTGTGTAACTTGATCACACTTGACTAGATGATGATAGCTGTTCACTTTTCCATCATCCCAATTGGACGAATGAACAATTAGTTCATTCGTCCAGTTGGTGACACATACTTTGTTTAATTTTTAAATCTCCACCTCCAGGAATTGTGCCTGACCTACCACCAGAGGTAAAGAAATGTTGGTGGAATGGATACAGAGAGTACACCATAGAGAAAGAGTCAATTTCCTCTACACATAGAATTAAGGATTATTTCTGTGAAGTTTGGGCATTGTTGCAATAAGAAAATATGCTTCTTGTTTGTTTTTACAAGTTTAATTCTGGGAACAATTTTATTTATGTAAATATTTGCCTCTATTGTCAAATTCTAGCTGAAACAATTTTCCTTGCCTATGGTTGATACACAAAATATAACTTCTGGTTATAAAGCAAAATTAAATTAAAATTAAAGCAAAGCAAATTAAATAGAGCTGAACAGTTTTTTTTTCTTTTAATTTGTAACATGTTTAACCACAATGAATAGTTTCTGACCTATTGCTTTTACTGCACTTAATCCTCAGATCTTATCTCCTTAAATGTGTTTATTTACAGTAAGTGTGCAGACATTTACTAATTCCTTAAGATTAATAGAAAAGACCAGCTTGGATATATTAGTTCATTGCTGTCTCATCTGCAGCAAGTTTTGCCTTGCTCTACTGATTCTTTATTAGATTAAAAAGTCCTCAGTACCAAATCTTATAAATTTTGACTGATGGCTATTCTGTAATAATATCCATCCTCCAAAATTCCCGCAAGACAGAGCACTGGAATCTAACATTCAACTCTTGCTTGTCTGCCTAGAGGCTCACATTTATTAAAGGGAGTAAGGACATAAAGTAGGTTAAAATAAACTCCACTACAGCACAGGTTTTAAAATCTGACTATTCGACACACACCCTGATTCTCATCTTCCTTCTCACTTCTGGAAATTCAAGAGACCTAAAGCAAGATCTGGTGAAGAAAATGCAACAGGGGGAGAGATGGGGGCTCATAGAATTTTTGTCAGAGGGCCATTCCTCTTTTATGAGTAGAAAAATATGTACTTTTTTTTTTTAACATCTTTATTGGAGTATAATTGCTTGGTGATTAGATGGAACCGCCGATTCACATGCCGGTAGATCTCAGATTGATGCTTCATTTCAAACTCTTGTAGCTAACCCAGGTGGGAGTAGTCATTGCATGCGTTCCAGGAGTTGAATCAGATTCTCTCTTCTGGATTTGGGGGGCTTCGAATCGTAAAACACAGGGACTAAGGTTCCCTTGCACTGAGTTATCTTAAAGGCTACACCTCAGAGAGAAAGTCCATTTTCCTGTGTAGGCGGATATTTGGATTGTTTTCGTTTTTTGCCTTTATGAAGGGGGTGAGCGTATCAGTTTGCTGCGGCTGCCATAACAAAATACCTCAGACCGGATGGCTTAAATCACAGAATTTTATTTTCTCACAGTTCTGGAGGCTGTAAGTCCAAGATGGAGGTGTCGTCAGGTTTGGTTTCTCCTGAGGCCTCTCCCCTTGGCTTGCAGATGGCCCCCTTCTCCCTGTGTCCACATCTGGCCCCTTCTCTGTGTGCACACAACCCTGGTGTCTCTCCTGTGTCCTAATCTCTTCTCACAACGACAAGATATTGGATTAGGACCCGCCCTAATAGCTTAATTTTAGCTTAATTACCATTTTAAGGATGTATCTCCAAATACAGTCACATTCTGAGGTCCTGGGGATTAGGGCTTCAACAGGAATTGCAGAGAGGGGACACAGTTTAGTCCATAATAGGAAGTATATACATTTGTGTTCATGCCCAAAGTATTTTTGGGTACTTTGAATGTTCTTGTACTTGCCTCCTTTTACATGTGAGAAATATTCCTTTAGATAGAGATCTAGAGTGAATTGCTGAACTGTCGCATACTCCCTTGCCCCTCCTCCTTATTAATGTCTGAGATTGTCAGAATTTTCAGCATTTCCCAAGCAATGTAAATTCTTTATATGTTCTGTAAACTAATATAAATAATCAGCTACATCTGCTGCTAATATCTTCTTCCAACTTGGTTGTTTATGTTTCACTTCCACTATGTCTTAACAAGTAGGTGTTATTTTTGCATAAAAATTTATCAGGATTTTCCTTTATTTTATTTCTTCCCCTGGTGTTATTGTTATTGGAGTCTTAGTTTAAAAATTCTTCCCTACTTCGACATCTTAAAATATTCACCCTAAGTCTTCTCTTCAAATGCTTTCAAGTTTTGTCTTTCATAGGTGAGTCTTTAATACACCTGGAATTTATTTTAGTACATGACACGAGGTAAGAATCCAATTTTGTCTTTTTCCTAGAGGGATAAACAAAAGTTCTGGCCCCATTATTGTTTAGTCTATTCTTTTGCCAGTGGTTTACAATAGCACGTGTCATATGTAATTTCTGTATATTTTTGGACTGTTTCTGGCCTCTCTATTAGGGTCAATTGGCAGCATGTCTCTTTCTGGGGCAATACAGTAGCTTTGTGGTGAGTCTTGCAATGTTCTAGGGGATGTTCCCACAGTATTCTTCTTCGGGAAACTCCTGTTTTTCAGCTTTTCCTATTCCAAAGAAATGTTAGAATCTGCTTGTCGATATTTAAAAATAAAATCTGTTGGGATTTTGACTGCAATTTCCCTGAACCAGTAAAATTATTCTGTGGAGAATAAACATGATATTGGATTTTCCTTTATGAGAACATGGAATACTTCTCTATCTGTTAAATCATCTTTATGAGTAAATAGTTATGGGGGTTTTTGCACCAAAAAATATATATAAATAAGTTGTATTTATTTTAGATTTTTAAAAGATTTATTCTTGGTTACTCTACATTGTGATATTAATATAACTACACATCTTAAAATTTGTTCATTTTATATTTTCCTGACATTTACATATATATTTTTCCAATTGTTTGTTTTCAACTTTTTATGTCCTTATGCTTTATATGTGTTTTATATGGTTAAATTTGATTTATTTTAGCCAAAGTGGCAATGTCTGTCTTTTAATGAACAAATTTATTCTTCTTGCATTTAATGTGATTACTGATATAACAGAACTGATTTCTACCATATTTCACTGTGCTTTCTGGTTGATCCATTTTTGTATGCTTCTTGCGTCTTATCTCTATTTTCTATGACTTTTTTTTTGCTTCTTTTGGTCTTTTATTTTTCTATACAATTCATAATTTACATAACCTATTCCAATTTTTTAACTGATTACCATTACAATTTTGCCATGGGCACAAAACTATAAATCAGTTTCTTTACTCCCTTCTTGAAAAATTAAAAGAATTTAACTCTGATAGTGTCTCTCCTGGTGATAATTTCATCCTCTAATTTTGCTTTTATTTTCAAAATTGACATATCATTATTATCATGTTATGAAGACAACGTTTGTTTGGCTGTAACTATATGTGTGCGTGTTTGTGTAATCCTTTCTCATTCTGAATCATAACTGACCAGTGTAACTAATAAGATATAGCATAAGCAATGGAGTGTGACCACCAAGGCTAGGTCGTAATGACATCTTAACTTTCACCTTGACGTCTTGAATCATTTGTTCTGAGAGAATCTGGCCACCATACTGTCAGGACACCCAAGAACTATTACAGAGGTTTGGTACCAGTACCAACTTTAAAACCATGTGAGTGAGCCACCTTGGAAGTGTATCCTCTAGCTACAGTTATTTTTTCATATGACTGCAACTCCAACTGGCATATGATGGCAACCTCATGACAGACCCTAGACTAGAACCACCTGTCCAAGTCATTTCCAAATTCCTGATTCACAGAAGCTGTAAGAGATAAATAAAGATTATTGTTTTAAGCCACAAAGTTTGGGGCTTATTTGTTACACAGCATTAGATATCTAATGTATTATCCTTATCAATTTCTTTTCTCACAATTATTTTTTGCATTTTCCTTGTAAAATTATTTTCTTTCTTCTTGAAGAAAATCTTTACATGTTTCTCTAGTGAAGCTGATTAGTGGTAAGTGAACTCAGACTTTCAGTATCTGAAAATGTATTTGTTTCAACCCATCCTCTTTTTTTTTTAAGACAAGTTTGCTGAATATTCAATTCTAGTTAACTGTTATTTTCTATAAGCACTTCAAAAATTTTATTCTGCTATCATCTGGCTTTCAATTTTTTAAGAAGCCTGGTGACAGTGTTGTTTTTTGTAAGTAATTTGTTCTTTCTCTCTGGCTACCTTTTCCCTCAGGCTTTCTACAGATTTACTGAGTCTATATTTCTTTTTAAATTATCCTGCCTTGAGCAAGCGGTGCTCTCTGTGTCTTTAAGTCTGTACCTTTCATCAGCTCTGGCAAAATATCAGCCCCCTTCTTCATTCTGTTTTTCCTTCTGGGACAGTGATGTGTTATATTGTTAGACTGTCCCCTTCAATTATTATACTTTCCATGTTCTTGTTTTTCTATTTTGTGACTTGGGTAATTTCCCTACCTCTATACTCCAGTTTTACTAATCCTTTCTTCACTTATGTCTGTGTGTTGTTGAATTCATCCATTAAGTTTTTTATTTCAATTATCATTTCCTTATAAAAATTCTATTAGGTTTATTTCACATATGCTCGTTATTTTGGTTTCAAAGATTAACTTGAGGTGTTTGCCCCTATGTTCTATTTTCAGGAAGAGCAAAATTGACATTTCCTACTTTCATGTTTGGTATGAGTCACTAATGGAGGCATCTGGACTAGCCAACAGTTTTCTTTTGGGAAAATTTTAAATCACATTGAACAAGTATAGAATTACAAAGATTTTCTACCTTTATTTACATTTTGGTAAGTTACATGATTCTAGAAATGTCTATTTTATTGGATACATTGGATTATTTCTTTAACCAACTTCTTCGTACACTTTTCTAACCTATTTAATGTTTTCTTTTAAATATCTGATATTGATTATTTTTGTCTTCTCTTTTTTCATTCTTAGTCAATCTCACCAAAAATGTATCCATTTTATTAATCTTTTATATTTCTTTATTTATGGACTTATAATAGTTCTTGTATTCTACATTCTTTGGATTTAGTTTGCTGTTCTCTTTCTAAATTATTAAGATGGAGACTTAGATGATTGATTTTCAGTTTTTCACCTTCTTCAGTATATGCATTTTTAAGGATGCACATTTCCCTCTAAGCACACTTTAACAGAAAACTGCAAGTTTTGAAAATGGTATTTTATTTTACATTTAATTAAAAATATTTTCTCTTTGCCACTGTGATTCCCTCCATGACCATGAGTAACTTAGAAGTATATTTCTTAGCTTTCAACATATGGGGATTTTCCAAACTGATTTTTTTCCAGATTTCTAGGTTAATTATACTGTGATTAGAGAATACAGCATGTATCATTTCAATCCTTTGAAATTTGTTGAGATGTGCTTTGTGAGGCAGCATCTGATAAATTTTTTAACTGCCCCATATGTCCTGGAGAACTGTATTGTACTGTTGTTGGGTGGAGTTGTGTGTGTGTGTGTGTCTATTAATGAGTATTTCAAATGTTTATTTTTTACTTAATTTTTCTCCATGTTCTGTTAATTATTGAATGGCTTGTGTTAAAAAATCATCCATCATCACTTTGAATTTGTCTATTTCTCATTTTAGTTCTGTCAATATTTCAGGTTCATTCAAATTATTGTTACATCTTCCTGAATTTTAGCATTATGGGTGTCTTTCTTTACTGCTAGTAGTGCTTTCTGACAGCTATTATCACCTTTCTTTTGGTTACTATTTGCAAGACATATCTTTTTCCACTTTTCTTGGCTTCCCCCTTCACGTGGGTCTTGGGCCAGGAATTCTTAGCTGCCTTTTTGGTTCTCTCATTCCTATAAGCTGGTACACATGCATACTTAACACACACACACACACATGCACACAGCCCTGCAGCTTTGCTTCTTATCCTCTCCAGGATAGTGGACCCAAATCACCTGGGAATTACCAGAAACAAAGCTATGGATTATTTTTCATGGTTCCGTTTCCTTTTTCCTCAATCATTTTTGCACATATTTTACTTCTTAAACATTTTATACATAGTTATTTTATATTTTTTATCTAATAATTCCAATATATGAAGTATGTAGATCTAAATATTTTTGCTGTTTTTGTTGACTCACATATGGTGAATTGTTTTCTTGAATTTTACATAATTTTTAAATCTACATTTATATTTAATTAAGCTTATTTCATGGATTCCTAAAAAACTGTAATCAGAATGCTTTCTTCTAAAAAGAATACACATATTTCTCTCTAAAGCTACTTGAGACGCCTTTGTGGATTCCAGATTATATTAGAAATGTCAGAAAAACCTTCACTCCTGACTCCTAATATCTGATTCCTGATTCCATTGTTTGTTTGGGCATTTGACTCAACAGCAAGTCCCACTTTCATGTGTATTTTTTCCTCACTGCTTACCCTTCTAGATTCTAAATTCCACAAGCTGAGAAATATGTATATTAAACATACAAACACTTTATTATAATTTATGCATGATTTGCTTGCATCAAGTAGGTGGGTCCTTGAGAATCAGCCACGTGCCATATCGCTTGGACCCTAACCCCTCCCCTCTCAGTCCTCAATCCTCAATTCCTTTGTCCCTCCGTGTTATACCAAATAGGTCCATATTTCTAGGGAAATTCTCATTAAAAGAATTTATTCCAAAAAATTCTTAGGAATTTCCCAAAAAGTGCCCAGGAATTTCCACTTTGAAAACATTCAAGAGCCCACTTGTACTATCTCATGCAAAGACTTCAGGTTCTTCCTACTCCCATCAAATATACCATCGATTGATTGTCCAATTTAGAGTGGGAGGATTCATCATTAAAGTGTAGCTAAGATTCCATATTGGAAGGGTACAAGAAAAAGGGCAGTCAGGGAAGCTCAAGTATAAGTTCAATGCAGAGGCTATTTCATATTGCTAGGCTGCCTCTAGCAGGAGGATGGATTGTTTTAAAAGTCTGAGTGAACTGGCAAGATTTTAGGCTTGTCTTGAAAGGCAAGTTACTATGACCATCTGCTTTGAAATCTGTGTTAACACTAAAGGAAAGATTTGAGCTAAGATATTCTAGGAGCCAAACTGTCCCAGTGAAGGGGGGGCTACTTATACATCTTATTTCCCTGCAAATATAGAATGCAGCCTTGGTTTTTGGTAAGACACCCTGGACAGTTTTCAGGAAAAAAAAAAAGCTAGTTAAGATGACTTAACTACAGAGTTCTCGTTAGTAACCTGCCTCACTGCAATGATTATTTATGTCTTTCTTTGGAGTGGTTTGAACAGAATTCCAACCTAATACCATTTCTGCTTTCAAAGGACTTTATCTATTCTAGACCTCATTTAGCATGAGGATAGAGAAACACAGATAAATGTCTTATCAGGCAAAAAAGTAATTTCATGTTCTTGCAGTTCTTTTCTCTGTCTATTCAAATGCTAGATGCCCTTTCATCTTCTACAAATGATTTTCTCTTAATCCGCAAAAAGTAGTTCATTCTTTCTAACAACATCATTATATTTTGAGTGAATTATCCCAGAACAATTAAGAGCTGTTCTCATGTGACACACTTATCTTTGGCTGTTTGTTTCAAAATTTGATTCAGCTGTGCCCTCCACTATTTTCTCATTTTGCGGAATGCCTTTGTCAGTGTGGAGGAAAGAAAATAACACAGTAGGGGGCAGGGCAGAAGTCACTGTATTATAAGACATTATTGCCTTTGGAAACAATGTTCTCCATTCTAGTTCAATGAGCTAATAACAATGCATTATTTTGTCAAAAGGCAGTTGTTACTATCACTGCAACAAAACATCCTGTAATATTAACTAAGCTATTACCATGACACTTTCGGATAAATGAAGAAAAAGATTTTTTTCATCAAATCTTATTTTGTCATGTGTTACATTTTCATGCTTTCCTTTAGATATTGTATTTTATAAGAGCCAACCTACAAACAAAAGGGTGGACAGTCCTCAGTGTGCACACTTAACTCTATTGTTTGAACAAATTGTATGACTTTAGATAATATAATTTCTCTAATTCACAACTTCGGCATCTACAGAATGGAGACTTGTGGAGTTGACTAGAAATATAAGTAATGCGGCTAGCTCAGAGCTTCACACCAGGGGACACTGAAAAAGAGGGAGGCATTATTACTACTATTAAACAATCTTAACCTACATTAAGGTTTTTGCCCCAGGATTCCATTAAACCAGGGCAATAAACAAACAAACAAAACCTTCAACCATGCTGGGTGCTTGTGTTTCACAGGCTTACCTGTAATTAGAAGAGTAAAACTCTTCCTTTTATCTTGTCTTAATGGAAGCCTTGAGCAGCAAAGGTATATAGAGACTATTTTCTAAAGTCCTTTGAGAAAACTATTTGCCCACTCAGACATTCTCTGATGCTTGTGACATGGTGGCATGATGTATTACTGATATCCTTTTCTGACATCTTTTAGTTGCCTGCAATGGAGATAACACTAAAAGATAAATGTGAAGTCAGCTATCCAAGTGCAGAGAAAAAAGTCACATGTTTACATTATTAAGCAGAGCCCTAATCTGGGTTTGTTGTCACTGCTGAGTAACATGGCACAGAAAAATCTCCTGTTCACCATAGTAAAATATAGGCAGAGCAAATTCTGTACGTTAATTCATTAACACTTCCTTAATAAGTGCCTGCTATGCGTCAGAAACTGAATTAAACGTTGAAGACACAACTTTAAGATGTGATGTCTTTCCCTAGTCCTCAGAGTTTAGCTGGGGCGACGTGCACATTAAGAGAAAATTAAAGGTTTCCAGTCTGGACAAGAAAGAGGCTGTAGATTAATTTCTCCCAGCTTCTTTTCGCCAAGTATAGCTATAAACCCTGGAAATAATGCAAAGGCAATGGAAAGAGAACTCTGGATGGTGGAAAGAGGAAGACGAATTTGTTTGTGATCCTACGACTAAGGGAAAAACATAGTGGCAGCGGTCTTACAACCCTCCACCCAACAGAGAAAGGCTACTCAGCCTCTCGTGCCAGATCTCCCATCAAAGAGAAGGGAGCCCAGATGAGCTCATTCCTCCCCTGGATCAAATAGGAGCTCTAGGAACACCACCAGGCAAGCCGGGCAATGTATACAAAGGTGAGAGATCAAGACCCACTCTGGAAATCATCAGGCAAGGGACAGGATCTGCTTCCACACAGACAACTTGGGCAGCCAGGCGACACTGCCGGGGAAGCCACAGCAGGCAGCCTGGTCGGAAAGTCTCTTTGTCCCTGTAGACCTGAGACTCCCCTCCCCCACCAAGAGATTGGGCGAGTGGGCACCAATGGCAAAAGGGATCCAGCTACATTAAGAGTCTCTCCAGAAGAACGTTCTGCCCCTTGGGGAGAGGGGGAGACCCTCACCACCTAGAGGCACCAGGCAGCCCAGCTTTGGGGGACTCCTTTCTCCTCCTCAGGCACTGGAAGGGCCCAGTGGGAGCCCCAGTGACACCAGATGAACCAAGCAGACAAAATGGCACTCTAAAGGCTCTAAAAATTAAATTGTCCAAAAGAAAAAAAGAACATAAGTGTGAGTGAGGATGTAGAGAAATTAGAGCGCTTATACGTTGCTGGTGGGAATGCAAAATGGTGCAGACACTGTGCAAACCAGCCTGGTGGCTCCTCAAAGGGTTAAACATGGAATTACAGCATTAAATATAGGATGATCCAGCAATTCCGCTCCTATATATACACCCAAAAGAAGTGAAGTCAGGCGTTCAAACAAAAACTCATACACAAATATTCATAGCAGCACTGTTCACAATAGCCAATGGGTGGAAACAATCCAAATGTTCATCAACTGGCTATCCATCAACAGATAAACAAAATGTGGCATATCCATAGATGGAAAATTATTTGGTCATGAAAAAGAATAAAGACTCATACATGCCACAACATAGCTGAATGTTGAAAACATTATGCTAAGTGAAAGTTCAAGTCATGTGTTTGAGTTCCATTTATGTAAAATCTCTAGAACAGGCAAATCTATAGACACAAAAGTAGATTAATGCTTGCTAAGGGCTGGGAGATGGGGAAACAGGGAGAGGATTCCTAAGGATATAGGGTTTCTCATTGTCGTGATGAAAATGTTCTAAAATTGACTGTGGTGATGGTTGCACGTATCAGTAATTATATTAAAAACCACTGAAGTGTACACTTAAAAAAAATTGAATTGTCCTTGGAACCACAGTCTGCAAAGGTAAGCCAGGAGCTGTGTGCTAATCCCAAGCAGGTGACTGTCTGCTAAAATAAAAGATTTAAATAGGACCTGGAGTCTCCTAACATAATTGTTGAAAGGTTGATACAATTAAAAGTAACTATCATACTGAGAAAAGATGATCAACCAATGCCAACACCAAGATGAATCAGATACTGGAATTATGGAACAAGCAGCCTTCATAAAAACGTTTCAGTAAGAAATTACATATTCTCTTGAAACCAATGAAAATCTTAGCTGATCTGTCACAAAGATATTTAAGAATATAGCAAATGCCCTTAACTCGGGGAAGTAAGGCAAGGAGGAGTAACTTTTCACCCTCTAACTTTCTGTATGCTTTGAATTATTTTCAATGAGCATGATTTTTAATAATAAAATTAAAACTAAAACGTCATAAAATTAACTAAATTCCATTTTGAAAAGTGAGAGAAACAGCTACCCCATGCCCCAGTACTAAAATGCCTTCCTTTTCTGGTAAGTAGTTAGTGTACTTTTTAATGGTTTTATATTGAAGTCATGAAAAAGTGAGTTGGTGGTTTTCCTTATAGAAAGATTTATGAGCCACAATTTCAAAAAAAGAAAAAAAAAGTACATCACTTTCTAGGAGCAAGTAAGTTCTATGAAACTGGTTGAGTTGAATTCTGATAGTGCCTATGTACTGCACTGAATTACCATGTTCAATGTTTGAGGGAATAGAGGGTTAAATACTTTTATATTTTTATTTTTAAATTGTGTCTTTTTGCTCTTTACTATTTTTGTTTTTCTAATTTATTAGAAACGTTGAATATTATGATTAGAGGAATATTTGTCCTCTGCATCCTATTGTGACTTAGGTAACAAACAAGTGTGGCAGCAACAGTTTTTGTTTTTGAGTTATCACCACATACAAGGCTATAGGTACACTACATTCAGCTTTAAGAAATTATCATGTTTTTTAAAAACTACCACCACTTGGGAACAATTTTTATCTAGTTAATGATGTTGAACTCAGAATAGAAAACATGGCTAGAAGTGATCAGTATTTACCCTACTCTTTTTCCTGAAGAGGCTGCAAGCTGAGTTCCACACTTTTGACTTAAATAAGTGGCATCAGCAGAAATCCTGGATACCAGCGCTCCTACAGAATAAAAGGACAATAGGAAGGGAACCCTCCATGTTTTTATTTTGTTTTCTCATCTGTATTTGTTACCTTCGAACTTTCCAAAGATCTGACCAACCATGGTGTGATATTGTGATTTATAATAAGAAATACAAATTTGGTCTTCACCCCATTCCTGACACACAGCTCTTAAAACCCTCGAAATTTCCTGAGTGATGAGAGAGATAAAGTGTCATGTGTATGTTCATTAGGTGACTTTTGGAAAGTATCTAGGTCACCTAAGGCTGGGGGCTGGTTGTCAATGGAGCTAACAATGTGATTAGAGGGTTGAAACTTTCAGTCTCACCCACTGATTGAATTCAATCACCAATGGCCAATGTTTTAATCAATCATGCCTATGTAATGAAGCCTCCATAAAAACCCAGAAGGACGGGGTTTGAAGAGTTTTGGGGTTGGTGAACGTGCAGAGATGCAGGGAGAGTGGCGCGCAGAGAGCATGGAAGCTCTGAATCCCTCCCCACACGTTGCGCTACACGTCTCCTTCCTCTGGCTGATCCTGAGTTATATCCTTTTATAACAAACTGGTGATCTAGTAGGTAAACTGTTTCCCTGAGTTCTGTGAGCCATGCTAGCAATTAATCAAATATTCATCAGAGGGGGGTTGTGGGAACCTCTGATCTATAGCTGGTCGGTCAGAAGCACAGTTGACAACCT
Source organism: Balaenoptera acutorostrata (assembly GCF_949987535.1). Classification (NCBI taxonomy): domain Eukaryota; kingdom Metazoa; phylum Chordata; class Mammalia; order Artiodactyla; family Balaenopteridae; genus Balaenoptera; species Balaenoptera acutorostrata. The sequence continues at coordinate 30,221,009 of NC_080081.1, read as the reverse complement.
GTACTTGCCACTGGTGTCTGAAGAAGGGGTTGTTCTGTGGATCTGATGCTATCCCCGGGTAGATAGTGTCATAATTAAGTTCAATTGTAGGACACCAAGCTGGTGTCAGAGAATTGCTTGGTGGTGTCGGGAAAAAAACCCCACACATTGGAACTGGGTACAAAACCACACGTGGTCACCAGAAGAGTCACTCACCTAAGTAGTTGTACCTGTAGTTACATGATTGAGAGCCAAGCTCCCATGTTTGGCAATTAGAGCACTTAGAAAGGCAATATTTATCCCTCTTATTTTATCAGGAAGCAACAGAAAAAATAATAATACTGCAAAATCTATTTTTCTACTATACCTGGAAGGCTGTGCAGAAAGCAAAGGACTAAGAAAAAGTACGATGTACGCAATGCCAAAATAAGTGAGGTTGTTCATCACCAGCGAGCTGCCACTCCTGTCATAGGCATCCGTTCTTTCTTCACGGCGGCAGCAAGAGCCTCTGCTTGTGCCAAAAACATCCTAGCTATGACACGCACATGCAGATTTCAGCGTTCTTGTTAGAGCAAATTATAAATATAAAAATTAACCCCAAAAGGGACTTGTCACCATCAGGGAGCATGAATATTTCAATTTCTGGATCCATCAGTTACTGGGAAGACACATGGTGTCTTAGAATAAACAAGTTATTCCTGAATAACTCTCTCAGTCTAAAGTGACAGAGGTAAGAAGAGTTGCCATTTTTGGAAAAACTTAGAAACCTATAAAAAACAATCCTTTGTTAGGTTTATAAAATGATTCCAATAATACAGAAGTGTTGAAGGTTATACTGTCCCCTTGCCATCTCCCCTCCGGCTCAGTTGTTATTCCCCAAATTTAACCATGTTAGATTTCAGGACTTCATGTCCTGAAAAATATATGTACTATTGCATGTAAATGATCCTTTCATTTACACAAACATCTATGTTTTACAGTTTTTTTAATTAACTGATATGTTGGTCAACTTTCCATTTAAATAGTTAAATCTACCACTTCTAATCACAATTGCAAAAATAGCACAATGTATGAATATTACTAATACTTCTCTTTTTGATGAACATTTGTGTTGTTTCTGGATCTGAAAATCAGTGAACATCTTTGCATTTCAGTAAAACTGTTAGATAAATTCCTGTGAGTAGGATTCTGGATCACAAGAAATCTTGGTATTTTAAAATTGCCTTTCAATATGATTTGAGAGTACTTACTTATTCTAGCCAACACTGGCTATTATAAAACATTCTAGTGTTTCCAATAAGATAGGGGAAAATGGTGTCTTCTTGTTATTTAAATTTGCATGTATAGTTATGTGTGAATTTTAGCATTTTACCATATGGCTGGCTATTCACTATTTGTTATTTTTTTCTGTGAAATGTTGTTTCATTTTTATTCATTTTTCTATTGTGAGAATGCTTTGCGTAGTAAGAAAATATGGCATTTGTCTGGCATAGATTTATACTTTGCATATATTTTCCATAGTTGTCATTTTTCTTGCAACATGAAAATTTTTTGTAGTATCAAATTTGTACTTTTTTATGTGGTCCAATTTATGACTTTCCCCTCTCAAATTCTAAGTTAGAAAGAGTTTTTTCCATTCTAAAGTTTTTAAAAAGTAAGGTTATTTCTTCTGGTCTTTTTAGAATATCTCTTTTTAGTTTAAATGCTTGTATATCTGGTATTTATTTTAAAATAAAACTTCCAGTAGGGATTTAGCTTTAGTTTTTTTGAGAAGAGCTATCCAAATGGCCCAATAGAACCTTCTGAATAATCTATTAGATGCTTAACAATTTTAAATATCCTCTTCACCAATATCTTGATTACGTTTATGTGTCTGTTTCTGAATTTCTTTCAATTTTCTTGATCTATTTATGAACTCACCAAATTACTTTAGTGTAGCTTCATAGTACTTTTAAACCAATAAAAATGACTTTCTGCTAATTACTTTTCTTTATCAGACTATCCCAAGATGTTCTCACATGCTGATTACTTTACATGAATTTTTGCTAAGTTAAAAAATCTGTTGTTATTTTAATTGAGATATAAATGAGTTTATTGTTTAATTTGGGGAAAAATTGCCAATAGGAATTCTGTTTTTCTGTCTAAAAACAGGGTATGACTTTCCTTTTAAGGCTTACTTCATATCCTTTAGTGAAGTATTAAAATTCTCTTCATATAATGTCTGGATATCTTTAATTTGTGTTTATTCTTAGATATCTTATCTCTGTTGTTTTGATGGTGACAGTCTCTTCCCAAAATGCTGGTAAAAGAAAAATGGAGAAGATATGATTTGTGAACTTGAGAAGCTCAGAGTTGAACTAGGAGTTTACAAACAAGTAAAATTGGGAAAATAAACACATGCACAAAATGATGCGAGAATTCAGAGGAGACAGTGTCCATCTCTGCAAAATAAGTTTCCTAATAAAATGCAACATTTGATCTAGATGCTTAAGAATGAGTGGAGTCTCTAAGTCAATCAAAGGTTAAAGGACTTTGCAAGTAGAAGGCAGGGGAAATGCAAAAACAGGGCAATGAGAGAAGAAGGCACTCCTAGTGAGATGCTCCTGTTGGAATGGCAGGATGGCTGGAGCTAGAGATGTGTGGAAGGGGATTAGAACTGAGCTCCCAGGGCCATGGTCTGGGCTATACATGCATAGTAAAGGGTCTTTCATTTCAAGTTAAGGAATTGGAATAGATTAAATGTGTCCTCTATTGCAAGAGGATTTAGGTAGCTGTGAAGAGGTTTATCCAAAACAAGGAGAGACAGGTGGCAGGGAACACCAGCAAGGGGAAGAAAGGTCAGGTTTGGACAGAGAATTTGAGGTCTTGGAAGCACATCCCAGCGGTAGCAAAGCTCCTAACATAAAGATGATTCTCATCAAATATTGAATGAATTAAAGAAAAAATAAATGAAAAAGCATGAATGCTTTGAAGTCAGGTATTTCCAGAAGTGCATAATGTATAATAATTTAATCTCAAGATTTAAACCACTCATTCTATAAAACCACCAGACTTCCAAGAAGCGTAGTATTTTGCCTAATAAGCATGACAACATTAAGAAACTAGAATTTGGAACATAGCTCTGTTTTGAAATACAGCAGTAATTAAGTAAATGCATTAATGTTTCAAAGCACTTGGGACAGTGTTTTGCACAAACTAAGTGCTGTATAACTGATATAACTGTTAAGTAAATACTGAATGCCTGGATGCACAGGCTCTGGATTAAAAACAGTAAAGTAGTCAATGTTTAAATCAGACCTCAGTTCCCTCTTTCTGAACTACTTACCTCTCTCTGGCTGTCCCCTGAGTTTGACTCATGCCATCTTTCTAAGTTCCAAACATCTCCATTAATCTGCCTTTTTCCCAAAATATGTCACAGAAAAGGATGTTTACTGCAGGAGTGTGTTCAGGAACAGAGGAAGGAGGGAGCTTGTGTCATCTGACACATGAAGGAAAGCTCTGTGCAGCTGGACCATTGTGAACTACAAGGAGGATGGTGGGCAGAGATGGGCAGGGCTCAACTCAGGCCACTTTTAAGGAGTTTGGACTTTCTTAAGAGCAATGAGAAGTCAGTAAAAGGAATTAACAAGAGAATTATGTGCTTAGACTTTCATGTAAAAATGATCCTTTCAGTTCACAGTGGAGAAAGAGATCTGAAGGAAGCAAGAGCAAATGAGGAGTAGCTATTCCTGTAGTCAAAGTAAGAGATGATGGTGGTTTATACTATAGGAGGCTCCGTGGAAAGGGAGAAAATCACGAAGAGGAACTGGGGACCCATTCAGATGGAGAATTGAGGAGGGGGCAACCTCAAGAATGATGACTAAGTTTTGTGCCATGAGCAACTAGGTACCATTTCCCAAGATGGGAAACTTTGGAGGAATTTCATGGAAAAGAACATGAGTTCAGTTGGTTATATGAATCCAGAGTTCAGTAAAGTCTGTGATAAAGAAATATGCTTGGGAGTTGTATCAGGCCCGTCTCACACAGCCTATTACATCCTTTCAACCCCACCTCTTACTCTAACCAAAGCTGCTAATATCACCACTGCTATTCCCTCTCATCCAAGTTCCAACCAGATACTTGCAGGTCTAATTTGATAATGCCTCTCCTCACCATTAGCCTGGTATCACTTGATGGCTGCCTGAGGCCCATATATGAACCCCCCAGAATGTGAGGGAATTAACTCCTGTGAGGCCATCCTTGATCAATGGGAAATAGAAGCCGATGAATAAATACTTCTTTTTCTTCTCCCCTGGATGGGCAAATCTGAGCTGCATTTTATAAGGCTGCTCAGAAGATCTCAGAAGGATCCAGCACCGGTTGCCGCTGCAGAAGTGGTTAACCTGATAATGCACCCTTCTGCTGGTTTTCCTCTTTCCCTGTCTTGCTCGTCCCATGCATTTCTGCCACAGCCTGGAATAACTTTCAAATAAACTACAAACCTTTGCCTCATTCTGCTTTTGGAGGAACCTAGGTAAGATAGGAGTTATCAGTGGGTAAGTGGTAATTCAAGTGCCAAGAGTGGATAAGATCACAGAAAGAGAGAGAAAAGAGTAAGCAGGCTTCAAAATCTGATATTTACTGATTGGATAGAACTAATAAAGAAAACTAAGCAGAGACTCCAAAGAGGAGGGAGAAACAGTGAAAGAGCAAGAGAGAGAGGGAGCGAAGGGGAGACAGAGAGAGAGAGAGAGAAGAGGTATCAAGGAAGGCACAAGAAAGGAATATCAACGTAGGGAGTGGTCAGTTTTGTCAAGTATTTCTGAGATCAAGAAAAATAAAGACCAAATGTGTACAGTAGATTTGGCATCGTGGAGGCTAATAATGCTTATAACTAGGACCAGCCTTTTTTTTTTTTTTTTTAACAGAACACACGTTTAAAAGAACACATGGAACTGAAATCAAAGATCTTCTCAGACTGGAACTCTCGGTATTGATAAGCTGAATAAGCAAATAAGCAAGGGGGCTTTAAACACCCCTGGAGTCACATCGTGTTGGGGGCTCTCTCTTTGTGAGATTGATTTTTTTCTGACGGCTTTTGGCACCTCAGTGCTTGGTTCCAGTTGAGGGATACTTGAGAAGCTGGACTGATGAGTCTACTGCTGATTTCGACGTTTCCCAGCATATATTCGCTAACACCTGTTCCAAATTTAGGACAGTTTTTAACTCAGTTGTCATCTTAGATCTTGTAAACATACGATGGGCTTCTCATCTTCAAGAGATTAACCCGAAATTGAACCTGCAATGCTGTCTTAAGGTAATGACTGTATACCAAATGGGAAGCCTCTTGCACTGTTGGTGGGAATGTAAATTGATACAGCCACTATGGAGAACAGTATGGACGTTCCTTAAAAAACTAAAAATAGAACTACCATACGACCCAGCAATCCCACTACTGGGCATATACCCTGAGAAAACCATAATTCAACAAGAGTCATGTACCACAATATTCATTGCAGCTCTATTTACAATAGCCAGGACATGGAAGCAACCTAAGTGTCCATCAACAGATGAATGGATGAAGAAGATGTGGCACATATATACAATGGAATATTACTCAGCCATAAAAAGAAACAATACTGAGTTATTTGTAGTGAGGTGAATGGACCTAGAGTCTGTCATACAGAGTGAAGTAAGTCAGAAAGAGAAAAACAAATACCATATGCTAACACATATATATGGAATCTTAAAAAAAAAAAAAGAAAAAGAATGGTCATGAAGAACCTAGGGGCAAGACAGGAATAAAGACGCAGACCTAGTAGAGAATGGACTTGAGGACACGGGGAGGGGGAAGGGTAAGCTGGGACAAAGTGAGAGAGTGGCATGGACATATAGACACTACCAAATGTAAAACTGATAGCTAGTGGGAAGCAGCTGCATAGCACAGGGAGATCAGCTCCGTGCTTTGTGACCACCTAGAGGGGTGGGATAGGGAGGGTGGGAGGGAGGGAGACACAAGAGGGAGGAGATATGGGGATATATGTATAACTGATTCACTTTGTTATAAAGCAGAAACTAACACACCATTGTAAAGCAATTATACTCCAATAAAGATGTTAAAAAGAAAAAAGAAAAAAAGAAAGATGCACATTTCACTCAAAAAATAAAAAAAAAAAAATAAAAAGCATTTTGTGGGAATTTACCTGGTATTTTAACCACTCCCCAGTTGATGTGGGTTACTGATACCAAACACTTTCTGTTAGGGCAAAGGCAGCAGATTTGCTAGAATTCCTCCACACGTGTTTTACAGCTAAGGTGACTTCAAATTCTAGCTTGACACCACCACAAAAATACCACCTTTTGTTTCCTAACAAAATCCTCCCTGATTATCATTTCTAACAGTTCATGGTAATTTTTCCCTGATTTCTACACAAAGCTGGCAGAGCACTTGGATGAAATGCTCATAGAAATGCAGACATATTTTGAAATATAAGATTTCTCAGTGTCTAAGGTAAAAGGAAGAGCTCAGTATTGTATTCTAAGACTCTGGTTATGACTTTTGATGGAATATAATGCTAATAAAGAAAATTAAATTTTGGATTAAGAGAAATCGTTTTGATATTTCACATGAACACGTCAATGATGAACACATCAACTCTTGAACTGAAATGCTTCAGTCCCACACAGACATGCTATCAGGATGATCAGGCATCCTTAATAAGAACAGCTAATACTTACTGTGTGCCCAGCATGGTTTTAATGCTTTACTTATCCTGAGTCTAAATTTTTAAAATAATTGTATGAGGTAGGTATCATTCTCTCTATTTCGTAAGTAGGGAGACTGAGATATAGGAAGTTTAAATAACTTGCCCAGGTGAGCAGAGCTAAAAAGTAGCAGAGGTAGGATCCAAGTTCTAATAACCTTGCCTCAAATCCATATTCTAAACCCTGAGAGTAAGAGTGAAACATAAGGAAGCAAACAGACCACTTAATTCCTCCTTTATGTATGGGAGCTTTTCATATTCTTACATGTCCAAAGTTAACAGTCAAAAGTAAGAGGAGTTCAGAAACCAGTCTAAGGTAGCCCATCACTGAACACACAGAACGGAGGACCCAACGAGACGGTTGACTGATGGTTAATTACAGCGGTTATCAAATCTACGTGGCATCACATTCAATAGACTAGAAAAATCAAACTTTGTAACCTGAAATGCACCCTTCTCACGCCATTCTTCATCGGATTTCAAAGTCTCTAGCAAAAGGGAGAATCTACGCAGACAAGAATTCAAAGAAGAGGAGGAATTACCAGTCGGAAAGAGTAATGTTTGCCTCTGCCCTTTCCGCACTGCTGCTGAAACAGGCCTGTCTCGACTCTGTCTGCTCTGAGCCACCACCCTTGGGGTGATGGGCAAAACCTCTTCATTGCATTTGCCTTTACTTCTTGCAATTATGTTAATGTGAGAAGGCTGTTTAAAGGTTGTCCTAAATTTAAAAGCAGTTTCTAACCATTAAAATTTGTCTATGCTGGGCTTCCCTGGTGGCACAGTGGTTGAGAATCTGCCTGCCAATGCAGGGGACACGGGTTCGAGCCCTGGTCTGGGAAGATCCCACATGCCGCGGAGCAGCTGGGCCCATGAGCCACAGCTACTGAGCCTGCGCGTCGGGAGCCTGTGCTCCGCAACAAGAGAAGCCGCGACAGTGAGAGGCCCGCGCAGCGCGATGAAGAGTGGCCCCCGCTTGCCGCAACTAGAGAAAGCCCTCGCACAGAAACGAAGACTCAACACAGTCATAAATAAATAAATATTAAAAAAAAATTTGTCTGCTGAAGTTTAAAAAACTTTTTACGCTAAAAAATGAACATATAATACCAGGAAGATTTAACTAAGCATAAAACTAGTTGCATCTCATTTCAGGAAAAAAAAAATTCATACTGAACATCTCTACTTATTTTCCTGTACTTTACAAGGCCAGAGATTTCTGAAATAAAATATCATATTCTTCTGTGTCTTCAAAATCTGTTTCCTAGACATATTTTCCTTCGATGATGCTATGATCCTCAAAGTGATTTATACAAGAAACGTTCATTTTGAAATATAACCACGGCTCCAAATCCCAACTACACATGTATGCCAACATCTTATTTTATTTATTTTATAAATTTTATTTATTTATTTATTTATGGCTGTGTTGGGTCTTTGTTGCTGAGTGGGGGCTACTCTTCTTTGCGGTGCGCGGGCTTCTCATTGCGGTAGCTTCTCTTGTTGCCGAGCATGGGCTCTAGGCACGTGGGCTTCAGTAGTTGTGGCTCACGGGCCCTACAGTGCAGGCTCAGCAGTTGTGGCGCACAGGCCTGGCTGCTCCGTGGCATGTGGGATCTTCCTGGACCAGGGCTCGAACCCGCGTCCCCTGCATTGGCAGGCGGATTCTCAACCACTGCGCCACCAGGGAAGTCCCAACATTTTATTTTAGACAACATTTTGAGCTTCAGCATTCTCACATGCAAAATAAAAATAACAGTACTCACTTTATAAAGGTAGTTAAGACCACGTATGTGAAAGTGCCCACAGGATGACTGTCACATAATAAAGGCTTAAAAACAGTGATTACATCTCAAATTCAGTTCTTCACACACCAGTTCACTGGTTTCAATAAACTGTTTTGTCATTCAAAAGATGCTCATTCAGTGACCCCCCATGGGTCATCAAGAGACTCTACAGGATTCTTAGAAATAATTGAAATTGATGGTTCTTGGAATATTTAAGCACCACACCTCCACCAGGTAACAATGAAGAGGATTATCTGCTTAAGATGCTCTCCTTGGCATGAAATGCTGGTTTAATGTCACAGAGGGACATGAGAAGTCCATTGGCAGGTTGGGAAGTATATCCTTCTTCTTTTGAAAGTTTTGGACATCGTTGGGGTTGTTGATTCTTGCCTCTAAATATGCTGTGCGCTGGTTGGCCTCTTATAGAGCAGAACCGATCCCATGAGGGAACCTGGATAAATACACTTAGCCTCCTCAGGTCAAGGTGGCAGCTCTCCTAGGGCACCTGACTTATATGGTTCAGGGCTGGGCTGAAAGCTACCATCTCTGAGTATTCATGATGCATTCCTTTCAGAATGTGCGGGACTTAAAAATGTTAAGATGGTTCTTTATTCTTTGGGATACATGGAAAAATAGTCCTGAGGATGTGGGCCATTCTGAATCTGTTACATTACTTCCATTAGGTTGAACCTTTGGCACAGGGATGATTTAGTTTATAAAAACAAAACCATGTATAAAACAAACTTTTCCATTTTCAACTGGTTTCTGGAGTAGTATAATCTAGAAATTGCATTTTATATTTCAGCCGAAAAGAAGCAAATAAAAAGTTTGTGCATGACTATCTCCTATCAGAAAGTTTCCTGTGTGGCCCAGTAATCTGCTGGCATGAAAGGAAGGTCAAGTCAATTAAAGTATCATCCTAGAAAGGAGAAGATTTTGTCAGATACAGAGACCATTTCCTGGGACTTAGTTGTATCTTGGGAATGTCAATTTAACATTCCACATGTGTGTATGTGTGCATCAAAACGTAAGTATCAACAGCTTGCATGTGTCGCCTTGACGGTCTTGAAATAAAGTTAAGAACAGAGCAAGATTAGAGCAAGGAAGAGCTATACTACAATTTCTGAGCTGTGTGAAATGGCTGGTTCTATCCTTTAACCATCTCAGAAGAGATGTGGTGAACACAGCAAGGTGGAGATTTTTAGGCAAGGGTTTCTAAGAATAATGAGGAGAAAAGAGTAGTCTTAGGGGGAAAAAAGTAGCTATGGAAAAGTTGACGGTCTGATGTTCATGTAGATGTCTTTTTGGAGGAATGGAGAGATTTTCCTAAAAAATATATATACAGCTATTTGCAACTTTTATCTTTTTGAGCAAAAGTTTCCTGGAATGGTAAAGTTGTACTAGTGAAAATAGCTCAACAGTACAATTTTCTAAAGGTATATAGTAAGCTGTATGTGTGTAAACGGTTTTGGTTCTCAAATGCATCTAAATTTTAAGAATCCAAATTCAATTAGGATTAAGGATTCCAAAATTGGATTAATGATTGAGGCTTAAAGAAATTAAATAACTTGTATAAATCCAATTAGTTTCAGAGCCAGTATTTTCACCCAATCAATCATGTTCTTTCTACTTCCACGTTGTCCCTTCTGTAGAAATTCTTGTTATAGTCATGTCACCACAAGGTAGAGTGAAATGTCTAGTTTATAATTGAATTAATCATGATAATTTTATATATTCTAGTACAACTACCTTTGTAAAATATCATACTTGGATAGTAGAGTACCCTGGTTAGTGTAATCATGATGTACTTATTTATAATAAATATCCCACCCAACTCCGGAAACTAATTCAAGGTGTCTCAGTTACTGCCTAACACCTTATGTAAATGGTCCTGTTGTTAATTATTTTGGATCACGGAGTCTAGGACAGCAACTTGTACATGCTAGGATAGATAAGATCAGGATATGATAAAATATTTTTAGCACATAAAGTCCATTGAAGATAACTTCAATAATTTACTTCCTTAATAAATGAGTTTTAAGGATCTCTTTTTTTACTGAAGTATAATTGCTTTACAATACTGTGTTAGTTTCTGCTGTACAGTGAAGTGAATCAGCTGTATGTATACGTACATCCCCTCCCTCTTGGACCTTCCCCCACCCCATCCCACCCATCTAAGTCACCACAGAGCACTGAGCTGAGCTCCCTGTGCTATACAGCAGGTTTTTATGATGCTTTATTGCAGAATTCTGTCCTCCAGAATGCATCTACCCTCATTTAAATTAATGAACAAAAGAGAACATGAAATGCTGGAGGAATGAGTTTTACAAATACTCTTTCAATAATTGTAGGAAATTACTGAGATTGAATTTCAAGACAGCATAAAGTTGGGAAGAAGGGGGAAACTTTATTTTGGAGAATATGATTTCTCATATCTGTGGCTCATTTTTTATTACTTCTTTTATGCTAGTTTTACCCCCCTTTTCTACAGCTCTTCTTTGAAACTCATATTGTCCTCGCAGGAATGAGATTTCCTTCTTCTCAGGGTTCTCAAAACAGAAGCCTCTAAATCCATTTATATAAATACCCTAAACCTTAATTTCTAACTATTATTACATCTCTTTCCTATTACTTCTCTAACATAACCATTTATTCTAGATAAATCTGGTTTTCCCTCTATCTATTCTCTCACCTTTAATTTGCTTCTTTGAAAAAAAAGAATAAGAGATACTTTCTTGTTGATCTTATTTCTTCTCGAATCTATTAAAGAAAATTCTTAAGTTAAACTTTCAGCCTCTTTATTCAAGTACCTCCAGAAATGGTCCTAGAAATCACCTGGAGGAAGAGTAAGCAGAGTTCCCTCAGGATTTGCTTCCTTTCACAAATCCATCACCAGTACCATCCTGCAAGCCAGGGTCATTTTTACATTTTAAAAATGAATTCCACTTCTGCTTCAAAAGAGGAAGTAGACATAGTTTTCCCTATTCCTCCTGCTAAGTACAACTAAAAACCTTGGAAATATATGTAAAACAAGCATAAGGAGGCTCTCAAGGTTGGAGAAAAGAAAACTTTGAGCCCAAGGAATAACATGGTGGTGAATTTCCAGAGTTTTCTTTTTGTCTCACATACCCCAGACTGGGTTCCAAAGAAGCCAGAATCCTGGAAACCCTCAGGCAGAGACAAAAACAAAACAAAACAAAGACACCAAAAGAGGCTGCACTCTCTAGCTGAAGAACCAAGAGTAGGCAGCCTAGAAAGACAGAATACTCTTAGACGATAATTGCTCTTCTTCAGGCAAATACCACAGACAAATAAAAAGAAAGAAAAAGAAAAACAACTGTAAGCCAGGGGGAAATTAGGTTTCCACCCTCAACAAGCTGCAACAAGGTGCCCTAACACCTTGCAGGGTGGTGTCAAAAAAGCCAAGTTGGGAGCTGTGACATTCTCACCAGGTAGTGACATTCTCACCAGGTAGTAACAAGGTAGCCCTACCTTGAGATGGTTCAGAGGCTGCACAATGGAGAGTCAGGACTTTCATCATCACTGCTCAGTGATAATGTGATAATGAGGGATTATTATCAGTGATAATGGGGCAACACCCTCCTATGGTTTCAGTGAAGGCCACATGGGGAGCAGCTCTCCCCCAGTTCCCAGAGAGAATGGTACCAGTTGAGGACTGGTGAGGATGAGGATGAAAGCCTGGACCCCCAGCCCCACCCAGCAGTAATGAGAAGGATCTTTCCTGCCCCTGCACTTGAGTCACAGCAGATGAGCAGTAAACTTGTACCTCTTCCACTTCTTGGCAGTAGTGAGGCAGCACTCTACAACTCCTGCTGGAGCAGTTTCAGATAAAGTCTGCTAAAACACAGAACTGAAAAAAGACACAGAACCTCATAATTTAATGCCTTAAGTGTCCCATTGTCAGTGGAAAATCATTCATCATACCAAGAACCAGAAAAATCTCATTGTGAGTGAAAAAAGATAACAGACACCAACACCAAGATGGTATAGATATTAGAATTATCTGACAAGAATTTTAAAGCAGGCATCATAAAAATGTTTTAATGAGGAATTATAAACACACTTGAAACAGATGGAAAAATAGAAAGTATCAGGACGGGAAACAGAAAATATAAAGAAGAACCAAGTAGGAATTTTAGAACTGAAAAATATAATAATCTGAATTTAAAAATGAGCACATGAGCTCAACAGTAGAATAGAGGGGACAGAGGAAAAAAAATCAGTGAACTTTAAGATAGAATATGAATTACCTAATCTGCAAAGCAGAGGGAAAATAAACAGAAAAAATAAAAAACACAAAAACTGAACAGAGCCTCAGGGAAGAGTGAGACTATAACAAAAGATCTAACGTTTGTTATTAGAATCCCAGAAGAAGCAGAGAAAGAAGACAGAGGTAAAAGTGCTCAAACTTTCTAAATTTGGCAAAAGACATAAACCTACAGATTCAAGAAGCTGAGTAATTCCCCAAAGTAAAAGTACAAAGAAATCCACACCAAGACAAATCCTGGTCAAACTTCTGAAAAATAAAATCCAAACAAAAAGTCTTGAAAGTAGCAAGAAGGAAATGATACACAGAGGAAAAACAATTGGAATGGAGTGCATTTCTCTTTGGAAACCACAGAGGCCAAAAGAAGCTGCTTGATATTTTCAAGAGGTGAAATAAAAGAACTGTTGACAGAGAATTCTATACCCAGCAAAATTGTCCTTCAAAAAGAAAGGGGAAATCAAGCAGTCTCAGATGAAGATGCTAAAGAATTAGTCACTGGCAGACATACCATGAAAAAGAATGATTAAAGGAAGAACTCTAAGCAGAAGAGAAATGGTAAAAGAAGGAATCACTGAATAACAGAAGAAAAATGGAGAGAGAAAATATGGGCAAATTGACCTTCTTTTTCCTCTTGAGTGTTCTCAATCATATTTCACAGTTGAAGCATAAATTATAACATAGTCTAATGTAGTTCTCAATGGATACACAGGAAACATTTAAGACAACTCTATTACACAAGTTACACAAATTGGTAAAATCATTTAGAAATAAATACACGAAGACACAAGTGCATGTAAAACTGGGAAAATCTGAGTAAGGTTAAAATTAGATCAATTTCCTGTTGGTGACACTGTACAGTAAATCTTGCAAGATGCTATCATTGGGGTAACTGGATGAAGGATACATGACATCTCTGTGTATTATCTACTGCAATGGCCTATGAATCTACAATTATCCCCAAATAAAAGTTTTAATAATAAATGCATTTCTGAAATGGAAATTGATAGGAACAAGCCCCCATAAACAAAGGCAGATATCTTCAAAAATAGAGAGAAATGTTAGCCAGAAAACACTGTTTAGCTCTATATAGTAACTGGTGTTCTGGGATAGGCAATCAATCAGTCAATCAGTCAATCAGTAAGTAAGTAAATAAGTCATCTAGGAAAGACAGGTAGTAACTTGGGAAGGATATCATTATGTGGTCACAATTTGACTCACTTATCAGAGTCCGTGGTAGGGTCCTGATGTTTGCAAGTTCAGAGTCTTCACTTAAATCAAAGCAACCCAAATTTATCCATCTCTGCAGACTGACTTATATTAATTCAACTCATAAGAGACTGACGTTTACATGAGCAGGAACATTTGGGTGCTCTTTCTTTGCTGACCCTCTCTCTTTAATCCCCCTCCTTTTTTCTGGATATACCTCATCCGAGGCCCCCAATCAATTACCCCATTTTCATTTGGGAAACATATCTCCCTGGTTCCTGCTTGAATTCTTTGAGATGAATTCTTGCAATTGAATATTAATGGAGCTTAATGGACCTCATTCATCCCTAAAGGCGAAAATTGAACAACAGTCCTGTGATGGAACAAAAGTGGGTACTCTGATTTCACTTTAAACTGAACTATAATTTCGATTATAACTGAACTGTAAACGTAAAGTTTAGTATTTATTTCTTCATTAAAAAATTGGTACACCCCACCCAAGTGAGCATGAATTTTTCACAAAGACCATACACTCAAGTCTTCTCTGAGGAAAGGAAAATTTCTCCCAGGAATTTGACTTTGACTCTGCCCTTTATAAAACAGCAATCTCTGCATTATTCTTACTAAGAACATCTGTTTCCTTCCTGGGATTGACCTGTATTATAAAGTCCACAACTCCGTATAAATAGCTCCCTCTTTGGCATCCAGTACAAGCTCAATAGGTACTTTATTTTTAATTTCACAGTGAGTGGAGGAGGAGATATAGAAGAAGAATGTGTCTTATTACATGAACCTCAGACATCCTTTATTCCTTCATTGCTGAGCCTTACCTCAATTTTCTCTTTCCCTACCTAAGTACTTCCTTTATGTACTTTTCATAATTACAATTAATTAGTTAGTTATGTAATAATTATTTTAATTATACCATGCTTGATTCCATGCTGGACTCTAAGATCCTTGAGGGCAGGAACCATGTCTATCTTGCATGTCCGTCTGTTCCCAACACCTGTCACAGGCAAATAGTAGGAACTCAATAAATATTTGTCAAGTGGATGGATGGATAGAGAGGAAGATGGCAAGTGACTAAAGCTCTCTGTGCCTAGTGTTCTTATATGCAAAATGGAGATGTTATGAAGATTAAATGTGATACCATAATGCACACAGAAGTGTTCAGGGCCCTTCTTTCCTTCCTCCCTATCCATCCATCATCCAGCTATATATTTAACCTGCATCATAGAACACAAAAGGATGATTAAGGTCTAGTGAAGATTAAAAGTAACTAGACTCTGCATTTGTTATAATCTAAGATAAATATATAATCATAAACATTTCCCCAGCTATTAAACATTTCTGAAACCACTTCATTTGAAGAATAATCTACTGTTTTAACAAGCTGTAATTAAGATAATTATTTTATATTGTTGAATATTTGTTATATATAATTGTTCAATATTATGACATTATAAGGGTAAAATTAAGGCTTTTATTCTTTATCTATGATTTTTTCCTTGAAAGAGACTCTTGTCCTTTGAATTATGGGTCAAAGTATATGAACTATTTTTTTCACTTTGTCTAATAAAAAGATGTGGTTTTTATAGATGTGTATAAAGGTAGAAAGCCTTCTGTAATTTTTCATGCCACAGTTCCCAAAGCTAACCACTATTGGTAATCTGGTATGCGTCCTTCTAGATTTTATATGGGACTTTGCTTTCCAAGTTATTTTGTACCTGATTCCTACTTAACACCAAAATACAAGGAAGAAGGCAACAATATAACTTATTGCAAAAGTCTTGGTCGGGGTGGGGGGGATGGATATTTATCTATCTATAGATAGATAGACAGATACATTTTATGTTAATGATAAAACTATATACTCTCTAGCTTTGAAAACCGGTGCTCTGATTTTATTCTTTATACGGTTTCTTGGGGATTTTCTTAGCATAAACACTACATTAACTTGGTTTTTCCTCATGGGAGATTACGAGTTCATGAAGCAAGAAAGAAATTGTCATTAAGATTACATTTTCTTGTTCAAAATATGAATATACATTATTCTAAGACACTCTTCCTTCTCCTCAAAAAAAATTCAGTGTAAATTTTTATTAAATAAGGGATGATCTTAGACAAAACATCTCTTCTGTCAATATCTATATTTATGATGTTGTGTGTTTATATTTTTCTCCTTAATCTTTTCGTCTTAGTCATACATGATTAAAAGATTTGTCAATTTCTTTTTTCAGTCTAAAGAACCAGCACTGTACCAATTTGTTTTTGTGGTGGTGCTGGTTCTTACCTACTTCATTGATTTTTGCTTTTATCTTTATCTTTTTATCTTTACTAATTTCTTCTTTCGTCTCTTGTTATCTTTTCTAATTTCAGTTTTGTTCAATATTTCCTATTCATTAATATACATCTTAAAACCATAAAGTTTCCTCTGGGTTATAGATTTAGTAATGCCCTATAGGTTTTGACATAACATTTTCATCCACATTGATTTTAAAATGTCTTTTATTTCATCTTTATTTCCACTTTAATTCAAGAGTTAAGAGTGTATTGTTTATTATTATTATTTCCAAGAGATAATATTTGAAGGACTCTCTTTTCACTACAACTTGTAGCATTTTTAACTATGAATTTATTGGATTTTCTGTTTCTCTAGTATGTGATCAGTTTTTTGTATATTTTCCATGAATATTTGAAAATCATGTATATTTCTTGGGTTTGGAGTCAATGTGTCTATATTAAAACTCCTCTGCACCTTTTACATTTGTCAACTTCAGCCATTAAATTCTGAAAAAGATACATTAAATCTCCCACTCTGGCTGTGGTTTGGTTGAATCTAAGAAAATGTATATCTAGATAGATAGATAAATAATATCAGTGGGTATGTACTTCGATGATTATGCCCTGTGTTTATTGAGAACAAGCATCTTCATGTGACTTAAACCATTAATTTCCACTTTTCTGAATCATCACTGTGTTTTTTAGCATTATATTTGGCAAAGGACCTGGGTTCAAAATCTATCTTCTCTTTTGTCATTAGAACTTCAGACTGTTTGTTTAAGCTCTTTGAGCTTTAGTTTCCTCATTGGTAGAACCAAAATAATAATAGTCCTTCCTACCTTAATAGATTATTATAAGGAGCAAATGAAAGTCAATAATGTAAAAGTTTTTTAAAAGTTGAGTTTTTTCAAATATGAAATTATTTTTATTATTACTTTGTAAGTTTCAGACCTATGGCTGATATGTCTCTAAGACTGCCTTTGGGTGGCATAAATAGGTAAAATACAAAGTTTGAAAAAAAATTTTTTAATTTATTCTAAGGTATGAAGTATTTGCTATGAACCTGGACCAAAACTGTGAAAGCCATTTTTATATAACTTTTCACTAAAAAGTCACCGATAAATGAATGCTAACTCTTTAGCTTTCTTAAAAAGTTATTTCAGCGCTTCCCTGGTGGCGCAGTGGTTGAGAATCTGCCTGCCAATGCGGGGGACACGGGTTCGAGCCCTGGTCTGGGGGGATCCCACATGCCGCGGAGCAACTAGGCCCGTGAGTCACAATTACTGAGCCTGCGCGTCTGGAGCCTGTGCTCAGCAACAAGAGAGGCCGCGATAGTGAGAGGCCCCGCGCACCGCGATGAGGAGTGGCCCCCGTTTGCCGCAAGTGGAGAAAGCCCTCGTGCAGAAACGAAGACCCAACACAGCCATAAATAAATAAAATAGTGTTTAAATAAATAAATAAATAAAAATTAAAAAAAAAAGTTATTTCATTAAACTATTTTTTTTTCCTGTACTTTTTTTTTAAACATCTTTATTGAAGTATAATTGCCTTACAATAGTGTGTTAGCTTCTGCTTTATAACAAAGTGAATCAGTTATACATATACAATATGTTCCCATTTCTCTTTCCTCTTGCATCTCCCTCCCTCCCACCCTCCCCATCCCACCCCTCTAGGTAGTCACAAAGCACCGAGCTGATCTCCCTGTGCTATGCGGCTGCTTCCCACTAGTTATCTATTTTACATTTGGTAGTGTATATAAGTCCATGACACTCTCTTACCCTGTCACATCTCACCCCACCCCCTCCCCATATCCTCAAGTCCATTCTCTAGTAGGTCTGTGTCTTTATTCCCGTCTTGCCACTAGGTTCTTCATGGCCTTTTTTTTTTTTCCCCCTTAGATTCTGTATATATGTGTTAGCATACTGTATTTGTTTTTCTCTTTCTGACTTACTTCACTCTGTATGACAGACTCTAACTCCATCCACCTCATTACAAATACCTCCATTTCATTTCTTTTGATGGCTGAGTAATATTCCATTGTATATATGTGCCACATCTTCTTTATCCATTCATCTGTCGATGGACATTTAGGTTGCTTCCATGTCCTGGCTATTGTAAATAGAGCTGCAATGAACATTTTGGTACATGACTCTTTTTGACCTATGGTTTTCTCAGGGTATATGCCCAGTAGTGGGATTGCTGGGTCGTATGGTAGTTATATTTTTAGTTTCTAAAGGAACCTCCATACTGTTCTCCATAGTGGCTGTATCAATTTACATTCCCACCAACAGTGCAAGAGTGTTCCCTTTCCTCCACACCCTCTCCAGCATTTATTGTTTCTAGATTTTTTGATGATGGCCATTCTGACCGGTGTGAGATGATATCTCATTGTAGTTTTGATTTGCATTTCTCTAATGATTAATGATGTTGAGCATTCTTTCATGTGTCTGTAGGCCATCTGTATATCTTCTTTGGAGAAATGTCTATTTAGATCTTCTGCCCATTTTTGGATTGGGTTGTTCGTTTTTTTGTTATTGAGCTGCATGAGCTGCTTGTAAATCTTGGAGATTAATCCTTTGTCAGTTGCTTCATTTGCAAATATTTTCTCCCATTCTGAGGGTTGTCTTTTGGTCTTGTTTATGGTTTCCTTTGCTGTGCAAAAGCTTTTAAGTTTCATTAGGTCCCATTTGTTTATTTGTGTTCTTATTTCCATTTCTCTGGGAGCTGGGTCAAAAAGAATCTTGCTGTGATGTATGTCATAGAGTGTTCTGCCTATGTTTTCCTCTAAGAGTTTGATAGTGTCTGCCCTTACACTTAGGTCTTTAATCCATTTTGAGTTTAGTTTTGTGCATGGTGTCAGGGAGTGCTCTAATTTCATACTTTTACATGTTCCTGTCCAATTTTCCCAGCACCACTTATTGAAGAGGCTGTCTTTTCTCCACTGTATATGCTTGCCTCCTTTATCAAAGATAAGTTGACCATATGTGTGTGGGTTTATCTCTGGGCTTTCTATCCTGTTCCATTGATCTATATTTCTGTTTTTGTGCCAGTACCAAACTGTCTTGATTACTGAAGCTTTGTAATATAGTCTGAAGTCAGGGAGCCTGATTCCCCCAGCTCCATTTTTCGTTCTCAAGATTGCTTTGGCTATTCGGGGTCTTTTGTGTTTCCGTACAAATTGTGAAATTTTTTGTTCTAGTTCTGTGAAAAATGCCAGTGGTAGTTTGATAGGGATTGCATTGAATCTGTAGATTGCTTTGGGAAGTAGAGTCATTTTCACAATGTTGATTCTTCCAATCCAGGAACATGGTATATCTCTCCATCTATTTGTATCATCTTTAATTTCTTTCATCAGTGTCTTATAATTTTCTGCATACAGGTCTTTTGTCTCCTTAGGTAGGTTTATTCCTAGATATTTTATTCTTTTTGTTGCAATGGTAAATGGGAGTGTTTTCTTAATTTCACTTTCAGATTTTTCGTCATTAGTGTATAGAAATGCAAGAGATTTCTGTGCATTAATTTTGTATCCTGCTACTTTACCAAATTCATTGATTAGCTCTAGGAGTTTTCTGGTAGCATCTTTAGGATTCTCTATGTATAGTATCATGTCATCTGCAAATAGTGACAGCTTTACTTCTTCTTTTCCGATTTGGATTCCTTTTATTTCTTTGTCTTCTCTGATTGCTGTGGCTAACACTTCCAAAACTATGTTGAATAATAGTGGTGAGAGTGGGCAGCCTTGTCTTGTTCCTGATCTTAGTGGAAATGGTTTCAGTTTTTCACCATTGAGGACAATGTTGGCTGTGGGTTTGTCATATATGGCCTTTATTATGTTGAGGAAAGTTCCCTCTATGCCTACTTTCTGCAGGGCTTTTATCATAAATGGGTGTTGAATTTTGTCGAAAGCTTTCTCTGCATCTATTGAGATGATCATATGGTTTTTCTCCTTCAATTTGTTAATATGGTGTATCACATTGATTGATTTGCGTATATTGAAGAATCCTTGCATTCCTGGGATAAACCCCACTTGATCATGGTGTATGATCCTTTCAATGTGCTGTTGGATTCTGTTTGCTAGTATTTTGTTGAGGATTTTTGCATCTATGTTCATCAGTGATATTGGCCTGTAGTTTTCTTTCTTTGTGACATCTTTGTCTGGTTTTGGTATCAGGGTGATGGTGGCCTCGTAGAATGAGTTTGGGAGTGTTCCTCCCTCTGCAATATTTTGGAAGAGTTTGAGAAGGATAGGTGTTAGCGCTTCTCTAAATGTTTGATAGAATTCACCTGTGAAGCCATCTGGTCCTGGGCTTTTGTTTGTTGGAAGGTTTTTAATCACAGTTTCAATTTCAGTGCTTGTGATTGGTCTGTTCATATTTTCTATTTCTTCCTGGTTCAGTCTCGGCAGTTTGTGCATTTCTAAGAATCTGTCCATTTCTTCCAGGTTGTCCATTTTATTGGCATATAGTTGCTTGTAGTAATCTCTCATGATCTTTTGTATTTCTGCAGTGTCAGTGGTTACTTCTCCTTTTTCATTTCTAATTCTATTGATCTGAGTCTTCTCCCTTTTTCTCTTGATGAGTCTGGCTAATGGTTTATCAATTTTGTTTATCTTCTCAAAGAACCAGCTTTTAGTTTCATTGATTTTTGCTATTGTTTCCTTCATTTCTTTTTCATTTATTTCTGACCTGATCTTTATAATTTCTTTCCTTCTGCTGGCTTTGGGGTTTTTTTGTTCTTCTTTCTCTAATTGCTTTAGGTGCAAGGTTAGGTTGTTTATTCGAGATGTTTCCTGTTTCTTGAGGTAGGCTTGTATTGCTATAAACTTCCCTCTTAGCACTGCTTTTGCTGCGTCCCATAGGTTTTGGGTCGTCGTGTCTCCATTGTCATTTGTTTCTAGATATTTTTTGATTTCCCCTTTGATTTCTTCAGTAATCACTTCGTTATTAAGTAATGTATTGTGTAGCCTCCATGTGTTTGTATTTTTTACAGATCTTTTCCTGTAATTGATATCTAGTCTCATAGCGTTGTGGTCGGAAAAGATACTTGATACGATTTCAATTTTCTTAAATTTACCAAGGCTTGATTTGTGACCCAAGATATGATCTATCCTGGAGAATGTTCCATGAGCACTTGAGAAAAATGTGTATTCTGTTGTTTTTGGGTGGAATGTCCTATAAATATCAATTAAGTCCATCTTGTTTAATGTATCATTTAAAGCTTGTGTTTCCTTATTTATTTTCATTTTGGATGATCTGTCCATTGGTGAAAGTGGGGTGTTAAAGTCCCCTACTATGATTGTGTTGCTGTCAATTTCCCCTTTTATGGCTGTTAGTATTTGCCTTATGTATTGAGGTGCTCCTATGTTGGGTGCATAAATATTTACAATTGTTATACCTTCCTCTTGGATCGATCCCTTGATCATTATATAGTGTCCTTCTTCGTCTCTTGTAATAGTCTTTATTTTAAAGTCTATTTTGTCTGATATGAGAATTGCTACTCCAGCTTTCTTTTGATTTCCATTTGCATGGAATATCTTTTTCCATCCCCTCACTTTCAGTCTGTATGTGTCTCTAGGTCTGAAGTGGGTCTCTTGTAGACAGCATATATATGGGTCTTGTTTTTGTATCCATTCAGCCAGCCTGTGTCTTTTGGTGGGAGCATTTAATCCATTTACATTCAAGGTAATTATCGATATGTATGTTCCTATTCCCATTTTCTTAAATGTATTGGGTTTGTTATTGTAGGTGTTTTCCTTCTCTTGTGTTTCTTGCCTAGAGAAGTTCCTTTAGCATTTGTTGTAAAGCTGGTTTGGTGGTGCTGAACTCTCTCAGCTTTTGCTTGTCTGTAAAGGTTTTAATTTCTCCATCGAATCTGAATGAGATCCTTGCTGGGTAGAGTAATCTTGGTTGTAGGTTTTTCTCCTTCATCACTTTAAGTATATCCTGCCACTCCCTTCTGGCTTGCAGAGTTTCTGCTGATAGATCAGATGTTAACCTTATGGGGATTCCCTTGTGTGTTATTTGTTTTTTTTCCCTTGCTGCCTTTAATATGTTTTCCTTATATTTAATTTTTGACAGTTTGATTAATATGTGTCTTGGCGTGTTCCTCCTTGGGTTTATCCTGTATGGGACTCTCTGTGCTTCCAGGACTTGATTAACTATTTCCTTTCCCATATTAGGGAAGTTTTCAACTATAATCTCTTCAAAAATTTTCTCAGTCCCTTTCTTTTTCTCTTCTTCTTCTGGTACCCCTATAATTCGAATGTTGGTGCGTTTAATGTTGTCCCAGAGGTCCCTGAGACTGTCCTCAGTTCTTTTCATTCTTTTTTCTTTATCCTGCTCTGTAGTAGTTATTTCCACCATTTTATCTTCCAGGTCACTTATCCTTTCTTCTGCCTCAGTTATTCTACTATTGATCCCATCTAGAGTATTTTTAATTTCATTTATTGTGTTTTTCATCATTGCTTAGTTCCTCTTTAGTTCTTCTACATCCTTGTTAAATGTTTCTTGCATTTTGTCTATTCTATTTCCAAGATTTTGGATCATCCTTACTATCATTATTCTGAATTCTTTTTCAGGTAGACTACCTATTTCCTCTTCATTTGTTAAGTCCAGTGTGTTTTGAGCCTGCTCCTTCATCTGCTGTGTGTTTTTCTGTCATCTCATTTTGCCTATCTTACTGTGTTTGGGGTCTCCTTTTCACAGGCTGCAGGTTCGTAGTTCCCGTTGTTTTTGGTATCTGTCCCCAGTGGCTAAGGTTGGTTCAGGGGGTTGTGTAGGCTTCCTGGTGGAGGGAACTAGTGCCTGAGTTCTGGTGGATGAGGCTAGATCTTGTCTTTCTGGTGGGCACGTCCACGTCTGGTGGTGTATTTTGGGGTGTCTGTGGCCTTATTATGATTTTAGGCAGCCTCTCTGCCAATGGATGGGGTTGTGTTCCTGTCTAGCTAGTTGTTTGGCATAGGGTGTCCAGCACTGTAGCTTGCTGGTCGTTGGGTGAAGCTGGGTCTTGATGTTGAGATGGAGATCTCTGGGAGATTTTTGCCGTTTGGTATTACGTGGAGCTGGGAGGTCTCTTGTGGACCAGTGTTCTGATGTTGGCTCTCCCACCTCAGAGGCACGGCCCTGATGCCTGGCTGGAGCACCAAGAGCCTTTCGTCCACACGGCTCAGAGTAAAAGGGAGAAAAAATAGAAAGAAAGAAAGAAAGAGGCTATAATATAGTGAAGTAAAATAAAGCTATTGTAAAGCAAAGCTATACAGACAAAATCTCACCCAGAAGCATATACATACACACTCACAAAAAAAAGGAAAAGGGGAAAAATTAATATCTCCTGCTCCCAGAGTCCACCTCCTGAATTTGGGCTGATTCGTTGTCTATTCAGGTATTCAACAGATGCAGGCACATCACGTTGTTTGTGGAGCTTTAATCCGCTGCTTCTGAGGCTGCTGGGAGAGATTTCCCCTTCTCTTCCCTGTTCGCACAGCTCCTGGGGTTCAGCTTTGGATTTGGACCCTCCTCTGCGTGTAGGTCGCCTGAGGGCGTCTGTTTCCCGCCCAGACAGGACGGGGTTAAAGGAGCAGCTGCTTCGGGGGCTCTGGCTCACCCAGGCCGCGGGGAGGGAGGGGTACAGAGGAGGCGGGGCGAGCCTGCAGCGTCAGAGGCCGGCGTGACGTTGCACCAGCCTGAGGCACGCAGTGCGTTCTCCCGGGGATGTTGTCCCCGGATCCCGGGAGCCTGGCAGTGGCGGGCTGCACAGGCTACCGGGAGGAGCGGTGTGGAGAGTGACCTGTGCTCACACACAGGCTTTGTGGAGGCGGCAGCAGCAGCCCCAGCGTCTCACGCCCGTCTCTGGGGTCCGCGCTGATCGCCGCGGCTCGCGCCCTTCTCTGGAGTTCGTTTAGGCGGCGCTCTGAATCCCCTCTCCTTGCGCGCCGCAAAACAAAGAGGCAAGAAAAAGTCTCTTGCCTCTTCGGCAGCTGCAGACTTTTTCCCGGACTCCCTCCCGGCTAGCTGTGGTGCGCTAACCCCTTCAGGCTGTGTTCACGCCGCCAACCCCAGTCCTCTCCCTGCGATCCGACTGAAGCCGAGCCTCAGCTCCCAGCCCCGCCCGCCCCGGCGGGTGAGCAGACAAGCCTCTCGGGCTGGTGAGTGCTGCTCGGCGCCGAGCCTCTGTGCGGGAATCTCTCCGTTTTTCCCTCTGCGCCCCTGTTGCTGTGGGGTCCGCGCTGATAGCCGCGGCTCGCGCCAGTCTCTGAAGTTCGTTTAGGCGGCGCTCTGAATACCCTCTCCTTGCACACCAGGAAACACAGAGGGAAGAAAAAGTCTCTTGCCTCTTCGGCAGCTGCAGACTTTTTCCCCGGACTCCCTCCCGGCTAGCTGTGGTGCGCTAACCCCTTCAGGCTGTGTTCACGCCGCCAGCCCCAGTCCTCTCCCTGCGATCCGACCGAAGCCGAGCCTCAGCTCCCAGCCCCGCCCGCCCCGGCGGGTGAGCAGACCAGCCTCTGGGGCTGGTGAGTGCTGGTCGGCACTGCTCCTCCGTGCGGGAACCTCTCCGCTTTGCCCTCCGCACCTCTGTGGCTGCGCTCTCCTCCGTGGCTCCAAAGCTTCCCCCCTCCGCCACCCGCAGTCTCCGCCCGCGAAGGGGCTTCCTAGTGTGTGGACACCTTTCCTCCTTCACAGCTCCCTCCCACTGGTGCAGGTGCCGTCCCTATTCTTTTGTCTCTGTTATTTCTTTTTTCTTTTGCCCTACCCAAGTACGGGGGGAGTTTCTTGCCTTTTTGGAGGTCGGAAGTTTTCTGCCAGCGTTCAGTGGGTGTTCTGTAGGAGCAGTTCCACGTGTAGATGTATTTCTACTGTATCTGTGGGAAGGAAGGTGATCTCCGCGTCTTACTCTTCCGCCATCTTCTCCAATCCCCCTCATTAAACTATTTAATTCACCAGAGCATTATGGAAAAAGAGATAAAATGCCACCCTTGAGTTTAGAAATAAATTCTGCTATTTTTCACAGCTAGAGCATTGAATGTGAATCCTCTTGAAAGTTTATTTTATCCCTTAAATTAACTTTAGTGTGTTTGTTTTAGAACACTATGCTCTTATATGTGAGTCAAGGGGCATATGGTCTCTTTATTGGAAAATAAAGAACAGATGTGTGGTTTAGATAAGTACACATAAACATGTAAAGGTCAATGGCAGGTGACTCAGCGTTTTCACCATATTGTGGAAGGGATATGAATAATTTCCTTAGAGGAAATGTAATCCTTGATACAGTGACATCAAAGAAACCATTATTTATTTTATTAGATAAGCATAAAAAGATCTAATAAAAAGACAGCTTTCTTCTTTGAGTTGTTAATAATTCTCTGGAAGCCTGGGAGATGAATTTAAGAAAATGTGCTGAAAGCCAATTCAAGTACTGAACACACACGCCAACAGAGAGCCACATTCACTAAGAACAGCAACTTCTTAACTATACTTTACCTTTAATTTCTTTGAATATTCAGTTCAGTTTGCATGAGAAGACTGTGGGTAACTTGGCTCAGTAGGGTGTTTTACTTATCTTTAAATATTAAAACCCTTTATTGGAATCCCTTGAAATCAAAGGAAAGAATCTAACTTTGGACAGAAAAAAATTAAACCATAAATTTTTGAAAACTTTTGACATCTCTTTTTGTAATTTTGCCTTTCTCTGCTAGAAATTTCCATTTTGGTCAATTCAAAAGTTTTCTGGATAACAGAGTAAGTCTTAAATCTGAAAAGCTGCATTCATTTTGCCTTCAGAGTGGATCACTTTCATGTTCCCTCAATTGAGGCCAAATCCTTTCCCGCTCCACATTTTTCCCCACAGCTTTAGGAAGCTAGTTCAGACTCAAAATCCTTGAACCTAGACTCCAGAAACATTTTTCTTATTAGTTCCCCATGTACCAATTTCTAACTACACCAAATAATAATAATAATACAAAAGTAGCAAGTGTATTCTTAGATTCAACTATTCATTTACATCTCACTAATGTGTGCATTTATTAATTAATTTAATAATCCAACACCATGTCTATGCTAAGAACCCTGCTATGTGCCTGGAGAAATGGAGATAATATTGTTTAAAAGACCTGTTTGGGGGTCCTGGAGGATCTTGGATTATAGTGCAGAGGAGAGATGTAAACAAACTATTACAAAATGATGCAACAAGGAATGAAATGAATATTTTCCCAGGGATTAAGAGAGCACCAAAGTGGAAATGAAGATTTGTATCTGCTTTGGTCGTCATTATATTCCAGCACCTGGAAAACTAAGACCTGTGGCACTTGGTGAACGTATGACAAAAGTATGGACGAATAGATGGATACACAGATGGATGGAAGGGTCAAGGATGGCTTCTTAGAAGAAAAATCAATTCTTTGGTGGACTGAAGACTATAAAGGTATACATGAAAGAGATACTTCCACGTGGATGGCATGGTATAGAGAAATAAAAGAGCTTTAGCTTGCTCAGGGCACAGATAAGTAGATCAGCATGATGGAGAAGAGTGTTTAGCGAAATGCCAGGGAATGAGATTACAGATGTTAAAAGAAACTAGAACATGAAGAACATGAAAGGCTTTTCATACATCACCAAGAAATGTGGTCTTGGTGAGTAATAAAAAATACTAAAGACTTTAAGTAAGAAATTGACGTGATCTGATTTGCCAGGTCATAAGTGGGACAGAGCTACAGGGAAGCAAAGCATTTGAGAGTTGTAGCCGCAGAGTGGTTGAAATTACCACTCTGGAATTCAGATTGATAAAATATACACTTTCTCCTTTTAGAATTACTCAGGGATTCCAATAACCTTGAGAGGAAGGATAGCATAGTGGCTAAGATCAATCATACTGGACCCAGACTGCATAGGCTTAAACCCTAGCTCTGCCACTTGCCAGCTGTGTGATCTTGGATGGGTTGCTGAGCCTCTCTGGGCATCAATTTCTTCAACGGAAAATGAGGATGACAATAGTAGTGCTTGTGTTGTAAAGTTGATCGTTATGAGGATTAAACAAGTTAGTCTGTAAAGTGCTTGGAAAAGTGGCAATAGAGTTTGTTAAATTTGTTAAATTAAAACCATATATATTGATTCACAACTATTTTGTCTACAATATGCATATACGTTTTAACTTTGTTTTCATTTCTGTAAAACTACACATATATGTTCTTTACTTTCTGTGTATTGAAAGTTTTATTTAATTTTTACCCTAAGCTAATTCTAAAATGGGTTGTGGGATAAACCAACAGTAGAACTTACAAACATTTAAATGCTCAAGATCATATTAAATACGGCCTTCCACACTGAGCATGTAAAAGATCCAGAGAGAATTTGTGAGAATGATCTTGAAGAAAGTGCTATTGGTATGCAGTGAGCCACTCACCACCACCCAGGAGAAGAAATGGGGTGAGTGACCTCCTTCACCTCAACTTCCTCAGGACCAATCAGAGAGTTTCCACTGTTTTCCCAGCAGTTGAGGGATTTCACTCACTTCTTGAGTTTCAATCCTTCCTGAGAATTGCAAAAGGCAGAAGACAGGCTGGCCAATTCTTCCAGGGGCAGAAGTGAGAAAAGGGGTTTTGCATAACGCTCAAAAAACGTACCATAGCAAAGTAAGTATGACTGCTCCCCAGGGTCAGGACAGGGACCACAGTTAAGAAAGGGTCTCATGGAGGCATGCTGGGGAACAGGCCTCTGCAGAGGGAAGCTCAAGTTTCCTAGGTACTGTGGAAGGAGAGAAAATGAGAAGCCAGAGGAGTGTCCCTTATCTGCATCTAGGGAATTGCCAGTAAAAGATCTCCAGCAACGGGGAAAGATCCCATCTCTAAGTCAAAATGTGTTTTTGAACCTAGACCTGACTCAGACCTAACATGAAGATGGCTTATGAGAGCAAGCACTTTCTCATCCCCCTACATCTCTTTGCTCCCCACTTTCCAATCTCAGGGCCATTGGACCAGAAGTCAGGGTTAGTGAGTTGGGGAAGAGAATCAAAGCAGGAGGTAGTCCATGTCCCCCAACCCACTCCAGCAGAAGTTGGAAGCATTATTGGACATTTTAAGTACCAAAATGAGACAATTTTTTGACTTAAAGTGATCTTAATCTTTGGCATGTGTTCTACAAAGTCCTATAACTGCTTTTTTTGGTGCATAGGCAGGGGGAAATCTAGCTCACTGAGCACCACACCAGTGAGAAAAGGAAATAAATGTGCTCTGTGAATTGCATCCTACAAATTGTACTTGTTCTGGGTACTGGTTATAACTTTTTAATTCTGCCTTCTGTTTTATCCATTTGCATATTTTACTCCAGACGAAATAACTCGCTCTATCTGCCACTCAGTAATTTTATTTCCAGCCCTTTCCTCATGCCTTCTCTTCCAACTGACATGAAAGCACTCATCACATTCAGGACTTCTAACAAACCCCCCTTATATTCTTGTGATGCCAACAAACCCTTTGATCAGTGCTTCTCAACCTTCCATCTTGGATGAATTTCAGAGAGTCTTTGAATCCCTGAAATTTTCTCCCAGTATTTGGATGAATGTGTGCATGTACTTTTTTTTTTTTTTTTTTTTGGTGGCAGAATTTATAGCTTATACCAGATTCTCAAAAGAGGACTAGGAGAAAAAAGTAAAGAAAAATCTGTCTTTATTCCTTCCTCTCCTATAGCTGAAATAAATTAAAAATATGCCTGTCCAGGTGTGCACAAAATTATGAAGGAGGTGAAGTTTTCTTCTCTGAACTTACTATCCCTAGGGCTCTTTGGTCTTTCCTTCCACCTTTTGACCCTCTAGTGATAGACAATACTAGTATCAGGCATATATTCCTTAAGTTACTGATGTACCTCTCCCCAGAAATTCTCATTTAAGCACTTCGCCTCATAAATCAATTTCAAGATGTGGTAAACTTGGGGGGAAACTTCCTTGGTTACTAGTGGAGATTTCTTAACCCCTTAAACTGCGTTATGTAGACCGTGCCTAAGGCAATCTATAGAATATATTTGTTTTCAGGTGTTATTATAAATATACACATACATTAAGATTTTTAAAAGTATGCATGTTCTTCATTTCTTCAAGAGTCATACATGGTGTTTATTACAGAGGAGCTGAGTAAATGCTTGACTATGAGGATGCTGGTTGGTTTCTAGAAATTGAACATAATGAGTGCCGGTGGTGGTCTGATTTTCAATGATAATGTCTCTGTCCATTTCTCTATCTCTCTAGACTCTTTTTTGAGTTGTTATTCCGAAACTTTCATTCATTTGCTTTTTCCTTCAGCCCTTATTTATGATTTTGTTTTTCAGAGTTGGAGCAGTTATCCTTGGTCGTATTTGATTGTGAGTCAAAATGATAACAATTCAAGTTGCTTCAAGCTCCAATTTATGACTATTTTCCACCACTGGCAAATAAAAGAGGTGATCTCCGCCTCGTTTAATAAACAGCAGCTAAATCGATTAGGTTCAATTCATAATTTTACATAAATGCCAATAAATATCTATTTATAAGAGGGAGAGCGTCTGGAGGGAAGAGAGTTGACAAATATAAGTGGTTATTTATAGATTTCCAGATGTTTTCCTGACTCTCTATGTCCTACTCATAGAGTGTAAAATTATCCTGTGGAGATAGTCCACTTTCCAGAAGCACAGTTCCTCCTCCCATGGAGAAATATGTCTCTTCTGCTCCAGTGAAGATTCCTTTCAAACCCACAAATAGACCTCTCACACTGATAAGGTCTGGAGAAAATGAAGAAAAGAAACTTCAGGTGGAAGTAGAGAAAAAAGTTCTCTTTGAAGTATAATCAAATTTTGAGCCCCAAATTTAACTAGCAGGAAGTGTCCTTTGATCTGTCAAATCAATGTTTAAAAAAAGATAATTTGAGTAAGTGCAGTAATTAGTATCTTACCACTAGCCAAGTGATAGAATTGACAGGATTGGTTCTGGACATAGGCTGAGCAAATAAAAGTGGTAAAATTAAGGTTTTCAAGCTGACTTGATGTTGCATAGGACTTGTATACTTAAGAAGTACATCTACTGAGGTGTGTGGCACGGAGATGGTTAGGCTCTGTGTTTGTTCCTGAAGGCCCCTCTGCCTTCTTAGTTGGTATATACCTTTCACGTGGCTCTTGGGAGCAGCCCTTAGCACAAATCCTGACTCCTCCCTCCCTGGCCTCTAGGCTGACAATCTTTTTAATACTTTCTGGATGCTTGAGATTTGGGCTGTATTTTTTACTGTCCACATGGTATTTTTGTATATGGTGTGGTTAAGATTCGAGGTTGACTTTCTCCCATAAGGATACCTAGTCGTTCAACCATATTTGTTAAAAAGAGAGGCTTCTCTTTTTTTCTGAAAAGAATACACGTTTTGCTTTTAGTAACAATAACACATGTCCTTTGCACAGAATTCAAAATTATAGAGTGAATGTTTCCCTAAAATCTCTCTTGCAAGAGACAACCACACCACTATTAATGTTTATCATATATTTTATAAGATTGCATTATTTATATATTGATTTATATAATGGGTATATTTATATTCATGCACACACACACAAATACAAGAAAATATAGCCAAGTGGTTAAAAGTATGGACTCTAGAGACAAACTGCCTGGGTTCAAATCTCATCTGTAAACTTTTAAGTAATTTAGCCTGTCTGAGCTTCTCTTTTCCTATCTGTAATTGAGAAAATACTTCATATGGTTGCTTTTAGTATCAATTTAGAAAGACACCTAGGAAAATGCCTAATACATAGTAGGCAATGTGTTAATATTAGTCATTATTTTTTTTTTTTTTTAAATAATCCTTAGGAATCTTTTTTTTTTTTTTAAAGGATTTTCTTATTTATTTATTTATTTATTTATTTATTTATTTTTGGCTGTGTTGGGTCCTCGGTTCGTGCGAGGGCTTTCTCCAGTTGCGGCAAGCGGGGGCCACTCTTCATCGCGGTGCGGGGACCGCCCTTCATCGCGGTGCGCGGGCCTTTCTCTATCGCGGCCCCTCCCGTCGCGGGGCACAGGCTCCAGACGCGCAGGCTCAGCAATTGTGGCTCACGGGCCCAGCTGCTCCGTGGCATGTGGGATCTTCCCAGACCAGGGCTCGAACCCGTGTCCCCTGCATTAGCAGGCAGACTCTCAACCACTGCGCCACCAGGGAAGCCCCCAATATTAGTCATTATTATACTATAAAATGTAACTGTTTTGTCACATATCAATAATTCATAGATCTCTCCCCATAATATTTTCGAGAGGGTTTTTTTAAAAAAAATACCTATTCTGTTCTATTTGATTCTTTATTCTACTCCATCCTATTCTATTCTGTTTAACAAGCCTATTCCATATTCTATTGAATTTCCATATTTAGAATTTAGATACAGCATTAAGACCAACACCATATTGTTTTAATTACTGTGCCTTTTTTTTTTTTACTATGTTTTAATACTGTGGAAGTCATATTTATCCATGCATTCGTGAAACTAGTAATTACTGTGTGCTTACTTTCTGTTTAGATTTTCTTTACACTGCAGATACACTGATGAGCAAAGGAAAAAATAATTTTAAGGTTCCTGATTGTTTTTATTGATATATTTTTCCATCGGACATTTTAAAACAATTTACAATTGTACACAGCAGAAATTATATTAAAAGTATAGATTACTTTGACGGTGTATTGACATCTTTACACTACTGCTCAGGAACATTCTGTCTCTCTGCTTTCCATCTCTACTTTCAGATTTGTTTCCATGAAGTTATCCACTGTGTGTCCCTTTTTAAAAAAAATTTTTTTTTATTGGCATAAAATTGCTTTACACTGTTGTGTTAGTTTCTGCTGTACAATGAAGCGAACCAGCTGTATTTATACCTATATACCCTCCCTCTCGGACCTCCCCCCATCCCACCCATCTGGGTCGTCACAGAGCACCGAGCTGAGCTCCCCATGCTATACAGCAGGTTCCCACTAGCTATCTATTTTACACATATCCGCTGTGTATCCTTAATTCTTTTTACTCTTCTCCACATTGCTAGTTATTTAATTTTTCTTTATCACAATGTTTTATATTTCTGTTCAGTTTTGTTTCTGCTTTGGTCACACTTGTCAGTGATTCCTCTATTTTCAAGGAGGCTGTGACATTTTTACAACACCTGTTTTTTAAAGTTTAGGCAACCTAACATATTACTCCTTTCCTTTGAAACTATTTTCATCATTTCTCTTTTTAGTGATTACTTCTCCAGTCAAGGATTGGGTAAATATTCATTAATATTTTCTTCAGGAATGAAAATAAATTTTAAAAGTTTATTATGAAAAATATATACCAGGATTAAGTTTCTAAATATTTCAACTACATGTTATTTGAAAGAAACACCTAAAACAAAATGCTTCATAAGTTTAAAAAGAAAAGGGATAAAAAAGGTATGTTTAAAAAAAGTTAGTAGTAATAGTAACAAAAGAGAATTTGATGCAAAATGAAATACATTAAATAGGACAAAAAGAATAATTTTATGTCAATAAAAGCTTACAGGTCACAATAATAGTAAAATTATTGTAAACTTGGATGCAACAAATAACATTGCATTTGTGGGAAAAACTATAACAACTATAAAAGAAATGGGTAAAAACACAATATAGGCAAATGATTTCAGCATGGCATTCTCAGTATATGAGAAATCATGGGAAAAAATTATAAATAATTTATCAAAAATCCTATATTTAATCATAAAAGAATCGTAAGAAATTCTAAAAAGTACAATTTTTTTCAGACTAAGTTCTAACTACAGTACAAAAATATCTAGAAATTAATAGCAAATGTTTAAATTTAAAACAAATCAACTGAAGATTCAAAAACCCTCCTAAAAACTAGTGAGTCAGAGGAAATTCAAGTGATAATTACGTAATATTTTGGAAATGAGAATACTTTACGTGAAAATATAAAAGGTATAGACAAACTCACAAAGAGTTAAATTCTTACACTTGAAAATTTCATAATTTAAAGGAAGAAAAAGGGAATAACTGCAAAAGACTTTGTAATGAACTAGGCGATCTTCAAAATGCCTACCATGCCCATAGCCTCTTGTGAGGTGAACTACCGGCTCACAAGCCCTTCACAGTACACAGTGGTATCCTGTACTATATATCCTCCCTCCAGATAGGGCCAACTGGACCATGGGTCAACTTGTGATCCAAGAGTTACTCATCCTTAGTCCAGACAGTGACCAGAAGAAATCTTCTATGAAAAGATGAGCGGGGCAATGAAATGAAACTTCTTCAGGTACCTGAGCAGCCCAAGATGCAATACACCTCTGCCATGATACCTCCTGGTAGATATGGTCTCTCAGTGGCTAAGAGAAAAGCTGATGATCCTATGTGTTGGGATGTGGGTAGAGACGGATTGGGTACAAAGGTTCTCCTAGAGCTGACTGGCTCAGAAAAATTGAAATTGAGCAATTATGGGGTAGCTGTTTGCTTTTCACCTCCGTGTTTCTCCTAATCACCATTTCCAATAATTAGCAGCAGACCATGAGGGGCCAAAGTCCTTTCCTATCGCAGTAGTGACCATTCAGGTGTTTCTTATTGAGAGAGCAAAATACATGCTATATTATCTAAGAATCTCAATACATGCCTCTCAAGGATATACTATAAATGCAAGTTCTTCTGGCCCATGAAAGGAAAAGGACCTCACATATGATCTTCCTTTAACTTAAGGTGCTATTGTTAGTTTCTGCTTTCATCTGCCTTCAGTAGTGTCTAATGGAAGTTTGGAAGAAAGCATACCACACTAATCTACTGCAATACAAAAAATGCATTTAGTTATTCATTCTCTGTTTCATTTATTCATTTGCTTGTTTATTTTCAAAAATGTATATAATGCAAAAGGAATGAAGTTAATTTTTTTGGCAAAAGGAATAAATGCACAAAAAATGAATAAAACTAGAGGTGAGGTAGACAGAAGAAAATATATACTGTACAGTCCTGTGCAATTGCTAAAGGTAAGCTGAAAATTTATCTCTTTGTTCCATCAGCCAGACAAAGAGGGAAATAAAATCAGTTATAAAATTTGTAACGTTTTCAAAATTCAAATAAACTTCTTATTGAGGATAATCTGTGTTTTTTCCTTATATCGACTTGTTTTCTTATCATGTATGAAAACATCTTCCTAGTAAGCTCCCCTTAGCTACAGGTGCAAACACTGTACAATGTTAGTGAACAACAGGTTGTAAAATGATGAGAATTTTATTCTTATGACTTACTTCAGTTTGTGCTAATGGCATAACATGAAAGAGCAGTTCAATAGAAATAATTCTCAAAGGGGCAGAAAACAGAACGCATTTTAATATCTCAGTAAAATCACGTATGTTTACAAGATTTCAATTTCTCCAGTTTAAGTTGGGAATAAGTATTCTATCAACTCACTTCAGTTGTACTGATGGCTTCAACATATAAAGGGTAATTAATTAGCTTATGTAATCAAATTGCAGGTGGGGTCTTCCTCTCTTCCTACCAAGTTTATCTCAGCCTCTCTCTGCACGCTGATTTCATTATCAGAGAGCACTTTATGTCACACTGTGGAGACATGGCCATGGCCATCAGCAACTCTAGACTTACTTGGTAACCACTTACTGACCTGTCCACCATGCACACACTTGATACTAAAAATAAAACTCCAAGGAAGGACATTGGCTTGGGTCACATGACCAACCCTTAACAATTGCTAAACCAGAGAGTCAGAGGCATAAAAACAATTGGGTTATTTGGAACAGTTGTCTAGGGATGGAAAAAGAAAGCAGTTCTCCAAAGGGAGAGATGGGGTTGGTAAAGACATGGCCACTGGAAGAAGCAGTGTGAGTACCAATTTAATTGGTGCCTAATAATGATATCTACTGAGAATTAAATATGAGAATGTGCGGTGCAAATAATAAAGTGAATATATAAAATCCCAAACACTATTTTTTCCAATGTGAAATTCTTGGAAATTTAAATTTAAATTTTCAAAAAGATTTCAGAGAAGAGAAGAAGACTGCTTTTCCTGAGAAAAAACAAAGCTGCTTTTCTACAAATCCTTGTGACTTGAGAGCAAATCACCAGCTGTTAAAAGTCTGAAAATGAAGGACCCCCCAGGAGTCTACTCTGGCCCAACAGGAAGATGGTGACTCAGTGACTCTCCTCCTAGACGAGTACACCACTGTCTGCTTTGCAGTCCTCCTGAAACTCTAGGAATGATATAAACATAATACCAATGACAACAACGCTTACTGAGGAAATATTTGTGTGTACAAGTTACTATTCTTTGTAATTAAATGTCTTCAAAAATCGTTTCCTAAGAGTTCTAAGAAGAGTTTGGTCATTACCCTCCCATTTCCAATGCAGCAATTTTCCCACAGGTGCTATGAGAGAGGAAATATGCCTGTAAACGTAATTTTCTAAACAATGCTCTGAAGGACATCAAGGCAAGGGCATACTTAGCAAAAGTGTATCATGCCTTATAATGTGAAGCTGAAATTTTGGCCATATTTTCAAGATGGTTTAATAGAAAAAGAGCTATAGCCTTATAGAGTGCAGAAGAACATATTGAAGTTTCCTTCTCTCTCCTTCTCCAATAAGAAAGAAAAACTCCAACCTGATGGAACACTTAAATATGAAAACAGACTTTTAAAATTGAGCTTTCTTCTTAGTTTACCTGCTAATGAAAAGAGGTAAGCATAGGTACCACGATTTATGTGTAGCTGATAACTAAAATTTTCATGTAAATGGTGGACTTACATATCTAGTAAATATGATTTTTTACTTAATTTTTACTGGAGTATAGTTGCTTTACAATGTTGCATTAGTTTCTGTTGTACAGCAAAGTGAGTCAGTTATACGTATACATATATCCACTCTCTTTTAGATTTCCTTCCCATTTTGATCACCATAGACCATTGAGTAGAGTTTCCTGTGCTATACAGTATGTTCTCATTTGTTATCTATTTTATACGTAGTAGTGTATGTATGTCAATCCCAATCTCCCAATTCGTCCCACCCCGCCTTTCCCCCCTTGGTGTCCATATGATTGTTCTCGACATCTGTGACTCTGTTTCTGCTTTGCAAATAAATTCATCTGTGCCATTTTTCTAGATTCCACATAAATATTCTGCCATTTATTTCTTCTTTTCTGCCTTTTTCCTTTGGAGCAAATTCGTTTCCAATTACCAGAGGCATATTTAAGCACATACAATTAATCTATATATAGTTTGCATGACAGTTATGAGAGTTCTCACTCTGGAGAAATTTAAATGCTAAGGCTAATTGTCAGACTTAGAAGAAACGTCTCTATTTCAGTTGTCCTTGAAATATTAGTCTTTATTTTTAATGATTAATGAGATTTTTATTGAAAAGAAAGGATGATGGGTGTTTTAGGGAAGGAAATTCCATACAAAGGCACAGAAATATGACAGGGTAGGTTGAACTCCAGGAGCCAAATGGGGATGGTAATATCAGAGTCCCCGTTTGGTGGAAAGGTGCCCAGGAATCACCCTGTTTAATACCCAGCGCCCCCCAGCTCCGGGGTGCTCTGGGAGAAATGATTATAAATTTGTACCAAAACACAGTGATTAGTAAACCTTAGTGCAAATAGTGCCAGCTGAAGAATTAACATAATTTGAGCCAAGCTATTGTGCTTTCCTGTGAGAACCAGCAAAATTCAAGACTTCCCCTTACATTCCAACCAGGCAACTTCCTCTTGCCTATTAATAAATGTGCAATAACCTGAATGCTCACAAAACCACATATCAATATTGAGATAAGGAACCTTCTGAATTTGTAGCCTAAAGTGTCTACAGTTGCACCTTTAAAGATGAGGCTTCAAAACTTTTTTTCCCCCTTCTTTAGTTATCACTATGGAACAGGAACTTTTGCTGAGTTAAAGGCACTGTCTGTGACTGCATCCCATCAGTCATATCAGCACCTGCCTCATCCGATGTCAACACAGGATTCTGCTCTTCTTCCTCGACCTCCTTCATCTGCTCCAGAGTTTCAGCCAACAATCAAGAACACACCACAGTTCTTGGCAACCCCAGGGCCCAGATGCTGAACAATTTTTAACAGTTAACTCATTACTAATGGTATTCTCCTACCAATGCTTTTGAAGCAATCTGTGACCATGAAATCTGCTCAAGGGATAGTTACTGTCTTACTAAGTTCAAATAGTTGCAGCAGAAATAACTTTGTGCAGGAAGAGTTGTGATCACCCTGATTATTGTGTATACATCATATACACAATAGATTCTTATTCAGTGTTTTTTTTTACAAACAGGTGATTCTTTCTCAAGTATATGTGCCAGAAGCACTCATATTATAAGTGATGTTTTGCTTCTTGGGAGAAATAAGTAATTTCTCCAGAACTGAAACTTCTTCAGAACAGCAAGTAAAAAGCAATAAAGTTTTTGAGGTATATTTCCTTATTTGTTTATTTTTCTAACTGGGTTTACAATGCTACCTTAAACGACTGAATTAAAATGTTTTATACTTCAATAATACCTTCGTTTA
Source organism: Balaenoptera acutorostrata (assembly GCF_949987535.1). Lineage (NCBI taxonomy): Eukaryota > Metazoa > Chordata > Mammalia > Artiodactyla > Balaenopteridae > Balaenoptera > Balaenoptera acutorostrata. The sequence continues at coordinate 30,183,209 of NC_080081.1, read as the reverse complement.
AAAGACCTTAAATTAGAAACGTATCGTGTTCTGACAAACTACAGAGGCAGAGTGGCAAAAGTAAATGATTACTGCCTCTGAAAGGCAAACTGAGGTAAAGGGAGAATTTGATTAGTGCTACGCATTGAATTGAAGCCCTCTTCATAAATACTGGAATTAGACATTTTATCCTCTTACCTAAGATGACATGTACCCTCGTAACTCCTGGTAACTCAGGGCAGCCTCTTTCCCTTCGGTGTCTGCATGTAGCCTCAGAATTCTCCAGGACACAGCTACCTGGGCACCTAGGCAGCCCTAGCCAGCCCCAGGGAGCTGGCTTACTGATACCTACTTGTTATCCCTGCCTCACTGTGTGTGTGTCCAGAAGGAGAGCGCCAGCTGTTTCATTTCTCCAGACACTTGGTTGTGGTTGACCACTAGATACACATATTTATTGACCCTCGTCCATAACGTTCATCTTTAAATTGATTTGAGGGATCTACAAGCAGTTGAATTGCTGCAACTGTCTGATATAACCTGAATGGTTTATTCCAAATGCCTCTGTGACCAAGATCAAAACGGGACTGAGAACTTTTTTCTTCTGTTGTGACTTAAAACATTTAATGCTTTGAGTAGTGGGTCTTAGGAGACTCTTTGTAGTTACTCCTTTCTTTCTTCTTTTTTTTTTTTTTACAATTGTCAATGTTCCAGAAATGATAGAGCAGGCCATTGGGTGAGTTCTACGAATACAAGACCATGAATTTGATAAACTTCCTCAGCTGCATAGTTCATCAGAGTAGCTTCTGCCTCCCTCTTCCATCCTTTTCCCAATTTAGCATAATCAATATTTTTAATAGTGAGTCTGTGAGTGAATAACTCTACAGAGTTTTTACTGTAAAATACTGGGCTATAGAATTATGGTCTAAGGCATAATCTCCAGGACCAGACTACCTGTATCTGAATTCTGCCTGTCACTTAACAGCTGTGTAACCTTGGACAAGTTACTTAATCTCTCCGTGTTAAATGGAGAGAATACTAGTTACATGTTGTTGGGTTGTTCTGAGAATTAACTGTATTAATATGTATAAAGAGCTTCAAATAGCCTGGCACACAGTAAGCACTACATAAGTGCTAGCTATTATTTTTCTGCACCTATACACTGCCCACTTAATTATAGCCATTTCACCAGGAAACATTGAACATAAGGAACGGTTGATCACACTCAATGAGAATGTGAAAATTGATCAAGATAAATGCATCCCCACTTCCAAAAAAAAAAAAACCTATTTAGTGATAGTGCATTACCGTTATTTACAAAAGTTTCACATCTGCATTTATATTTGATGAAGACAGAATTTGACAAGTGGGAATTAAAACAAACTCTTTGAAACATTTATCCTCGTGGGAGAATTTTTTGTAAACAATTCTAACTTTTAAATCTGGTGATAGAAAAGTTGATATTTTCTCCTTTTTTAGGATGCATCAGGTTTTTGTATCTATACAAATTATCATATATTTGCATCATCTTTGTGTATGTCACAATACTCATCATTTTTTCAATAGAATAAGTATTCATCATATTTTTGAAACTAAATTGTTTTCATTTAAAATTTTTAATTTAACTGAATAGTTTTTGAAGAAATTATAGTCTGAATTTCTGATTTATGTAGCCTAGCCTCTTGAGAAAGTCATAAAAAGAAATTCATAGAAAGAGCGACATCAAATTAGGAGGTGAAGTAATGCTGTCTTTTTGAAATATACATAATCCACAACTGAAAGAAGTTTTAATGTTACAATACCTGAATTAAAATAATACATATCATCCAGTCAGCATTTAGGAAAACTAGTTCACTTCACAACTACTTATAATCCTCTGAGGGAATTAGTGACCCTATTTGATTTTCGAAATAGCCCTTGACCTAAATCCACTTTTTTAAACTACACAATTTGAAAATGGGACATTGGGCTTCCCTGGTGGCGCAGTGGTTGAGAATCTGCCTGCTAATGCAGGAGACACGGGTTCGAGCCCTGGTCTGGGAAGATCCCACATGCCACGGAGCAGCTGGGCCCGTGAGCCACAGCTGCTGAGCCTGCGCGTCTGGAGCCTGTGCCCCGCAACGGGAGGGGCCGCGATAGTGAAAGGCCCGCGCACCGCGATGAAGAGCGGTCCCCGCACCGCGATGAAGAGTGGCCCCCACTTGCCGCAACTAGAGAAAGCCCTCGCACGAACCGAAGACCCAGCACAGCCAAAAATAAATAAATAAATAAATAAATAAATAATAAATAAAATTAAAAAAAAAAAAAAAAAGAAAATGGGACATTGTGAACAAAAAGAGTTAGCATTAGAACTATTTTCTAAAGGAAAATTAAACCCCCAAAACATTGATTTTTTCCCCTCATGTGCCAATTCTTCAAAATTTAAGATGCCTTGACTTAAAGAAAAACATACAACATAATAGTTGTGAGTTTAAGTTTTATTCAAGGACTTACTGAGGACTATAGCCTGGGAGAAAGCCAGTCAGTGGCTCTGAGGAAACTGCTCCAAAGAGAGAGATAGGGGAGAAGCCAGTTAATGTATGACTTTTTTGGCTAGGAAATACATGCAGTCAATCATACCCCGTGGTAAAAGATTGCTTTTGATCACAAAGAACAGAGATCTGAAGTTAATGGTTTTAGTGCTATGCTGTGCAAGAATCTGGGATCATTGAAGTTCTTCCTGAGATCTACATTTAACTCTCTAAGGATCTATCTAAGTACAGAGTACCTCATCCTGTTTTTCATCCTGAATTCCTCTCAGCATGCACTGTCCACAGGCAACCTCAGCGGGTTACAACTTTCGGGCAACCTCAGCGGGTTACAGCTTTAACTCTTGCAGAACTGGGTGGTGAGCCATGCTCTTTATTTTTCCTTGTTCCTAGTCCTTTATTTTCTACTACATTTACCAGTTAAAATGAACTCCATTGGTTTTGGTAAATGTAATGTCAAACTTAAATTATACAAGCATATCTATTTGGGCCATTTAAGACATATATATATACACAAACATATTTTTCCCTGAAAGCAGGAAATAAACCCGCCATATGAAAGGTTCACTCTGCAGATAAGGAATTCAGCCTGAGAAGCCTCTATACACAAATCTTGTTACTTCTTTAAATTACTACCCCAAACCCACATTCTGTTTAGATTCTTCACTAACCGAGCACCCAAAAACTAAGGTTCTTTGTCCTGTCAATTCCTCCCAAATTTATTATTTTCTTTGTCTAAAAAGTATAAAAGCTGCCTGCTTTGGCCACTTCGTAGGACACATTTCTATGCCACCTCCATGTGCATGAATTAAAATTTGTTTCTTTTTCTCCTGTTAATCTGTCTTGCATTGATTTTATTATTAGTCCAGCCACAAGAACTTAAGAGGGGTAAAGGAGGAAATTTTCCCCTTCCTGACAACACCAAAGAATTTGCATTCATTCATTTTCCGGCTACTATTAGGGTCATTGTTTTGCAAACTTGAGGTGGAAAAACAGCAGGACAACCAATTATTTTTCAAATGAAAAGTGATTCATTAAATTAATATAGCATAAAAAAAGAATTTAAGTACAAAGTAGATTTTTACAAAGATGCCATATACATTTAAAGGCGAAACACCAAGTCATTTAAAGATTTATGACAAAGAAGAAAAATTGTCTCTTTAATAAACTGCTCATAGATTTTCATACTTAAAATTAGGTTTCAAAGGCTTTGCATTTAGGTAGAATATGATGGTTCTTTTTCCAGTAGCCTTAAAGAGAAGTAACTGGCAATTCCTTGGTTGTCCTTAATGTCTCTATTCCTCAATAGCCACAGTTAATTGGGTGTTCTTCTCTCTACAAATTTATTCTAAACTAGAAAACATTTACATGGAACCCAACTTCTTCCAATTTGACTTCACCTTCTTTAAGTCCTGTCAAATCACACTGTTGCCAAGATGCAGCTGTTTTTGTAATATTGTTTACAAGCTGGCCTTTCTTCCCACCTTGCCCCATCTTTAAATTGTATTGTCACACCATTAAAAATTTAAAATATCAAGAGATCTGTCCATGCTAGCTCAGCACTTTTTGGAACTCCCTCCTACTCTTTTTTTTTTTTTTTTTTTTAATTTTATAGCTACTTTATTTATTTATTTATTTATTTTTGGCTGTGTTGGGTCTTCGGTTCGTGCGAGGGCTTTCTCTAGTTGCGGCAAGTGGGGGCCACTCTTCATCGCGGTGTGGGGACCGCTCTTCATCGCGGTGCGCGGGCCTTTCACTATTGCGGCCCCTCCCGTTGCGGGGCACAGGCTCCAGACGCGCAGGCTCAGTAGTTGTGGCTCACGGGCCCAGCTGCTCCGTGGCATGTGGGATCTTCCCAGACCAGGGCTCGAACCCGTGTCCCCTGCATTAGCAGGCAGATTCTCAACCACTGCGCCACCAGGGAAGCCCCCCCTCCGACTCTTGATTTAGATTTCTTGGGCTCTTAATATAAAAAGTACCTGCTGCTACATTCCAGGATCTCAGGAAGATTCTCCAAGATCTTCATCTCTTTCTATTCAGAAGCCCGTGGGGCTGGTCTGATGATCCTTGTCTCTGTACTATTGCCTCCTGCTTGATTCTGTCTCTACCCACTTATGCTTCAGCTCCCACTCTCCCTCATCTCAGCTTCCATATTGTGATATTATGATTTATAATAAATATATATATTTGGTCACTCAGATGAACAAAATATATTTCTCACTTATATTTGGTCTTCCTCCGCAGTTCCTGGCTCGCAGTTCCTGGCTCACATTTCCCAAAACCCTTGGAATTTCCTAAGCAATAAAGTCAATGGGAGCCTCTTTTTTAAATGATATTTGGTTTTTTGTCTACAACTCCTGGAAATACCTCAGAGCCATAAAGGTGAAATGGATATCTTATTATTCATAACAAGCCCTTTCCATCACAACTGGCTTTATGTTAATGAAGGTGACTTTTACAAAGTACCTAAGGATGGGGGCTGGTTGCCAGGGGAACCAACTGAATAGTGGTTTGAAACTTTCAGTCACACCCCCTGATTTCCTGGGAGAGGAGAGAGGCTAAAGCTTGAATCGTTCACCAGTGATCAATGAGTTAATCATGCCTAAGTAATGAAGTCTCCATAAAAACCCGAAAGGAGGGGATTTGGAGAGCTCCCAGGTCAAGGAAACTGAACACTTCTACAAGCCACCTTGCCAAGTCCTAAGCTGCATGAGGACAGAGGCTCCTATGTTCGGGACCTCACCAAAAGTATCTCTTCATCTGGCTGTGGATTCATATCCTCTGTAATAAACTGGTAATCTAGTGAGGAAATAGGTTTCCTGAGTTCTATGAGCTATTCTAGCAAAGTAATTGAACCCAAAGAGGGAGTCGTGAAAACTTCTGATCTAAGCCTGTCAGTTAGATGTACAGGTAACAGTCTGGACTTGTAATTGGTATCTTGAGTTGGAGGGGGTTGTTAGAATCTCCAATCTATAGTCAGTTAGTCAGAAGCACAGGTAACCTGGGCTTGCAATTGGTGGATGAAATAGAGGGTGGTCTTGTGGGACTGGACCTGTTACCTATAGAATCTGATTCTATCTCCAGGTAGATAATGTCAGAATTGAATTGAATTCTTGGACATGCTGCAGGTATCCAAGAATTGCTTGTTAGTGTGGGGAAGGCTCCACACACACACGTTGGAATTGGGTCCAGGAACTTAGTTAACACACATACCTTGGATTAACATTTCCTGAGTTTTGGGGGATCAGACAAGGTAAATCAGGTTGTTTCTTGACCTTTCCATAGTAAGCTTAGGAGTCAGCTTTCTTGGTTCTGCTGAATTAACTAATGCTTTTTAGAGAATTTTCCGTTTCCCTTTCCTGTTCTTTCTCTCCTCTCCCATTACCTCATTGTGTTAGTTTTCGAGGGCTGTCATAACAAAGTACCACGAACAGGGTGGCTTAAAACACCAGAAAAGTATTCTGTCACACTTCCCAGATCAAGGTGTTGACAGCGGCATTCTCCCACGGAAGCCTCTAGGGGAGGGTCTTTCCTTGCCTCTTTCAGCTGCTGGTAATCCCAGGCATTCCTTGGTTTATAGTGTATCACTCCAATCTCGGTCTCTATGCGAGTGTCTTCACATGGCCCTCTTCCCTCCATGTTTCTGACTTCCTATAAGAATACCAGTCATATTGGATGAAGGGCCCACCTTACCCCAGTATGACCTCATGTTAACTAATTACATTTGCAATGACCCTATTTCCAAATGAGGTTGTATTATAAGCTACTGGGGATTAGGACTTCAACATCTTTTTTTGGAGGACACAATTCAATCCATAACGGTTATCCTAATCTGTTCATGCTTTCCAAAAAAAGTTCTTTACTCTAGGTTTAGTGCAGCTTCAGAGGAAAGCAAAAGTCTTATCTGACCCAAGAGTCTTATGACCTCTTGATAGTTTGACTGAATAATAGCAGTGTTCTCTTGAACTCTGAGCCCATAAACTAAAAATTTATAGCTTTTTATTGAATTCCAGTCTCCTGAATGTCTTCTCCCTACTTCCACCTATAATATCAGCCCTCCAGATATTGCTAGTTCCACCTAATTGTTGTGGGCAATTGGATTTCATTTCATTGATGTTGAATATGTACTTATACAGAGCGGAATAACAACATAGCAGAGTGAAAAGGTATTTTTCAAACTTAGTTTGTCACTACTCTTTGCAAAAAAATGTTTGAGATAGCAATAATGTAGCATAGAGTCCAAGTTTTCAGAGAAAAGATACTTTTAAAATAATGCAATCAAATTTTGATATAGCAAACTACTGACTTAAATTCCATTCTTGTTGCATGCTCTTCTCTTAGTCTAGTTATGAAGACTATTATTTAAGTGGTGATATATACAACAGAGTCATGGGAAAGTCATGACTTTAGTCTGAGTCACTAAAGTGCTCAGATTATAAAGAGGATTTAATATCAAAGATAAGTGATAGAAGAGATATTTAAGCACATCATAAATATAAAGGCTGCTACTGATAAGCCTCTTCCTCAATGGCTTTATTCCAATGTATCACCATATTAATAAAATACATGATATTATCTGCACACTGATTATTACTAGGAGACTAGTATTTCAAACTAATATCTTATTATTGTCATTAATGAATCGCCTAGCTAGAGTAGGAGCACGTAAGTAAATTAACTTAAGGAGGTAAGGCTATAGTTGAAGAACAGACTTGCATCTGACTTATCACTTCCTAACTGGGTGACATTTGGGAAGATATTTTACATTTGTTATAAATATTAGATATTTACACAAAATAATATATGTAAAACTGGCTAGCATGTTGACTACATGAAACAGATGCTCCTTAAGTGTTATCACTTTTTATTAGCATTCAACTAATGGCCAGTCACATTTCTAAATACTTTTATATATTTACTTTTCTTATATTTGTATATCATATATGTTTAGAGTCAAAAGTGACCATACATACATTATGCATACCATTTTAAGAAATTTATAATTAAACATTTTAATACATGTAAATAAAATAATGCTAAATAGATTATTGGTCCAGCTACTTCTTGGAAAGACTTTTACCAAAGCATTCAAAATATGCAGTTGTCTCATTTTTAAGGGATTTCAGGATAAGTGATGTTTCTTTAGTAGTATTCTATAGATTAGTGGTTTTCAATCTTTAGCATGCATTGGAATCACCTGGAAGTCTTGTTAAAATACAAGCCACACAATCAGAGTTTCTGATTCAGTAGTTCTAGAGCGGGGCTTGAGAATTTTAATAAGTTCCCATAGCATGGTCCCACACGAAGCTGCTGATCTAGTGACAGCAATTTAAGAATCATTGCTATAGTCAGTGATTATCAGGAGGCAAGAAATTCATCCTTACTTCTAAACCTACGTCCATCTGATTCATGTTCCAAACTTAAATCTAAGAATAAATAATACATTTGAATTACTCTTGCCTACATGGTCTCTAATTTCCCTTGAAATATTGAAACTAAAATTGGCATGGGTATGAAGGAAACCTTGAAACTCAGATGACAACTCTCATTGTCAAAGTATCGAAGCTCTGGATACTACTCACTTCTAAATAGCCCCATGACATAAGTTTTGAGCATCAGGGGAAGCAAGAAGCCCTTTACAGTCAAGAGGAAACAATCCTGCTTTGTTCTGGATAGGCAATACATCCTTTCATGAACATTAGCCCTAAACACGTTAGCATTTTATTTTTAACTGATGCTGGCAGGTGCAATTGGATCAGCTCAGGCTGATCATCTAAATTAAAGCCATATTAAATCCTTTTGTGTATTCACTTTAAAAATTTTGTTTCAGTAACGAGTTACTTTTTTGTAAAGAACGTTTTACTGTTCAAAAATTTACATTGTAATTGATTCATCATGGTACACAAAATATATTTTCACTGAAGTAGAGACAAATTTCAAAGCTTTCTCAGAGTTTCTAACTCCAAATTTGACAAGATAGAGGTAAGAGGTGGGATTTGCCAGAAAGTCAGGCATTCAGCTTAATCTCATCACGGAAAGGGTCAGTAGCCACATACCACATGTATGAAGCAAATTTTCTGCCTTGAAAAATTATTTTTTTCTGTAAGGGTGGAATAGGATGAGAATTCACACATGATACTCCCAAAGTGCAAAAAACAAAAAGTTCCTTTATTATTCAAGACATACTTCATTTTGCTCCTGAGTGTCTTTCCCTCTGATGACAGGCTTAGAGGAATGATTTACACTTTCTAACTAAAGGGAAGTCATTCTATTTTGGATATAAATGGGGCCAGGGTCAAAGTTTAATCTCCCTCCCAGGCTTTCTTCCCCATCAAGGAGGTCTCTCATCCTTGCCTCCTCCCAAGATACTGCCTGGGTACAGAGAAAAGAAAAGCTAATATTCTCATAGCATTGGATTAGCAGAGGATCAAATGCTGTCCCCTGAATGAATGTCTTGCCCCTTTTGTCTTTGCGCACCTGCTCACAGCCTCTAATGCTGATGTGTCCATGGCTATATATCAATTTATATAATTGTGAATTGCTTTCTCAGCCTGGGCAAGGCATGCCAGTTGTCTCCAAAGACATCAGCCACTTCTCCCTGTTGTCCAGTCTTCCCCTCATGAGCACTGCAGATTACCGTATGTGTAGCCAGAACTGTTTTGTGGGTCCACACTGCAGCTATAGCTTAATTTCATGCTCACTGATCTTCTATAACCCTCTCAGGCTACCAAGGAGTCTGTGGAATTCACACAACTCCACTTGAGAGCTGAGTTTTACTCAGGAACATTATATTATCTTAGGCCCTCTTTCTTCCTAAACATACCACAACACCATTTCCTTCATCTGCACCTGCTCTGTGTTGGATGTTGGAGAGGGGACTCCTTGAGTGGTAATTGCCCTGAGATCCAGAAGTCCCCACCTAGAGTTTCTTCCTTCTTAGGGGTCACACCCAAGGCAAAGCCTGAAGGATAAAGGTTGGAAAAGGGAAAGCAGAGCTCTGAGGGAAAGTCTCATTTTCTATGAGTCTCTGCCTTCTCCATACTTCAGTTATAAAGGCTCTTTATAAAAATTGGTTAAGAGAGTAGAACTTAAATGTTCTCACCAAAAATAAAAAATTAAACTCAAAAAAATTTAATTAAAAGAATTTTTAAAGACTTCATTTTTAACCTGGGTGTATCTTGAGTTCTTACTACCTATGGCTTAAAATCTCAGTTCAGATCACCAAGTTTTACTCGATATGCAAAGGCTTTCAGAACTATTGTCTGTCTATGGGCTGTAAGATCCTATTTTGTGAGTCAAAAGCTAAAATTGGCTATTTTACATTCCAAATTATTACAATCCATATCTTCCTAAGGTAATAGATACCTCTGGGTGAAAGGGAAAAAAGAGGTCAAATTCAAGCAAGTATAAATGGAAAGAGCACATTCGTATATTTTTTTAAATTCCTTACTGAATTGTTGTTTTAGCATTCTTTTATTAAAAAACAATGAGAATTAGGTACACATTCTGGGTAGGGTCACCATCATCTAAAGCCTGCTTCTAGCCACTCTTTATAAACTTTTAAGAAAATTTTAATTGTATTTACCCAAAGACATTCAGATCTAAAGAATTAACTTTCACAATTTCAACCTACAAAAAGCTAATTTCAAAACCATAAAACTAATGTTATAATTTATAATGCAATGCATATCTTATTTGTCAATCGCCAACTGTAATCTTAGAAGGCAGGGTACACAAAAACTAAAACTGCAAGTAGATAACTTTTTAATTGATTCACAAAAAAAATCTGGGTATTTTTTTTGAGGTATAGTTGATGTACAATATTATGTAAGTTTGAGGTGTACAACACAGTGATTCACAATTGTTAAGGGTTATATTCCATTTATAGTTATTATAAAATATCAGCTATATTTCCTGTGTTGTACAATACAGCCTCATAGCTTATTTTTAACTTTAGATTTATAATTATCTAAATACTTAATGTGTACACAATATGTGACTAAGCAATAAGATTTAAGTACTGTTGAGTAATAGGTATAACTATATGGATATATCCTTAAATGTTGTTGTCTATGGATCAGGAAGTTTAATCAAATCTCAGGCATTTTTCTGTTTCATTCATATAAATACAAAATATGATCAGGAAATCTGATACTTTATTTCATACTGTAAATAGGTTCTTAATTTGGTATTAAACACTTTTCATTCTTGGGGATATTCATTACAATAAAGAGGAAATTAGTATCTCAATTAACAGTTAATGGTAGATCTGGAGCTAGAACTTAGTTTCTGACACCACTCTGATTTTTACCATCTTTATACTTTTAATTGAATATATTAAGAAAAGGAGAGAAGGCAAGTACCTCTGCTCTTACCACTTCATTTCTATTCAGCATTGTACTAGAGATCCTAATCTTTGCATTAAGGCAAGAAAAATATAAAAGGCATAAAAATGGGAAGGGAAGAAATAAAACAGTTTTTAGTCACAGATGACATGATCATCTAAATAGAAAGTCCCGAATAATCTACAAAAAAAACCCCAAAAACAACTAGAACTAATAAGTTAGTTTAGCAAGTTTGAATGATAAATGTCAATATGCAAAAATCAAATGTTTTCCATATAGTGCCAATGCACAATTAGAAATTAAATTTTTTAAAAATAGTGTCATTTACAATAGGACCATACATGAAATTCCATACATGAAATTTTATATCCATACATGAAATTCCTGGATATAATCTTTAAAAATAATTGCAAGATCTGCTGGAAATTACAAAAATTAATGGAAAAATTAATAAAATCTAAACAAATGGGAGTTATATCATACCCACAGATTGAAATAACTAATATTGTTAAGATATTAATCTTCCATAAATTGATATGTAGATTAAACACAATTCCAATCAAAATTCCAAAATGTTCTGTTTTGTAGAAATCGTAAAGTGACATATATAATGAAAACAATTTTGAAAAGAAGAAAAAAGTTGGAGTACTTAGACTCCATGATTTCAGATTAACTACAAAGCTGTAATGATAAAGACAGTATTAGTGTAAAACAGGAACAAGTGAAGTTTAGAAATGAACCTCCACACATACATATGGTCAATTGATTTTCAACAAATGTATCACAGTAAATCAATGGCCAAAGGATAGTCTTTCCAAAAATATATGAACCTCCACATACAAAAAGTTAAGTTTGACCCATACCTGACACCTTAAGCATAAAGCAACTCAAAATGGATTATAGACCTAAATGTAAAACCTGAAACTATACATCTTCTAGAAGAAAACATAAGAGAAAATCTTTATGACATTGGTTTAGGAAAAAACTTATTTGAACCAAAAAAGCATGTGCCATTAAAGAAAAAGAAAAAAACTTGATAAGTTGGACTTCATAAATCAAAATTTTCTGCTTTTTAAGAATGCTGTTAAGAAAATGAAAGGACAAGCCACTGACTGGGAGAAAATATTTACAAAATCTGATAAACAACTTGTATCCAAAGTGTACTTTTAAAAACTCTTACAACTCATTTGTAATAATAACAAAAAACAATTTAGAAAAATGAGTTAAGAAATTTGAATAGATATTTCAACAAAATTGAGATATAAATTGCAAAAAAGCACATAAAAAGTTTGTCAACAAAGCTTGCCATTAGGGAAATGCAAACTAAAACCACAGAGACATCACTACACACCTACTAGAATGGCTAAATTAAAAAAATAATAAACTGCCAATAACAAGTGCTATCAAGGATGTGGCACAATTGGAAGTGTGATACATTACTGATGGGAAAGCAAAAATGTCATGGCTAGGGATAGCTACTTTGGAAAACAGACAGTTTCTTATAACATTAAACATACTCACCATACAACCCAACAATGCCATTCCTAAGTATTTACCCAAGAGAAATAAAAATATATGTGCACACAAAGTACTGTACATGGGAGTTTATATCAGCTCTACTCATAATTTTCAAAAATTGGAAACAACCCAAATGTCCAAAAATTGGTGAATATATAAAGAAATTGTGATATATGATACAACTGAATACTACTCAGCAATAGAAAGAAATTTCTTGTAACTGCATCAACATTAATCTCAAGGGCATTATGCTAAGTGCAATAAGTCAAATATTAAAGGCTACATACCGTATAATCTATTTCTGTGGCATTCTGGAAAAGGCAAAACTATAGATACAGAAATCACATCAATGGTTACCAGAAGGTGTGGGGAGGAAGTGGAGGATATACACCAAAAACAGGCACTAGAGACTCCCTGAGATGATAAAAACGTTCTGTATCATTATTGTCATGGTGGTCATGCAATTGTATACATTTGTCAAAAATAAACTGTATACCTAAAAAAGGTTACATTTTACTGTAAACAAATTGCACGTCAATAAATATGGCTTAAAAATAAAAGTAACTAAATTTTTTTTTTACACTGGACATTCTCAATTATTTCAAGAGGATGTATAATGCCAAAATTACCTGAAGAGTCATCTACATGTGAATCCAGAAATAGGTAACATTAGAATCAATATTTCATCCCCTTCTCATTAATCTACCTCTTCCCAGGCGGTATGCCAGGTTCTCACTAGTTGTCCATGAAAAAAGTTAATGGCTTATACTTTACTCCTCTCTAACTCCATAGAAGGTGTTAGCAGCCCCAGCCACTTGGAGTGCTAACTTCTCTCAGGAAAAGAATAGTTGTAACTTGTCAGCAATCAATGAGTAGCAGGATTCTGAGATAAATGTTCTGGATAATGATCCAAACGGAAGGGAGAAATGAGCAAAAGTGAAAACAAAAAGCGAGAATAAATGAGTAGGGGTAGCACTTTACGATAAATACAAGTCTATGAAGTCATGCTTCTCATTCCTGTTTACATATATATCTTTTCCTGTCATATATTCAAATATGACTTGTAGCTCATTTTAAGGTGAGGGAAGTTGTGTCATGGTTATTGAGACCAGTTAATAGAAAGTATTATAAAGTATATAAAGGTAAAAGGCACAAACATTTTATGGTCATCTTACACTCAATAGGCGTGTGTTTACTTACTTGCTGAACACTATCAAACCTTCCACAAGTTCATAGTATAATAGAACAACACGGATGTGAACGTTTGATTCAGCACAAATAAAATGCAAGGAATATGAGTGATGAGATTAAATGCACTTCTCATGACTGTTAAATTAGAAAAGCACATCTTTATTCAGAAAAGATCTTTTTGCCTTTCTTCTCTTATTTAGAAACTAACTGTATTTGAAAAGATACATGCACCCCAATGTTCACAGCAACACTATTTACAATAGCCAAGAATGGAAGCAACCTACGTGTCCATCGACAGATGAATGGATAAAGAAGATGTGAGATATATATATATACATACAGGAATATTACTCAGCCATAAAAGAGAATGAGATGATGCCATTTGCAGCAACATGGATGGACCTAGAGATGATCATACTAAGTGAAGTAAGTCAGACAGAGAAAGACAAATATCATATGATATCACTTATATGTGGAATCTAAGAAATTTTACAAATGAACTTATTTACAAAACAGAAAGAGACTCACAGACTTAGAAAACAAACATATGGTTACCAAAGGGGAAAGGTGTGTGTGTGGGGGGAAGGATAAATTAGGAGGATGGGATAAACATATACACACTACTATATATAAAATAGATAATCCGGACCTACTTATAGCACAGGGAACTCTACTCAGTACTCTGTAATAACCTATATGGGAAAAGAATCTGAAAAAGAATAGATATATGTATATGTATAACTAAATAACTTTGCTGTACACCTGAAACTAACATAACATTGTAAATCAACTATACTCCAACATAAAATAAAATGTCTTTTAAAAACCAGTACATATATGATTGTATTGTTAAGCCTATAACAATAGGCTTAACATGGAAATGTAATGTATTTGAAAATAACAAGTTCAAGAAGAGGGTGAGACCAAAGCTGTATTGAAATAAGAAAATGACACTGCATGAATCTACATGAGCAAATGAAAGGAACTAGAAGAGGTTAATAGGAAGTTTTATGTTATTTGATAAGGTGAGCATGTTTGCTAAGCTATTTGAGTTCAAAAGAAAAATACGTAATTTCAGTAAAGATTTGGGCATTGCGTTTGACTGTGGATAGAGTGTTAAGACTCAATCCCATCTCACATGTATATGAATAAACAGTCGCTTAATGATATGGTATTTCTATAACAGTATATTCACAGCACTCTATAGCAAAAGGGAATGTTTTTACACTTGTCCCTTCTGGGATAAACATGAGATAATTAATTTTACTTTTGTTCACGTCACAGAGAAATTTAAAAAATGAATTTTCTAGGTCATGAATTTGTTTAATAACAAAGCATGTTCACTGTAATATTGTATATTTATTCCAAAAGAACTCTCATCAAGACAACAGTCCTTTCTGTTTTTTCTTTATAAAATATGTAAGATGCTCCACATTGTTTGAGTTCATACAATTGTTTGGAGCATTCAGCTAACAAGGTCAATTCACTTCACTTTTTTTTACCAGTCTCATACCACACACTTCTTTTCTAATCACCATCTCAAAGTGAAATTTTGTATAAGCCCAGAACCACTGCTACAAAGTCAAGGCAAAAGTCTTGATAGAGATTTAGTATAATCAACTTGAATCAGAAGACTCAGGGACGTAAAATGAAGAGTAGGATCCTTTCTTGCTGATTTTCATTTGTCATTGGTGCTATGATTAGATCAGAGGTTAGTTTCACACATTCAACATCCTTAGCCAAATCTTACCAACTCAGCTGGCTCAAGGCTGTGTGAAATGACCTCCAAGGTTTTGCTGCTGCATCTCCTTGTCAAGCTTTTTTTCCCCCCCTTTATTTAATTCATCTTTTATTTCTTCAACAACGTTTTGTAGTTTTCAGAGTATACATTTTGTACTCCTTTTGTTAAATTTACTCCTAAATATTTTATTATTTGTGATGCTATTGTAAATGAACTGTTTTCTTAAATTCATTTTTGAATAGTTAATTGCTGGTATAAAAAATACAGATGGTCTTTGTACAAATGACCTGCAAACTTGTTGAACTTATTTATTAATTACATAGTTTTTTAGTGGATTCATTAGGACATTCTACATACAAGATCATGTCAACTGCAAATATAGATAGTTTTTTTTCTTCTTTAAAAAGGAGCATGTCTTTATTTATTTATTTTTAACATCTTTATTGGAGTATAATTGCTCTACAGTAGTGTGTTAGTTTCTGCTTTATAACAAAGTGAATCAGCTATACATTTACATATATCCCCATATCCCCTCCCTCTTGCATCTCCCCCCCACACTTCCTATCCTACCCTTCTAGATGGACACAAAGCACGAAGCTGATCTCCTGGTGCTATGTGGCTGCTTCCCACTAGCTATCTATTTTATATTTGGTAGTGTATATATGCCCATGCCACTCTCTCACTTCGTCCCAGCTTACCCTTCCCCCTCCCCGTGTCCTCAAGTCCATTCTCTATGTCTGCGTCTTTATTCCTGTCCTGTCCCTAGGTTCTTCAGAACCTTTTTTTTTGTTTGTTTTAGATTCCATATATATGTGTTAGCGTACTGTATTTGTTTTTCTCTTTCTGCTTGTCAACCTTTTATTATGTTTTATCATTCAATATTTATTAAATATGTTCTCTTTATGAAGTAATGTATTCAGCAATGGGAATACAATAAATATGTATTTAATGCCTATTATATTTATTCATTTATTTAACAAATTTTTAAGTATCTACTTTGTTCTAGACATTGTACTAGTTGCTAGATACATATTGGTAAAGATAAGAGTTCTTGCTTTCATAAAACTTATAGTCTGGAAAGTTGGGAAGGATAATCAAAAGCTGTAACAGAAAATAAATCAGCATGCGTGGATAGTATTCTTTAATAACAATTCATGGGAATGTCTCCTTGTCTGTTTCTCTTTTCCTTTTCATCATTATCAGGAAGTAGCTGTCTCTGTGTTCATTAATTGATGGAGGTTTGAAGCAAGGCAGGAAGTAGAAGTGTATTACTAGACTCCTAGACCTTTACTCCAAACATCTATGCCCACTGACGATATTCAAAGTTGAGTTAAATAGATGTTATCTTCAAATTAAGACAGAGTTTTCATAGGCTGGGCAAGAGGAAAAAGGTTTAAGGACTCTACAATGGAGAAAACAAGTTGCAGATATTGAACCATCCTTGCATCCTTGGAATAAATTCCACTTGTTCATGGTATATAATCCTTTTAATATATTGTTGAGTTTGATTTGCTAATATTTTGTTGAAAATTTTTGTATCTATGTTCATCAATAATATTAGCCTGTAATTTTCTTTTGGGGGGATATCTTTGTCTGGTTTTGGTATCAGGGTGAAGCTGGCCTTGTAGAATGAGTTTGGAAACAATCCTTTCTCTGCGAATTTTGGAATAGTTTGAGAAGGGTAAGTGTTAACTCTTCTGTAAATGTTTAGTAGAATTCCCCTGTGAAACTGTCTGGTCCAGGATTTTTGTTTTGGGGGAGTTTTTTAAATTACTGATTCAATTTCATTATGGTAATTGTTCACATTTTCTATTTCTTCCTGACTCAGTCTTGGAAAGCGTACATTTCTAGGAATTCACCCATTTCTTCTAGTTTGTTCATTTTATTGGTGCATAATTTCATAGTAAACTCCTATGATCTTTTGTATTTCTGTTGTGTTGGTTGTAACTTCTTTTCAGTTTCTGATTTTATTGACTTGGGGCCACACTCTTTTTTTCTTGACTAGTCTGGCTAACAGTTTTTCAATTTTGCTTATCTTTCCAATGAACCGGCTCCTGGATTCATTGATCTTTTCTATTGTTTTTTTAGTCTCCAATCCATTTATTTCTGCTCTGATCTTTATGACTTCTGTCTTACTAATTTGGTTTTTTTTTTTCTTTTTTAGTACCTGTAGGTGTAATATTAGATTGTCTATTTGAGATTTGTCTAGGTTCCTGAGGTAAGCTTGTATTATTATGAATGTCCTTCTTAGAACTGCTTTTGCTGTGTTCCATAAATTTTGGAGAATTGTCTTTTCATTTTCATTTGTCTCCAAGTATTTTTTATTTCTTTTTTGATTTCTTCAGTGATCCATTCATTGCTTAGTAGCATATTGTTTACTCTCCACGTGTTTGTGGTTTTTGTATTTTTTTTTTTAGTTGTAGGTGATTTCTGGTCTCAAAGCATTGTGGTTGCAAAAGATGCTTGATATGATTTCAATTCTCTCAAATTCATTGAGACTTTTTTGTGACCTAGCATGTGATCTTTCCTGGAGAATGCTCCATCTGCACTTGAAAAGAATGTGTATTCTGCTAATTTTGGATGATGCCCTCCTACTGGTAGGTGAGGCCTACTAGAACAATGTCATAGTTCTACTGCTAGCCACTGATGGGTGAGCCTTTTCCTGGGGCTAGTGCAGGTGTGCTTGTGGGTAGGCCAAGATCCTGGGCCCTCTGGTGGGTGGGGGCCAGGTCCTACATCGGCTGGGCACTCAGGGGGCCCCAAGGCAGACAGCCTCAGAAAATGTTTTAAAATTATTTTTTGAAGTAGAGAAGAGCTATGGAAGCATCTTAGTGGACATTCATAAGAAAAGTTGGCTAATGAGGTAGGTTCTAGACCTTCCCCTCACTGCCTCATCTTTAGACCTGAGATTATAATGCTTCAGAAGAGGGCTGCCTGGACTTTGTATTTCCTTGAGAGTGCTTCCTGTTCTAAAATCAATGATTACAATAGTTATTATTATTGGGCATCATTATTTGCTGGGCACTCTTCCAAACATCTTACATGTGTGAACTCACCGAATCTTTGTAACCTAAGAGAAAGTATTGTAATTTTCCTAGTGAAGAAGTTGAAGCACAGAAGAACATGCTCTAGGAGACCCAGGCCACAACTTTGATGTTAATCCATCCCTCTAGTCCTCAGTCTCATCTTAAACTAGAAATGTTGATTTCCCCAGCAATTTTTAAAATATTTTAATGTTGTTTTTAACTTATAAAATGTCAAAGAAGAAGATCCATCTCTCGTTAGCTCTAAACATATAGTAATGAATGTTGGTTTCTTCATCAATGAATGAAAAAAATAATTAGTTGCACAGGTAGTATATGTCCATTTGCTCACATAGCTGCATGACTGCAAATGTCTTCATTTGTGCCTTCAATGAGTGTGCTGTATAATTAATACAAAACCTTCTTATAGGAAAAAATAGTCATGCTGTGTTTTTCTGGTGCCAACCCCATTACAGAATATCAGCATGAAGTTAAATATTTTAATTAATGATTTTTTTTCACACTAATTCCCAGGACTTTTTAAAAACTATTTTATACAGAGTGAACTTTTAAAGTTATCAAAAATAAATATGTTGTCCCCAAAGTAACCACATACAAATATGCAAAAAATTATCCTGAGAGAGTCATTTATTTGAGTCTATAATTAAATGGCATCTCAGTTCATACACATGAGGCTATAAAACTTTTTTATTTTTAATGTTGTTATTCATATATCAGTGTGCCCATCCCTTTCATATCATTTTCTGCATGATGAATAGGGTGTTAAGAATGTAATCTAAAACATCTGATTGGCAATTGCACACTATTTTAAAATTTGACAAGTCTTCTCTTCCTGAGAATTGATATTGCAATATGAATGAGAGGAAAACATCAATCTCTTTCCCATTCAATATTTCAAAAACAAACACATGTATAATTTTATGTATAATAAATATTTTATATAAATAATGTTATGTAAGTATGTACATAACTTTTAAAATGCTTATTAAGTATGTATATATGTAAAATATTAATCAAATTTGGATGTGATCAAACTTCTGTCCCTGGTCATTTAAAATCTAAATTCATGATCCCCTAGATCAGGCAAACATGTAAATAATTAGAAATGGTCATACATAGGGTCAGTCATTTTATTTAGTTACTGGGAAAAGGTAAAGCTACATTCATCTAATTCCTGGTAGGATTATAGGAGAGTTTTCCCTTTGGCTCAAATTGTTCCCACTTCATCAGAATCTGCAGAGCTCAGGAATAGAGAGGAACTTGAGACTAAGTATTTTTAACAAGCTCATCCACTGACCCTTAAGACCAACAAGCTTGGAAAATATCGGTTAGGGTATTTGACAATCCACGTTGGTGGATTAGTTAATTATGTTTTCCACTGTATTATAGATATTTCAGCTTCCTACTCTTACTCTGCAAGATATTGCTGGATTGAGGCATGTAGTGATGGGTTACGATTTCTTCAAATCATACAGTGTCTGGTTGGAAGGTAACTTAAAGATCATCTTGCCCAATATTAAGTGATTTCCTGATTTCAAATTTAGCCTGACCCTCAGGCTATCATCTCCCACTCATCCTTCAGGTTTGTCTGTGTCAATTCCATGAAGCTAACCTAATTCAATTAGAGAAAGTAATATATTTTAAAGAAAGCAATATAGTTCAATAGATTCTGCAATCCCCAGCCAGTCATTTTTGGCCTACCTTGCTCAAATATTTTTGGATTGATAAGTGGCTAAAATGAGTCATGTCTAATTTACATGCGTATTCATTCCCTAAGGCAAAAATAAGTCAAGCTAAGGCAGAAGAATTACAGTTCCTTAGTTGTCATCATCAGGTGTTTTACAAGATACTGGTGTATAAAAAAAAAAAAGGGAGGAAAATGACTATGAGAAAACTTAATTGGTTGGTGTTATGGTTATTTAAGTAGACAGTTCACATCAGTCTTCAAAATTGCATTTGCTACCAAATGTTATTGCTATTATTGATGGATTTTAGGGCAAAAACAACTCTGAATGATTTACTCTGTGAATGAATTGTGCAGTATAACTTCATTGTGTTTCAACAAAAATTTTTCTGTAATTCAGAGTCTGAGAGACATGAAGCAGTTATGTATTGATTTTGATTCTTTTTTTCCCCCTCAAGTAATCAATTCAGATTCTGTGGTCTTAATTTCCAAAAAGACTGTAACATCCATAAAAATTTTATTTCTGTGAGTATAAGGTTCTATCTACTACAAAATGCCATCAGACATTTTTGAGGCCCATCTGTTCTGTTGGCACTTCAGCAACAGAAGTAGTAAAGAGAATTGACTCTAGCAGAAACTCCAGAAACTAAAAAGAAAAAAAATGCTTTGCTGAAAATAAGATGTCTTCATACATGTTTGAAAGAGATGAAATCCATTGGAGTCCACAGTTCTTTTCTGAATAGGATAGGAACAGGTTTTTTCTTATAATTCTTATATTATTTATTGACTGGACATTTGTCCTTGACCATAGGTGACTGTAAAATGTTATCACTGAAAGACTCACAGTTTATCTAGTCTTAAATCAATGAGGAAATTAGAGGTTACCTGATACTGACAGTTCATGCAACAATAAACATTTATTAAGGGTTTAGTATGTACCAACCACTGTCAAGGCACTGGAAACAGAGCAATGAACAAAATAAACAAATCCTTTTTATCTTCATAGGCTTACATTCTAGTGGAAAGAGACAGATAATGAACAAATGTGTCGTAAGGACTATAAAGCAAAATAAGTTCAGGTAAGGGGATAGAACATTTGAGTGAGTCCTCTATGAAATGAAGGTGTGAGTCATGTAGATATGTACATGTCTCTGCCCCTCAACTAGGATTTATGCTGCTTAATGGCAGAGACACACTATTGTGTCTTTGATCTCCTCTCCCCTCCTTGAACAATAGGGGTCCAAAATATTTTAATTGCTCTGAAAGTTATTTCAAAGAGATAGCTAGCATCTCTTCCCAGCCAGTAAAGCAAAGATACAACTACTAAGTTCATGAAACAGCAGTACAAATCCTATCAAGCGTAAATGGTTTCCCAACTATTCTACTTAGTTCAACCCATATGAGAAATCTCATAGAACAAAATAGTAAACCCATTTTGATAAATTGGAAAGAAATTCATTTTATGTTGTCCTCGGTATCAGTTATCAGTTCACTGATTTACCAGCTCCGGTAGAGGGACAAATCTCTAGCTGTTTTGGCAGTCATGATCCTACTGAAACTTCCATAAAAATAACGCAGATGAGAATTATAACACCTACTAGTAAAAGGCTTCAATCTGACAAAACTATGCTATATTTTATTCATCCAGCAAACACTTGCTGTGCACATACTATGTGCCAGATACTGGGGATGTAATGTAGAAAAGAGTCCTGCCCTCAAAGAGTTTATTTGCTGGCACATTTCAGATAGAACATATTCTCTCTCACTGTAAAGGCTGATTCTTAGGGTCGAGGCACCACTCCCACCCAGCATTGTTGAAGAAATACAGAACACTCAGAGAAGAGTCTAGTGAAATGCAGCCCCAGGATTCAGTATTCCACTGTCCCAAAGGACAGCAGTTTCCTTGACTTGGCAATTCCAACCCAAGTGTCTCTTTGGAGACAGGGACAATGGTGTTCAAAACTGAGTCCCTTACTGAGCTGAAAGGCAAAGGCCCAACACACGCAGCCGTAAACACATACATCTGAGAAGACAGTACAGCTGCCACCACTGTACCCACCGTTACTCCTGTCTGGGAGTCCGCTCCACCTCCTCCATTACTGGGCTTTCTCTGCCAGGTGTTGATCCATGACAGACAGATAGTCCTTGAACCACTGACCTCTGGATGGGTCATTAAGAAGCCTCTGCTCCTGGAAAAATCAAGAAGCGTATGGGTACAAAGGAAAAAACAGTCAT
Source organism: Balaenoptera acutorostrata (assembly GCF_949987535.1). NCBI lineage: Eukaryota > Metazoa > Chordata > Mammalia > Artiodactyla > Balaenopteridae > Balaenoptera > Balaenoptera acutorostrata. Next base: position 30,160,947 of record NC_080081.1, on the reverse strand, counting down.
GTCATTGTTTCGACATATTCAAAGTACCAAGTTTAAGCTTTGGTTCTAGATAGGTGTCTAAGTCCTTATTTTATACTGGAAAGGAGAAAATCTAGCATTATCTACTTTCCCTCTGTTTTATACTGGCTCTTACATTTCTCAGACCACCCCTAAGTTACGATAGTTAGGGCTGGGTTTGGTGTCCTGTTGCTTTTAGAACCTCCCCGCTCTGAGGGGAAGACTCTTTGATTGGACATATTTTCCATCTCATTTGTCCTTTCTGCTGTTTGCTTTGCCTGTTTCTTTGGGGAAAGCAGCATTTTTTTAGTAGCTTCCCAACGTGACACTTCATGAGTACAGATGTGTCAAGCTGCTATCTGATCTTTCCAGAGTCATGCGGCTTTCCTGTCCAGTTCTGATGGGAAATCCGACATACTCTGTGATCACGCTGCAATTTTGACAAGGGAAATCTAGCTGAAAACACCATTGTCTCCACACAAATGACCTAGAATGTCTCCTTGTCTTCTAGCCATAAAACAAATGGTTATGCCAACTTGAGGTGTAGAGCCATGAAGAGAATGACACATTATGCTGTCAGCTATGAGAAATTTGTGCTTTATACGCTCAGGATAGCAACCTTCAGGCACACAAACAGGTATTATTATAGTACATCAATTTGCATTTTCTTAAAAATATTATACTTTTTTTTTTTTTTTACAAGATATTGAGTATAGTTCCCTATGCTATATAGTAGGTTCTTATTGTTTATATCTATTTTAGATGTAGTAGTGTCTACCCGTTAATCCCCCCTTTCCCCTTTGGTAACCATAAGTTTGTTTTTTATGTCTGTGAGTCAGTTTCTGTTTTATAAATAAGTTCATTTGTACCATACTTTTTAATTGTTTTCTAACAATAGAAAGTATATGATATTGTTATATAACCAGCAAACTAAAAGTCTGGGACTAGAAGAATGGAACTGGTGCTGAGTTTTAGGATTTAGGGTCTCCGAAAATGAAGAGAAAAAGGAAAATGATCAATAAAATTACAGATTGGACAATACAGTATTTCCTTTTCTCCATAGTTGTAAAGATTCTATAATTTCACAATCTGGTCAATGATCCTTTTTAGATACAACAGCCATTTTAACACAGACCTCTGGGGAATTTGGAATTATTTACTGTAGCTTTGAAAAAAACAGTATTTATCCTAGCTTTTGCTTCTCCATAACATTCACTAAACAAAAACAAAAACAACCTTCAAAAAAACCCTGTAATATCTGCTTTTTACCTTTGATACAGCATAGCCTTTTATTCATATGCAAGATCACCTTGGAAAAGTTAACAGATTACGTTTAATGAATCTTTGTTAGGAATGACAGAGTTCAAATGTGTCAATTCTTTCATTTTCATCAGAAGAAAAGCACAGTTTATTCAAGCTTAGGCATCTCACAGTTACAGAGCCTTCTGTTTGTACAGCCTCATTTTCTTTATTACGGGCTTTGCAAACCTTTTTTCATAAAGTGATTCTGCCTGTTTTACCACTGTCAGATTGGAAGCCAGCAACTGAGAATTTTGAACTAGCATTTCTTATTATAGAATATACATTTTCATTCTCCTAAAAGAATATATACTTATTGTTTTTTAATTAAACAACAGAAAGTATATAATATTCTTATAAAAGAACTTTTATTAAGCAAAACATGACTAAATTATGTGTAAAATAAGATTGTGGTCAAAACAAATTTTGCCGTAAGAAAGAGAAGTTCAAATAAATGGTCTATAAAAAGAGCCTTCCTAAGAAAGACTTTAGTTATAATCTGGAAGTAGTTTATGCTGGAAAGAACGGCAAGGCGACAGAATTACAAGATTTATAAAAAGGAAAGAAAACCTTAAGTATAGGTCTTTCAACTAAAAACATGACCCAAGTTAATTATTTAAGTTACCTCAACCTGATTTCTCATCTTTAAAAATCTATATCTACCCAACAAGGATAGAATAAATAAGACAATAGATATAAAAGTGCTTGTAGCTTATAAAGCACCCTAAACAGTCAAGTTGCTTTAATTCTTTTTGTGGTATTACAAAACTAGATATCTCACAACCAGAAACACAATATTAGTTTCCATTTATGAAGTCAAAATATTATGTCTCATGCAGTGTGTGTATAATGTATATCGCTTTCAGAGAAGAAGAGAGTCTTAATATGTAACATGGTAGAAGGGATACTGCTTATTGAGTCTAATCTACCAGAATCTTGCCAGTTGGGATCCAGCTGGCTCAGATATAGACCCACAACAATAGATGAAGTTAATGCATGACCATAAAAAGACACCAAGAACTCAACTGAGAATGACTGAACTTATGTTCTGAAATTTAGAGCTGTAGACATCTTAGTATACAACTGACAGAAGTATGGGTGAACACAAGAAGCTATAAGTGATGCAAAGTGGTGTTCCACCATTAACTCCCTCCCCTTCCCCTACTCACTGAAGAATTCATGGGGCTGGGGGAATATTTTTAATGTTCTGTGTTCCCTCTTGTTTCCATCTTTCTGACTTAATGATCTCTCTGTGTCCTCCTTGCTTTTGTCCCATTCTGCTTTGCACTGAGTCAACTGCACCCATACTTCTTTTCCCTTATAACTAAATAGAGCAAATTCTAAGTCTCTCTGGAATTGCTCAAAGTTCAGACTTCAAAGAGCAAAGACCTCATTAACTCTCTTGCTAAGGAGTTGCTTCCTCCAACAGATTCAGAAAAATGCCACTGCCATTTACTTTGATTTAGAGAATGACTCCTCTTCCCATTTGTCTTGCACTGAAACTTTATTTCTGAATACTTTGTTTGGAGTCATGTAGGTGGTTATACCATGACAGGCAAAGTTTTTGTTTTTTTAATTCTTGCCTTTTGAGTTAGGAAAAAACTTTCTATATTTTTCTTGTCTGTAAGGGGTCTCCCTTTGGGTAGAAAATGGATGCCAAAACACTCCTAATTGCAGCAGTCTGAAACTATATTATTTACTTCTGCATGCCTTCTGTCATCTAGGCTACATATGTCTGATTCTTGAGAGATCTGAATTCTAACGTTTGCCAAAAGATGAGTCATCAAGCCATAGCTAATAAAATGTATACTACTACTACTACTAATAATACTATGAATTAACCCAGCTAGACTTTTAGAAGCTCAGATTTCATAAATAGGAAACAAGAAAAAAGAAGAAATACTCCCCTAATATTTGGATGCTCTCATACTATTTGAGAAATAAATATTTTAAAAAATCAAAAGAAAACATTAAGAAAAACTTTGCCAGAGAATGCCTTTTTTCACTTTCATTTCATGAGCTATAACTATTGCCAGTGCTATAGCCATCTCTCCAGTAAAGCACCTTATGTTTAGCATGAGTCAAATGAAAGGCCTCTAGCTATTTTACAAAAATTAATTATTAATGACTGTTTGATTTAACTTTAGCTCAGGCCAAGAAAAGAGCCTTCTACTCTGCAGCTTCTGTTTCTACTTGAGGTTTTATTTTGTTTTGTTTCCATCTTGTTTCCTATTAAATTGCATCTGTTTATCTCCTATGTGGATTCTGTACCCAGTATAATGACAATTAGGCTATTTGTCATTCTTGCTCAAACCTCAGAAAGTTACATACTTTTTAAAGGCTTTAAGAACCCTTCAAGATTAAAGCCCAGCAGAAAACTCCTCTCTCCAGATTTGCATTTTACAATCCATTATTTATTATTGTTGTTTGCCCTCTCAGAACACTGTTCTTTATGTACTGCTGTGAGTTATATATACATAGTCCAAACTCATTATCTTTTTCCCTTTGCCTATCCAAACCTAAAACCCAAGAGAAGACTCTCACTTTCCATACTTGAGATAATGCTTCAAGTGACAATGCCTCAGCTGAACTGCAGACCTGTTTTAAGCGACCTGTTTTCAACTTTGAGCTTGAAATGTCTAGGTGCATGTCATCTGTGGCAATTCATACATAAACCACTCCTGTTTCTGATTTCTCTAGGATCCTAGTGTCTGAATGAGTTGTTCTAGAGAGAAAATAATAAATGAAACATCAGACTAACTGCTTTCTAGCTCTCTTGGCTCATAACAATCTTTATTGTTGCAGACACTCCCAATATATATCAACAGAATCAGATTCAAGACACAGAGCTCTCCTTCATGATTTTAACCTCAAAGGACACCTTCTCCCTTTACACTATTTCTAATAAAGTGACACGTTTTCCTTCTAAGGTTCTTTTATTTAGTATTGGGAGAACCACAGACAAGTAATTGTCTTTTCCAAACCATGAAACGTATATTGCCCAATAGCCTGAAAAAGAAAAAAAAAGAATAAAAGTCACGAGATAAAGGGGGCACACAAGAAAATCGATTCTAGTAACATAGAGTGTGTGTCATTTTAATCATTCTGCCTTACTCAGCTACTGACCCAAATCACTGGAAGTCTATCTTACTTACTGAGTTAAGCAATCTTCCAAATAGTATTTTGAATAAGGAATTGTTGTTACATTTTTTTTAGTTGAAATAAGCTGTGGTTCAGCTTAAAGAAAACAGTCCTGGTAGAGTTGATACAGCTGCCAAGAGTAGGATGTTATTTGTAAAATTCACTTTTAGGAAAAGATTTAAGATCCTTTAAAGACAGATTTATCAGCCCAGACTCAGATAGTGAGTATAGGAAATCAATATTATGAATAAAGTTATTACCCATAAAAGTAAAATATTTTGGTACTTCTGTAAAATTACACAGCTACCTGAATAGCATGCTCTGCCTGGAATAGAACCTAATATAATAAGGCTTTTTACACATTATCTTGAATACTGATGTCTGTCATCACTCCGTTGTAATATACGTATGTAATATATATATAAAATAAAATGATAATTATATAAAATCCAGATAAAAATAATTATAATTTCTCATGCACATGTTTGGTGGTCTGCTGACTGCTGGCTGGGGCAACCTGGTGATGGATACAGGAAGAACTGCCCCACTGACCCCAACCCAAATTGTTAACTTGTAAATTCTTAAACTAAATAGATACATATTGTTTTAAGGCAGTGAGTTTTTCCAGTAGTTTGTTACACAGAGTTACTTGGGCTACAGATAATGGATGATCTTTTGATGGAGGAAAGAACTGCATAAAGGGAGGCATAAGTGTACCAAAGAAAATCCTCCAATTCTCCACTGCTGCCCATCAACATTCTAGAGTCCTTGTCTCCCTTTCCAAGGTATTGCTTTAGTCTGCAACCTTGGTTGCTAAAACTTCATCTAGAGTTAGAAGAAAAAAAGGATTTAAATCCTAGTTCTGGAGCTAATTGCTTCGTTGAACCTCTCTAGGTTTCAATGTCCTCAGTAGTACTACCTATGATATGGAGTTACTGTGGGAAGTGTACTGGGAAAATATAAATGATTCACATGTTGCCTGATCCATAACACATGCTCAATAAATGATAGGCACTAAGGAAACACTGGCCAATAAATGACCATGTGTTTTTCTCATTCTTCAGGAAGCCAAATGGGTGAACATAGAGAAACAAGCAAGGGCAAACCCAAATGCACAAGGACTGGTCAAGCCCCTGCTTTGCCAAAGCTGCTAACATCTCGCTGGACAAAGCAAGTCACATGCCTGACACAGAGTGGAAGTGAAGGGACGTAACAACGCTATACAGCAAATGGTTTGAAAACACGAGGTTGGAGGATTGGGCCCACTAGTCAAATCAATATACCAGAATCTATAACTTTTAATCTTATTTCTGAAGACTCCGTTCACCCTTGGCATTCTCAGGCTATGATTCCACAAGAACAGTGATTTACAATAAATATAGATGTAGCTATATAAAATGACCCTCCAATACTGCTGGGCTCCATCATCAAAGAAGCACTGATTGCTTTGCTACTCAAAGGTGGTAACTGGACCAGAGGTTGTGACATTTTGCAGTGCCTTGATAGAAATTCAGAATCTTGGGCCATACCCAAGGCATACTGAATCATAATAAACGTTTTAACAGGATATTCAGGTGACTTGTGAAAAACCACTGGCTATTAGATTTAGAATTCTGTTCTTAAATTTGTTCTCAATTGTGTTTGCTAGAGAAACAAACTTATATAATTAGAGGATTTTTAACTATAAGAATGGGAAACAAAAAATGGGTTTGACTCTCCAGTAATAACCTAATTTTTAAATAGATAAAAGCCACTTCACCAAAGAATATATACAAATAACCTATAAGCACGTGAAAGGATGATTCGCTCCATTAGTCATTAGGGAAATGCAAATTAAAGCCATACTGAAACCCACTAGAATGGCTGAAATTAAAGAGATTGAAAAGATTTGCATGGATGTGGTGCATCTGGGACCCTTATAAAACTATTTTGGAAAGCAGTTTAACAATTTCTTACAAAGGTAAAGTTGTACCTACCACCACAGACCAGCAATTCCACTTTGAGTACATATCCAAGGGAAATGAAAGTGTATATCCACCAAATAACATGTAGCAGAATGTTCATTGTAGTTTTATTCATAATAGCTAAAACTGGAAATAATCCAAATATCCATAAACGGGGGTATGGATAAACAAAATGTGGTTTATTCATGCAATGAAATACTCCGCAGCAGTAAAAAGGAATGATACACAGAACATACATGTATCTCACTGACGTTATTTTAGAGAACAAGGTCAAATACCAAAAAAACACTTATTGTATGATCCCATTTATCTGAAATTAAGGGACAGGGAAAATGAATCTATTTCTATAGAAATCCGAATGGTGGTTTTCTGTGGGGTGGTGGGAGATGTGGCTTGGATTAATCATAAAAGAACAGAAGAGATCCTTCTACAGTGATGGTGAGCTATTGTATCTTGCTTTGGGCATTTTTACACAAGTATATCTATTTGGCAAAAACATATTGAACTTTGTGCATTTTATTATTTATAGATTAAACTTCAATAAGGAGGTGTTTATCACCTCACAGTTTTCAAATCACATATTCCCACATATGATCCTGTTTCAACACCCCTGTGGGTCCAGCAGGGCAGGTGTTATTATGAACTTTACAGATGAGAACATTAAAGCTCAGAGAGAGGTAACTTGCTAAAGTCTCCCGCAGATTTAATCATTGTATCTGCTGCCTAACTCATTTCTGCTCCTCTCCTTCTTTATTCCTTGGTGATTAAAGATTAAAGATCCCATGGTGAATGTTCTGATAATATACTGCTATGTAATAAACTATTCTAAAACCTAGTGACTTAAAACCACCCCTATTTTGTGGTATCTTATATTTATGTGGGTCAGGAATTCAGGCTCCACATAACTTCTGTTCTTTAAAAGACACTGCTAATATATCTGGTGAAGAACTTGTAACCAGAATATATTAAAAACTCTGAAAACCCAATAATATAAAAGCAAACAGTCCAAGAAAAAGCAGGCAAAACATTGAAAGACGCTGCACCAGAGAAGATATATAAATGGCAAATAATCCCATGAAAAGATACTCAATATCATTAGTCATTAGGGTTCTGCAAATCAAAACCATGAGGAGATACTGCCACATAGTAATTTAAAGAGACTAAAAGAAGATTAGTGGTTTTCTGCCTGGAGACAGGAGCTGAAGGAAGGAAGAGGAGGTATCACAAAGGGACGCAAGTTAATTTGGGGCGTGACAGATACGTTCACTACCTTGACTGTGGTGATGGTTTCCCAGGGGTATACACAAATCAAAGCACATGAAGTTATTCAATTTAAATTTGCGCAGTTTATTGTGTGCCAATTGTACCTCAATACAGTTGTTTAAAAAAGAGAATGGAGAGAAGGAATCTTCCCTCCCACCTCTCATCCCACCATGAAAACCCAGAAATTTGGAACTTGTGGAGACATTAGTGTTAAAGAAATTTGAGGCTGATACTTTATGTTCCAAATGAGGAAATCACACCTCAGACAAAAGAGGTGGTTTGCCTAAGGTCACACAGCTGTTGGCTACAATTTCAAACTCCTGTCTCTCTATTTCCTACTGATCTCTGCAAAAAGGTGTCTCGTTTTACAATTGCAAAGGAAACACACTCAAAGTGTTTCAGGATCAATTAATCTGATTGAAAGTGTGATTTAAAAGTAGACTAACATAGGTACTAATTTAATTGAAGGACATCTAAAACTCTGATTTTAAAAAGCCACAATCTGTCTGGCCTAAAGAACTTGAGGATAGAGTTTGGAATAATCACAGGTCCTGGTAAGTGAGTGGGGGAATCCTGGAAAGGTGAGAGCTAGAAAAGGAGAATCCCAAATTTTATTTATAAATTCCACCCAAATCTCTGTTTAATCCCTGAGCCATGCATGCATAAAACAGTCAAACAGAAGATAAAAGAACTAAACTGATATTGGAGTTGCTGCCTAAGATACAAAGTTGGCAGTTTTAGCCCATTCATTTAATTGCCTGCTAAAACAATAAAATCAACACTCTTCAGAAGAATACAACAGAATCCAGAGACTCTAACACAACATTCAGGATACAATCCAAAATTACTAGACATATTAAAAATAGCAAAATGTAATCCATTTTCAACAGAAAAGATAATCAACAGAGACTGACTCCAAGATGGCCCAGATGTTAGAATTAGCAGACAGGAATCACTATTATAGCTATGTTTAATGATGTAAAGAATGATGCAGCTTAAGATAAACTCAACTATCGAGGTAGTCTTCTCTTAGTCTACTATCAGACACTGAGTAATAGCTTACTGTTTTCTGGAAACTATATTGACTTCTGTGGGATATCTTTTCCATCCCTCACCCAAAGGGATTTCTGATCCCAATACTCCACTCTTCTGGCCACAGGTAGGTCCAGGCAGGGGCTACATGATCCAAACCATGTGAACTTAAGTTTCTCCATAGGATTTTTCATGCTGAGATTTGGGATAGAGATTCTGAGATGAAAGACTTGAAAGCTATTGGCAGCCATCTCCCACACAATGGGGAGAAAGTTGATCTTCAGTAGAAGTAAAGTAGATGCAGCTTCCCTAAGAAGGAAGGCACATAAAAAATCTTGGCAACATTTGAATACTGGTTCCAGTTGATCCTGAGTCCAGCTATATCCACTGGTTACATGAGATAACAAATTCCCACATTTTTGTTTAATTTAGTTCAAATTGGAATTCTAATAACCAAAAGCTAAGTGTTTTGTAAAATACAGACCTAAAGAACAGAGAAGATGTGTCAACAGAAGAAATCACAATGTCAAAATAAGTAATGCCAGAGAACTTTCAGGATAAAGAGTAGTTTCAGAGAGAGAGATACCAGAAAACACAATGAAGGGCTTGCTTAGCATTTGCACACAAACTCTTCTTTCCACTTCTGCTTCACTTGAGATAAAACATTGAGAGAGGTAGACAGGAAGCAGCAGTAGGAACTGAAAAGTCTTTGGGAGGTTGCCAAGGAAACCATTCGTTCATTCATTACTAAAGACTTACCATGATTGAAGGCGTATATGGGTTGCTAAGGATACAGCAATGAGCAAAATAGATAGTTCCTCTCCTCATGGAGCTTCAGTCTTGTGCTGTGTTACTTTTGAGAAAGAATACTATTGCTGTAGCATAACTTGAGGCCAAGGAAGATGTCAGCTTAACACACCAAAAATCACAAGCTGCTTCTGGCATGTGGAACCAGGTAAGAAGTTGCTGGTACATTGTCACAAAAAAAGAGAGAATTCCAGAAAGATCAGTGATCAACGAGCCCTATAAGCATGTTGAATCCCATGACAGATCTTCATAAGGAAGAACACATATGCCTCAATGAAGAGAAACACAAAGGAAGGAAATTGGGAGGATGTTGACATGCTAGGAGGCATGTTTCTCCAGGGATTCAACTCTCTAAGAAGCCATCTCCACTCTCCTCTCTACCAGGCTTGGAGGAGAGGGGTTGTCTATAGATGGGTGCACGGTGTCCTTAGCATTAGCTGAGCTAAAGGTCACGGACAGTGCATGATTAGAACTTGGAGGTCTGAAAGTAGACTTCTGTAACAGTGTGAAGGGTCCTTCCTCTTCCACAGGAGGGTTGGAAACACTGACCACAGCCAAACCAAGCAGTTCTGTGGCCTCATTTAACAAGTAAATGAAATCTCACGGCCATCCCATGGTGTCAGCTATCATCCCAGCCATCACATTCTGCCTGGCAGGCTGGGAAATGAGGTGCAGAATAACATACTCAGCTTTTGCCGATGAGCGCTGGCTCTTAGGCTCATCAGTCAGCCCTGGTATACTCCAGAGTGTTCCTGGAGGAGCTTTCAGCACCAAAAGTGTTTTCTGAAGGCAAAATTCTGTACAAATGGAGGAGAGAGTACCTTGATTTTACTCAACTGTCAGATGGCTCAAGATCATCCAAGTTGTCTGTGTTGTTAACAAGCCCTGTCTCCTGTCAAGACTGTCTACCCAGGAGTATCCTCAGCAGTCCTCAAAGTCTACAAACTCTAAAGTAGATCAAAGTGCATACGTGTGAATACATGTACGGGCAGCTGAAAACCAGATTTGAGCTACATCTGCCAAGCTGTCTGAGCAGGTCCTCAGTCAACAGGGGTTGTCTTTGGAGATGGGACATTTTTCTTGGATTGAGAGTCCTCTCAAGGACATTATATCAGGTGCACAATAAATATCTGTTGAATGGATCATGTTTCCAAGAAGAGCTGAACATAGTTTTGTGTCTCAGCAGTTGGCTTAATGAGACTGAAGAGCAGTGAATGGCTGCTGAGCAGTAAAGCTTTGTCCAGGAATCAGGGAAGGCTTCCCTAACACAGTGGCCTGGAGGATGGGGAGAATGAACCCAAATTCAAGAGAGAGAGGATTCATCTTTGAGGCAAAGGGAATGTTATCTGAAGGCCTGGTGCATGTGGCTGGACCAGAGCAAGTGAGGAGTGATGAAATGAGGCTGGAGGGCGAGCCAGCTGGCCAAGACCAAAGACAAGGGCTAGGGATGCAGCCCACACTGGCGGCAGGGACTGCAAAGTTCAAGGCAAAGAGTTCGGGTACAGAAAGGGAGAAGAACTGGGGCCAATAATTCAATTCTCCAGTGAAGACCACCATTACCACATTCTTTTAAGAATTAAAAAAAAAAAAAAGATAGAAGGAGGTTTTAAATTGTTTTGAAAATAACTACAGATTTAATAAAATGGAAATAGTGATGACCTCACTCTTCCTCTGGAATGCTAAGTACCAGGATAAATGGAACATGATATGGTAGGTTGAATAATAGCCTCCCCCCAAGAGGTCCCCATCCAAATTCCCACAACATGTGAATATGTTGTCTTACAAGGTAAAAGGGACTTTGCAGATGATCAATTAAGGATTTTGAGAGGAGGTGATCCTAGATTATCCAAGTAGGCCCAGTGTAATCATCAGGGTCTTTATAAGAGAAAGGCAGGAAGATCCAAATCAGAAAGAGATGAAATAATGGAAAAGCAGAGGTCAGAGAGGAGAGCAGATGTTATGGTGCTGGCTTTGAAGATGGAGGAAGCAACCCTGAGTCAAAATGTGAGTGCCCTCTATAAGCCGGAAAAGGCAAGCAAACAGGCTCTCCCCTAACCAGCCCTGCTAACGCTTTTATGTTAGTCCATGAAATTGATTTCAGACTTCCAACTCCCAAAACTGTAAGATAACATATTGGTGTTGTTTTAAGCCACTGTCTGTGGCAATTTGTTAAAGAAGCAATAGGATACTAATATACATGGTCTAAAGAAATTTGAAGGGGAAAAGTTGTACCTTAAATTTATTTACCTGCTAAGTTATTTTTAATGTATGAAAGAAATAGAAAAATACCATCAGGAAGTCAAGGGCTCAGTAAATATACTTATTTATAGCAATTTATTGATCAAATCTCTGTTTAGATAGTTTCAATGAATAATATCACTTCGTTTCATAATACTCCTTAGACGCTACTGAATTTTTGTGGTCAATTTTTTGGTTGACTGTAATATGTCTTAAGTAATTTTTCAAGAAAAAGCACGTGCATGTTATTTCAGAGTTTTTGTGTACCTACGAAGATATGTATATTGCTGTAGTACATAAGCATTAGCTTGGCTTGTTTTAAATTTTTAGGGCAAAATCTTTTGTTCTTAAACATAGCTTTAAATGTTTTCATGTTGAACAATAAAGAATAAAAATTAATCGAACTTTGTGTTAAACCTCAGATCTTTATGAAAGATACAATAAGCAAAACATAAAATAATTCAGAATAGAGTTAGTTATGGTTACTGTCAGGCAAAATCAAATGAAATCAATCAAATGGACAGACTTTTGGCATATCCAATTTTTAGAAGAGAATAAAACACAAATAAGACTATTAGGAGAGATATATAAGAGAGAGAGAGGGAGAGATTAACATTAATAAAGAAATATTTTTTACAATCACTATTAAAACTTTGCATTTAAAAAAATGGACAATATCTAGATAGAACTGTAATGCTCAAAACTTTTCTCAGGACCCCTTTAAACACTTAAAATGTATTGAGGAACCCAAAGTGCCTTTGTTTATGTTTGTCAAATCTATTAATATTTACCATATTAGAAATTAAACTAGGAATTTTTTGAGTTAGGAATTGTTTTTCATTATTTTTTGTTAAAGAATAGTTGATTTACAAAACTAGGAATATTTAAAACACAAGAATATGTAAGCATGTTTTCTCTTAGATATCAGAATAATGACATCAGTACACATAATTTACTTTCTGGAAAACTCAATACACCCAGAAGAGAATGAGAATAAAAGAGCAAACAACAGCTTGGTTTTATTATGAAAATCATTTTGACCTCACAGTGCCCTAAAAAATATTTCAGACTGCACTTTGAAAATCAGTGGTCTAGTATAAACTACCAACTTACAATTGTGTAATGAAAATTATCAAAATTAATTCAAAGAAAGTTTAAAAATAAAAAAAGCAGAATAAACCAAATACCTACAAAGGACTTGAAAATGTTATCAAAGATTTAGGTACAAATAAGACTCCAACCTGAGGTGGGGCTAATAGAAGTTGTATATAACATCCTAAAATAGAGCCCAAAATAAAAGAAGGAAACTAAAAATCAGTTTTATTAATGAAATTAGTGCAAAAATATTGAGTAAAATATTAATAAGTTAGAGAGGTGGGTTAACAGTTAATAGTAGTGGTCAAGGATTGGTCTGGCCAAGCTCTGACATCAGTGCTTTTTCATGAAGCAAGGTTACCCATTAACCCCTTTTGCCTGCAATGCTGCTGAACTTTTTGCTTTATCAATCCTTTTCCAGTTTTGTCATTTAAAGAGCTTTAAAATTTCTACCCTCTGTAAGAGTTATTCCTGCCTTTGCAGTAAAAGCAGGAAACAAAATTCCTGTATTGATAAAATATCTGAACCTATGTAAATGCTTAATGATGTACTAATTTCCTGAGTAGCTATAAGCTTGCACACTTTTCTTAAAAATTGTGTAAGAATGTAAGAGTATATTAAATTATTTACCCACACAAAGAATTGTTTTTCCCAGAAATTCAATGTTGACTTACTATTCATTTGATTCATGTTGTTAATATATAGTACATTACATTAAGAAATTTAAAAATATGATTTCAATAAATGTCAGAAAAACATTTGCTAATATTCACCATACTTATCACTGACTTTTTAAAGAAAACTAAGAATAAAAGAATCTTTTTCAACATAATAAAGAATATCTAACTTATGCCAATAAACAACATAATACTGGATAGTAAAATACTAGAGTGATTTCCATTTAAATCAAAGAATCAGATTAGAAAATCTTTAATTACCATTATCATTTTACATGTTTCTGAGAAATATTAGAAAGAAATGGGGCAAGAAGCAAAATTATACATTTAACTGCATAAAAAAATTTTAAAACCATGTATTAAGAAGACAAATTGAAAAGTAAACCATGAACTTGGAAAACATATATAACGATCTCTAATAAATCAATAAGAAAATTGCTTACGTGCAATATTAATTATCTATTACTGCATAACAACTAATCCCCAAATTTTGTGGCTTAAAATAGTAATCATTTAGTATTCCTCTCAGTCTCTGTGGGTCAGGAATTTGGGAATTCTAGGTTGGGTCTCACCTGAGGTCATAGTCAAACGCTGCAGTCACCTGGAGGTTGGCTGTGGCTGGAGGATCCCCTGCACCCCTGGTTCACGTACATGGTGCTGGCTGCTGGTGGAAGTCCTCACTTCCTCTCCTCAGGGACTGCTTGTGCATCTTCATGTCACAATGGCTGGTTACCTCCAGAGCAAGAGACCTAAGAGATCACGTCAGAAGCCACAAAGCTTTTTATGACTTAATCTTGGAAGTCTTAGTCCATCAATAATCAGCTGGTCACACAGGCCAATCTTAATGTAAAAGGGAGATGTTCAAGGGCCTGAATACCAGAATCACTGGGGGCCCTCTTGGAAAATAACAACTGCACACACCAATAGGAAAATGTGGCCAAAGACATTCGTGGACAGTTCATAGAAGAATAAATACAAATGGCCAATTAATGTTTTAAAATTTCAATCTCATTATATTCAAAGAGAGAGAAAGTCGAATAAGAGAGTATTTTTCATACATTACAAATAGATAACTCAAAGTGAAAACAAAAACAAAACAAAACAAAACTTGAAAAAAAAATACAATGAAAAGTTTCTATTCCACTATCCCAAACTGAAGCAACTCATGCTACCAGATCCTATGTGCCTTTCTAGAAAGATTCTTTGCATATACAAGCAAATATGTGCGTATATGTGTGTTTTCATAATTAACATCTTATTGTTATTTTTAGGCTTATATTATATCCTGGAGTTTATTTGGTATCAGTGCATATAAAACTACCTTATATATTAATTTCTGCATCAAAATTGTAGTGGATATTGAGGTTGCTTCCCAGTGACCCTCCACTTTTCCACCTCCTTTGTGTCACTGCACTAAAGTTTGAGTGAGACTCATAGCATCTGTAACTCCAGGGGTGTTGTCCCTGTTCAACAGTGATTATTTCAGTGTCAAATGGCCAATGTTGGTCCAATCAAAATGAAGCCTAGATTTTTTTTTTTTTTTTAATGACTGGGGAGTTGCTCCCTCTCTCCATGAGATGAAGAAGCCCAGAGCATTTTTTAATCACAAGTGGAGGCAGCCAAGCCATGTATTTTAGCAGATAATGCAGAAGGCAGAGCAGAGAAACTAGGTCTTTGGGGATAGTAAGAGTCAAGAGGGGGCTTCCCTGGTGGCGCAGTGGTTGAGAATCTGCCTGCTAATGCAGGGTACACGGGTTCGATCCCTGGTCTGGGAGAATCCCACATGCCGCGGAGCAACTGGGCCCGTGAGCCACAACTACTGAGCCTGCGCGTCTGGAGCCTGTGCTCCGCAACTAGAGAGGCTGCGACAGTGAGAGGCCAGCACACCGCGATGAAGAGTGGCCCCCGCTTGCCGCAACTAGAGAAAGCCCTCGCACAGAAACGAAGACCCAACACAGCCAAAAATAAATAAATAAATAAATAAATTTTTTAAAAAAAGAGTCAAGAATATGAGAGTCAGGAGGTTAAGGCCACCCTGAAGTCCACTCTGCCTCTGGACTGTCAAGTTATCAATGGATTTTCTTATAGTGTAAGCCAATTTGGGTTAGATTTCTGTTATTTTTAGCATTGAGAGCTCTAATTGACCCAGTAGTCTACGGTGTGACTATACCATATTTATATAACCAACCTCCTATAGATGGATAGTTGGGTGGCTTACAGCCTTTGGCTATTACAAACAAGGGGTCATGAATATTTTTGTACACATGACTTTGAGACCAAGCTTGAACATATCTGGAGAAATCCTAGAAACTAATTAAATTGCTATCAAAAGAGAAATGAAATTTTAGCAGGAGTTTCCAAATTTCCCTCCATAAAATTTGTAGCAATTTTTACACATATTCACAAAATACGAACATATCTGTTTCTCAAACACTCATTGACACAGTGTTATCAAAGTTTTTAATCATCAAAGATTTTGTTTCCAGGAGCAATATTTAAAGTTGATAAAGGTATCATAAAGTAGGTACCCCTGTATGCTTCTGTTTAATTATGTACAACCTTTCTGGGAAGCAGTCAGCAATATGAATCAAGAAATTAAAATTCACTTTTTTAAACTGAGATTTAATTGACATATAACATTATGTATGTTTAAAGTGTACAACATGTTGATTTGATACACATGTTGCATTGCAATATAATTACAAATGTAACATTAGCTAACACCTCCATCACCTCACGTAATTATTATTTCCTTTTTTGGGTGAGAACATTTAAGATCTTGTCTCTCCACTTTGGGGACTCAATCATGAGGAAAAGTTCAGCGATGTGGATAGTGGTTTATTCATAAGAAAACACTGAATTATTATTTTTAAAGATACTGAAAATAAGAACAAGTTGTAAAATAAGTTATGGCTTATCCATAGGATGAATATTATCTAGACATTAAATATCATGCTTTTGAAAAACAATAATAGTGAAATATGCTTCTTATATAAAATTAAATAAGCATTCATTTAAAGTAACATGCTAATTTTGAAGTATACACACTCATACACACATATGTATATGTATTCCTCTGTATTTGACATATATGTATGTATAAATATGACATATATCTATATATGCATATAGGTGTTAAAGGATTTATGCACCAAACTATTCTGGTTTTTCTTTTCTTGGCAGATTTAGCAGTAATTGATTCTTAATTTCTTCTTAAAAATCTTCTACATTTCTAAAATTCCATGTAATGAACATGTGTTATTTCATAATCAGAAAAATGTTCCCTTCTTTTACTATTCCTTGACTTTAGCTTGACAAGGAATTTGAATTCATAATTAATTGGAGGAAGGGAAATGAAACATCATGAAACTTTCTGGTTCATGAAACTTTCAACGTGAGTGAAAAATGAATATTCTCTAACATTTCTGACATGCTGGTATCTCTACTTAAGACCCTCCATTTTTTAAGTTGTTAGGCCATGAAAATATTCATTACCTATTTTAAATACCTCTGCCAAAGCTCATACAGATTTTTTTGGAAATAATTAACCTAGCAATATGAAACTCCACAGCACAGGACACATATGACAGGAAGTTAACATCCAAAATACAGACAGATGTAAATAAATTGTTCAATATTTTATTCATTCAGTTTTCATTCTTTCATCTCTACTTGTATTATGTACCATAATAATGAGTAAAACAGACCGTTATCTTTAGAATGGGAAAATAGACATTCACACAAATAAATGTAAGTTGTGACTTTGGAAAATGTCACTAAGGGAGAGAGGCAGCATAAGTAAGGTCCTTAAAACATGGACCCCTTCTGTTGGATCCATGGACCCCTTCGTGGATCTGATGGGATTGATCCCTTCTGTCACATACTAGCTATGTGACCACGGGAAAGTTACTTAACCTCTCTGCCCTCAGTTTGCTGATATGTAAAATGGAAAATTTTAAAGTATCTATTTCATAGGATTGTTATAAGTATTAATCGAGCTAATATTTTAAATGCTTATATAACGTTTGACACATAGCAACTTCTAGTTGAATGTTTCATAAATAAGGGAACAGAATGGAGTACATGTATAGAGTACATTTAACAGGGAGAAATAAATGACTGAGATGGCCAGAGAAGTCCTTCCTGCATGACTGGTGATTGAATGGCAAGAGCTCCCTACTTGAAGAACGTGGGGTGAGGGAGTTGTGTATTACTAAAGCACAATGTGGAGAAAAGTAAGGACAGACAATGCAGGGCGTGTTTGGCCACATTAAATATTTGGGGTTTTATTTTACTAAACTGTTATACAGAAGGTGTGACTTGATCAGGTTTCTGTTTGAAGAAAAAAAATTATTCTGACTATGGAGTAAGGACTGGAAGAAGACAACTGACCCTAAGGGAGATTCTGTTAGAAAATGATTACAATACTCTAAGCGAGAGTATTCTAGAACAAGGGCAGAGGCAGTAGAGAAGAAAGAGGGACACATTGGAAAAGCATTGGGAGGAAAAAAACCCTTCCTAGTGGGAGATCAGGTATTGAGAATAAGAGAGAGGAAAATGTTAAGATTAATTCCTGTGTTTTCTGGAGCTATACTGAGTCAAAGACCACTGGGTGTAAAGACTAGAAGTGGCAAATGGAGCGTGACTTTGAATCTAAATAAGTTGAGTTTGAGGTAACATTGAATCATCCAAGTAAAAAGATTATGTACGCAGTTAGTTATATGAATCTGGAGCTCAAGGGGATTGCAAAGCTGGAATATAATATCAAATTTTATTACATGATAGATATTAAAACCAAACTGGAAAAGTTTGATTATAAGGTGGGACAAGGTAGAGGGATGGAAACAAGGATAGATGGGAATTTGGGGTAAAGGCAGGATTGTCAGAGTTTGTTTTAATGGAGAGCTTCAAAAATTGATAAGAAAAAGCTATTTGAGAAGATGTTAAATATACAAGACAAGGAAAGTATAATCAATAGCACAAGAATTTTGAGTAGGCAAATAAATGAATTAGGCTTAAAGAAAAGAAGACCTCTATTGAGGAAAAGGAGGATGGGATAGATCCTGATGTAGGATCCAGAGCCTGTAACAAATAGCCACCTCTTGTTCATCCTGCCCAATCAACATAATGTCATTGATATGATGGATGCATGCAATGTTCTGTGGGCTCCAGATCCCCTTATATCCTATTATTAGAGAAGGGGGATGAGTTAACATAGCCCTAGGTAGGGCAAACCTATTAATAAATACTTTTGTCCATTCCATGAAAATATGGACTATTTCTGATCCTCTTCTCTTATTAGAATACAAAAAAATGCATTTACCAAATTAATGGGCCAGTGTCATTTGGCTGAGGCTTTCTATATCTCCTCTAGCAACAATGAAACATCTGGCACAACGGCTGCAAACAGGGCTACTATGTGTTTGAACTTGCAGTGATCTACAGTTATTCTCCAGGATCCATCAGTATCTGAAAGACGCCAGACTGACAAATTAAAAGGAGACAAGGAAATGATAAGGGACCACCACCCCACTATCTGTGCCATGCTCTACTACACCCTTGCCCCAGAATGTGTGAGCCAGCATGGGTGGAGGAAGTTTCAGAGGTTTCTATTAGGCTGTCCTCATTATATTATCTCTTATCTAACAGGCAAAATACTCAATGAAAAAATTATCCCAACTACAAGTATGTTCATCCTAGTTATGCATTCGGGAAATGACCACTGAGTAGATCCGTGGAACCAGTGGACCCATTAGAAACTGGATTTTAGTCAGAACTCCATTTATTATCTTACCTTCATAAACCAGTATTCTAGCAGGGGAGCCGTGATGATGCTTTGGTTCCCCAAGCATCAAATTCACTTTCTACTTGTGTCTAATAGTCCTTGAAATGTCTGAGCATTTCCCTCTCCCAAGTATGTAGTAATCTGAGTAAATGACTTAGGTCTTTCAGGGGAGGGACTGTGAAATCATTATAATATACAATTGCCAGGAAGTTGCTGTGACCTTCTTCCTAGGAATGAGGCCACCTGTTAGTCAATGGGTTCCAGATCTGAAAATTGGCTCAGGTCCTAGAACTGAGCAAGGGATTATGACTTTTTATTAGACTGGTTGCACTCAGCTTCCTGACACATATCTACAGCATGATTTAGCTAAGAGAAATGAAGGCACATGTTCATACCAAAGCTTGTACATAAATGTTCACAGTAGCTTTATTTGTAATACCCAAAAGCTGAAAAAAAAAACCTCAAAACATCCATCAACTTGTGAATGGATAAACATAACATTGTGGTATATTCATACTCAGCAATACAACGGAATTTCAATACATGAAGTCAATTAAAATATGAAACACCATGGGTGGAAAACTGCAAAATGAAAGCAGACAGAGACAAAAGCAACTTATATGATTCTATTCATATAAATTCTGGCTGGAAAAGGCAAAACAATAGTTCCAGAAAAATCTGTAATCACCTAAGTCTATGGATTAAAGGAGGACAGGTTTCAAAGATGCAAGAGGAAACTTTTTATAGTATTAGAAATATTGTATATCTTGATTATGGTATGATAACTGTATGTAACTACCAAAATTCATCAAACTGTACACTTAAATGGATTTCACTGTATGTAATTATGCTACAATAAAGCTGGAGGGAAAAGATGCTATGCTAAGCACTAAGGAAATAAAAGGATATTAAAAACAATATCCCTGTACTCAAACAATGTATAATTTTGTAAGCAAGAGAAAAATATATAGAATATGTTGAATAAATACATAATGTGAGGCATACCATGAAAAGAGTTCAAAATGTTATGAAGACTTACAGGTGAAAGAGGTCACTTCCATCTGGGGAGCTCTGACAGAGCTTAATGAAGGAGGTAACATTGGAATTAAATCCTGACAGATGGGTTAGATAGCTAAGGGAAGAAGAAATTTCAGAAGAACTGGATTAGGAAGGCATTTATTTTTATTTATATTTATAAAAACCATGGAGTATATTTGAAAAATGTTTAACTGGGACATAAATTTCATATAAGAAAATTTTCAGAGATAAGGCAATAAAGACCAATTAGAGCCTACAATTCTAGTGTGTAAGCAACAGAAGCTGCTGAGAGTTGTGTGGCCAGAACTTTGTTTCAGATGAAGATTATACTGGAAGCTCAGTGCAGGATGGATTGAACAAGAGGCATGGAAACTGTACTAGGATATGGTACTGAAATTTTCCAGTTTGAGAATGCTGAAATAAGAACAGATAAGAAAAGTACACCTATGAGAGTTTGTAGAACAAGAAACTGGGGGCTGACTGGATATCTTGGTGGAAATGAAAGATGAGGAAGATCATCCTTGAAGAATGTTTCCTCATAAAATTAATATTGAGCAGATTTATTATCAGAAGTCTCTGAAAATTAAAGTTGGTTTGGATTAGGTGATTACCTGGTCACTCAGTGAATAGTTATGGAGTACCAACTCTGCACCAGACAGGATATGTAGGATATACAGTGAGGAACCAGACGGATAAAGTCTTTGTCTTGAAAGGGTTTTTATTCTCGTTTGAGAAGACAGACAATAAGCATGTAAATATTTGTGATTTATTTTAAATATAAGGTGATTCATTACAATTAGGAGATTGTGACTTCAGTAGAGTATTACTCTCGATGGAATACTACACATCAAATTGTGTTTATGGAATCAGCAAGTTATTAAAAAATGGAGCTAGTGAGCATAGAATGCTACTGAAAAGGAAACTCATAGAAAGTAGCAGTTTCAAGATACAAGCATGTTGAAAGAAAGAAAAGGAAAAGAAAGAAAGAAAGAAAGAAAGAAAGAAAGAAAGAAAGAAAGAAAGAAAGAAAGAAAGAAGAAAGAAAGAAAGAAAGCGAACGAAAATTCTTGAAGATGTGAAATAAAGGAAATAATTAATAGATCAAGTTCTGCAAAAGGGATGGGATTGTGAGCATAGTATAAACCACTGGCCTTGAGAGGAAAATGAATCTTCTTTCTCCATTGTAAGAATTAAGACTTTATAAGAATTAAGAATAAGGTGACAGATGAAAATATTAATACAAAGTAAATGTAAGGTGGGAAATACCTGAGGGAATATGAGTTGGGAAATGTTTGACTTTTTTTTAGATGGTGTTATTAATCTTGGTGAAAATAAAAGGGGATATGGATTGGTTTCCAGGTCTGAAGAGAGAAAAACATCTATGGAATGGCAGCTATGAAGACTAGGGCTCTGCATCATAGCAACTGGCTAGCAGGGTTCGCTGAGAGCTCATCAAAGGTTATTGGCCATGAATTTAGAGCACCTAAATCAGCATGACTTTCTCCAGCAATCCAAGATAAGAGAATGTAAAAAATTCAGGTTGTAGATCAAAGTTAAATCAAATTAAATACATAAATAAATGAAAAATATGGAGGAAAGTCAAGGGCATCAGGTATAAAAACGTGTTATTGAAATGGATGATCATGATGTGTTCAAATATAAGTTGAAAATTCAGAATCTTGGGGAGAAGTCACCATCAGTCCATGATAGAATGGCAAGCTGATAAGAATAAGGCAGTTGTAAAAGTGGAAAGAAGACTGGAGACAGAAAGCAATAGCAGAAACTAAGATAAAGGATTACAGAAGTTCCTAGAAATAATATAGTCAGGATGAGGTGTTAGGCCTTAATTAAAAGTATTGTATACAGTAAAGGTTTCAAAAGTATTTTTTCAAATTTCAATCCACTGTTTATTTACAGATCTCTATGTGAAATCCCAAGGTGCTAATTAAAGCCTTTGTAAACATTTACACATAGTAATTTCACAATTCTTTGAGGAGATATGAAGAAGCACTTCCCTTTTGAACACAGTTTATTTTTACAAGTGGTTGTTATTAATGTGAAGTTTAAAAAAGGAAACTTCAGATGCCTTCTCGGTGCTGTTGGCGACAGTCTCTTTTTTGGCCAGAAAAGCATGATGATGTGATTGGATTACAGACTAGAAAATTCCTAAATGGGCCTCATGCTACATTTATGATGATTGAATTAGATTCTGTTACCCCTAGGGTCTGGTAATCAACTTGGGGAACAAACAAAAACTAAAGAAACAGAAGGGAACATTCTCTCCTAATGTTCTGCTTCTCAGAAGTAGAGAAAATGAATTTTTAAGAGCTACATTATTTTGACTGGAAGAAACAAAACTCTGGCAAGGCAGCAGGTGGTTA
The DNA here is from genome assembly GCF_949987535.1 of Balaenoptera acutorostrata. Lineage (NCBI taxonomy): Eukaryota > Metazoa > Chordata > Mammalia > Artiodactyla > Balaenopteridae > Balaenoptera > Balaenoptera acutorostrata. Next base: position 30,138,230 of record NC_080081.1, on the reverse strand, counting down.
TCGTTTTGAAACAAAAATAAGCACAAATTCCCATACCTTAAAATTCAAAGTATTCTTCTGAATTTAGTCCCACTGAGTATCAATGTCTCTTGAGTATTGATGTCCAGGGGTGAGCTCTGAAATGCTAATACAATGAATGCTGTATACTCTGGGTCACATATTCAAAGTCCCCCCAGAAAGAATAAGAAACAGAATATCTTACCCCTCCTTGTCTTATAAAAGACATTTTTGAAAGCAACATCTATTAGGGAACACCCACGGTAAATATTGCCATGATAATAGAACCTAAATATTCGGTTATATCGGTTCCCTAAGAGCATCCTTTTACATTACCTGAGCAACACACACAGTACGGTGAGGTCTCCCCAGAATAATCTGCCTGTCTTAGATGAATTATAGAATAGCAAACTGACTACATTGCTTAGTCCAATTTGGTCACTCTCTATAGATGTGTTTGTTTAGTTTGTTATCTTCTACAATAGAAGAATTTTTTTCTCTCCTTTTCTGGAACGCAGAGAGGAAATTCATCCTCTTAGTGTGGTTTAGAAGTTTTGCAAAAAGCTGATGGTCTGCACTGATAGGTATAAAATGGAATCAGATGGAGCAAGGCCTCCAAATTATACAACACCAGGAGACATTATTCTCGGAGAACACAATAATGGGCCTCCGGGGGTGTCATTCACATTATATTCTATATTGTGCGATATGGTGGCCCCGTGGAGAGCAGATGACAAATGAGCTGACCAGGTAAGTGTGCATGATCAAATGTTTGCTGTGTGGAACAGGTTGTCTATTCATCTTGCAAATAATAGGAAGGGCTAAAGTTCTGGCTGGCACTCTTTTAACCCCATGGGAAATATAACATCATTTTCTCATTTTATACATAAAGAAGCTAAGTTAAAGAGAGATTATGTGCCTGGCCCTGGGTCATAAAGCTAATCAGCGGCAGAGCCAAGATTTGAAAACAGGTAGTCTGACTCCAGAATCGGGGCTCATCTGCTTTTTAAGTAGAGATCCTGTTTTTTTCCCCAAATCAAAGGAAAACAACAACAAAGCTTAGAGTTCATGAGATCTGCAATGAAAGAAATATTTGGTATGTAACTTGATTTATTATCCAGGCTGGGTCTTTCAAAAGCAAGTACTAGATATATTTTCTAGAAACTTTTAAAAATATAAAGCAAAATAGATTGACAGTGACATCTGAGAGAGCAGATTTAATTATGTAACAATTACTCCTTCCCTCTTAATATGGTAACATCAAATCTGCACAGAAAAATAAAGAAACCAAGAAGGCTTCTTTAGAGAGGATTATCACATCCTACTCTTCACTTTCATCTTTCTTCTTTTAAATGGAACACAGCAAAAGAAAAGTATGGGCTATATTTTGCCATATGTTTCTTAACCTTTAACATAATAAAATTAAAGTTAATAAACAACAAAAGAGAAATACACGAAAACCTAGATTTATACAGAATAAACCAAATATCCTAAAAGGGAGACCATTACTGATGCAATTACTTTTCTACTGGTTTTATTCACATGCTTCCTGATGATGCCATATCTGATTTTTGTCCCTTCTCTGATAATGCCTAATTAAACTAAATTCTTCAGGAACATGAGAGAACTTTTCCCAGTATGTTATACAGAATTTTATAACACAATTTGCTTTTATCCAACACAGAAACTATTTTCCTTGAGTTAAAACAAGCACTGCTGATTTAAATGTGCCAGGCAACCACATAATATAGTTTTTTCCGGCAAGATGTATCTTCAACTTGACAATGTTCATACATCATTCTCAGATCCTGACAGTTAACATGATTGTAAACATTTTACAGCCACACTAGTAATGTATGCCAAGGTTCCCATAAAAAGAACTCTGGCAATTGGTGGAAGGCTTCTCAATAAAATGCAGCACACTTCCACCTGAAATAGCGATTGTTAAAGATTGGGGGATACGGGCATTCAGATGAATGTTGCTTGCCAAAGTCAAAAGTAGCAAGCACACTTTCAGATCCAACTTGACTCTGTACCCCAAAATGAAAGTCACAAAACAAGAGTGAAGACATTATCTTCAGACAGCAAGGATGAAAATTTCCATCTTGAAAGATTTTAAGAATAAAAAAAGTTTCCCACCTAGGTTTAAAAGTACCAAAAAGCAAATGCCTTAATGAGAACTAAAATTCCTTCTAGAAAAATTTTGTTGATTTTTCTGGAGGTTGATATAGGAGACTTAAATTGAACAGAGTATTAAAGCCACTTCTTGGAAAGCTCAAAAACCACAGGCTTGTTTCTATTGATCAGGAAGAAAAGTTAAGGCTGTATGCAATTTATTTTGCCATCTCTTTGAATGCACAGGAGTATCGCACTCAAAAGTATCGAAAATATTCTTTAGGAGAGAGTGACACCCGTCTCTGGTTGTAAGGAAGAGCACACCCTGAGTCCTCAGCTGGCTGAGTTCTCTGCCCCAAACAGTGAGTCTAGGGTGCACTTGAGACAAGGCTTCCCATATAGAAAGTGTCAACATGTGTCTTGGGAAAAGCATAAAATTCGGTTTTTCCACCACCTTGTCTTTTATTGACCCAGCAAACATTTCATATTTTATAAAATATACATTGAAGGGGAAATTTTAGTCAAGACTGAAAAGTGAATTTGAGAAGCAGAAATAATGGAGTGTGTGTGTGTGTGTGTGTGTGTGTGTGTGTGTGTGTGTGTACTTACTGATCTTTCTATTCGTCTAGCTGAGCCCAGGAGAATAAGTGATGCATGATTTAATAAAGGGATGTAATATCAATAAGAGCTTTTCCTCATCCTTTGTTCTAGCTGGATTAGAAGGTCAGTGTGATTTTCCAAACAAATGCTGCTTATGAGAATCCATGGCAGAAAACAAAGATAAGCAACAAGGCACAAACAAAACAGGAAAAAATAAGGAATTGGAAGCTTTTGTTCCTTATTTTCTCCTTCTTCCTTGCCCCTCTTGTCACCTCCCAACCTGAGCCTCTCTGCCTGAATCCTGTGGGCAATGAGCAGTGGTTAGGGTTTTGCTCTTTTGTTTCCAAGTAACAAAAAGCCACTTGGGTTATCCCAAGAGCAGAGGTACCTTAAGTATAAGGATGCTCATCTGAAGAATTCAAGCTGCTGCGCAAAATATTCGTTTACTTTCCAGCTGTCTCTGTTCATCCCTGTTTCACGATACACATCATCTGTCTTTTACTCTTTCCACCTACTTATATCTTTTCTGCTCCCTTACAATTTCAGTTTGCACAAGGCTTTGGCTTGTCACAGTTCTGATTCACGACATCCTTTTAAAAAAAACCTTCCTATTTTGCTTTGATTTCAGATTCCCAAGCTAGAGAATGTGTTCGCCTCAATTCATTCTTGTGTGTCCAGTCATGGTTCATAAACATTTGGTCACTGTTATGGCTTGAAGTGTGTCCTGCCCAAAAGATACGTTGATGTGTTAGCCTTCCTGATACCTATGAATGTGACCTTATTTGGAAATAGGGTCTTTGCAGATGTAATCAAGTTAAGATGAGGTCCTCAAGGTGGGCCCCTAATTCACTATGACTGGTGTCCTTATAAAAAGAGGGAAATTTGGGCACAGGCAGAGAGGGAAGATGGCCATGTGAAGACGGAGGCAGGGATTGGAGCCATACTTCCATTGGTGACAGACTGCCTGGGGCTACCAGAAGCTGGAAGAGGCAAGGAAGGATCTTCCCCTAGAGGCTCCCTACCAATACCTTAATTTTGGACTTCTGGCCTCCAGAACGGTGAGAGAATACATTTCTGTTGTTTTAAGCTGCTCAGCTTGCGGTACATTAATATAGGAGTTCTAGGAAACTAATACAGTCTCTGTAGTCCGTTGTTCAACCTTAATCCAAATATTTAGATGGTGTCTTATGTCCAAAAAAATGACACTTTTGTTCTTTGGCTGAACTTGTGGAAGACTTTTTTTTTCCTTTGAAACTATGGGAGTAAGTAGCTGATGTCCATGTCTCTTGTCAAGAACATACCTGGTAACAATTGCTGAGAAAGATCTTCTCTAAAAAAAGGGAAAGAAGGGTCTGTTCTTTTTTCAGAGGTACATGGTTTATTCTCCAATTTCTGGGAAAGAGGAACTTTTCAAAAGGAAAAACAATCAGTTCTTTCTTCTAAAATTGGCACTAATGAAATTCCTTTAATATTTCTTTTTTCTCCTCTACACAAGGTCTCATACTTTTCAAAAGAGAATTTAAATACTTAACATTGAAGAATTTCACACTTAACAGTGACCATCATTCATCATTTTTTGAAGTCATCTGTGCTTATTAACGTCATGGAAAGTCCTAAAACCTGAGTTAAAGCCCAAGGAAGAAAGAGGCACAATATGCCATCCAACATATCCTATTCAGTCCCTTCAATTTTTAAAATTGAAATATAATTGATGTATAACATTGTGGAAAGTTAAGGGGTACAACTTGTTGACTGGGTACATTTACATATTGCAATATGATTCCCAACACAGTGTTAGCTAACACCTCTATTGTGCTGCATAATTACCAACACAGAAGTAGAAAAATCAGGAAAATGAAGATGTGGGTCAGTGGAGCTGAGAAACAGGAGGAACTCTGAAACAATTCTTTGTAAAGGGCCAGAGAGGAAAGGTTGCTGGCTTTGCAAGCTGTACAGTCTCTGTCACAAGTTGTAGCACAATCAGCCATAGACAGCATGCAAATGAATGGGCATGGCCTAGTTACAATCAAACTTTATAAAAACAGGAAAGGGGATTGGATTTGACCTGGAGGCCATGGTTTGCCAACCCCTCTTCTAGAGGATAAGTGCAAACACTCATGGTGGTTTTTAATGAGGCTCTTCATTGGTTTGCACTCAGCATGGACGTGTATAACACTCTATCCAGGAGGAAGCTAGCTTGAATGACCTCGTCCCTTCCCTGTTTCTCCAAAAATGGGTCTCAGCCACAGTCAATTCCAGCGTAGGGGAACACATGTGGTCAACGATAGCACCTTCAAGGCATAGAGGCATGACCCCAAGGGGCCTGGTGCTCCTTGAAGATGTGTTAAGACCTTCCTCTGTCACTTGGAACAACTTAGAAACACTTGACATTCAGTGTGTGCTGGCAGTCACACTTCACCATTTGTTGACAGATTGCCACACTAATGTTCTTTCTCAGAAACAAAAGCAGAGGGAATCCTTACCACAAGCATATCTAGATGCAAAACCCCAAATAGGTCTATAGCCCCATAGACTGAACAAATTCTTAATGACACTAGAATGCACATGAGTACCTACTGGTGTCCCTAGAGGCACAAAAAGAAGTTGGTACCTTGTTCTACAAGGACAGGACACAATATACACTGTCACTGGCCACAGAGACACATAACTCCTGATGCCATCCTGGCCAGTCCTCAGAGCCATTCGCATGGTCAATAAAACTCACAACGACCTTGCACCCACCAACACAATCTCAGAATGTTGCTACCTGCAACAACTCATGTCAAAGACTGACCAGAGATGCCGCGCAGTTTTCTGACCCACCAATGTCCAAATATCCCCAAGACCCTTGGCTATTAGACTGCACAGACATAAACCACTTCTGTTTATAATGGAGTATCCCATCACATACACACACACACACATACACACATACACACACATAGCATATTTCAGCCCCTATCTTGCCAATGATGTGCTGGATCTGGCTCTTAAGAGCTTGTCAGAGCCAAATGTCAAACTTCCAGAAATTTTTTGAGCCCGTTGACATCACGTTGTAGCTTAAAATCAGCCATCTTGGGGGTATTTATTTTATAAACATTAGCAAATACTACAAATCAGGATCTTTTCCCAGAGAGCTGAATGTTAAACATCTACCAGAATAGCACTGACCCTGGTGCCCTAGTGCACCAGCCAAAATGTCCTTGTTTTTTGTCCTTCTTGAACTGACCAGCCACTCTATCACCAAGTTCCAGCTTCTCAACGTCTTCCATTTTGGAATCACCCCCTCCCCTCCCCCACCATAGAACAATAATGAAAAAAAATCAGCTGTTATGTCTCCCATCAGGAACAACAACAATGAAACAAATAAAATTAGCTGTTATATCTCCCACCAAGAACACATCTGGTCCACACATCAGAGAATTCATCTCATAATCACTCATGCTATTCCTACAGCAGTGACAGCTATTATCACTGCAATCATTTTCCAACCCAACCCCACCACCTACAGATCCTCCAAAAAGAGGCATAAAATGCTTTTAAAAGATTAAATTTAAAAGTGAGCATTTAGTAATGAATATTTTAATTCCAGACTAGTCAAAAGGAGCACAGCCCTCAAAAGAAATACAGAGTGAGACTAATTCCTCGGATAAGCTGCTTCTGCAAAGTCGAGAAGAAAGAGCAGCTGTGAATGTTGGCTTTAATCCAGTGTGACAAGTTAGGGATGGTCTGCTGCTCTTCATGGAAACTGTTCACAACTCCACTCTTTAAGATCTATAACAGGGGTTGTTTATCCCTTGCAGGTTTCAACTGATTTCTTTCCCACATAAAGGGAAATAAGCCTTGGTCTAAGTGTAAACCCTTCTAGACTGCAATAACATAAGGAGATGAATCCTACTTTTTCATTATTTTTATAACTGCACTCCTTTTGCCCTATTGTGCTAATGAGACAGAAAGAAATACTGATATAAAATGGCTGATTTATCAATAGATTATTCCTGAAATTTACACATAAAATGCAGTTCTGACTAAAAAATCACCATTATGAGCCAGCCATAATGTATAAATTTCTACCATTAGATATTCATCCCTTTGGTTTTAAAAAGTGTTATGTTAAACCATTCAAATTTTAATACGAACCAAATTATCCAAATTTTGAAAAACGTACACTCTCCACACTACAATCTCTGAATGCCCAGAGATTTATCAAACTGCAATAAAGGAATACATACATGAAATTCAGACTTGATGAGGAGAGATCTTCATGGAGATCACGTTCCTTTGAAGTGTCTCTGAAGATGGTACTAGGACAAGTTTATCTCCAGTGTTGCAAGGTAAGAGGTTAGGTAACATACCTAAATTCACACATCTAATAAGTGGTAGAGCTGAGAGTTGAGCCAAATGTATTGTGTTGCTTAGGGGAGTAGAACTGGGGGGTGGGGGGGACTAATCTCTGGCAATGTGCAACAATCCCAGGAATTATGTATAACATGTCTTTGTCCTGAATGTCAGCTTCTCCAGACTATGAAAATGTTAACTGGTGTTTTGTGAAAATCCTTGACCAGACAAAACATGATCTAATAATTTTGTTTTCTATATCTTGAAACCCATGTGTTAGGGATTGAAAGGAAAGTGATAAGGGTAGTTTTCATTTAATAGTACTTGTATTAGTTTCCCATGATTGCTATGACAGATTACCACAAACTGTGTGACTTAAAACAGCAGAAATTTATCTCCTCATAGTTCTGGAGACAGAAGTCCAAAACCAAGGTGTCAGCAGCATTGCACTCTCTCTGCAGGCTCTAGGGGAGAATCCTTTTCTTGGCTCTTCCAGCTTCTGGTGGCTCTTGGCAGTCCTTGGCTTATAGACACAGCTCTCTCTACCGTGTCTCCACATAACCTTCTCCTCTGTCTGTATTATCTCCCTTCGCCTCTCTCATAAGGATATTTGTGATGGCATTTAAGGACCACTCAGATAATTCAGGGTAACCTCCTCATGTCAAGATCCTTAATTAAGTTGCATCTACAAAGACCCTTTTACCATTTAAGGTACCATTTACAAGTTCCAAGGGTTTGAGACCCTGAGTCATTATTATTCAACCCACTATAGTATTATATTTGGTGGAATCTATTTTTCACTCACAAAGAAGAGAACTACATGTAGTAGAGTTAGATTATCAGTCTATCTTTGCTTCTTTGGAAAAAATGAACAAGATACTACTCTTTATCCCTTTTTCTCCCATATCTCTACCACCGTCTCCACTCCCTAGTGACCCCCACCCCACCTTCATCCCTTGCTAAATCGGGTCATGTTTAGATGGAACTGTTCCTGGAGTATGGTGAGCCATAGGCTGTCAGTAACACTGCCCTTAGGCCCAGGTTACTAGGCCCCCTGCCATGGGCCCTGCACTTCGGGGGCCTCACAATGACTGCACCCTTCCTCACAAGGCAAGGAGTTTATGGGTCAAGGAGAAGCACCTATGGAGAGCTCACGCCCTCCCTTTCACATTCTAGACCACATTCTGGGCATCTGAAATCTTAATATTTCCTGCCCAAAGAGACCCCAAGTCTTTCCTCCTGAACATGGGCTGCACTGCCAGTAAAGACACCCCTAGTCCCAAGAAATGCCCAAGATGAAACTATTTAAGGTGTGGATTTACTTGGTTGAAGAAGCTGGAACACCTACACACATGCATCCGAAGACACAGTTGCATGTGGGAAGTGAAGGTGAGAGTCTATGGGTTGAGAACTTGCATTCATTCTTTGACCCAAGGCCCTACAAATATCAGAGGTGGATCTTGCAGTGAGGATGGGGATTGAGGCAAAGCCAGGGATAGCTAGGAGACACCCTTTGGCTTCTTCATGACATGGTAGGAGACAAGAGAATATCACATAATTGTGAATAGCCAGGTCACTGCTCTACTGATTTAATTTCTACTAAATGCTAAAAATACGTAATGCCTGCTTTAATGTGTTAATGGCCTTAATAATATTCATATTTTTTTAACTCAATAATTTCACTTCCTGGAATTTAGTCCTTAAAAATATTTCCAAATACAGAAAAGACTTTATTTACAGATTTTCATTCCCCATTTTTTAAAAATGTTATAAAAAGAGAAACATCCCAATTGCTCAGTTATAGACATATGGCTACTTAAACTGTGGTATGTTGAAATCAATATAATGGAACTTATAAAAATAATGTTAACAAATTGGATAATAACATGGAAAATTCCTATAGTGTTGAGTAAAAATAAAAGAAGATACAACATTATACCACAAAATGGTCTCAACTATGTAAAAAATAATGCTAGAAAAAAATGACTTCAAGAAATGTTAATTACCCACAGAATGTAGGATTCTGGATTATTTTTATTACACTTTATAATTTAAAAAGTTACCTAAAATAACACGCGTTACTTTTACAGCCAGATATTTTTTAAACATCTTTACTGTAGTAAAATTGCTTTACAATGTTGTGTTAGTTTCTGCTGTACAACGAAGTGAATCAGCTATACATATACATATATCCCCATATCCCCTCCCTCTTGCATCTCCCTCCCACCCTCCTTATCCCCCCCCTCTAGGTGGTCACAAAGCACCGAGCAGATTTCCCTGTGCTATGCGACTGCTTCCCACTAGCTATCTATTTTACAGTTGGTAGCGTATATATGTCAATGCCACTCTCTCACTTCGTCCCAGCTTACCCTTCCCCCTCCCCGTGTCCTCAAGTCCATTCTCTACATCTGAGTCTTTCTTCCGGTCCTGCCTCTAGGTTCTTCAGAAGCATTTTTTTTTAAAGTCCATATATACGTTTTAGCATATGGTATTTGTTTTTCTCTTTCTGACTTACTTCACTCTGTATGACAGACACTAGGTTCATCAATCTCACTACAAATAACTCAATTGCATTTCTTTTTATGGCTGAATAATATTCCATTGTACATATGTGCCACCACATCTTCTTTATCCATTCATCTGTCGATGGACACTTAGGTTGCTTCCATGTCCTGGCTATTGTAAATGGTGCTGCAATGAACATTGTGGTACATGTCTTTTTTTGAATTATCATTTTCTCAGGGTATATGCTCAATAGTGGGTTTGCTGGGTCATATGGTAGTTCTATTTTTAGTTTTTTAAGGAACCTCCATACTGTTCTGCATAGTGGCTGTATCAATTTACTTTCCCACCAACAGTGCAAGAGGGTTCCCTTTTGTCCACACCCTCTCCAGCATTTATTGTTTCTAGATTTTTTGATGATGGCCATTCTAATTGGTGTGAGATGATACCACATTGTAGTTTCGATTTGCATTTCTCTAATGATTAGTGATGTTGAGCATCCTTTCATGTGTTTGTTGGCAATCTGTACATCTTCTCTGAAGAAATGTCTATTTAGGTCTTCTGCCCATTTTTGGATTGGGTTGTTTGTGTTTTTGATATTGAGCTGCATGCGCTGCTTGTATATTTTGGAGATTAATCCTTTGTCAGTTGCTTCATTTGCAAATATGTTCTCCCATTCTGAGGGTTGTCTTTTTGTCTTATTTATGGTTTCCTTTGCTGTGCAAAAGGTTTTAAGTTTCATTAGGTCTCATTTGTTTATTTTTGTTTTTATTTCCATTTCTCTGGGAGGTGGGTCAAAAAGGATCTTGCTGTGATTTATGTCATAGAGTGTTCTGCCTATGTTTTCTTCTAAGAGTTTTATAGTGTCTGGCCTAACATTTAGGTCTTTAATCCATTTTGAGTTTATTTTTGTGTATGGTGTTAGGAAGTGTTCTAATTTCATTCTTTTACATGTAGCTGTCCAGTTTTCCCAGCACCACTTATTGAAGAGGCTGTCTTTTCTCCATTATATATTCTTGCTTCCTTTATCAAAGATAATTTGACCATTTGTGTGTGGGTTTATCTCTGGGCATTCTATCCTGTTCCATTCATCTATAATTCTGTTTTTGTGCCAGTACCATACTGTCTTTATTACTGTAGCTTTTTAGTATAGTCTGAAGTCAGGGAGCCTGATTCCTCGAGCTCTGTTTTTCTTTCTCAAGATTGCTTTGGCTATTCGAGGTCTTTTGTGTTTCTGTAGAAATTGTGAAATTTCTTGTTCTACTTCTGTGAAAAATGCCATTGGTTATTTGATAGGGATTGCATTGAATCAGTAGATTGCTTTGGGTAGTACAGTGATTTTCACAACATTGATTCTTCCAATCCAAGAACATGGTATATCTCTCCATCTGTTTGTATCAACTTTAATTTCTTTCATCAGTGTCTTGTAGTTTTCTGCATACAGGTCTTTTGTCTACTTAGGTAGGTTTATTCCTAGGTATTTTATTCTTTTTGTTGCAATGCTAAATGGGAGTATTTCCTTGATTTTGCTTTCAGATTTTTCATCATTAGTGTATAGGAATGCAAGAGATGTCTGTGCATTAATTTTTTACCCTGCTACTTTACCAAATTCATTGATTAGCTCTAGTAGTTTTCTGGTAGCATCTTTAGGATTCTCTATGTATAGTATCATAGAGAATCTGCAAACAGTGACAGTTTTACTTCTTCTTTTCTGATTTGGATTCCTTTTATTTCTAATTCTTCCTGATTGCTGTGGCTAAAACTTCCAAAACTATACTGAATAATAATGGTGAGAGTGAGCAACCTTGTCTTGTCCCTGATTTTAGAGGAAATGGTTTCAGCCTTTCACCACTGAGAATGATGTTAGCTGTGGGTTTGTCATATATGGCCTTTATTATGTTGCGGTGAGTTCCCTCTATGCCTACTTTCTGGAGAGCTTTTATCATAAATGGGTGTTGAATTATGTCAAAACCTTTTTCTGCGTCTATTGAGATGATCATATGGTTTTTATCCTTCAATTTGTTAAAATGGTGTATCACATTGACTGATTTGCGTATATTGAAGAATCCTTGCATTCCTAGGATAAATCCCACTTGATCATGGTGTATGATCCTTTAATGTGCTGTTGGATTCTGTTTGCTAGTATTTGGTTGAGGATTCTTGCATCTATGTTCATCAGTGATATTGGCCTGTAGTTTTCTTTCTTTGTGACATCTTTGTCTGGTTTTGGTATCAGGGTGATGGTGGCCTCGTAGAATGAGTTTGGGAGTGTTCCTCCCTCTGCTATATTTTGGAAGAGTTTGAGAAGGATAGATGTTAGCTCTTCTCTAACTGTTTGATAGAATTCACCTGTGAATCCATCTGGTCCTGGACTTTTGTTTGTTGGAAGATTTTTAATCACAGTTTCAATTTCAGTGCTTGTGATTGGTCTATTTATGTTTTCTATTTCTTCCTGGTTCAGTCTTGGAAGGTTGTGCTTTTCTAAGAATTTGTCCATTTCTTCCAGGTTGTCCATTTTATTGGCATATAGTTGCCTGTAGTAATCTCTCATGATCCTTTGTATTTCTGCAGTATCAGTTGTTACCTCTCCTTTTTCATTTCTAATTCTATTGATTTGAGTCTTCTCCCTTTTTTTCTTGATGAGTCTGGCTAGTGATTGATCAATTTTGCTTATCTTCTCAAAGAACCAGGTTTTAGTTTTATTGATATTTGCTATTGTTTCCTTCATTTCTTTTTCATTTATTTCTGATCTTATCTTCATGATTTCTTCCCTTTTGCTAACTTCTCCTTTCTTTCCTTTTGCTAACTTCTGTTAACTTTGGGTGTTTTTTGCTTTTCTTTCTGTAATTGCTTTAGGTGTGAGGTTAGGTTCTTTATTTGAGATATTTCTTGTTTCTTGAGGTAGGATTGTATCGCTATAAACTTCCCTCTTAGAACTGCTTTTGCTGCATCCCATAGGTTTTGGGTCATTGTGTTTTCATTGTCATTTGTTTATAGATATTTTTTGATTTCCTCTTTGATTTCTTCAGTGATCTCTTGGCTATTTAGTAGCGTATTGTTTAGCCTCCATGTGTTTGTATTTTTTACAGTTTTTTTCCTGTAATTGATATCTAGTCTCATAGCATTGTGGTCCGAAAAGATACTTGATATGATCTCAATTTTCTTAAATTTACCAAGGCTTGATTTGTGATCCAAGATATGATCTATCCTGGAGAATGTTCCATTAGCACTTGAGAAGAAAGTGTATTCTGTTGTTTTTGGATGGAATGTCCTATAAATATCAATTAAGTCCGTCTTGTTTAATGTATCATTTAAAGCTTATTTATTTTCATTTTGGATGATCTGTCCATTGGTGAAAGTGGGGTGTCAACGTCCCCTATTATGATTGTGTTACTGTCGATTTCCCCTTTTATGGCTGTTAACATTTGCCTTATGTATTGAGGTGGACCTATGTTGGGTACATAAATATTTACAATTGTTATATCTTCTTCTTGGATTGATCCCTTGATCATTATGCAGTGTCCTCCTTTGTCTCTTGTAATAGTCTTTATTTTAAAGTCTATTTTGTTTGATATGATAATTGCTACTCCAGCTTTCTTCTGATTTCCATTTTCGTGGAATATCTTTTTCCATCCCCTCACTTTCAGTCTGTATGTGTCCTTAGGTCTGAAGTGGGTCTCTTGTAGACAGCATACATACAGGTCTTCTTTTTGTATCCATTTAGCCAGTCTATGTTTTTTGCTTGGAGCATTTAATCCATTTACACTTAAGGTAATTATCGATATGTATGTTCCTATTACCATTTTCTTAACTGTTTTGGGTTTGTTTTTGTTGGTCTTTTCCTTCTCTTGTGTTTCCTGCCCAGAGAATTTCCTTTAGCATTTGCTGTAAAGCTGGTTTTGTGGGGCTGACTTCTCTTAACTTTTGCTTGTCTGTAAAGGTTTTAATTTCTCCTTTGAATCTGAGTGAGATCCTTGCTCTGTAGAGTACTCTTGGTTGTAGGTTTTTCCCTTCCATCACTTTAAATATGTCCTGCAACTCCCTTCTGGCTTGCAGAGTTTCTGCTGAAAGATCAGCTGTTAACCTTATGGGGATTCCCTTGTATGTTATTTGTTGCTTTTCCCGTGCTGCTTTTAATACTTTTTCTTTGTACTTAATTTTTGATAGTTTAATTAATATGTGTCCTGGCGTGTTTCTCCTTGGATTTATCCTGTCTGGGTCTCTCTGAGCTTCCTGGACTTGATTGACTATTTCCTTTCCCATGTTAAGGAAATTTTCAACTATAATCTCTTCAAATATTTTCTCAGACCCTTCCTTCTTCTCTTCTTCTTCTTGGACCCCTATAATTCAAATGTTGGTGCATTTAATGTTGTCCCAGAGGTCTCTGAGACTGTCCTCAATTCTTTTCATTCTTTTTTTTTTATTCTGCTCTGTGGTAGTTATTTCCACTATTTTATCTTTCAGGTCACTTATCTGTTCTTCTGCCTCAGTTATTCTGCTATTGATTTCTTCTAGAGAATTTTTAATTTCATTTATTGTGTTGTTCATCATTGTTTGTTTGCTCTTTAGTTCTTCTTTGCCCTTGTTAAACGTTTCTTGTATTTTCTCCATTCTATTTCCAAGATTTTGGATCACCTTTACTATCATTACTCTGAATTCTTTTTCAGGTAGACTGCCTTTTTCTTCTTCATTTGTTTGGTCTGTTGGGTTTTTACCTTGCTCCTTCATCTCCTGCATATTTCTCTGTCTTCTCATTTTTCTTAACTTACTGTGTTTGGGGTCTCCTTTTCTCAGGCTTCAGGTTCATAGTTCCCATTGTTTTTGGTGTCTGCTCCCTCTGGCTAAGGTTGGTTCAGTGGCTTGTGTAGGCTTCCTCGTGGAGGGGACTGGCGCTGAGTTCTGGTGGGTGCACTGGATCTTGTCTTTCTGGTGGGCAGGGATGTGTCTGGTGGTGTGTTTTGGGGTGTTTGTGAACTTAGTATGATCTTAGGCAGCCTCTCTGCTAATGGGTGGGGTTGTGTTCCTGTCTTGCTAGTTGTTTGGCATTGGGTGTCCAGCACTGGAGCTTGCTGGCCGTTGGGTGGACCTGGGTCTTAGAGTTGAGATGGAGATCTCTGGGAGAGCTCTCACAGATTGATATTACGTGGCCCTGGGAGGTCTCTGGTGGTCCAATGTCCTGAACTCGGCTCTCCCACCTCAGAGGCTCGCCTGACACCAGACCGGAGCACCAAGACCCTGTCAGCCACACGGCTGCTAGTGTTGGAGAGTCTCCTGCAGAGGCAGGGAGTGGCTGTGGCTCACCGCAGGGACAAGGACACTGACAGCAGAAGTTCTGGGAAGTACTCCTTGGCATGAGCCCTCCCAGAGTCCAATGGTAGATTATTTTTGTTTTTAAAAATATTTATGATAATTAGCTGGCTAGAACAGATATTTGTACTATTTCCTATGCTTTCATTCTTACTCTGCAACCCCAGCAGTTCTAAGATTCCTTTCCTGCTACACCCAAGTTACTGAGGAAAATCAAAGAAGTCTCAGAGAAACAGACTGTCTTTGCCAAAAATATCTTGCCTCCAGTCCTGAAACTTCTACCAGAGTGTACTCCACCCAGTACACAGTGACTGTAAACATTCCTAGCATGTTGGAATTTGATGGAAAACTGTATGAGTTTCAAATCGTTCAGGGCATGTTTTTTCCTTTTTGGTTAGGCAGTTTAGGTGCAACTACTGTTAGATTACAGCGAGGTTAGTGAAAATTTGGGGAGAAACTCTATATCTTTTCTTTTCAAGGCCTGGTGATTTTTGAGCTCAGTAGTGTTTTCCAACAGAATCCACTTTGATGATTGGCAACAGCCATCTTCTCCCTCCTTCTGACACCTTCCACATGATGCTCACCGTGGAAGTTCCAAGTTCTTTGACAAGTGCTCATGGAGGCCAGTTGGATGAGGCCAGTTGGATTCTCTTGAACAGTTTAAATTTCTCCACGCTATCTTTGGGAACCAAGTGCAGGGCAGGAAGCTGGGAACTGTAATTGACGAACTTATGGTGGCTCAGCACGGACAAGCTTGAGAGTTAAAAATCTCCATGGAAACCCAGTCATAGGGGGATTTACCTCCAGGAACCCGACCAGATTCCCTCATAGAACATCAGAAAAAAACCCTCTCATGCTTCCAGCAGAGGGAAGGAGAAAAGGAACCATTTTGAAATATCCCACAGTGCTCTGTTCTTAATAGGCTTGTCCTCAGGGGAAACTAGTGCCAGATTTTTTAAAGCAATATTAAAAACAAACACTGAGACCACTTACACGTGGTGTTTATCACTTCCTTCCCAAAACCACACTGGATGACAGTAGAGAGATTTTTTTTTTAAGAGCATAAACTCACAAAGAAGAAGAGAACAAGAAAAAAGACAACAGCGAAACAACTTTGGAGACTAGAAAGCTGGTGGATAAGAGGTAATTGATGACATAGAACTGAGAAAAGTGACCCACCACCAGCAGCGGGAAGAAGCCAGGCTGATCCACAGAAAACCTCAGGAATTGAGGCAGCCTATTATATGGGAGTGAGAGTACAGATGGGCTATAAAAACAAGAGGATAAATTGAAAATCTGCACAAAATGCATTTAGAACCCCAGAAGTCTCTCCCACCCCACAGAAGACAGAGGTCTTACTCTCTAAAAAGAGTGAACCAGAGAGATTCTGAGCTCAACGCATAGGCAGAACTGAGGGTCTGTGTGTTACATTGTAAATATGGGCATTAAGTAAATGGTGAGAGCCCTGCTCTCTTTCCCCCAGAATGCAGATAGAAAGGCTTATAACTTTCAGATAGCAAAATACCAAACCAAAAGAAAAGACTTGCATGTACTGACAGGTGGGGTCCATCAATAGAGAAGCCACCCATTGATAAACCCTTCCCATTTATACATAGTGATTGACCAAATTTTATTGCCTCATTCTTGAAAATGAGTGGAAGTCAAGAATCATTAGTCATTTGAGGAAAGTTTCCAACATGAAAGAGAGAAGTTAAGATATCCAAAAAGTAAAAAATAACTCAGGAAAAATAAAAATATTGCAGTAAGCAGAGAGGAACTTTGAATAAACTGTAATTGAAACCCTCAGGCAAGTAAGATAGTAGTATACTTAATCTACAAATTAAAAACAAAAAACTATACAGCTAAGAACATTGAGAGAGAAAAAAAAAAAAGGTCTTTGAACTTAAAAAATGATATGATGACAAAACGAAAATCTCAAAAAAGGTTTGAAATCAGAGTTAACCATTGCAGGGTGAGTGGTACAGCTGATCCTCAAACCTGAGTTTCCAGTATTTCTCTTCCTGCCTTCCATCAATGCCTGCCCCCAATGTATTCTCATGGTTGGTGGCTATGGTTTAAAGAATTCATCTGGGGCATTCTAAGCTTCTCTTAGAACTGTTACAGAAGGCACTCTAACTTCATGAGCAATGAAATTTTATTGCCAGACTCTGCTATTTATCTGGAACTAGAATAAGTTTCCCCTGCCCTCTATTTCCCTACTCATTCTTAAATGCATTTTGTGTGGTAATTTTATAATACCAGTTGCCCACTGGGTATTTTGCTTTCTTTTTTTCAGGCAGCCCACACAAAATTGACTCTCCTTTTACAGACTTTGGAAATAGTAACTCGAATTAGGAAGAAGTATTTACATGCTCCCAGAGGCAATACACAGCTCCAGGAGTAACTTTCACTAACACCAGCCAGCTCCATCCAGAGGGGCAGCCCCACCCTCAACCATTTTTCACTCAGCCCTCCAATCTCTCCAAGATCATTAATTACCCACTCCTTCAGCACCTTCATGCTGCCCTTGTAGGTGCTGACAACACAAGCCTGTCTCCTTTTGTGTGGTTGTTTGAAACTTTCACAGCAGGCAAAGCTCAAATTTAATCATTTGATTCTGATGCACTTTCTGTAGCAAATTGTAACAGCATTTAAGTACAGAGTGACAGATCTGGGATTATGACAACACTGTTGACCAGTGTTATTCTCACAGCCAGGGGTCCAGCTTTGTGGAAAGTTAAAACCCTGATATTAAAAAGCTTTCAGGGACTTCCCTGGTGGTGCAATGGTTAAGAATCCACCTGCCAATGCAGGGGACACGGGTTCAAGCCCTGGTCCCGGAAGATCCCACATGCCTGCTGTGGAGCAACTAAGCCCATGTGCCACAACTACTGAGCCCATGTGCCACAACTGCTGAAGCCCATGTGCCGAGAGCCCATGCTCCACAACAAGAGAAGCCAACGCAATGAGAAGCCTGTGCACTGCAATGAAGGGTAGCCCCTACTCACCACAACTGGAGAAAGCCCATGCGCAGCAACAAAGACCCAATGCAGCCAAAAATTTAAAAATTAATAAATAAATTAATTTTTTAAAAAAGGTTTCAGACTTTGAATCTGGTTGTGCTAAAAGCTTTCACTTGTTTTTGTTGTAATCTGAGGAACACTGGACTTCTAGAAAAAACAAAAATACAAGGATCAAACTGGCTTCTAGTTGTATTGAAACAGAGGTATTACATAAAACAGAAGTCCATTAAAATAGATGTGCTTTATAAAGGAAGGGCAAGTGTGTCCTGCTATGATAAATTTCAATTCCTAAACCCATAAAACAAAAGTTTTAGAGGAAGTCTTTTGCACCACTAAGATGTTTAATCAGGTAGAATTTGTTTCAAAAATAAAATCCTTTAGTCCACCTAAACCACACCACATACTTTGCAATTTATGAACTACATACTTTAGAGCACATAAGTTTACTTTTACAAGAGCTACTATATTTACCTGATAGAGTTCCCCAAATAATTTTGCATCTATTATCTAAGTTTATCTCATTTACATCCCTAAGTATTCAGTACAACTCTTATCTCCAATTTATAGGTAGTGAAATGACTTGTTATAATGAGTGAAAACAGGCTTTTTTCAAATAAATGTTACTCTTTGCATATACCAATATATTCAAAAGCAGTTCCAGAAAGCTAGAAAAAGCTCAATAAATATTTCTAGAAAAAACATAAAACTGAAGAAAATAAAGAAAATATTCACTTTTAAAGTTATATCTTACTTAAGGGATTTCAAAGAACAATGTTTGCAAGCATAACGCATATGGTGAAATACTGATGCAGCAAGGGTATTGCTTTCTAGTTTCCTGGAGGACACAAAAAGTTCCTTGACTCATACTCAGAACCTAAGTCATCCTTTGGATGAAATGTCAGCCTGGCTTGCTGTATCTTTTACAGTATCCCTCTCTCAGAAATCAACAAGGTATATAAGGTAAAACCTAACTAATGTTGGGCTACTTGGCGAGTGGCCAGCCTTAAATAGTATAACCTGAGCTACTGAGAGCTATTCAAGAAATGAAGTTAGTTCTACTATTTGAATTACACAAAGCAACTCAAAGAATGCCAACAATATGACTTTGGTAGAGCAATAAGTAAAATTCATTATTAGCAAATAAGTGTGTCTTTTGTGGTTACTTTGTGTACAGAGCTCAGTGACAGAGGTGGCCATTGTTCAGTGATCATCTCCTGCCCCCAGGCTAGGGTCATTTTGGAACTGCCAGAGCCTGTCTGGTCCATGTGTTATAAGGACTCAGTAAATGCTTGATGAGTAAGTGAATTAATTAATAAATAAGCTGCTGAATGGTTGCCGGATGCACCTTGGCAAAGAAAATGGCACAGGCTGCGGAGTCAGAAAAACTTGGGTTTACTTTCCAGCTGAGCCGAACAGTACCTGTGTGATCTTAAGTTTCTCAACCTCTCTTCCACCCCCTTGTCTCAACTGTAAAAGGCGTTTATGGTGGGTAATAATGCCTATCTTATAGGGTTGCTCTGACAAGGAAATGAGAGAATAAAGTAAGCATTTTAACTGTTTTTCCTGACACCTTGTTTGCACTATAAGTTTACTTTAACTATGAAAAAGATTTTTACCAAGCAAGCTAAATATCAGATCTCAAACTAACATTACCTTGAATGATCAAGTCCTGAAACAGTAGAGTTCAACTAAATTCACTGTCCTCTTTCAATACACAAGGTAGGGAATGATTAATTTAAAATGTATACCGGTGACCATTAATTAAAATAACAAAACAAAGAGCGCATATGTTACCATCCATTAAAACATTTCCATGAATATGGCTTTGATATCAGTTTGAGTATTAATTTTAATTTTATTGATAATGAATATTAATTTGACTGTTTTAAGATAAAAAATTTGATTCTGTAATTTGTTGAAATTTGGACTCTGGGGTGTTTTAATGATAGCAATTTCTACATAGGAAAAGTATGGTTCATGGAAGAAGAAGGGAAAAAAAAAGCTTTGAAACCAACGTTAAGCCCAAAAAATAATTGAAAGAAACAAAAACAAAATATTCGCAAAACCTCTGTGGGAATCCCCTATTTCGATCAGTGCAGAGGGTTAAAAAAAAAAAAAATCTGGCCTGTTGTGATTTCTAATTCCCTGCAAGCCTTTCTACAATGCAAATGTCATGCAGAAAAATTTGGCAATTGCATTAGGGAAAGGTAAGTTGCCCAGATCACTGGAAAATGTTTTGACATTTATGTGACCCTTCCATTCTGCTTTACAAAAGAAGTTCCAATTAAGTGCAGAGCTTTTCTCTTATTTACTATACTGACCCTGAAAATGAAAGCTGTGAAAAGTTGAATGCTTTTCATGCTGTGGGAGCAGGGCTGAATCCTCTGCTCTGCAAGAGGGAACAAAAACTCTAAGCTGCCTCCCAAGAAGCTGAAAGCTGAGGAAAATTGCTGCTTTTCATAAAGTTCATCACCATTTCCCCATAGCACTGGTTTTCTTTCCTTGGCTGCAGCCTAACACAGATGCTCACTTCAGGTGGTGGTACACAGGGAGGAGACATATTGGAAGGTTCTGGTCCTGGCTTTGCTTCTGACTTGTCAGGTAATGTTGAATAAGTCTCTTCATTCCCTTGAACCTCTGTTTTCTTATTTATTAAATGAGGGGGTTGCACCAGATGATTTCTGAGCTCCTTCCACCTCCAATAATCTATGGGGTGTGCCTTTGTGGTCAGTAATGAAGGAAGGAGATGATAAAGCTTGGGTAATGATGTGATTTGCCCAAAGCAGCCAACTGTCTCCTGCTTCCCATGGAAACCTAAGTGTTGGAATGGAACAACTGAAACAATCAGGGGCTGAGGGTGGTAGACTCCACAGCTACTCACCTCCAGAGTCCAGAAATGAGACACGGACCCCAGCAGGTACAGGGGACTCTGGCCATCTAGACAGAGTTTGACTTCCAGACCTACTTGAAATAATTCTAGATGAAAGGCACATTTACTTCTTCTCTAGTGCTAATTAGGACTCTTACCTTGCAGGTAGTAGAAATCAAACCAACGCAGTTTGAGGAAAAGGGAGCAAATGGTTACAGGAATATAATTTGGACCTAGGAAGGCACCAGAACTGTGAATCCCTCAGGAACACAGGTGGTACTCTCCTTCTCTTACTGTCTCTTGCCTCCCCTTCTTTCTGCACACCTGGTTTCTCGCACACCTCCCCTCTTCCTTTTCCTCCTCATCCCTCATCTTCCTCCTTCTCCTTTTCCCCTCCCCTCGCCTCCCTCTCCTCTCTTTCCCTCCCAATAGGCTTTCTCTACTGTCCATCCACACAGAGAAATATGAAGCCACCACCACTCCTGACTTTCAACGTCACATCTATCCGTATCTGGAGAACTGGCCTCCTGAATCCATTTCCACTTTCCCTGGACACAGACACTGAATGGTCCAGGTATCTATGCCTGGTCCAACTGTGAAAATATAAAAGGTTGGGAAAGGGGGTCTCTTGGGAGCATGTGAATAGACAACAGTTCTAAAACTTCAACTGTAAGACTTAGTCTTTTAAAGCTCTCCTCAGACATAAAGCCAACTTCAATCACTGGGTTTCATTTAACCATTTGAAATTGGTTATGTGAATGTCCGACCTCGCTCACCTTCATGATGTAGCTAATGGCCAAAATATTTTTTTTTAAACTGTCAAGGTTAATACTGTTTTTTAAGTAGTGCTTATACAATTAAGCATAATCACATTTAAAATAAGTCTTTAAATGACATTCAAAATCTTATTTGATACAGTTGCTACCACTAGGTTCATATGATTCAGAATATTGGACTCCAGAGACGATTTCCTCTGGAATTTCTTCTTGAGATAATTTACTCTTAATCAACAGGAAACATTGTGCTTGAGTTCCCTAATAGGTTATGTTTATACTTTGTATTATATGAAGATTCCATATTGATGTCAGGACACTGAAGATAGCTTCAGGAATTGCAAACGGAAGGAAAGAAAACACCAGAGATATTTGAACACTTCTTCTTTCCTCAGGTAACATCAAAGAAATGAGTGTTGGTCCCTATGGGAGATTTATAGAGCCTTTCCTTTCTTAGCTGTGAAAGCATGTCACTTTTCTTCTATTTACTCATTTACTCATTCAGCAAGTAGTTATTTGTTGTCTACTCTGCAAAATAATAATTTGCTAGATTCTTTCTTCCACATGTAATCAGAGTGGTCATTTGTTAGCAAGAGAAGAATATTCTCCACTGTGCTCAACTGAATATTCTCCACTGTGCTCAACTGAATATTCTCCACTGTGCTCAATTAAGTCATGTAAGAGTCATAAAAACTCTAACATTTTCACCATTCTATAAGTTTTTTATTCCTGGATAAAAAAGCCTGTGTTGTAAAAAAAAAATCAAATGATAGAGAAATAAATAAAACGGAAGGCAAAAGCCTCCTGTAATCACAACCTTTCCTCTGTTAACCGTTTGCTTGTAAATTCTGAAAGATTTTTTTCCAAGTATATACTGATACAAAATTATTTGTGCATGTAATTCACAAATATATAAATGCACATAACACATATACACATTTTCTGATAGAATCAGAATGTACATATTTTTGACTAGCTTTGGCCACTTATCAATGTATTATAAATATTGTCTCTTATCTACCTCAATACTCTAAAGGGGCCATAGTAGTCCATTATTTGAATATGGCAAATGTCTTTTATTTGAATATGGCAAATGTCTTTCAAACATTCTCCTAATTATACCCATTTTAGTTTATTTCCATTTTATTTCTATGTAAGCAATGCTACTAGGAACACTCTTATGTATATATATCTTTGTTCACATGAGTCAGCATTTTTAAAGAATGAAATCCTAGAAATGAAATTGCTAAATCAAAGAGTAAATACAGTTACCATTTAAGTAATAAATGCCAAATTGCTGTCTAGAAAGCTTTTACCAAATTCTAAATTCACCTAGAGTTTATGGCAGTGCTTGTTGTTCCCTATACCCTGGCCAGCGCTGGGTGTCTAATAAATCACTGCTGCTTGTCCAGATTAAAAAAAGGTTATTTCAATGTTTTAATTTGCATTTCTTAGCAACACATATTTAACCTATTTGGTTTTGGATTTCTTTTGACATTAACAATTTATTATTCTTTTCTCACTTTCTATTAGATTAGTCTTTTTATACTGATTTTAGTTTGCTTTGTATTAGCATTGTTTTTAACTCCTTTTTGTCTGCACATATATTGCCTTTTGTATAACCTTTCTCAGTTTTCAATTGTCTTGCAGCAGGTTTATGATTAGGAATGAATACAAAAAGTTTAAAACTTTTTAAGAATAGCCATTTTCCCTTTGCTTTTTGGTTTCCATCTCATATCTTCTTGTATTAGCTTTCTATGCTACTGTAACAAATTACCCCAAAATTGTGGCTTAAAGCAACGCAAAATTGTTAGCTTGAAATTCAGGAGGTCAGAAGTCTTGCAATCAAGGTGTTGGCAGGGCTGCATTCCTTCTGGAGGCTCTAGGAAAGAATCCATTTCCTTTCCTTTTCCAGCTTCTAAAGGCTACTTGCATTCTTTGGCTCATGGCCCCTTCCTTCTCCATCTTTAAGTCTAGCAGTGTAGTATCTTCAAATCTCTCTCTCTCTCTCTCTCTCTCTAACACACACACACATAAACACATCTGTGTTTCCTTCATCACATCTCCCATCTCCATCTCTGACTCTGACCCTCCTACCTCCCTTTTATGAAGATTCTTATGATTATATTGCATTTTCCCAAATAATCTGGAATAATCTCCCCATCTCAACACCCTTAATCTAATAAACTTCCAAGCCCCGTCAGCTATGTAAGGTAATATATTAATAGGCTTCAAGAAATAGGAAATCTGTGAGGGGCCATTCTTCTGTCTACCATACTTTTCCATCAAAAGATTATAAACATCATTACCTATATTATCTTCTAATATATTGTGTGATTCTGATTTTTATCATTAGAAAAATCTGGACCTTATTTCAGTATTGTATATTATTTATTTGTCTCATAAAAAATAAACTTGCCTCTCTTGTATTGCTAGTGCCTTTCTTTCCTTGTTTCTTCCATTTAACCAATAAGCTTTCTGAAGTCTCACACATTAGACAAACAAACAAACAAATAAATAAATAAAAAGCACTTTTGACCCTGTAGCTCTCTCAAGGTAGTGTCTCCCCCTCCTTTGCCTCCCAACTTATCTTCTCTGGGGACAAATCTGCACTTCTGGTAACACACCTCACCTTTCACTCTTCAGCCCACTGGAATCGACCTTCTGTCATCTGACTCCTTCTCTCACTGAATTTCCCAAATGTCCTCCAGCACCAGTATCATTCTCCATCCTCATTGTTTTAGCCAGAATGTTCTTCCCAAAAGTCAAACCAATCATGTGGCTTCCAGGCTTAAAACCCATCAAAATATCCCATTGCCCCAATGCAAACTGTGTGGTGAGGTGGACCTTACCCTGAAGGTTTGGACCAGTGAGGGTCTCTCTAGGTTTCCCTCTGCCAAGCCCCTGTACTCTAGTCACGCTGAGCAATTTGCAGTTCTGTGGATTCCCAATGCCTTCTTTTACTTTCAGGACTCTGATTCTTATGCTCCTCTACCTGGAACACCCCGCCCTTCCCCGTATCTACCAGGCAAAGGACCTCCATCTTCCGAGACTCAACACAAGGGTTGCCTGCTCTTCGGAGTCTTCCCTAACTAGCCACGCTACCTCTCAATCCACATCTCATAGACCAGTCTTATTACTACCTTATCAGGACCCTTATTATTCTCTCTAGACTGTAGAAAAGAGGGAGACAGTACAAGGGATTGTTTGGGATGGCTGTTATACTCTCTCAGTTTTGTTTTGTTTTTTTTCAAGCAGGGCATTTTTTAACAAATGGGTATTTATTAAAAGCCAGAAGTGCACCAGGCACAGTTCTTGTCTGGTAGGCTAAAATGATGTAACCAATTCACTTATTAGCTTATATGATTAAACAAATACATTTCATAGAAATGATTATAGGATGCATCACAGATAGAAGCAAAATATTTTTTATATTTACAGATCTTAAGGTACCTAAATAATTATTTTTTTCCTTTATATTGTTTTATTGACATATAATTGACATGTAAGATTATATTTACTAGTTTCAGGTATACAACATATTCAATGTTTATACACATTATGAATTGATCACCACAATAAGTCTAGTAGCCATCTGTCACCATATGAAGTTATTACAATATTATTGACTATATTCCCTATGCTATGCATTACAGTACTACATTCTCATGACTTATGCATTTTATAACTGGAAGTTTATACTTCTTAATCCCCTTCACCTATTTTGCCCAACTCCCCCAATCCCCTCCTCTCTGAGGACCACCAGTTTGTTCTCTGCATTTATGAGTCTATTTCTGTTTTGTTTTGTTTGTTCATTTGCTTTGGTTTTTGGATTTCACATATAAATGAAATCATAGAGTATTTGTCTTTCTCTGTCTGACTTATTTCACTTAGCATAATAACCTCTAGGTCCACACTTGTTGCAAACGGCACATAAGTAATTATTAATAAAAACCAGCAAATCCATATAGAAGTTAGCAAACCACGAGTTATTTCTTTATCTTAGTCAGTAAAAGAGAAAAACATGTTATCGTCATGCTGAAATGGGTTTCAGCATTCAACACAGACATCCTGTTTCAAAACGAACATAGTCTAATATAATCTTAAAAATTCAGTGTTTTTCTGTATCACATCACTATTATACTTTTTAGTTTAAAGATTAGTTTCGGTTTAAAAGTAAGTTTAATTTAGTGCTTCGTCCCATGTCTCACAGATTCTTGACCTGGAATGGGTGAGAATCATTCCAACTAATATTAGCTACAGGAACAAAACAAAATATAAATGGGATAGTTTAATTGGCTTTGTCTGATATTCTTGCCTATATTCAATTGAGAGGTTAGGATACACAGGTGATTTAAACAGGAACATAACAGCAGAAAGAAAGAAAAAAAAGACAGAGAAAACGTTGGTGTTATTTGTTTGGAGCAAGCCTATCCATTAAAGCCATTTATTGCCTAAGCCAATCGAAATAAACACACAATTAAGAGACACAAAGTGCTCACCATGCAAATGACTTCTCCAGAAAAGTTCTTTACTCCCTTCCCCTTCCAAACAATTCCTCTACCTAAGCCCCTTTATATCCATCAGGCATTTGGGCAGGAAATAGATCCTACTCTACATATATAAATAAGAAAAAGATTGATTAAAGGATTAAGTGCTTATAAAATTGTTGGAAGGAGGAGGAGAAGGAGCCAGGGGTGACCTCGGAATTATTGGATTCAAGAACCATCCACCATAAGAATCAAGAAGACCCTGTCATCAACGCAACTGTTGCAACCATCACAACTGTCTTATGACTCCCACAAGGCAAGTGACAGAGAAATTGGTTTTAGCTGCTATACCTGACTCCTGACATTTGACATCCACAACTCTGAGCCCAGCTTATCAGCAGGAGCATCAGGAAGATGACCTCTGCCTCGCTCCTGCTTTCCAAGACTCATGCATATGCATCTATTTGGCAGAACCTATTTTACACTGAGAACCCTAGCTGTAAGAGAGTCTGGGAAAACTAGACTTTTGCTTTCTAGCCTTTTGCAGCACAAGACAGGACATAGAAAGAGGTGGGAATGGATATTCAGAGCCAACTGACAAGATCTAATTGCCCCTTCTATATAGAAATTTTAAACTACCTTTGCTCTTACACATCCATCTGAGTACTTAGAATAATTTCCTGCAGTCTTTTAGTGATTATTCTTCCGCTTACAAGATCCTAAATTCCTTGAAGATGGGGACTGTGTCAGCTTCGTCTCTATCTTACAGTATCTTGAGAATAGTCAGCAAGCAATGTATGAAACAATGAATTAATAAATGTGTACAGAGAGCCAGGCAATGTTGTTCACATATCTCTTCTCACCCCACTACTCACCCCTTGTCCAGCTCTCCCACTTACTTTTAAGATGCACACATAAACCAAGGGAAGAAATCAACCTATCTCAAGAGTATCGATTTTGGAGTTAGAAAGGTCTGCATTCAAGTCTAGGTATTGTGTGATCTGGAGAAATGTATCCTTTCTGACCCTCAGTTTTCTTACCTTTCTTTCTTTGGAGGGGCTTTTTAGAAATACTGAATGAGGCAATATGAATCAGGCAATATCTTGCTCAACATATGCTGAGTAAGGACTAGTTTTTGCCCTCTCGAGTCCCCCACAAATGAATCCCACCCTTTCTGTGTCTCTTAGCTCATCTCCTGTACCTGCAACAGGGGGGATAAGAACTAAGCATAATGGAATATGATGGACACTACATGGAGCATTGATTTAGACTTTTTTCTGCTGTAACTAATCATTTTAATTACTTTGTCCCTTTAGAATCTTATGTCTGAATATTTCAAAGGACTTTACAAGCAAGAATTATGATACATAATTGATAACTACAGTAGATAAGGCTTACAGGCTGAGTGATTTGTCAATTTTCTTGTGATCCTCAAAACACCAGCAGCCTACTGGGTCTTTTGCTGTGCTTTCTTTTGCTCTTTCTTTTCTTTTCGTTTTTTTTTTTTTCAGTGTTTTAGTTGTTGCTGCTTAAAAGCTGATGCAAAAGACTTTGAAAAGATGGATTGTTGTCAAGTGGTCGGACCAAAATGACATGTTTAAGGGCAGAGGAGGATAAGAGCTAAGGAGACTGGAGCTGAGCTAGCAGATCTCTTTTCTGCTTCTAACCTGGTATAATTTAGGGATCATTTTGCATTTTATTATGTAGTTTATTTTTCCTCAGATTCCTGAATCTTCAGTCTTTAGTTTTGAGGGGAAGGGTCACAGATCCAATTTCTATCCCCAAACTTCCCACCAGTCGGCTTTGCCGGGTTAAGTAAGTCAAAATCTCTGGGTTTTGATATCTCATCTCTAAATTAGGAATTGGGTAATCTCTTCCAGCTCAATTTTTCTGTGAGTCTTTATGTACAACTCCTAGGACCCTGAACCACAAGAGACCAACTGCACTTTTCATCAGGGGCACATGAGAAGCCCCAAATACAGTCTCTTTCTTTTCCTTTCTGAGTAGAAACAGAAACAGACAGCCGAGAAGGACATAGGTCTATTTGTCCTTGCCAGGGAGAGGGCAAAGAAGCCATAGGGTTGGGAGTTGAGAGTGGCTTAAAGGGACCAAGCAAAGCTGGAGAGCAAGCTGAGAAGGCAGCTCACAGCCAAGATGCTGAGATGCTCAGAAAAGCCTGCACACTCCCAGCCTGGCTGGCACCAAACTCAGTTGATCTGCTGATGGTTCTGTTTAGTGATGCAACCTGTAGTTCTTTACTCTAATAAAATCCCAAATAATTGAAATGGCATGTCTATGCAGGAGCCTCCCATATGTTAACTTGGCCCCTTCTGTGGATACACCTAAACTATCTAGGCATACAAAGAACCAAAGCAAAAATGTTTCAACAGAAGATCAGAGAAAAAAATAACACTTAAAAAAGGGACCTTTGAAAATGGGCAAACTCTTATCCACCCTTACGCCCCTTCATTTTTATGGATGATTAAAAAATGAGGTTGAGGAAAGAGATTAGTGATTTGTTCAAGGTCATCCAGTTTATCAGTATCTGAGTTAATTTAAGCCATCTCATTCCTAGATTGAATCCCACTGAAGTATGGATCATATTGTATATGCTTTTGTGAACCATACTTGGCTACCCCTGGACTCAATCAGTACCAGAAAACCAGTGCCATTCCAAAGTATATACTCAGACTGGGCCAATCCATTCATTGTTCATTTGGTCTGAATTTGCCCCAGGAGGTTAAGGCTGGAAGCGCCAGAGGCCCCAGGGTCTCCTATGTGTGAAATCCTCATTGGTCCCATTGTCTTCTTTGGTCTTTTAGCCTCCACAGCCTTCCACAAGTACCTCTCACATTTTAAGCTCTGCCCATGCAGCTTCTGACCCTGTTGAGCAGTCTAGCTGGAGAATCAGACATTCTCTTAAATTTTTAATAATAATAATAATAATAAACCTGAAAATCACAGTGGCTTACTCAACAACAATCATGTATTTCTCACTTATTGATCTGCAGGTCATCTGGGGCTCTGCTTGTCTCCGCTCCACGTGTCTTCTCATTCTGGACATTGGCTGAAAGTGTGACCCCCACCTAGATACCCTGTTCTCATGGCCGATAGCAAAAACAAAAGGATGAACTAAACCGCACAGCATGTATAAGTTGCTGTTTGAAAGGACACACGTCCACTCATATTCTATCAGCCAAAGAAAGTCATATGGCCCAACCTGACTACGGAACAGGAAAACACCATCTACTTGGCATCATGGCAAGGGTGGGGATGTGTTATACTCTTACAGGGGAAGGAGCAGACAATTGGAAACAATAATGTAACATACCACAGTATCATAATATTGGTATGTGAATGAAGCATTCTTGAAGCATAAAAAAAGCAACCAGCTTTGCCTACAGCAGATCAATTAAAGAGGCTGAAAGAAATAAAAACACAGTCCGAAGGCCTTTGCGGGATGACTAGGAATTTTCCAGTCATAGAAGGATGCAAAAGCATTCTAGAAAGAACACTATGAGCATTAGCATGAAAGCACTAAATAGCATATTACATTCAGAAAACTGTGAATACTCTTACAAGAATGAATCACGTTTGTTTTACAAGTGTCTTCCTTTCACCTTAGCTAGATCACAAGATTCTTCAGAGTGTAAAACACATACACATGCACACGTGATTCAAGGGGACAGCATGGGGGAAAAGTAAGGTTTAGGAGATGATGTTTACCTAGATTTCCTAGGACTTTCTCAAACCTCTGAGATATGATGTAGTGGCTAAATGTTCAAAACACCACAGAGTAACTAGGGCTGGGAATATGGGCATAAGTCAGCCAAAACTTGGCTCTAAAATCTCTGAAAGGCAGTGAGAGATAAACTATAAGTTACACGAGTTGTTATGTTCAGAATGTAAAAGCAAACCACAACAGGGTTCTTGTTCCAGGTAATATGGAGTAAGCACTCACCCTCCTGTCTCTGACACTGAATGCAGCCATAAAAGCTGGACAGAATGCAAGGAAGAGCTGTTTAAAGACTCTGGAATGTAGCAGGTATATTAGGAAAGCAGACCAAAATCCAAAGTATTGACGAACTGTTGGTGAGTTCAGCGCTGTTTTTCTCCAGTTGTTCCAGCCAGGACTTAGAAGAAACAGAGGCGAGGGCATTAATGAGGACTGGGATAGCCCCAGAAGAAGCCCACGACTGAGGCTCAAGGAATGAGAAAGAGGTCTACCGACACCAATAGCAGCAGCACCTGGAACAGCAGGCAACTAAAACTCTGTGGAATGGGACACTTCTTCCCTGATCAGAGGAGCTCCAGTCCCAAGAGAATGGGTGAACCCCTGATGCTTCTTCTCTCTCCCTGTCCTTTCACCTCTTGGCCCCAGACATGGGCACAATCATAGGAGTGCGTGGCAATGTGAGGTAAATAAAGTCTTAAGTTTCTGGCCAAAAGATTGAAAAGAGTATCCAAAGAACTGGAATGTACCAGGGAGATCACTGAGAGGGAAGAACTCAGGAAACTGATCCCATAAAGTAGTTTATGACCACTGAGACTCACCGTGAGCTGCACATGTGTGGACTGAATCCTAAACACCATAGTGAAGACTCTGAGAACTGAATCAAGGTATAGAATACCACCCAGGTTAGACCACCACCCGGGTCCTGGAAATGGCCACTGAGTAACACACATGTGAAATAGAACCAAATAGTACTGAAAAAGGCTTTGAAGATGAAAGAACATTGAAACCACAGCCAGTAGAAGATTGGTGGAAATGTGCAGGCTGAGCCCAACCGGACTGATTGCCTGCTGAAAGAAAAATATCAACACCCTCCATTGGATTTAAACAATATGTACAGTGTCATAATATTCAAAATGTCCAGTATACAATCCAAATTAACTCAATATATGAAAAAACAGGAAAATCTTAATTTACATGGGAAAAGGAAACAAACAGATGTCACTACCAAGGTGACACACATGTTGAAATTGTCTGACAAAGACTTTAAAGCAGCTACTATAAAAAATGTACCAACAAGCAATTGCAAGCACAGTTGAAATAACTGGAGAGCTAGAAAGTTTTGGCAAAGGAACAGAAGATTGAAAGAAGAACCAAGCAGAAATTTTAGGACTGAAAAAAATATAATAACCAAAGTAAAAAAAAAAAAAAAACTATATGGGCTTAATAGCAAAATGGAAATGAC
This sequence comes from Balaenoptera acutorostrata, assembly GCF_949987535.1. Taxonomy (NCBI): domain Eukaryota; kingdom Metazoa; phylum Chordata; class Mammalia; order Artiodactyla; family Balaenopteridae; genus Balaenoptera; species Balaenoptera acutorostrata. The sequence continues at coordinate 30,107,018 of NC_080081.1, read as the reverse complement.
AGAGGACAGATTCAATGAACTTGAAAATAGATCAATAGAAATTATCCAATCTGAAAAACACAGAGGAACATTTTTTTTTTAATGAACAGAGCTTCAGAGACCTATGAGATAATATCAGAAGATCTAATATTTATGTCATCAGAAGCCCAGAATAAAAGGAAAGAGCATAATGCTGACAAAATATTTGAAAAAATAATGGATGAAAACTTCCTAAATTTGATGGAATACAGAAAGTGCAGTGAATCCCAAATACAATAAATTCATGTCCAGACGTATTATGATCAAACTGCTGAAAACTAAACACAAAGAAAATATCTTGAAAACATCCAGAGAAAACTAATGCATTGTTTATACAAGAACAATGATTTTAATTCCTGTGTATTTCTCACTAGAAACCATGGAGGCCAGAAGAAAGTGGAACAACATTTATAGAATACTCCACTCAGCAATAGCAGAATACACATTGTTTTCAAATGTCCACAGATACACCAAGATACACATATCTTGGACCATTAAAAAATTCTCAACAAATTTAAAAGAATTGAATTCCAGAAAATGAATCTTCAGATTTAAATGGTTGTACTGGTGAATTCTACCAAACATTTGAAAAAGAAATAACATCAATTCTACACAATCTTTTCCAGAGAACATAAGAAAAGGAAACACCTCTGAGTCATTTTATAAAGCCAGCATCACTCTCATACCATAACCAAACAAAGACTGAACAAGAAAGATAACCACAGAATAAACCACAAATGCAAAAATCCTTAACAAAGTATCAGCAAGTCAAATCCAGCAATATATAAAAAGTATGACCCATCATAACAAATGCAAAGCTGGTTTAATATATGAAAATCAGTCAATGTATCCACCATATTTTAACACTCTAAAGAAGAAAAGCCACATGATCATATAAATTGATGCAGAGAAAACATGTGACAAAATCCAGTATCCATTCATGATAAAAACTCTAAGCAACCTAGGAACAGAAGAGAACTTCCTCAGCCTGATAAAAGACATCTACAACCCACAGCTAACATCACACTGAAGAGTGAAAGACTGAATACTTTCCTCCTAAGGTAAGGAACAACACAGGAAGTCCATCTCACCTCCTCTATTCAAAATTGTACTGGCATTCTTAGTCAGAACAATAAGGCAAGAACAAGAACAAAAATGCATACACACTGGAAAGGAAGAAATAAAACTCTCTCTTTTGATATATGGCATGATTGTCTGCCTAGAAAATCCCATGTAATCTACAATAAATCTCCTAAGACAAATAAGTGAGTTTGGCAAGGATGTAGGATACAAAGTCAAAACACCAAAATCAGTTATATTTATATCACTAATGAACAAGCAGAAACTGGAATTTTTTAAAATACCATTTATATTAGCTCCAAAAGATAAAATATTTAGGTATAAATCTAAACAAACACATGCAGAATTTGTATGCTGAAAATTACAAAATGATGAAAGAAGATCTTTATAAATCGAGTCACCTCACGTTTGTGGATTTGAAGACACCATATTATTAAGATGCCATTTCTCCCCCAAAATGATCTATAGGTTTAACTCAATCTTAATCAAAGTCTTTGCAGGATTTTTGGTAGATACAGACAAGCTAATTCTAAAATTTATATGGAAGGCAAAGGCACTGAAATAGTCAAGGCAATTTTCAAAACTAAGAATAAAGTTGAAGTAAGCTCACCACCCCATTTTAAGTCTTACTATAAAGTTATGGTATCAAAACAGCGTAATATTGGAAAAAGCACAGACATATAGATTAACAGAACAGAATAGACAGTGCAGAAATAGACTCATGCAAATATAGCAAATATGGCCAGTTCATATTCAGAGCTATTTAACAAAGGAATAGCCTTTTCAACAAATGGTACAGAGCAATTGGTCATCCATAAGCAAAAGAAAGAAAGAAAAAAGAAGGACCTCAACCAAAACATTACCCCTTATGTAAAAATTAACTGTAATGAATGTCAGACCTAAATATAGATGCAAAATTATAAAACATTCAGAGAAAAACAGGAGAAAACTTATGACAAACATCTCATATGGTGAAGGCAAAAAATTGGCAAAAATTCGTGGATATAAAAGAAAAAAATTAATAAATTGGACCCAATCAGAATTAAGAAGGTTTACTCTGTGAAAGACACTGTTAAAAGAAAGAAAGACAAAGTATAGACTGGGAGAAAATATTTGCAAATCACATATTCAGTGAAGATCTTTTATCCAAAATACACAAAGAAATCTCAAAACTCAACAGTAAGAAAATAACGCAGTCTTTAAAAAATGAGCAAGAGATTTGAACACTTCACAAAAGAGTATATACAGAAGGCAGTTAAGTGCCTGATAAGATATACAATATCATTAGCCATTAGGGAAACACAAATTAAAACTATGATTAGATACTATAACATATCTATTAGAATGTCCAAAACAATTACTGACAATACTAAGGGTTGGCAAGCATGCAGAGCAACCGGAACTCTCATACATCACTCGTGGGAATGTAAAACAGTACCCCTGCTCTGGAAAGCAGTTGGCAGTTTATTACAAAGGTACACATAGACTTACTGTATGATCCCATATTCTCACTTTTAGTTATTTCCCCTGAGTTACAAAAACTTATACACACCCCCACCCACAACAGTACATGAATGATCACAGTAGCTTTATGTATAATAAATAAAACCTGAAACAACACAAACACCTTTCAATGGGTGAGAAGATAATGTTACATTCATATGATGGAATACTACCCAGCGATAAAAAGAAATAAATTGATGATAGAACAACTTGGATGATCTCAAAGGCATTATGTTAAATGAAAGAAGCCATTCTCAAAAGGTTACATATTGTATGATTCTATTTTTATGATATTGTCAAAAAGACAAAACTGTAGTGATTGATAACAGATCAGTGGCTAGGGATTAGGGGGAGGGAGAAAGTATGACTACAAAATGAAAGCACAAGGGAGTTTTTTGGTGTGATGAAACTGTTCTGTATCCTGTTGTGGTGATGGTTACCTGAAGGTAGACATATGTTAAAATTCTACTACACACCTACTGACTGTACATTCTACTGACTCTATGCCCCCCAAAAAGTTAATTTTACCATATGTTAACTTAAAAATAAAAAGATTTTAAATACTGGTAAAATGCTTCTAGTCTTAGTACTAAGTCCTATGAGAAATTTCTCCCATCCTAATGAATGTAGTGTAATGAATACCAAATACCTATGTAATCATTTATTCATTTGTTTATTCATTCACTAAACAAATACTGAACACTTACTATTTTTCTAGACACTCTACCACTCACCAGATTTAGCAGTAAGTAACAGAAGACCTTAGTTTGAGACATCTAATGCAGGCTGACAGCACAATCACAAAACCCAATTTGTAAAAGCAATCTTACATGAGCCAAAATGATACAATCCAGGTACTCAACTATCCTGCTCTGACTTAAATTTAGCATAGATTTTAGAAAGCATAGAGGAATAAATGGGTCACAACATGTAAGTATTAGTTCTCTAAACGGAGCTTTTAACGAACAGTAAGTGGCAGAGAGTTTGAGATAATACTCAGTAAGTACCTAAAGTGCAATATTTTATCTTTTCAGTTAAATCCAGAGCCACTTGTCTTCTGAGTCAGCCCAGCTGGGGGTGGAACTTCCATTCTTTTACAGAAGCTGAGAAGTCTGATAATTGCTTCAGTCCTAATAGAAAGACACACTGCCTCAGCCCAGAGAGGCTGGAGGAGGCACAGATGGGAAAGGTCATGAAAAATCTCCATAAGGAACTCGTAGAAAGTGTAACCTTGAACCATGTAAATTTTTGATATATCCTACAGAACGTACTGTATCAAATGATTAACCATAAACCAATATTGAGGGAATTGACCACCAAAAATGATTATTTGGGTTTTAATATAGTTACTTTTTAGCTCTTTCATGAGTTAAAAGAGAAGACCACTTGCTGTAAACTGAATTAGGTGTTCCCAGAATTCATATGCTGGAGCCCTAACCCCCACTGTGATGGTATTTGGAGATGGGTCTTTGGAAGATAATTAGGTTTAGATGAGGTCATGAGGGTGGGACCTCCATGATGGGATTAGTGCCCTTAGAAGAAGAGACCAGAGAGCTTGTGCTCATTCGCATTCTCCCTCCCTCCCTCTCTCTCTCAATCTCTCTCTCTCTATCTCTCTCTGCCCTACCAACCCCAATGTGAGGACACAGCAAGAAGGAAGTCAGGAAGAGTGTTCTCACCAGAATTTCACTATGTTGGCATGTTAATCTTAGACTTTCAGTCTCCAGAACTGAGAAATAAATTTCTGTTGTTTGAGCTACCTGGTCTATGGTATTTTGTTATGTCAACCTGAGCAGACTAACATACCACTCCTAAGTCACGATAATAGTGAAAATCATTATAATTGCTAAAATATATTGAGTGCTTAATATACGACATATTATCTCACTCAATCCTCACAACATCCCTGTGATTTTGGTACTATCATCATCCATTTCACAAATAGCTAAACACCTTTTCAAAAGTTACACTGCTAGTAATAGTAGCTGGACTACTAAAAATAGATTCAAGGCATAGCTCTAGTTTACCCACTGCAAACTGGTGTAAGAACTATCCAAAATCTTTACTACTGACCTTGCATAAAGTGCAAATTCTAAATAACTGTCAACAACTGGGTGGGACTGGTGTCTATGGAGATCATATTGATAATCCATAAACTATTCCTATCAACGACAACCAGAATTAACCTTCTATTACTCCCAGAAGATTTCTCCAAGGTAATAAAGTGTATAACTAAAGACGTTAATGGAATACACTATGCTTAAATCTTTCCTCTTGTTGAATAACTAAACTTTGTCAACGGCCTCCAGCCAAAATCTACCAGGAGAAACACCTCTGTAATTAAACATTAGACTTATTGCTCATTGTAATAAGGGAGACACACACCATGGAGAGCCATGGGATGTCTCAGTAAGAGGATATTAGACAGAACTTACTACAGTTATCAGGCTTGGGTTAGACGACTTTGGAGAAGTTTCAGGATGCGAAGCAATGCTTTCAGGAAACAGGAGAAATTCTAGAACCATATTTTATAGACTAGAAGGGGAGTGTAGAGTGAGGCTAAAGCTGTGATCAGGAAAGAAGCAGCAGTCACTCATATTACGCAAGATTGGGGAATGTGTGGTATTTTGTGTTTTGCACATAACCCTGTTCTGTTTGTGTGTAGACAAGATTACAGAGCGGTCTCCTTTTGTGCCTCACTTCATCTCACGGTCACAGAGTGGCCTTGCCTGATGCTGGTACTTTGTGAGATAGACAAAAACAAGGCCTTGCTGTGAGTTTCTCAAGGGCAGCTCCTAGAAACACCAACACCCAGCTGATAGTGTCAGGCCAGTTCTTAGGTATCAAAGGCTACTTTTCCCTTTCTCAGCTTAAACCTTTCTTTCTCTTCTCATAAAATATAGGCCTAGGAGAAGGAAGTCTGCAGTATGCCAATTAGGTAATTGGCATTGAGCTGCTTTTCAGATGGAACAGCTAAGAAACTAATTAGCCTATAATTTTAAGGAAATAGTGCTGTCCTTTAACAAAAATGAGTTAGATCACTCCCTGAGTCAACAAGCTATATATTATGTAGCAGTGGGTGTCCTTTCAAAAATAACAAAATCCCTTTTAGCCTTCTTCCTTGTCCTTGAGATTATAAAACCATTTTCCATTTTATTCAAATGCATCGAAATGTTTTCTTAGTGTCCATCAATTCCTTCCAAGGCAAAAAGGGAAAGAGGTCACAGAGGCTAAGGGAGCAGTTAGATTTTAGTAGAGGGGCTTTCCCAGTGGTAAATACAAGTAGCTTGCTCCAATAGAAAGAGTGCGGGTTTTGGAGTTAGATTGTATTTGTCCAAACATCAACTCCACCACTTTGCATACATGACCTTGAGCTTGTTGCTTTAACTTTCTGTAGAATAGAAATATTATTTACATCTGCCATCATAAGTTAAAATAACTGAGATAAAAAAATAAGAAAACACTCTGTAATCTCTCAAAGCATTCTAAATACTAGTCAATATTATTATTACATATATAAATATTGTGATATTAATTAAAAGTTCATCAATAATGTCTTAAAAATAAGGATACTGATATTAAAAAATAAACTGATCGTGTTAGGCAATCCTTGCAAATTAGGCAAAGGATGTTTCTGAGTTCTAAAAATCCTCTAAAATTCCAAGCAAGTTTACATAAGATGTTTATCTCCAGAAAGTTAAAAAGATTCTCCAAGGGTCATGGCACCTACTATCTAGCTGGCTCAAAGCCAGCGATGTAAAATAAATGACACAGTATCACATTGATTTATTATTTCACCTTATAAAAAATATTCCAGTCCTCAGGATTCTGAGGGCATGTAATTTTCAAAGAAGAATAAATAGTGAGACTAAGTTGAAATTAAAGGCACAGAATATGGTTAGATTCTGAGACAGAGGGTTGGACAACCAGTTCAATCAATATGCCTGTATAAACAGGGAGTTGAACTTAGGAGTCTCTCCCTGCTTTTGAAGGTGCAAAGCTCTTAAGGATGGAAAGAAACAACTCAAGGAATAAACAATAGATTTGAAGGAACACGTGACGAGCAAGGTCGAAATGGGATTCGTTGGGCTTTGCAGAGGAGCCAAAAAGAGAACATGTGGAAATTGGTGGAGCTTGGGACAAAAGATTCCACTGTGAAGAGACTGAAGATTGAAGCCAAGTCAGGATGCAGAGATGGCCCAGCCAGAAGTCCAGGCCATTGCTAACAACCAGATACACCATGGGTGCAGAAACAGAGCCCATAAGCCACCCAGTCTCCACTCACGTGAGTGGTGCTTGTACCAAAGAGCTAGTTCTCCTCCCCACTGGAGTTCAGAGAGGACCTCTCCTTGACAGCCGTTAGAATCGATCAATAGCTATTGACCAGCCAGCATGAGCAACATCCATCAGAGCCTCAAGTCTCTGCTTGGTCTTTATCAACCTCACTTCTATGTAAAATCCCCTTGACCCAAGAAACTCATAAGCCCAGATCTGTATGGGGCTGGGAAGTGTGACATCTGGTGAAGTGGTCAAGGTGCAACAGAAAGCACACATATTAGCTGAAACTGAACATATCCAGCTTAAGAGCCCCCTCTCCAAGTAAATGTGTACGTAAAACTAGTGAGAGAAAAGATAGAATCCCTATTGTCCTCCAATTTACTGAGCCCCTTGATGAAGAAGTCAAGAGTTTTATCATTTAAAAAGACAGAGCATAATGGAGTGGGCTTTCGATCACCTTTGGTTGATAATTAATTTTCATGGACAGATACATGCATGATTGACTGTCCCGTGTTGATTCTACCACTCCTCATTGTGCATCAGCAGTGCAGTGTTGGGGATTGACCCTACTCCAGAGTTTGTACTAAGCAGTCTTTGCCAATAATGGAAATTTCTTCACTCACACAAGCATCAAGAAGCCAGGCGTAGGCCAACAAATCATGGCATTTCCCCGGAAACAGACATCAGTTCAGGAATAGGCATGTGACTCAAATCAGGTCAATGAGACATCAGGGGCCAATTTCCAGAGAGAGAGAGTTACAGGAGGAAATTCCTTCTCTCTTTTCTGCTGAAATGGCTGAAAAAGCAGGTAGCATCATTTGCTACTAGCAGTTCCTCTATGATTGTCAGGGATCCAGCTTCAGCATGAAATCTACACTGTGAACAGCAGATGAAATGGAAAGAATCTGGATCCTTTATGACACCCTGAGCTGCCGGCTCAACCAGACCTGAGGCCTGCCCTGCTTCTGTTAAATGACCCTATATATTTCCTCAACATTTAAGCCAATGAAGTCAAGTTTCTGTCACTCTTGACCAAAAGCAAATTAATTGATACATATGGCTCTGATGCTGGTTTAAGGGAATATCATATTTTGAGGTTCTAGAGACCAAGCCACTTCCTATACATAGAGCCAATTTCCACCTAGAAATGTGTCCTGCTCTGACATTCTTTTAGGGTGACGGCTTGTCACTCAGGTTAAAAACCAAAAAATTGGAAGGGCTCAGGGAAGGATCAGAGTTGAAACACCCTTTCGTGACTTTGTAGCAAAGAGACCAAGTGAATAAAGGCATTTTTTTTCTGGAAGCAAGGCATGAAATGCAATCGGGAAGCCAGAAAATGAGGAATTCGGCTAAAGGTGCTCTTTTAGGAATGAAGCTAAGGTTAGCCATAGCGGGAAAATCCTAATATTATTAGGTTGGCCAAAAAGTGCGTTCGGATTTTGCATAAGATGGTACCAAAAACCCAAACGAACTTTTTGGCCAACTATATATATATATACGCTGGCTGTAATTTTCTGCTTATAATTTCTGTATTTTATAACTTTGTTTGCCCTTAGTATTTTAAAAAGTCCTTTTTGAAAGCTCTAGTCTGTCTGCTGTTCTGTGAGAAAAATCAAAGTCCTTTTAAGGGATTGAGTGTATCCCTAATGGTACAAGGAATCAGAGTGAGAGGACGCTCAGATAAAACAGACCAGTTAGGGCACTTGATGCTGACTCCTCCCCTTTGGAGATTCTCTTCCAGGGCTTGACCCAAGAGGTCCTAGGTTTTATTTTGCTGATGAACATCACGTCCCCTGCATCGTGGTGACCTTGTGGCTGTGTTGGATTATAAATGGACCAAACTCAGCATCTCGGCTGAGCAATCACATTGGTGACAGACACATAGTCCTGTGTAGTGTTTCCTCACCTTAGAAATGTTCACTGTCCAGGGTGCTCATAAAAGCCTCAGGTACCACCAACACCCAGTATGCAGTAGGAACCCACTTCCTTCCAAGTGGCACATGCAGCCTGGAAACTGAAGTTTCCCCGAATCAGTACCAGCACACCACTTTACAGACGTTAAGACCCTGCCCATCCATTTTAGAGCACCTTGCAGATTCTCATTTCAACAGAAAATCAATATATGGAAAGTAATTCATGTATAAGCACAGTCAGCAGTGCACAAAAGCAGAGACTAGTAAAGTAAGCATTTTTTTTTTTTTTTTACTATTTGGAGTAAAACAATAAGTTATGGCAATTTTTTCTCCCAATCACTCAGCAAAAGAAAATACAGTTTTAGTACGTCCACCTTTACTGGATAGTTATAGATCTATTTGACTTTAATGCCTTTCTTGGAGTAATTTTAATCTGTTATATGAATGCACCAGGTTTACTTACTAAAAAAAGCTTTAGAATCATTTCACTGGGAACACAACAAAGTTCCTGAAAAAAAACAGACCTAAGAAACAAAATACCATACAAATTCTGAACAATGTAATTAATGTTTTTTAATTCAGTTGCATTTTTCTGCATGTCCCCAAGCAATTGCACACATTACCAGTTGCTTCTTGTGCAATTTTAATTCAGAGTGATGAAAATATTTTTGAATTCTAAATATATTTAAAAAACCCATTAGATTACTGTCTTGCTTTTGCAATTTATTTGAATCCCACATATATGCTTTATTTTTTTAAATTGTGCCATAGTATAAAATATCTTTGGTTTTTGCCCTTAAGTTTTACTCCATGGTTCTATGATTTATTGTTTTGAAGTTAGAAATCACTCAAGAGAGACACAACAGCACTCTTCTTAGAATGTCCCAGCTATGAACTCTATTTGAATGTTATCAATATTATATAATGTTTTTGAGTTCTTTAAAAAATTAGAAAGTCTAAAACATCAAAAGGGAATCTCTCAGATATGTACCACATGCCACCTCTTTGTTTAAAAATGGAAAGCTAGTCTCTGGAGCTGGAATTTGTGGTGACACTGGATCTATGCTTCCGGTTACTGTTATTTTCAATATTGCTCAGAAATTTGGTTCATAGGGCACTAAAGTATAGGACACCATGAGACACACTTTCAGCACAGCAAGCAGTTATAGAGTTTCACCATGCAACTTGCAATAGCCTTACTGGGCAATGAGAAATACATTTCCACCCACTGTGCTGAAATTGTTGCCAGTAGGACCGCACTCAGAATACAGTATAACTGAAAACAGTAAAATACACCATCTGTGGTTGGGCAGGTAAAGCACAAAGACAGTAGAGGATCTGAGAGATCAGTTAATTTGGACAAGGGAGACTACCTAAGTGAGCTCATTTAAATTCTAAGATGGATCTAGGAACTAGTCTCCTTATTGGTCAAATTAATCGTATAATTGTCAGATATTGTTTGTGATTGTAGGCAGTTCTGTTTGCATAAGGTGCAAATGAATGTGATTCAGATACCTGGTTTTTCTGATTTACTAACATTACTAAGATGGTCTGTGAACAGTGAATGGGGTAGTTTAATTTCTTCATACTTCTTAAACCATTCATTATACGAAAACTAACAAACCCAGCCAACAGTCATTAGTCACATCTCATTCCTTGAGAAATGTTCAGATTTGATGAATGTATTCAAGCATCTATGTATTCTTCCCACAAACATGTAGTGGGACCTTCTGAACAAGGCACTGTGCTGGGAACTGTGGGTCATCGTGGGAAGAGGCAGGCACTGAGCCTGCTGTCCTGTGGCTGTCCATCGGAGCAGGAAGAACATAAAGCAGGTGCCTATTTATTTCATTCTATTTCTATAGGAATTAAAGCATTACCTTCAGAGCCAGGTTTACTTGGAGCACAATCTGAGCTCAAACAGCAAACATCCATCACTTGTGTGCCTCTGCCGAGTCAATTTCTCTGACTATTGGTTCTCTTATATGTCAAAAGGGAAGAGTAATACCTACCTTGCAGAGATTTTTTTAGGAATCAGATAATCTTGTAAAATGCCAAGGAAAGTGCTCACATGACTATTCTTATTCAAATGACGACAACCAGAATGATGAGGATGTGATAGTGACAAGTCGTAAATGAGCAAGGAAGTTAATTAGAATTTTAAACAACTAGAGTTGACCACTGCCTTCTATCTACGGCTTGAAATCAATATTTTAGCGCTAAACACCAATGGAAATATATCCCATCTTAAAGCCTGCCCTTTAGGAATTCATGCTTTAAATTAAGATCTTGTGCCCTATTTAAATACAAAGACAGGGAAGAAAGAACATGCATAGATATTTTCAGTCATTAACATCTTAGAATGAATTATTTTATTATATCTTAAGTGGAGAACCTGCTGCACAAGGTTTTCAGTTATGGGTAAGAGGAAGGGTGGGTCCAGAGAACAGGGCATTGCTCTCATATATACCTGGACCTACCCAGTCAGGAGTATGAAGACCCAGCATATGTAGCCAAAGAGGGGAAATAGGGAAGGAGAAACAGCAACAAGTGGGAAGATGGGAAATTTTTAAATAATTGGTAACACATGACAAGGACTATTCTAAAAACCTTGCACGCGCATCTCACACGGTGTGTCGGGGAGGGAGAAATTTTCCTTTACTTTCCTAGGTTCTTCTGGCTGGTCTAAGAATTAAATTGACATGACACAGATTAACAGGAGAAAATCAAACAAAAGTTTAATACCATGTATGCATAGGAGAGACCCAGGAAACCTGAGTAATTTGCCAAAAAGGCCAAAACCCTCACCTCAAATACCATCTTCAACTAAAGACAAAAGAGGATGCTGGGGGTAGTGCTTTGGAACCTCAGAAGGGAGGAAGGCAATTCACGTGAAGATGGAAAAGACTATATTTGGTAAATAAATGTTTGCTGGGTCATGCAGAGACAACAGGACACAGAGTGGACTCTGGTCTCTAGCGTTTCCCCCACTGCACCTAGCCCACACTCTGCAGCTATCTCAGCAAAGCTCTATTCCAGGAACAGGCCCTCTATACAAATTCTTTTAGACAGCTATGGGAAAGGTCAAAGTTTCTTCCTGGGCCTTGAATTTTCTCCACTCCAAATAATCCGCCTGCCAAGGAGGCATTTTGGGGTTGCAAGTTTTGCTCCCCTACAGATGTTTACAAACAATCTTATTAGGTAAGCACTAGTCATACTCCCAGTTTACAGCTGAGAAATTTGAAACAAAGTGCTGTTAAATAACTTCCCCAATATGCACAGGTAATGTGAACAGCAAAGCCAAGATTCACACTCTAGCAGCCTGACTCCAGAGCCCTTTTATTTTTTTAATTTTTATTGGAGTATAGTTGCTTTACAATGTTGTGTTAGTTTCTGCTGTACAGCAAAGTGAATCAGTTATATGTATACGTATATCCACTCTTTTTTTAGATTTCCTTCCCATTTAGGTCACCACAGAGCACAACTACTGTCCTACACAGGCTGATTCAGGTCTTTAGTCACATGACTAATTTGAACTTGCATGATGAACTTGCATGATGACATTTAGCAAATGTATTAGTAGTTAGGGTTCTCCTGAAATGCAGAACTAATGGGATGGATATATATATATTTATAGGATTTATTATGAGTCCTTGGCTCACGCAATTATAGAGGCTGAGAAGTCCCAAGACATGCCTGCCATCTGCAAGTTGGAGATTCAGGAAAGCCAGTGGTATAGTTCCAATTCAAACTTGAAGGCCTGAGAACCAGGGGAGCCAATGGTGTAAGTCCTAGTCTGAGTCTGAAGACCTGAGAACCAGAAGACCAATGCCTAAAGGCAGAAGAGGATGGAGGTCCCAGCTATAGCAGAGAGCAAATTCACCCTTCCTCTGCCTTTCTGTTCTACTCAGACACTCAGCGAATTGAATGATGCCCCCCTGCACTGGGGAGGGCCATCTACTTTACTCAGTCTACTGATTCAAATGTTAATCTGTTCCTAAAATGCCCGCATAGATACTCCAGAAATAATGTTTTACCACCTAGCTGGGTTTATCCCTTAGCCAAGGCAAGTTGACACATAAAATTAACCATCACAGCCAAGATTCTCAAAGTTCTTTGCATGTATAAGTCCGCCCTCTGAATCAATGAGAAGACCCATTTTTACACTGAGAACTTCGTGAGGGTGCAACACAAAGGGTGGTAAAATAGAAATAAGATCAAGGGATTCTGTGTCCTAATATTTTTATGGAGAACATCTGAAGACAGTACAATATATGATGACACATAAGTGAGGCATTTTGGAAGCTCTCCATAAGGAAGGGACAATTGCTTACCTTTGAGCACAGCTGTCAGAATGCAGTAAAGAGTGCTTCTCTGAGACGAGCCCAGACATTGATACTTAACAAAACAAGGCTCCCAAGTCTATCCACTTGGTAATAAATGAAGTAGGAACACTACAACCTACCAATTTATTTTCTGGCAGTAAATGCAGCTCGGGGTTGTATTTGACATTGGAGGTCCAAACCTCAGCAAGAATTTCTATGGTGTAGAAATTTGGGAACATGGGCAGAGGGAGAAGGAACAGGGAGCATGTGAAATTTCTTGGCGAAAAACAGGAACATCTTGTGGTGTGGGAATTGAATCTTTTCTCCCTATTATAATAGTTCTCAGGGGCTTTCCTGAGTTAAAAGTAAAATGAATTCGCACCCTGAAGACCAGTATGTCCTTTTTAATTTCTGGCTTTAGCTTGAGACAACTTATGTCTTATTACTAACGTTCCTCTTTGCCTTAGAGTAAGTTCAAGTGGCAGAAATGGGATGCCAGCTCCCCTATTGAGGAGGATTGGGGAATGAAGGACAGGATCAAAGGCGGGGAGAGGTCTCTTCCCTCCCCACGGACCAACGTTGTCTTTTAATTTCTATCAGTGTTATGACTTTGGAGGAGGGTATAGAATCAAGAAGAAAGAATGAGGAAGCTGGCACTTGCAAAATGACTTCCAGACCTATTAAAACATCAAAGCCAAAATATTCCCCCCAGGAATGAACTTCAGATGATAGTTTAAGAGAAGACATACCAAGGAATATTTTATTTCATATTCACAGAGCCTAAGCTTCCCGTCTCCACAGTATTCTCTGTTTTTATGTGTTTTAACAGCTTGTAACGTCTTCAAATAAAAAGAGTAAAAATGTAAGCATGTGGCTAAGCTATATGTATACACAATTCTTAATCATTCAGTATCACTCTAGTCTTATCCAATACGGACAGGATAAAAGTTGAAGTCGTCATGCAAATTAAAATAGAGAAAGAGTGCTTTTACCGGATTGCTCTTTACAGAGATCTTTTTTTACTTTTACAAAAATGTTTCCAACCACTGGAACACAAAAAGGTACACAAATACATAAAAGCATGAAAGGGGCTATGAACCTATTGTTAAGAGGAAATCTGCTTGTAGAAAAGCACACATGTCCTTTTAAGTGTACAGCTCTGCATGAATCGCTTTCATATAGAAAGAGCACAGTGATGCAGTTAAGAATCAAGCCTGACTTTAGTCAACTTTTTAATGCATAGTAAAGTTAATAGGATATGCAGTTTTGTGCTCTTAGTAACCTTATGAATGCTTTCCTGGAGTTTTTACATTAGAAAAGCCAGTGTTATCAAACATTGGAACTTTGGTAAGAGATTTTGCTACTTGAAGACTGCTGATGCTTTCACGGGAATGGGGGAATGAATTTCCCTTCTCTGTCAATATCGCCTTGAGAACAAGAGCTGAAGGGTTTAAATGAACCCTCTCCAGGGATTCACTTGTGCCTTCTGCAGCTGGCAGTGGTAGGCGCCCATATAGGTCCCTTATTCTAAGCCAAGTTGCAGGAATACTCATAATATATTTGGTGTTATTGTCCTTAGATAGACACACACTGGTCAGACCGTGTGTACTGATGTTTCATGCAGGAAATATGGTGACCATATGTTCAGATTTCTATGTTTCACTAGTTCTACTTCCTCCGCCCCACTTTCTTTAGCAGTTTATGGTTTCTTTTCATTGACAAATTGCCAACTGTTAATTTATAAAACAGACTAAGTGTAAAGTGACCACAGTGAGGAAACCAAAATGAAGAAGACTAAAGCAAAGAAATAATTATATCAAAATATCTCCCAACAGGGACTTCCCTGGCAGTCCAGTGGTTAAGACTTTGCCTTCCAATGCATGGGGTGTGGGTTCCATCCCTGGTTGGGGAGCTAAGATCCCACATGCCTCATGGCCAGAAAACCAAAACATAAAACAGAAGCAGTATTGTAACAAATTCAATAAAGACTTTAAAAATGGTCCACATCCAAAAAAAAAAAAAATCTTAAAAAAAAATCTCCCATCGCAGAGGTATGATCTGTCTTGGACCTTCATGATGTGAGCCCCTAGAACACTCAAGGGGAATGAGAACGACTCAGAGGTGACCAGACTACTACGATGTTCTACCTTTTATGTTTGTTTGGTGAGGGTGAGAGGAGACTCATTCAATTTTCAAACAAGCCAGGCTCCTAAAAGAAGTACAAAGGAACTGATAATTTATTGAGCATTTTTAGAGAACACATTTTCTTACTCTGGCTTTATCAAAATAAAATGTCTTAAATTAGAAAACCTCAGGAAACTCCCAAATCCACCCTAGTATCTAAGTGTCTAAACAGAATGTCACAAAGCTAGTAAGCAAGGATCTTTCCTTTGAGCTTCTTTCCCCCTCCTTCGACTCCTTAGACACAGCTCCCCCCAAGACTGCCCTTCTGTTAAGTCTGACATCAGCTAGAGGCACCCACAAAGGCCAGGTCACTGCCCTCATGGAGGATTATAGATTCTCTGTTCACGATAAAATACTTGCTTATTCTGACTCACTAAAACATCATTTATTTGCCTAAATCCCACCCCCTTAACCTGAGTAAAGACTTGATCTTATAGCAAAAAAGATAGAGCGTTTTCCATATCCTAAGGAATTATCTCCTTGCCTCTAGCTTTCCTACCTAAGAATATGTGCTTGAAAGAAGATGAACGGAGTGAGGAAATGGAATAGAATTCGCAGAAGTAACCTTTGGCAGCTGTGCTTGGAATAGGGCAGGAGAGGTGCTATAGTGGTGCTACTCACTAGTAACTCATCAATTCTCAGAGTAGAGGGATGGAGGAGAAACCACCCTCCCTGCTTCCAGGCTACTTTCTATCCTTACTCCCTCTCCAGGCTCACAAGGTGCTTTGATGACTGGATTGGCTTCCCAAGGGGCTTGATGATTGGGGTAGTGCCCTGAGTGGGGGACATAAGCACTGGAAAGAGATGTTCCCCTTTCCCAGGCTTAATTTCTTCTTCTAGTCGCCATGACAGGCTGATGGTGCTTTGGTTGCTGTCAGTCCATTTCTGAGAGTCTCTTGGTCTCTAGAAATACTGGTAATGCCAAGGTCCTGGATCTGCAGGGATGAAGATCAGATCTGACCTCAGTATCTTCACCAAGGCCAGGTTACCCTAAAGAAAAGAAGCCTATTGATGAATAGTCAGTCAATCAGTGATACACTTTGGCCTCACAGAACACTTCTGTTCGAAGGTCAACAAACTATACTCAATCAACCTCTTTTAGTCATTTCTTTACCAGGTTTATCCTTTCTTCCTTTGACCCTCTATGCTACTCACCATTCCCCTAACATGCCAAGAACATTCATATCACTATCCTTTCCTCAAATTGTTCTTTCTGTCTAAAATTCTTTATGAGTAACTCTACCCAAAAAGTCAGGGGAAGAGAGCTTTTGAGGATAATCCTGATGGTGCCTAATTTAGATGGATGGAAGGATAGCAGCGCCATTAAGTGAACTGAGATGCAGACACAGGGTGAAGGGAGGGAAGGGGATATTGGAGATGAATTTTGGGACCTGTTGTCTTTAGAGTACCTATGAAACATTCCAGAAGAGAGAGATGTAGCATATATTTCAGGCAGAGATTGGGCATGGAAATAATACATGAGAATCATCAAAACAAAGTGGTGATAGATGAAGAGATTTCCAGAGGAAGGGTAGTAGAGTGGGAAAATAAACAAGAAGAATGAGGATACTGCCTTGGTAAGTGTATGAATATAGAGCACACAAAAAAAGTAAACACTATAATAAAATCCACAAAAAAGGAAGAAAGCAGGTAACTAGGAGAACCAGAAGACTTCATGGCCACAGAATCCAAGGGAGGATTGAAAGAGGAAGATTACCAGTGTCAAGTACTATCAAGATGCCAAGCAACAGGAGAACTAAAGAAAAGTCATTAGATATGGTAATTAAGAGATCATGTAAACCTTGAGTGGGAGGCAGCCTGGGTGGGTAACTCTGGAGTGGGACTGCCCGGGTTTGCATCCTAGCTGCACCTTTTGCTCGGTCTGTGATGTTGGGCAGGTTATTTATTCTCTTTCTGCCTCAGCTTCCACATCTATTAAATGGAGATAAGGACAGCACCTACTTCAGAGAGTGGACATGAAAATCACATGAGTTAACATATTTAAAGCACTGAGACCACTGCCTGATGCAAGCTTTATGTGAATGTTTGCTGCTACAATTTATTATTATAAGATTCCAAGGAATCAGAGAGCAATACATATATAGCACGATAAAATAATCTTTGAAGAAGCATGGCAATAAATTGAAGGGGCAAATAGGGCAACATCTTAAGTAACAGAAGGATGAGTATAGGCACTTTTCCTTTTGATTCTCCCCTACAACAATACAAAGAGTAGGAGAAAAGAATATGAAATTCATGGAGAGTTACAGTATAAATACTAGTAACATGGAAACCAAAGTCAAGTACTGGAAAACTCCACGAAAGTCCTTATGGGCACTTCTACTCTGACTTTCTTTAAAACATGAAGTCAACACTTTGCTTTCTGATTTACTTAAGGTCTATTTTTATTTCTGCCAACTCTGCAATTGTATACCTTGGTTAATTAAGTATTTATCAAGTTTAATGCTTAGCCTCATTGTCCCTAACATGGTTTCAAGAAGTAAATGTTGGTTTAAAATAAATTTATTAATAAATTAATCACTCTTTTCAAAGAAATATTACAGAATAACTAATCTAAACAACACATATCATTCCTTTAAGTAAGAACAAATTATACGTCCCCAAATAATTTTGCCTTAACTCTGGCCATCAATCTTCTCATGATTAGTAAAGAAAATGGTTCTTCTAATTATATAAATCCTTACATCTATGAGTAAAAAGTGGGAAATAAAGAATTTATTATAAGGAATGCTTTTGTAAATTGAAAAATGACTATTATGTTTTCGTTCTCCTAGCATTTGACAGCATTCTGCTGATACAGTATTTCGTTGTATTCTTATTCCTTATCCTTACAAAGGCTTCCATTCACATCAAAAGTATGTTGAAGGCCCCGACCTTGACCATGAAAGTTCTCTTTGTCTTCATGATTACAGCTGGTGAACCTTAACTAGCCACCTGTTACCAATTATTTTAATTAGCATCGTAGAATATTTTGGCCTGTTCAATAGAAGCTTTTGAGTAGGGTTTGGTTGGAATTTTTTGTTTTGTCCCTTTTCTTTTCTTTTTTTTTTTTGGAAGCAAGAGAAACTAAGGTAACAGGAAACGATTTTTAATTTACAAGTAAATTAATGAGTCACATTTGGAAAACAAAACAACCAGGATTTTCACAAGCAATTTACCAACTGACCAAATCACTACCAGCATAGAGCCAGCAGGTATGTTAGATGCTGTAAGTTATGGTTTGCCAAGTTATCTGCAACATGCTCCACCAATCATTCTATCAAAGAACCTTAGTCCCACAGTGGGCTCCCCTTGTAAAGGATATTTTTCATCAACAGTGAGGAGCAGAAGTGAACATTCACCTGACTGCACAGGTATTAAGGATGGGAAGGAGGACTTCCAGTGGTAGGAAAACTACATCCAAGAAAAATCCCAGCAGTCAACTCTGCCAAGGGAGAGCAAAACCAGGAGTCTGGGATGATCTCTAGTAAAGATCTCAAGCATACAACTTCCTTTAGACACATCACTTTCAATCCATACGTTTCTCTTGTTATCTAGAACAGTAGAGTTTATTCATAACTTGACATTTTCTATCATTTTATGACTATTAAATTTGTAAATTACAATGGATTTCTCATATGGGCAACCTAATTACTGGACTAAAAAAAGAAAACCTTAAAAAAGTGTGTCCTCCTTAGAAAGAAATTCCTGTTCTTCTGTGGCTCATTATATATGGTTATGGACTATTTTCCAAAAACGTCTATGCTTCAGGTTTTATTTCCCCAGAATTATGTGGCATGTGACATCAAGTCCTGTGTGGTCTTAAGGAGAAGCTGCCCCATGGTTGCCCTGAAGAGGGGTAACCCCAGCTGCTGCCAGCATATCCTGGTTTGGGGATATGCAAACCTGATTCTGGCTATGTGTACTGGCCACAGACCTGAAAGGGTCATCTACCTTCTAAGAGACTGCTGTGCCTCACTGCAGGATGTTTAATTCTATGGATAAATTGACTTTAAAGTGCTGATTAAGCAAATTCCAGAAAATTAAAAACTAGCATTGGTTTAGATTAGATCGAGCATCAATAGAAAACACCCTGCTGCCCAGGATCACTGGCAAACTTGCCAACTGATGTGATTCTGTTGCAGGGGGTGGGGGGAGGGTAGTCATCCTGACTGCTGCTCACCAGTTGTCTGAATAGTTGACATGGATGTGTAGAGTTTCCTCCTTGCTCTTCAAGCCTGTGACTCCTAACTCCAGAATTAGACACACCAAGAACTTTGAAGGACACTTCATAAACCATATCCTATTCTCCATCAACTGCCAGGGTTGATCTAAGCGTTACTTTTGGGTTAGTGTTTACTGCCATTTTTTATTGTCTTTCATTCCATGACCCAGCTGATCAGTCAGTAGAAATCTCACAAATAAATACTTTAACACTGGAATGTCTGTTGCCAAATTCAGTAAAGAATATTGAACAACTGCTTAATGTTTCCTACAGTAAGCTGTCACACAACAATCATTTTAAAAATGTAAGAGGGAAAAGAGGACTGCCGAGTGAAATTCTGTTCCTTGATGCAGAACACACTAATAATTTACCAGAAAACTGTTCAGTTCATACACAAGTAACTCAAATTCCTTTAAATAAATACACATGTCAAATTTGTTACTTTTTTATCTTAACAATGATACCCTGGAAATAACCTTTCAAATCAAGAAACACCAGCAATTTAAAGTATGCCAACTAAATCTAGATTTCTGATTAAATTTATTATTAGGCCTTATTACCAGACTACAGCAAATAGCAACATATGTTTTACACTAATGAAATATTAAGAAAACATTTTACATGTGCATTGTTATGGTGTATCATATTCAACCATAAATGTGGCATCAAAAAGCTTCATAGTCAATATATATCATAACAAAAAATTCCAACCCATCATCAAATCTCTAGTGCTTATATTAACCTTCCTAGTTCAAGTATGCCTGTGTTCTCAATGAAAGAGAAGTTGATAAAATGGACTAATATATAATATTTTAAGTGCTTCTCCTATCTTTTAAAGAAATGTGTTTTGGCTAAAGCTATTCCTCTGTCAAACTCATTACCTATATTGAATTTTACTACAGGATTCGTTCCTATTTGACTTATAGAGATGCTGAAATTTGGACAATATCTTCATGAAGTCCATAAAGGAAAAAAACTATGTAACTGGTGTTAATCTTCATGATATAAATAAAGGCAGCCATAATCATTATGACCTATAAATAGCCATGGAAGATGACTAGGATACCTATCAGTAAGCTTTCTCATTAATGACATCAATATGTTTTATCTACTATAAATGTAGAGAAAACAAAGATAGGTCCTTGATCACTGAGGGGCTGATACCCCATTGAGAATACAAAATAAAATATGCCTTGATTGTACAACAAAAATAACAGAAGACAAGGAGTGTTCTTTCATATAATTCTATCTTGGCCCTTCCTCGATATGATTTTAGCCTAATACTTAATCTTGGCCAGATTCATATTCTGAAAATGGGGAGATTAGAATGAATTCTTGCTTAGAGCACTCATAGCTCTAAAATGTCAATGAGTTCAGGTTAAACAAAAACATAAATACCTTAACAAGGTAGTTTATGCTAAGCGTTGAATAACTACAGGTTATCAGGTACCAAGGAGGTTCAGAGTAGGTATCAGTCACTGCAACAGCCTGGCCAGGGGAAGACACACACAAGCATTGCAGAGAGGCTAGGCTTGAATGATTGCAGCTGATTGGGGCCACTCAGAACCAGAACTGGTCTACTGAGGTGAGGTGGTGCAGAGCCTCGGAGCAGATTCTGGGGACCAAGGGCAAGGCCAGCTGAGCAGAAACAGTTACTTGAGGCTGAATCATCAGCCCTTAAACCTAATTTGGCCACGGTCAGGCTATGTCCAGGTGCTGCGATCAGGCTTACTGTGCTGAGGGGACCAATTACACCAGCTGCGGGGAAAGAAGAATTACAGAAGCTGAGACCAAGCTGAGACCAAGAACTGTTTGTTTCCTTCACATTATGTTGACTTCATAAGTTACTGGTGCATAATTTTAAACCGGATATAAACAAAAAGCCAAATTCTATTTCACAATAGAGCATATAACTTTCACTTTCTGTTGAAACAGTTACACTGGATTCTTCTTATTAAGTAAAAGATAAAAATACATCGTCCAGGGAAAATAGTGATATAGAAATTAGATCTGAGGAAACAGGCATGTATGTATTCCTTTTCCAAGCCCAAATAATACCCTGAGAAGCTGAGAATATGAATATCAGTTTCAATCCAAGGATTCTGCATTTATAGATTTCATCAGGATTTCTGGGTCTCTAACCATATCAGGTCAGCTCCCACATGCCCAAGCTCCTGCCCAAGGATGAGGGTTGAAGATTTCCATGCTGTTTGCTCAACCCAGCCTCTCAGTTAATCAGCAAGCCCTGCCATGTACAGGAGCTTTAGTCCCACCCCTAGTCTGGTTGCCCTGTGGATGTTATCCAGTTTGTCCCACGTGAGCCTTTGAAGATCTCTTTGCTCTCAAGCTGCCAGCTTATGGCTGAGCCCTACCATGTGTGCCCCATTCATGTGATAGGACTTCTCTTGTTCCTATTTGTTCCTTGAGTTCCCCCACTGACTCTTAAATTTTGTCCTAATTCCAA
This sequence comes from Balaenoptera acutorostrata, assembly GCF_949987535.1. Taxonomy (NCBI): domain Eukaryota; kingdom Metazoa; phylum Chordata; class Mammalia; order Artiodactyla; family Balaenopteridae; genus Balaenoptera; species Balaenoptera acutorostrata. Next base: position 30,085,028 of record NC_080081.1, on the reverse strand, counting down.
CCTGCTTGTCTGGGGCCACGATTAACTAATCTGTGGCAATTTTGTATTTTTAGGAACACTGATATAAAAGACTAGAAGTTTCCAATTAAAACGTCTCCATTGCTTACAGGGATGGCTGCTGTCGATATATTTATTCTGGCACTCCCAGGAAGCCCCTTTAGCAGGGCTCAATGGTGGCTTCAGCTGCCCCTTAACAGCACAGCAAATTCTTGAATTGTCCCTTAACTCCCAGAAACTTCCAGGATCTGTTTCCCCTGCTAGACATAGTCTGTCCCCCAAATCTGATTGTCAGCAGCTCTTGTAGGGAAGGGGAAATTAACTGTTATTTAAGAATTGTTCTAGAGCCCAGTGTGGCTCTCTTAGCATAAACTCTAGAGATGAGTTCATAGCACTCTGTACTGTGTTAGTTTTTTTTACTGCTATATAAAAATTACCATAAATTTAGTGACTTAAAACAACATCTATTTCATTGTTCTGTAGGTCAGAAGTCCAGGTGGACTCAGCTAAGTTTTCATGGGGCCAAAATCAAGATGTTGACTGACTCTTATCTGAAGGCTCAGGAGAAGAATCCACTTTCAAAACCATTCAGGTTGCTGGCAGAACTCTCATGTCCTTGCAGCTCTATGTCTGAGACTCCTTTCCTTGGTGACTACCAACCAAAGTCCACCCACAGATCCCAGAGGGTGCCCGCATTCCTTGATTCATGGCCCTCTCCATCTTCAAGCCAGCAACGACACATCAAATCCTACTCATGCTTCAGATCTCTCTCAATTCTTGTTCTGCCACCAGGCAGAGAAATTTCTCTGCTTTTAAAGGCTCATGTGATTATATTAGGCCCACCTAGATAATCTCCTTTTTCTAAGTTCAGCTATGCCTTATGTTATGGGTTCAACTGTATCCCCCCAAAAAGATATGTTCAAGTCCTACCCCCAGGACCCCACAATGTGACTTTATTTGGGAATAGGGTCTTTAAAGAGGTAATCAAGTAAAAATGAGGTCATTAAGGTGGACCCTCATCCAATATAATGGTATCTTTATAAAAAGGGGAAATTTGGACATAGAGACTGGCACAGAAGGAAAATGATATGAAGACACATGGGGAAAATGTCATGTAAAGACAAAGACAGAGACTGACTGAGGCAAATGTAAGTGAACACCAAGGATTATCCACCCCCATCAGAAGCTAGGAAGAGGCAAGGAAGTATTCTATCCAGAGTCTCAGAGGGAGCGTGGTCCTGACAATACCTTGATTTCAGATATCTGCTCCTAGAACTGTGAGGCAATACATTTTTGTTGTTCTAAGCCATCTAATTTGTAGTGCTTTGTTACAGTGGTCCCAGCAAACTGATATACCATATAACATAACACAATCAAGGAAATGTAGCTCATCACATTCACAGGTTCCAGGGATTAAGAGGTGTATCATGCTGAAGACCCATCCGAGAAGTTCTGCCTACCATACTTACTCTATAGCCCATTAATAATCTGAGATTTAATCAGAAGATTATAAAATTCTTCCCCTTTGCCACATCTTATCACCACACCAACAGGGCTCTAGTATAAAACAGTGGATTACAGTTGGAAAAGCTTCAAGACACAGTCTCTTTTTAAGAAGGATTAATTAGGAAATCCCAAAGTCAAGAAGGGAAACAAAAACAAGGACATTGGAGGAATTTGAAGTCTCTAGTGCCTATAGCTACAGCAAACATTAAACACAGCCCAACTCCTAGGCAGACTAACATAAATTTTCACATGAAAGATCCATTTACCTTAGTTCCTATTACCTGATACATGTCCAGCTTTCTACAAAAAATTACAGGACATATGAAAAGCAAAGATAAAAAACAATCTGAAGAGACAAAGCCATCGAGACCTAGGTATGACATAGATGTTAAAATTATCAGATAGGGAATTTAAAATAACTACATGTTAAGGACTCTATCCTTTTTCTGTTAGAAAAAGTAGGCAACATGCAAGGACAGATAGATAATGTAAGTAAAGGGGTGGAAACTCTAAAAGAATCAAAGGAAATGCTATAAGCCACAAACGCTGTAACAGAAATGAAGGATTGTTTCAATGTGTTCATCACTGCACTGAATATGACCAGTGAAAGAAAAGAAAAAAAGAATAGAGTATGCAGGAACAGTGGGGCAATATAAAAAAGTATAATATATACATAATTGGAATACTAGAAAGAGAAGAAAGAGAGAAAGGAGCAGAAGAAACATTAGAAGTAACAAATATATTGGTATAAATATTCTTGTATATGTCTCTTGGTACACAAGCACATGCATTTCTGTTGGAGTGGCAACTTTGGAAGATAATGCCAAACTTTGTCCCAAGGTTTGTTGTATTAATTTACAGCCTCACCAATTATATGGGCATTCTGGTTGCTCCACATCCTCACCAACACTTTATTATATCCTTTCTGATGGTTATCTAATGGTATTCATTGTGGTTTTACTTTACATTTGACTTATTGCCAATGCAGTTGAGCACTTTCCATGTTATTGGCCATTTGTACATCCTCTTTGGGAAGTGCTTGGTCAAGTCTTCTGGCTTCTATTTCATTGCCTGTCTTTAGCTTATTGATTTGTGGGAGCTATTTATACATTCTGGATGTAAATAGATTTTCAGTCTACTTCTTGTTCATCCTTACTGTGATTTTGTACCCTTGGTCTCATGTAGCTGTCAAAAGCCCTGCTGTATTTTTCAGCCTCTCTGCTACCTCTTTCAGAATCAGCAGATATCCTTAGAGAAAAACTGACCCAAATGCTGGGCTTACTTCTCTGGACCTCATTTTTTTTTTCCAGATCTTGCTTCTGTAATTTTTTACTGCCTTACTAGCTCACCAATGCTTTCTAGCAGGTATTTTTAGTTTATTTTTTCCACCTTTTAAAGCTATTTTCAATATTAGAGTTATACTGCATTACCTTATCAGCCATTACCAGAAGTTGAAGTCCCAGGCAGATGAAACATACAGTCACTCTTTTTAATCTCTTTCCTCTCAGTTATGAAGAGTGTGAGAGCATATTTGTGGCTTGGCCTGCAGACATAGAGTAGTGAACTTGACTCTAGTATTTTACCTCCTTTTATATTGGGCTACAGTCTTATTTTATACATAGTACTTAGCACTTTAGCAACATTTTTCAATTTACCTTCTAAACACTAAGTGATTATTTAACTACTTAATTTAGGGATTCTAGTGCTCATCCATGTAACCCTTGCCTAACCAGAAGTCTGATTTTCATTCATTCATACATCTATTCAAATATTTATTGATGATTTGTATGTACCAAACATTGTTCTGCCTAGAAGATAGAGACAAAATGAATGCTTGAATAAATCAGAAAATTGACAGAGGAATAAAAATGATTACATATTAACAAACGATACACAAAGAATTAACATAGATTTATTTGAGAGAGTAAAGAAGAATCACACTTTACAATTGGAATCATAAAAGTCTTGACTGAAGAGCTGATGTTAAAACTGAGATCTGAATGATGGGAAGGAGCACAGCATGAGGATCAGAGAGAAGAGCATTCCAGGTAAATGGATGATTTTGTGCAAAATTCCTGAAGCCAGAACAACTTGGTTTATGCAAAAAATAGAACAAAGGCCAGCATGGCTGGAGTATAATGAGTGAAAGGTAAAGTGGTATAAATGAGATAAGAGTCACAAACTGGAACCAGATCATGGTAGACTTTGTCAGCCAGTATAGGAAGTTTAAATTTCATTCTCATTGTGATAAGAAGTTTTTGGAAAGACTTAAATGAGTTTGGGAAGGGAGAGGTGACAGGATCTAAGTTACATTTTTGAAACTATTTCTCTGGCTGCGGTGTGGAAATTATACTGTGTAGGAGTATATTAATTAATGTTAAATAAACAAATGCTTTAAAATCACTTAGGGTCTTTTAAACAAAGGACATTTAGTACTAGGAACTGGGTACACAGGTGATAGAAAAGCTAAGAATTCAAACAGGGTATGATGAAGCAATGTGAGATTCACCATAGCCACTGCTACTTCAGGGACTGAAGGAACCAAGGAAAGAGGTAGTATGAGCAGGGTCCAGATGCTTCAGTCATCCAACTGACAGTAGCATGGAAAGGCTTTCCAGTAGAGTTAGGTGAAACTATCTGGCAGGAGGTGAAGCCACAGAGAAAAATGTGTAAGAGACATCACAAAAAGCAGTCTTCCACCAATTCCTTCTATTGGCCCAATCCATTCAGAAACCAGAGGACAAGGGAGGCTGGGAAATTTAGTTCTCTGAGGCACAGAGCTGAACAAGAGATCAGAGAACAAAAGGACAGTTTACCAGCCCAGGTAAAAGTAGAAACAAAGAGACCAAGAGGGCGCTTATATAGTAGGTCAAATGACAATTATGGAAGATTGGACTAGGAGGGTAAAGGTGGAAATTAAAACAAATGAATGGGGTCAATGTATCTGAGATATAATCAACAAAACTTACTAGGAAAGTGGATGCAGCAAGTGGGATAAATATAAACTTAGGGATAACTCCCAGTTTCTTTACTTGAGCAACTGAAGGGATAGTGACACCATTTATCAGCATGAGAAAGACTAAAAACAAAAAAAATCAGTGGAGTTCTGGGGTGCCTAGAATTAAAAATTCTGTTTGGCCATGTTAAGTTTAAAGTATCAATTAGACTTCTATGTGGAGAGTTCCAGTAGGCACTGGATATATGAATCTAGAATTATGGGGAAATATCAGGACTCAAGATACAGGGCTGGGAGTCATCGGCCTATGCATTTTTTTTTTGCTACTTTTTTTTTAATGGACTGGATGAAATTATCAAGGGAGAACATAGAGAGAGGAGAAGGGTCCCAGGAACATTTTAATGCTGAATGCTGTTGAGAGGTCAACAAAGATAAAAAACAGAGAAGTAAACTCTACTCAATACTCTGTAATGGCCTATATGGGAAAAGAATCTAAAAAAAGAGCAGATATATGTATACGTATGGCTGATTCACTTTGCTGTACACCTGAAACTAACACAACATTGTAAATCAACTATACTCCAATAAAAATTAAAACAAACAAATAAATAAGCATTGTAGTGGCAATCCAGATGTCATTTCATGATTTTGACAGAAGCCACCCCAGCTTAGTTGAGGGGATAGAAGCCAAATTAGAGTTGGTTGAGGGGAGAATATAAATATCACGTGGGAAAAAAGATAAACTATTTTGAAGAAATTTTGTTCCAAAGGGGAGCAGAGAAATGGGGCTATAGCCACAGAGAAGTGAGTTTTTCTTCTTTTTTAAGAAAGGATATTTAAGATAGAAGGGAAATTTCATTAGCTATCAATGGAAATTATACAGTGGAAAATCACAGAAGATGCAAGAGTCAGAGGGAGAAAACTGGTGGAGCCAAGATGTTAAAAAATTAAGAAAAATTATGATATGATTTCAATAGTGAAATATGAGACAAAGTAATCAGCTAAGAGTGAGGAAGGAGGGTGTGTAAGAGTCTGAGGAAAGTTTGAAAGAGAGTTGGAAATTGTTTTGAAAAATGAAAAATAAAATATGCAAAAGATGTATCGTAGGATTGCCCTGTATGACAGACTCATTGGAGTAGCTGACTCATAGTGTCTAACTAGGCAAGTGCACCAGACGAGATGGAGGACTTTAGGGATGCTGTGGGTTTATAATGGTGAACCATGGAACTAAGTTGTTTCACGTGGGAAGTAAGTAAATGGCTAGCTCTCTCCAGAGTGGGTGCATGACACACTGAGTGAATTACTTACACGAGAGCATGCAAGAAAGCTTTCTTTTAGTTCAACAGAAGTGTGTATATGGCAGAACATCTGCTCAAAAGGCAAGAATGACCAACCTGACCAAATCAAGGAACAGAATCCAAGAGTCTTCAATAAAATGTTATGTATGTCTTCTACCCTGGGAGTTCATTCTTAATTCCTTACAAAATACATGCTTGCATCATCCAATTCTTTCTTCATATGGGATAACTGGGTTTTTTTAATTAGTATTTTTATCTACTGACAGCATTTTTTTTTAAAGTTTGGTGTTGAGACCCCCTAAATGAAGCTCTGTAAACCCCACTAAACTTGGTCAAGTGAAACAGATTCTGTCTTAAACAAAGATGCCCTTATTGTACAAACGATATAATAAAATATGAAGTAGCCAAGCATTAGGAACATTTTTAGGAATCAGAAAATAGGTCATGATAAGATGATTTGGGGAAAAATCATTTTAAAACCATTTTATACACTATTGTTTACAGGATATCCAAGAAGTTGAAAGACTTAAGGACAAAATTAATTGGATTATATATCACTATGTAGACCTAACCATAGTAATGGGAGTGTTCTTTTTTCTTTCAACAATTTAAGCAACTAAAAAACTTCCCCAAGCTCCATAAATATATTGAGCAATATTCAACCTTTTGGGGAACTTATTTCCTCTCCTGTTAAGCGAAGGGTTACTTTCCCATAATTTCAAAAGTTTTTTCTTATTTTATGATTCCGTAACTATGACTAAGGATCAGAGGCTAAAAATTTTAATAACAGAAGTCACAGCTGGGAATAAGAGTAAGCTTATTTAAAGGCCTTATACTGCATGTCTGTGCCATTATTAAGAATGGCTGTGGCTTTATTTGTAGGAGGTGGGCCAAATAGAAGGAAGTAAGATCATAATGCAAATAGCTCCAACAGAATATGATATCAGTGGGGAAAAAAGATGCAGATAACCGGGAAAAAGGAATGTGATGGATGAAGCAGTGGTCTCACTGCTTAATCTATAACCAACCTCATACAATAAGAGTTATGAACGACTTTGATATTCAGAGTGAACATGCGAACAATGCTGTGTTGTGCACCATACCTAAGACCCAGTGAAAGAACCAAGCTTTGTAGTCACAGAGCTGAGATCACCCTCCAGCTCCTCCTCTTACTGTGTGGTCTTGGGCAAACTACTTAACTTTGCTGACTTTTAGCATCCATGTGCCTCAAAGGGCAATATTCTAATTGCTGCAAGAGTTTAATGATGTTGAATATGGTGAAGTGCATAGTACAGTAACTGGAACTTAGTAGAGTTGAATAGATGATAGCTATTGTCAGACAATAATAAATAATGCAGTGAACCCTGTCTGCTAATGTGCTCCAAATTCTAATACTACAGAATATAGAAAGGGAGTCATATAGAAAGAGAGTCAAGGAGTAATGTGAACTGGTTGAAAATAGGTGCCAATCATTCACCAAAATAGGTGCCAAACTTCACCAAGGAAGGTGAAGTTTCAGCTCTCCTTGGTTGTGGCATCCGGTACCCAGCAAACCAAACTCCCCGGGGGTCTGTAGAAACATTTAGTTAGAAAGCTTCTGATATAAAAGGCGAGAAGCTGGGAGGCTATAAGCAGTTTTTTTCTCTATAATAGACAATTCTACTTGCTAAACTAGCAGCACCAGTGACAACTCAGGGGCTCAGCCTGTATAAAACTTGCTCCAAAAGAGTCCTAAAATACAAGACCAGGCTTTCTAGTGGATGTGAAATTTATTGGCTCTAAGGGAATGATTTCTCGAAACAACAGAAGACTATTGAAAGACTTGTCAGAAACCAGAAAAATAATTTTCTCTTCTGCAGTTTCAGTAAGCACATGGCAAAACATTCCCATCTAGGAATCAGTAATGTGACAAATTAGCTTTTGTTTTACTCTAGGTAGACAATAAATACGATGGCAGTGATTTAATATAACTGTACGAATGTCTTTCTCCTTTATTGACATGACACATGCATGATTTGTCACCTATCATACTAGCTGATATTATAAATGTACTGACATTTTACTCTTTAAAATAACCCATTTGACATCATTTGTGTGATATGCCCATGCAGAACAAATTTGACATAGAAATCAAATAACTGCATATAATCTTCTATTGCAGAAATCCATTTGGAGACTGAAATTTCCAATGAAGAAATTTAATCAATTTATAATCCCAAGATATTGGAACTACAAAGGATCTCAGGGACCGTCTAGACCAATCTTGTCATCTACAAACTGAGGAAAGTGAATATCAGAAAGAATAAGTGTCTTATACAGGGACACACAATTAGTTAGAAGCAGAAAAAGGACAAAAGCCCAGACTTCCTGACGCCACAGATAGTGCTCAAAGCAGTGGGCTGGCAATCAATTTAGAGTAGATAGATCATTCTCAGAAATAACATATCCATTTAAGAAATTTTCATGTAAAGTATAAGGCAGCTCTGTAAGCAAACACTCAGGATCTTAATGAAATTAGGATGAAATTAGTGAAAACTAATAACTAGACTAAGGAACACAGGCAGCAATTATTAAACATAATAATTAATAAAATAAATAAAATATATTAATATGTTAATCCTTTTCCCCCACTAACTTGTGTTGGCTTACTGGGAAATTTAACATTGTATGAGATTGTGTCTTACATCTTTCATCCTAGGTCTTAGAGCATCTGGAAAGGCCACTAATGCCAAGAAGTAGAAGGAGAAGCAAAAGTAAATATAAATGTACAACCAAATTAATTTGAGAAAACTTAGGCAAGAGCCCATGCATCAAAAGTGATTTTGAGAACCAGGTGTTGTACAAACAGAAAGAATTTAGGCATGGAAATCCAATTTTAGTAATCCACTTTGTGTAAACCAAAGTGGATTCCTAAACTGCCTTTGTGCAAGACAGTTTGCAATGAGGTTGTCTGTCATTACCAAGAACACTTGTACATTCATAGACGGTTCCGAGGCAAAATCATGCCAAGAATCACCCTCTTTAAGGATGGTATTGTTAAAGGATACAGCTGTAAAACCAATGTGTTTACCACTATAAAAATTCTATGTGTTTTAATTTAAATATTGAGAAACATTTTTTAGCTGTGAATTCTAGTTCCCAAATTTAAAAATCCAGTGGGAAAATGGCTGCAATAAAAGATATTGAGCCTATGACTATCTATATTGAGGCACCAAATGCCACCAGCAGAGCCAGCCATCCTACAAGTTTCAGTCTCTTAATGACCAATAGCAATATCCATGGCTGAAATGATTGTGGGGTGAACCACATATATCCCTGAGAGGGCCAACAGGCTACTTCAGCATTGCCATATGTATACATTTTAATCTCATAGTTACAACTTACAAAACCAAAACACGAATATCTGAGATTTTAAAGTTATATTTATGCTTTATCTCAAGAAAGAGAACTCTAAGATTGTATCTGATTCATTAAAATATTGAAAATCAACACTATTAGCTACAAACATTAGTTCCCATATTCAGAGATCAGCATTTCCTTCTGTTTTTAATTATTTTTTACATAAGAAATAATGTTTATTATAGAAAATTAGAAAATATATCTATAAATTAAAAGAGAATAAAAAAGAATTACAAGTGACACAGTGAGAACAAGGCAAGGATGTCGGCTCTCTCCTTTTCTATATATTTGAGGTCCTAGTCAGTCTGGCTATAAGTCAAGAAAAAGAAAAGGCATTCCAATTGGAAAGAAAGAAGTAAAACTTTCTTTGTTTATAAATGACATAATTTTGTACACAGGAAATCCTAAGGAATCTACAGAATAAGCTATGTAAAAAATCAATCATATTTCTATAAAACAACGTTTATATTCCAATAAACAATTGGAACCCTAACCCTAACCCTAACCCTAATTTAAATGCCATTTAGAATATTATTTAAAAGTAAAATACTCAGGATAAGCTTAAAACACATGTACAAGACCTCTAAACTAAAAACTACAAAACAATGCTGAAAAAACAAATGAAGGCCTAAATAAGTGGAGAAATATACCATGTCCATGGAATGATTGATACAAGGTTAAGATATCAATTCTCCCCAAACTGATCTATAGATTCAATGCAATTTCCAAAAAAAAAAAGAGAAAATGCCATGAGGCTTTTTTTGAACTGACAAATTGATTTGCATAATCATGTGAAAATGGAAAGGACCTAAAATAGCTGAAACAATTTCGAATATGAAAAACAAAGTTAGAAGATGTAAATCACCTGACTTTAACACTTATTATATAAAGCTACAGTTGTCAAGACAGTGTGATAGTAGCATTAAAAATAGACACATAAAAAATGGAACAAAATAGAGAATCCAAATATAGACCTATATGTGTCTGCTCCGTTTGGGGTGAGGTTCTCAGGGAGTGGGGGTTTTGGGGGGAGATTTTTTTTTTTTTTAACAAAGTCACCAAGGTAATTTGGGGAGGAAAAATTTGTATTTTCAATAAATGGTAATGAATAACTGGATGTCAGTGTGGAAAAAAAGATGAACTTTGACCCTTACTTCACATGGCAAACAAAACTCAACTCCAGATGGATTATAAACCTAAATATAAACATTGAAACTATAAAAACTACTAGAAAAAAATGAGCAAAACCCTCTGAAACCTTGAGAGAGACAAAGATTTTATAAAGAGAATACACAAAAATGAACCATTTTAAAGTAAGTGATTAATTAGAAGTTTTTAAAAATTTAAATCTTGCTCCTCAAAACACACCACTAAAAAAGTGGAAAAGCCAAATCAAAGAGTGGGAAAGCCAAGACTGGAAAACTTTTTGCAATACATATAGCTGGCAAAAGACGTATGTCCAGAAGATATAAGAATGTATACAACTCAAGAAGAAGATCATTAAAAAGCAATGTGTGCAAAAGATTTAAACAGACACTTCACACACTAAAAACATATGTACGGCTAATAAGTGCATGGAAGGATGCTCAATATCTTTAGTCATCAGGGAAAAGCTAATTGAAACAAGAATGAGATACTATTATAAGCCACTCACAATTGTTAACATTAAGAAGACAGATAGTACAAATTGTTGACGTGAATGTGGAGCAACTGGAACTATTATACATTATTCATGGCAATGTAAAATGGTACAATCCCATTGGAGAATTCATTAGAGAAAGTTTTGACCCAACAATTGCACTGTCAGATATTTATCAAAAAGAAATGAAAATGTGTGTTTACAAAAGCCTTGAATAAATATTCATAGAAGCCTTATTAATAATAGCCCAAAAAATAAAACAACCCAAATTTCTATCAAAAAATGAAAGGATATGGAGACCGTCAAGATGGCGGAGATCACCTTCCTCCCCACAAATACATCAGAAATACATCTACATGTGGAACAGCTCCTACAGAACACCTACTGAACGCTGGCAGAAGACCTCAGACTTCCCAAAAGGCAAGAAACTCCCCACATACCTGGGTAGGGCAAAAGAAAAAACAGAGACAAAAGAATAGGGACGGGGCCTGCACCAGTGGGAGGGAGCTGTGAAGGAGGAAAGGATTCCACACACTAGGAAGCCCCTTAGCGGGCAGAGACGGGGGTGGGAGGGTGGGAGCTTCAGAGCCACGGAGGAGAGCGCAGCAACAGGTGTGCAGAGGGCAAAGTGGAGAGATTCCCGCACAGAGGATTGGTGCCGACTAGCACTCACCTGCCTGAGAGGCTTGTCTGCTCACCGGCCGGGGCGGGTGGGGGCTGGGAGCTGAGGCTCGGGCTTCGGAGGTCCGGATCCCAGGGAGAGGACCGGGGTTGGCTGCGTGAACACAGCCTGAAGGGGGCTATTGCACCACAGCTAGCCGGGAGGGAGCCTGGGAAAAAGTCTGGACCTGCCGAAGAGGCAAGAGACTTTTTCTTCCCTCTGTTTCCTGGTGCGCGAGGGGAGGAGACTAAGAGCGCCGCTTAAAGGAGCTCCAGAGACGGGTGCGAGCCGCAGCTATCAGCGCGGACCCCAGAGACAGGCATGAGACGCTAAGGCTGTTGCTGCCGCCACCAAGAAGCCTGTGTGCGAGCACAGGTCACTCTCCACACCTCCCCTCCCGGCAGCCTGTGCAGCCCGCCACGGCCAGGGTCCCGTGATCCAGGGACAACTTCCCCGAGAGAACGCACGGCGCCTCAGGCTGGTGCAACGTCACGCCGGCCTCTGCTGCGCGCGCATGCTCGCCCCGCCTCCTCCGTACCGCTCCCTCCCCTCGGCCTGAGTGAGCCAGAGCCCCCGAAGCAGCTGCTCCTTTAACCCCGTCCTGTCTGAGCGAAGAACAGACGACCTCAGGCGACCTACACACAGAGGCAGGTCCAAATCCAAAGCTGAACCCTGGGAGCTGTGCGAACAAAGAAGAGAAAGGGAAATCCCTCCCAGCAGCCTCAGGAGCAGCTGATTAAATCTCCACAATCAACTTGATGTACCTGCATCTGTGGAATACCTGAACAGACAACGAATCATCCCAAAATTAAGGCAGTGGACTTTAAGATGAACTGTAGACTTGGGGTTTGCTTTCTGCATCTAACTTGTTTCTGGTCTTATGTTTATCTTAGTTTAGTATTTAGAGTTTATTATCACTGGTAGATTTGTTTATTGATTTGGTTGCTCTCTTCCTTTTTATATATATATATAGATAGATATATTTTTTCCTTTTTCTCTTTTTGTGAGTGTGTATGTGTATGCATCTTTCTGTGATTTTGTCTGTATAGCTTTGCTTTTACATTTGTCCTAGGGGTCTATCTGTCCATTTTTCCTTTTTTTTTTTTTCTAGTATAGTTTTTAGCACTTGTTATCATTGGTAGATTTATTTTTTGGTTTGGATGTTCTATTCTTTCTTCCTTTCTTGTATTTTTCATTTTATTATTTTTTTTTCAAATTTTTCAGAACTTTATTTTTTTGACTTCTTTTTAACATCTTTACTGGAGTATAATTGCTTTACAATGCTGTGTTAGTTTCTACATTATAACAAAGTGAATCAGCTATACATATACATATATCCCCATATCTCCTCCCTCTTGTGTCTCCCTCTCACCCTCCTTATCCCACCCCTCTAGGTGGTCACGAAGAACCGAGCTGATCTCCCTGTGCTATGTGACTGCTTCCCACTAGCTATCTGTTTTACATTTGGTAGTATATATATGTCCATGCCACTCTCTCACTCCGTCTCAGCTTAACCTTCCCTCTCCCCATGTCCTCAAGTCCATTCTCTATGCCTTTATTCTTGTCCTGCCCCTAGGTTCTTAAGAACACTTTTTTTTTTTTTTAGATTCCATATATATGTGTTAGCATACGGTATTTGTTTTTCTCTTTCTGACTTACTTCATTCAGTATGACAGACTCTAGGTACATCCATCTCGCTACAAATAACTCAATTTCATTTCTTTTTATTGCTGAGTAATATTCCATTGTATATATGGGCCACATCTTCTTTATCCATTCATCTGTCTATGGACACTTAGGTTGCTTCCATGTCCTGGCTATTGTAAATAGAGCTGCAATGAATATTGGGGTGCATGACTCTTTTTGAATTATGGTTTTCTCAGGGTATAGGCCCAGTAGTGGGATTGCTAGGTCATATGGTAGTTCTATTTTTAGTTTTTCAAAGAACCTCCATACTGTTCTCCATAGTGGCTGTATCAATTTCCTTTCCCACCAACAGTGCAAGAGTGTTTGCTTTGCTCCACACCCTCTCCAGCATTTATTGGTTATAGATTTTTTGATGATGGCCATTCTGACTGGTGTGAGGTGATACCTCATTGTAGTTTTGATTTGCATTTCTCTAATGATTAGTGATGTTGAGCAACTTTTCATGTGCTTGTTGGCAATCTGTATATCTTCTTTGGAGAAATGTCTATTTAGGTTTTCTGCCCATTTTTGGATTGGATTGCTTGTTTTTTTTGATATTGAGCTGCATGAGCTGCTGTAAATTTTGGAGATTAATCCTTTGTTGGGCTTCCCTGGTGACGCAGTGGTTAAGAAACTGCCTGCCAATGCAGGGGACATGGATTCGAGCCCTGGTCCGGGAAGTTCCCACATGCTGTGGAGCAACTAAGCCTCTGCGCCACACCTACTAAGCCTGAGCTCTAAAGCCCTCAAGCCACAACTACTGAAGCCCTCATGCCACAACTACTGAAACCCGTAAACCTAGAGCCCGGGCTCCACAACAAGAGAAGCCACCACAATGAGAAGCGCGTGCACCACAATGAAGACTAACCCCCGCTCACTGCAACTAGAGAGAGCCCGCGCGCAACAGCGAAGACACAAAGCAGTCAAAAATAAATAAATAAATGGATAGATAACTAAATAAACAAATAAAATTATTTTTAAAAATTCCTTTGTCAGTTGCTTCACTTGCAAATATTTTCTCCCACTCTCAGGGTTGTCTTTTCGTCTTGTTTATGATTTCCTTTGCTGTCCAAAAGCTTTTAAGTTTCATTAGGTCCCATTTGTTTATTTTTGTTTTTATTTCCATTTCTCTAGGAGGTGGGTCAAAAAGGATCTGCTGTGATTTATGTCACACAGTGTTCTGCCTACATTTTCCTCTAAGAGTTTTATGGAGTCTGGCCTTACATTTAGGTCTTTAATCCATTTTGAGTTTATTTTTGTGTATGGTGTTAGGGAGTGTTCTAATTTCATTCTTTTACACGTAGCTGTCCAGTTTTCCCAGCACCACTTATTGAAGAAGCTGTCTTTTCTCCATTGTATATTCTTGCCTCCTTTATCAAAAATAAGGTAACCATATGTGTGTGGGTGTATCTCTGGGCTTTCTATCCTGTTCCATTGATCTATATTTCTGTTTTTGTGCCAGTACCAAACTGTCTTGATTACTGTAGCTTTTTAGTATAGTCTGAAGTCCAGGAGCCTGATTCCTCTGGCTCCGTTTTTCTTTCTCAAGATTGCTTTGGCTATTCGGAGTCTTCTGTGTTTCCATACAAATTGTGATATTTTTTGTTCTAGTTCTGTGAAAAATGCCACTGGTAGTTTCATAGGGATTGCACTGAATCTGTAGATTGCTTTGGGTAGTATAGTCATGTTCACAATCTTGATTCTCCCAATCCAAGAACATGGTCTATCTCCCCATCTGTTTGTATCATCTTTAACTTCTTTCATCAGTGTCTTATAGTTTTCTGCATACAGGTCTTTTGTCTCCTTAGGTAGGTTTATTCCTAGGTATTTTATTCTTTTTGTTGCAATGGTAAATGGGAGGGTTTCCTTAATTTCTCTTTCAGAATTTTCATCATTAGTGTATAGGAATGCAAGAGATTTCTGTGCATTAATTTTGTATCCTGCTACTTTACCAAATTCATTGATTACCTCTAGTAGTTTTCTGGTAGCATCTTTAGGATTCTCTATGTATAGTATCATGTCATCTACAAACAGTGACAGCTTTACTTCTTGTTTTCTGATTTGGATTCCTTTTTTTCTTTTTCTTCTCTGATTGCTGTGGCTAAAACTTCCAAAACTATGTTGAATAATAGTGGTGAGAGTGGGCAACCTTGTCTTGTTCCTGATCTTAGAGGGCAAGGTTTCAGTTTTTCACCACTGAGAATGATGTTGGCTGTGGGTTTGTCATATATGACCTTTATTATGTTGAGGTAAGTTCCCTCTATGCCTACTTTCTGGAGGGTTTTTATCATAAATGGGTGTTGAATTTTGTCAAAAGCTTTTTCTGCATCTATTGAGATGATCATATGGTTTTTATCCTTCAGCTGGTTGATATGGTGTATCACATTGATTGATTTGGGTATATTGAAGAATCCTTGCATTCCTGGGATAAACCCACTTGATCATGGTGTATGATCCTTTTAATGTGCTGTTGGATTCTGTTTGCTAGTATTTTCTTGAGGATTTTTGCATCTATGTTTATCAGTGATATTGGCCTGTAGTTTTCTTTCTTTGTGACATCTTTGTCTGGTTTTGGTATCAGGGTGATGGTGGCCTCGTAGTATGAGTTTGGGAGTGTCCTCCCTCTGCTATATTTTGGAAGAGTTTGAGAAGGATAGGTGTTAGCTCGTCTCTAAATGTTTGATAGAATTCACCTGTGAAGCCATCTGGTCCTGGGCTTTTGTTTGTTGGAAGATTTTTATTCACAGTCTCAATTTCAGTGCTTGTGATTGGTCTGTTTATATTTTCTATTTCTTCCTCGTTCAGTCTCAGAAGGTTGTGCTTTTCTAAGAATTTGTCCATTTCTTCCAGGTTGTCCATTTTATGGGCATATAGCTGCTTGTAGTAATCTCTCATGATCCTTTGTATTTCTGCAGTGTCAGTTGTTACTTCTCCTTTTTCATTTCTAATTCTATTGATTTGAGTCTTCTCCCTTTTTTTCTTGATGAGTCTGGCTAATGGTTTATCAATTTTGTTTATGTTCTCAAAGAACCAGCTTTTAGTTTTGTTGATCTTTGCTATCGTTTCATTCATTTCTTTTTCATTTATTTCTGATCTGATCTTTATGGTTTCTTTCCTTCTGCTAACTTTGGGGATTTTTTTGTTCTTCTTTCTCTAATTGCTTTAGGTGTAAGCTTAGGTTGTCTATTTGAGATGTTTCTTGTTTCTTGTGGTAGGATTATATTGTTATAAACTTCCCTCTTAGAACAGGTTTTGTTGCATCCCATAGGTTTTGGGTCATTGTGTTTTCATTGTCAGTTGTTTCTAGGTATTTTTTGATTTCCTCTTTGATTTCTTCAGTGATCTCTTGGTTACTTAGTAGTGTATTGTTTAGCCTCCTTGTGTTCGTATTTTTTACAGATTTGTTCCTGTAATTGATATCTAGTTTCATAGAATTGTGGTCAGAAAAGACACTTGATATGACTTCAATTTTCTTAAATTTACCAAGGCTTGATTTGTGACCCAAGATATGTTCTATCCTGGAGAATGTTCCATGAGCACTTGAGAGGAAAATGTATTCTGTTGTTTTTGGGATGGAATGTCCTTTAAATATCAATTAAGTCCATCTTGTTTAAAGTATCATTTAAAGCTTGTGTTTCCTTATTTAATTTCACTTTGGATGATCTGTCCATTGGTGAAAGTGGGGTGTTAAAGCCCCCTACTATGATTGTGTTACTGTCGATTTCCCCGTTCATGGCTGTTAGCATTTGCCTTATGTATTGAGGTGCTATGTTGGGTGCGTAGATATTTACAATTGTTATATCTTCTTCTTGGATTGCATATCTACAGGATTATATATCTACAGGATTCTTCTTGCATATATATGGGTCTTGTTTTTGTATCCATTAAGACCCTTTAAAAGCAGCAAGGGAAAAACAACAAGTAACATACAAGGGAATCCCCATAAGGTTAATAGCTGATCTTTCAGTACAAACTCTGCAAGCCAGAAGGGAGTGGCAGGACATATTTAAAGTGATGAAAGGGAAAAACCTACAACCTAAATTACTGTATCCAGCAAGGATTTCATTCAGGTTCGACAGAGCAATCAAAAGCTTTACAGACAGGTAAAGGCTAAGAGAATTCAGCACCACCAAAACAGCTCTACAACAAATGCTAAAGGAACTTTTCTAGGCAGGAAACACATGAGAAGGAAAAGACCTACAATAACAAACCAGAAACAATTAAGGAAATGGTAATAGGAACATACATATCGATAACTAACTTTAATGGATTAAGTGCTCCAACCAAAAGACACAGGGTTACTGAATGGATACAAAAACAAGACCCATATATATGCTGTCCACAAGAGACCCACTTCAGGCCTAGGGACACATACACACTGAAAGTGAGGGGTGGAAAAAGATATTCCATGCAAATGAAAAGCAAAAGAAAGCCAGAGTAGCAATTCTCATATCAGTCAAAATACACTTTCAAATAAAAACTATTACAAGAGACAAGAAGGACACTGCATAATGATCAAGGGAGCAATCCAAGAAGAAGATATAACAATTGTAAATATCTATGCACCCAACATAGGAGCACCTCAATACATAAGGCAAATGCTAACAGCCATGAACGGGGAAATCGACAGTAACACAATCATAGTAGGGGGCTTTAACACCCCACTTTCACCAATGGACAGATCATCCAAAGTGAAATTAAATAAGGAAACACAAGCTTTAAATGATACTTTAAACAAGATGGACTTAATTGATATTTAAAGGACATTCCATCCCAAAAACAACAGAATACATTTTCCTCTCAAGTGCTCATGGAACATTCTCCAGGATAGAACATATCTTGGGTCACAAATCAAGCCTTGGTAAATTTAAGAAAATTGAAGTCATATCAAGTGTCTTTTCTGACCACAATTCTATGAAACTAGATATCAATTACAGGAACAAATCTGTAAAAAATACGAACACAAGGAGGCTAAACAATACACTACTAAGTAACCAAGAGATCACTGAAGAAATCAAAGAGGAAATCAAAAAATACCTAGAAACAACTGACAATGAAAACACAATGACCCAAAACCTATGGGATGCAACAAAACCTGTTCTAAGAGGGAAGTTTATAACAATATAATCCTACCACAAGAAACAAGAAACATCTCAAATAGACAACCTAAGCTTACACCTAAAGCAATTAGAGAAAGAAGAACAAAAAAATCCCCAAAGTTAGCAGAAGGAAAGAAACCATAAAGATCAGATCAGAAATAAATGAAAAAGAAATGAATGAAACGATAGCAAAGATCAACAAAACTAAAAGCTGGTTCTTTGAGAACATAAACAAAATTGATAAACCATTAGCCAGACTCATCAAGAAAAAAAGGGAGAAGACTCAAATCAATAGAATTAGAAATGAAAAAGGAGAAGTAACAACTGACACTGCAGAAATACAAAGGATCATGAGAGATTACTACAAGCAGCTATATGCCCATAAAATGGACAACCTGGAAGAAATGGACAAATTCTTAGAAAAGCACAACCTTCTGAGACTGAACGAGGAAGAAATAGAAAATATAAACAGACCAATCACAAGCACTGAAATTGAGACTGTGAATAAAAATCTTCCAACAAACAAAAGCCCAGGACCAGATGGCTTCACAGGTGAATTCTATCAAACATTTAGAGACGAGCTAACACCTATCCTTCTCAAACTCTTCCAAAATATAGCAGAGGGAGGACACTCCCAAACTCATACTACGAGGCCACCATCACCCTGATACCAAAACCAGACAAAGATGTCACAAAGAAAGAAAACTACAGGCCAATATCACTGATAAACATAGATGCAAAAATCCTCAAGAAAATACTAGCAAACAGAATCCAACAGCACATTAAAAGGATCATACACCATGATCAAGTGGGTTTATCCCAGGAATGCAAGGATTCTTCAATATACCCAAATCAATCAATGTGATACACCATATCAACCAGCTGAAGGATAAAAACCATATGATCATCTCAATAGATGCAGAAAAAGCTTTTGACAAAATTCAACACCCATTTATGATAAAAACCCTCCAGAAAGTAGGCATAGAGGGAACTTACCTCAACATAATAAAGGTCATATATGACAAACCCACAGCCAACATCATTCTCAGTGGTGAAAAACTGAAACCTTGCCCTCTAAGATCAGGAACAAGACAAGGTTGCCCACTCTCACCACTATTATTCAACATAGTTTTGGAAGTTTTAGCCACAGCAATCAGAGAAGAAAAAGAAAAAAAGGAATCCAAATCAGAAAACAAGAAGTAAAGCTGTCACTGTTTGTAGATGACATGATACTATACATAGAGAATCCTAAAGATGCTACCAGAAAACTACTAGAGGTAATCAATGAATTTGGTAAAGTAGCAGGATACAAAATTAATGCACAGAAATCTCTTGCATTCCTATACACTAATGATGAAAATTCTGAAAGAGAAATTAAGGAAACCCTCCCATTTACCATTGCAACAAAAAGAATAAAATACCTAGGAATAAACCTACCTAAGGAGACAAAAGACCTGTATGCAGAAAACTATAAGACACTGATGAAAGAAGTTAAAGATGATACAAACAGATGGGGAGATAGACCATGTTCTTGGATTGGGAGAATCAAGATTGTGAACATGACTATACTACCCAAAGCAATCTACAGATTCAGTGCAATCCCTATGAAACTACCAGTGGCATTTTTCACAGAACTAGAACAAAAAATATCACAATTTGTATGGAAACACAGAAGACTCCGAATAGCCAAAGCAATCTTGAGAAAGAAAAACGGAGCCAGAGGAATCAGGCTCCTGGACTTCAGACTATACTAAAAAGCTACAGTAATCAAGACAGTTTGGTACTGGCACAAAAACAGAAATATAGATCAATGGAACAGGATAGAAAGCCCAGAGATACACCCACACACATATGGTTACCTTATTTTTGATAAAGGAGGCAAGAATATACAATGGAGAAAAGACAGCTTCTTCAATAAGTGGTGCTGGGAAAACTGGACAGCTACGTGTAAAAGAATGAAATTAGAACACTCCCTAACACCATACACAAAAATAAACTCAAAATGGATTAAAGACCTAAATGTAAGGCCAGACTCCATAAAACTCTTAGAGGAAAATGTAGGCAGAACACTGTGTGACATAAATCACAGCAGATCCTTTTTGACCCACCTCCTAGAGAAATGGAAATAAAAACAAAAATAAACAAATGGGACCTAATGAAACTTAAAAGCTTTTGGACAGCAAAGGAAATCATAAACAAGACGAAAAGACAACCCTGAGAGTGGGAGAAAATATTTGCAAGTGAAGCAACTGACAATGGATGAATCTCCAAATTTACAAGCAGCTCATGCAGCTTAATATCAAAAAAAGAAACAATCCAATCCCAAAATGGGCAGAAGACCTAAACAGACATTTCTCCAAAGAAGATATACAGATTGCCAACAAACACATGAACGTATGCTCAACATCACTAATCATTAGAGAAATGCAAATCAAAAGTACAATGAGGTATCACCTCAGACCGGTCAGAATGGCCATCACCAGAAAATCTACAAACAATAAATGCTGGAGAGGGTATGGAGAAAAGGGAAACCTCTTGCACTGTTGGTGGGAATGTAAACTGATATAGTCACTATGGAATACAGTATAGAGGTTCCTTAAAAAACTAAAAGTAGAACTACTATACGACCCAGCAATCCCACTACTGGGCATATACCCTGAGTAAACCACAGTTCAAGATTGTCATGTACCACAATGTTCATTGCAGCTCTATTTACAATAGCCAGGACATGGAAGTAACCTAAATGTCCATCAACAGAGAAATGGATAAAGAAGATGTGGCACATATATTCAATGGAATATTACTTAGCCATAAAAATAAACGAAATTGAGTTGTTTGTAGTGCAGTTGATGGACCTAGAGACTCTCATATAGAGTGAAGTTAAGTCAGAAAGAGAAAAACAAATACCATATGCTAACACATATATATGGAATCTAAAAAAAAAAAAGTTCTGAAGAACCTAGGGGCAGGACATGAATAAACATACAGACGTAGGGAATGGACTTGAGGACACGGGGATGGGGAAGGGCAATCTGGGATGAAGTGAGAGAGTGGCATGGACATATATACACTACCAGTTGTAAAATAGATAGCTAGTGGGAAGCAGTCACATAGCACAGGGAAATCAGCTCGGTTCTTTGTGACCACCTAGAGGGGTGGGATAAGGAGGGTGGGAGGGAGACACAAGAGGGAGGAGATATGGGGATATATGTATAGGTATAGCTAATTCAGTTTGTTATAAAGCAGGACCTAACACACCATTGTAAAGCAATTATATTCCAATAAAGATGTTTAAAAAAAAAAGATGAAAGCATAAACTATGGCATATCTACACAATGGGGTACCACTCAGTAATAAATAAGGAATGAATTACAATACATGCAACAGCATAGCTAAATCTCTAAGTCATTATGCTAAGCAAAATAAACCAGAATCAAAAGAGCACTTAAGGAGACTATTTATATAAAATGTTAGAATATGCAAAACTAACACAGAAAACAAGTTATTGGTTGCCTGGGTGAGGAATTAGGAGCTTGGCTGCAAAGGAGCATGCAAACTTTGGTTGTGGGGGGGGGAGTGATGGAAGTGTTTTACATCTTTATTTTGGTGGTGGTTATATAGGCTTATACATTTGTCACAACTTAAAAGTATAATAGAACTTCCAAACTGACAAGCAGATAAAAGGAAATTTTTAGTAAGCCAACGAAAGTAGAGAAATGGAGAGGGAAAAATAAATGTTAAGTATCAATTTAAAAGGTATAAAATCAAGTATATCGCATGCTCTGATATATTTTTAAAGGCTTTCTGGCTTCTGTTTTGAGAAGAGACTGAAACCGTAGAAGCAAGGTTTCTTCTATCTGCTCCTTCTACATAGAAGTCTTCCCTGGCTCCCTTGTCTAAAGTAGTCACACAAAATGAGATGATTGTAATACACAGAAAATTTTGTAAACAAACAGATGAATTATTAGGATTAATGTGATGCTACCAAAAGTTCTGGATAC
The DNA here is from genome assembly GCF_949987535.1 of Balaenoptera acutorostrata. Lineage (NCBI taxonomy): Eukaryota > Metazoa > Chordata > Mammalia > Artiodactyla > Balaenopteridae > Balaenoptera > Balaenoptera acutorostrata. The sequence continues at coordinate 30,062,786 of NC_080081.1, read as the reverse complement.
AAACATCAATATACAAAAATCAATTTTGTTTCTATATAGTATAAATAACTGTAAGTTTTTTTAAAAATAGCATTTAAAATAGCATCAAAATATCAAATACTTAGGAATCAATAACTTTTAAAACATTATTAAGAGAAATTAAATAAGACCTAAATAAATGGATGGTTATAATTGTTTTCATGAATTGGAAAACTCAGTGTTATAAAGATGTCAATTGTTTCAAAAATTTGTCTATGGATTCAAATTTCTACAGCTTTTGGTAGAAGCTGGCAATCTAAACTACATATTAAAATGCAAAAAATCAAGAATAACCAAGATGATGAACAAGGTGGGAGTATTTACTCGACTAGATATACAGCTGCAGTAATTAAAACAGTGTGGTATTGCCTCAAGGATAGAAAAATAGACCAATACAGCCAATTAAAGTGTCTAGATAGAAACTTACATATATCTGATGACTTCATTTATGATAAAGATAACACTGCAGAGCACTAGAGGAAAGAGAGTCTGTCAATAGATCGTTCTATGTCAATTGGATATCCAACTGGAAAAAAGTGAAACCAGGTCCCTACCTCATGTCATATAGAAGAGTCAATTTTAGGTGGATTGAAGATCTAAATGTGAAATGCCAGACAAATTTCCTAGATGAAAATGTTTTCATATATCTTTAGGACCTTGAAGTAGTTTGACTGAATATAAAAAGTCCTAGTGTTAAAGAAAAAGTTTGGTACATTAGGTTAAAATGAAATGAAGAACTCTATTGAAATATCCCAAAACAAAACAAGTAATTAGGCAAGTCACAGAAGTGGAGAAGATATTTGCAACAATTATAACCAACAAAAGGTTCATACATAGACTAAAGAGCTATTACAAATCATCCTTGAAGAGATAACTCTATAATTTTGAATAGGAATTTCACTAAAAAGGATGACCAAATGGCCAATAAAATCATGAACACTGTCCAACTCAATAGTAATCAAGGAAATGCAAGCTAAGATCATAAATCACTATCACTATAAACCCACCAGAGTGACAGAAATTAAAAAGATTGTTACCATTTGTGATACCACAATGATATTGTGATAATTCACTAACTGGTGTTTTTTAATGTTTATATGCATATGTCCTTCATAATAAAAGTTACAACTCCAAAATCCACTGAAGTGTACATTTTAAATGGATAGATTGTATGGTATTTGAATTATATCTCAATAAAGCTGTCATAAAAAATAACAACAAAAAAATAGTAATAAAAGTCCCAACTAATTAAAAAACAAAAAGGATGTGTGTTGGGGTGGGCGGAATTAACATTATAAAGTCATTTAAGAGAGGAAGCAAAAATAGTCTACTGAGTGCACAAATACCCAAACAATTCTTATAAAAAGTAGGAGCTCCTTCCAAAAATTTTGTTCAACCAATATTAATTTAATAATTTAATGCAATTTCAATCAAAATCCTAATTTTGATGATCTTTTTGTTGTTTTTGGTGGAGGGATGGATCAAATTGTTTTAAAGTTTATAAATAAAGGAAGTGTCTATGGTAGAAAATAAAATTATAAACAAAGAAAAACGATGAGGAGAATATGTTCATTATCAGATATTTAAATTTACTATAAAGTCACTATAATCTCTAACACTGACACAGAAATAGACAAATATATTTGTGGAACAAAACAGAGGGCAGAAGTAAATCCACAAAAGTGACATTTTAATTCAGTGGGAAATAATTGGTTTATTAATACATGATCCTGGCATAATTGGCTACCTGTCTAGAAGAAAACAAGCTAGATCATCTATCTCATACCATATGCCAAAATGAATTCCAGATGGATAAAAGTTTAGTGCAAAAATATTTTTCAAGTTTTTAAAAATTAGAAAAGATATTCTCATAAACCTGAGGTAGAGGAAAAATTTCCTATGCAAAATGTAATTTCCTGAAATCATAAATAAAAGAAAGACATATTTTGACTTTAAAAAATTAGAACATATTATATGGCCAATTCACTACAAACAAAGTCAAAATAAAAAGGATAAACTAGGGAAACATTTGCACTTCATGTGACAAAGGGCCAGTCCTTCTAAAAAGCAAAAAGAATACCTCTAATTTGAAAAAATGAAAAATAGACAAAAGCTGCAAACAAGCAATTCACAGACGATGAAACACAGTTGGCAATAAACATGAAAAGATGCTTAGCTTCACTAGTTTCCAGAGAAGTGGTATTTTTCACCCTAATTAGCAAAAATAAGATTTGGGGCATTCGATGCTGATGAAGATATGGGGAAATGGGTGCTCCCATATTTTATTGATGGGACTACGAGTTGCTCAAGCTCCTTATAGTAAGCTAACGTTAAAGAGGTCCGGGAATTGCTATCAACATCCAAAATATACATACCTTCTGGACAAGCAATTTCCCTTTGGAAATTCTATCCTACAGAAAGAAAAGTATCAGTGCATGATAATAAATACAAGGATGATTGTTGCAACTATTTTTGTGAAGATAAAAAAGAAAAAGAAAAAACCCTGGAAACAAAGTACGTCATCAATACAGAAATAGTGAAATAGATTGTGGAATATCCATTCTGTAGATATGTCTCTTGAAAAGGAGAAGAAAGGAAGAGGGAAATGGGGGGTTGCTAATCTACAGGTATAAAGTTGCAGTAATGCAAGTTCTGAGATCCAGTGTCCAACGTTGTGCCTATAGATAACAATGTTGTATTGCCCGCTTAAACATCTGTTAAAAGAGCAGATATCATGTTGTGTTATTACCACAGTAAAACAAAATTTTAAATTAAGAAAAGGAAAGAAAGGAAAGAAAAAACGGAAAAGAAAAAGAAAGGAAAATAAAAGAAAGGAAAAGACAGATCAGTATTCACTACAGGGATATCCAAGATGCATTGCTAATTTGCATGTGAGGAAGTATAGTATGATAATTTTTTTGTGTGAAAGAGATCCTATAAATGTACATGCATTTGTATGAGCACTGAGAAAATCATGGAACCATAACATCCAACAAGCATATTAATTTGGAACAACTGGGAATAAAGGAAAGAAAAGCAAATCTTTAAGTACACCTTTGCATTGTTTCACTAATTTCAATAAACACATATTTTGTAATTACAGATTTTTATTAAAGTACTCTTTTCTAGAAAAAAACAGTATTTTCTAGAATACTTGTTGACTGATTCAAAATGGACATTTGACCCTGTTGATCTCACATATTCGGATATAAACTCTTCCCTTAACTTCTCTCTCACTCTTCTCTCCTAGATTTCCTTTTGACTTCTATCTCTTATCTATCTCTTTTATTTTAGCACATTTTCCTTACTCATTCTTGAAATAAATTATTTCTGCTAATTTCTTCCCATAGCCATTTTCTCCATGTGTTTATGGTCTCTTATTTATTCATTCTACTTTTTTGTGATACCAAATCCCCCTACAAATTCAGAGAAATGTAGGAGACAGATATGGAAAATGAAAAATTAAAATAGAAGTGAGATAATCCCTTAATGTAACAAAACGTTGAATCCTTAGAGGGAAGTATGCAAAAACACATTTTGAAATACCAAGAAGTAACCAGCTTCCTGAGGCTAAGCCTTTGGAGCAGAATCCTGGAGAAAGAGAAGTAGCTTTGGCAGATGAACAAAAAGGAGGGCTGGCATTCCTGACACTCCAAACAGTGATTGTATGTTACCATTCATTCATTCTCTCCTTTTATCCAGTAACATTCGGTTTTTAGATAAGCTGCATGAATTATAGAAGACTGCCTGCTGGACTAAAATTGTGCTAAAAGTAGATTTCCTTTTCTGAAAAACGTAGAGAAGTAAAGATGTTGCCTAGCTAGTAAAAATGGTCAATAAAAAGTATTAATTTGGAATTCCAATCAAGGAGGAGAAACAAGAACATCATGTAAATGCCATCTGTTTTCCTCTAAGTTTCTGGCATTTATGTTCTTACTCATTTTATAGGACAAGTACAGTCCTTAGCCTCACAGAGCCATGAAGGTATAATGAGCGTAAAAATGAAGGAAACACAGGGCGCTGCGGTAGTGCATATATTTTTCATCATTTTGTTTGCTTAGTTAGTTGATTATAAAAATATTTTGTTATACATGTTGATCCTCATGGTTTGTTGGGGGGTAGTTTTCCTTGAGGTTGGTTGGTGGTTTTTCTTTAAGGAGAAATGAAGATGTTTGAGTTGGGAAGTGGAGTGAAAAGAAGCATTAAAAGATGATTGCTACTTGCAATTGCTCTGTTGGAACAAAAGAACCTGGAAGAATTCAGATATAACTCTACAGATTTCTTCTCTTCCCATCACACCACAGATCATGACTGCTACAGGAACAGGAACCAGAGGGGAGAAGGTGTTAGAATCAGATAAGCCTCTTCTGCTCTTTGGCTAGGTTATCTTTTACCACACAGAAATTCATTTGCACAGTGACATGAAAGAGACTTTTTTAAGAAACTTTGTCTTGTATATAGCAGAATTATAGACCTACAGAAAAGATAACTGAAAGCTATCTTAGAAATACCTATCTCAGCTCTTTCCTTTTATAGATTAGATCAGAGCAGAGCAGTTAAAAGAGATGCTCAAGATCTCACAGCTACTGAGTAATCTTTCCTCCATAATTCTACGCCCCTAATGTAAATCTTTTAAATAAGAAGCAAGCAACTTTTGAATTTCCGCAAGCATGAACTTAAATCTTTCTGAAAATTTGTACAATAGGAATGCTGCTTTAAATACACAAAGGAAATTGTCTATTAAAAGAAACTCTGAAATTAATTATTTTTAATGCAAATAAATATGCTTTCCTCAGTATTAGGTTGGGATTTTTAAATACTATTGTATGTTTCTGAGAGAAGGAAGTATCTGTATTATATTCTTAAGCAGTGCCAATGAAAAATCAACGCTCTTGTCACAATAACTAGAGAAATCTCTGCAATGATCCCATCAACTCTATTATTAATTACTGAGAGATGCATAATGTTTCTATTCTACTAGAAAATGTGTATTTTTACCAATAAAGGAAATCTTGAGATTGTCCAATTAGAATCAGATCAGCACATTTAACCAAATTCAACTCCCCCTGGAAGTCCCGTTAATTCTGACTTGCCTTTTGCTTCTCTATCTACTGTAGACCTTTTTTCCCCCTGGGATTTCAATTTATTGACTACACTTTTTTTTGTCAGCTGCAGGGCACCACAGATTTCTAAACACTTGGCATTCACGCCTGATAAACTGTTATACAAAATACTTCTGAACCTTCTTTTATAGCGCTTGTCAAGCTTTCCCTACTACATTTCAATCTTCAGTGATTATATTTCCAATCATACCTTAAATAAAAGAAGATTATTCAGTTATGGTCTAAGAGAAGGCACGAAGTTTGTAAAGAAAGGTGAGTGAAATCATGTTGTATTTTGGAGAAGGGATATGAGATATCACAGCATATTCTCTTCTTCCCTATCTTTATCCAAGGTCTTGCTTTTCCTTTCAGTGGTTATAGCTCAATTTCAACAAGAAGTCACACCAATGCAACACTATATTTCAACAAATATTTCAGTGCCCAGTGTGTTGCAGGCACTGGAACATCACAGACAAGTGGGACACAGCCCATTGCTTAGAAGTAGACAGAACAGCAGAGGAGAGACATAATCTACTTACCATGTTACAAGGTGGTCAGTGCTTATGTATGCTGATGTGATGGAAACTTTTAAGTTGCTCTTAAAATGAATATATGGAATAAAATACATGAATTGTGTATAGATGAGAAATTAGAATTCAAAAGGGATGGTTACTTGCAGAGGAAATCTCTGCTTAGAAGATTCTTTGGTCATGGCTGTCTTCGGCCATTGAAGACCAAACTATTCTTGAAATCGGTCCTCCCTCCTGAACATCCCAAGGTGTTTAGATTCTCTCTCAATTTCCAACCTACTACTATCCCTTCTGCCCAGTTCCATCCACCTCACCAGGAGGCTCTTTGAGATATATATACATATACCTAACCTACTCTCCAAGTTCTTTGTCTGTCTCAAGACCCCTTCTCCCTGGCTGTTCCCACCATGGAGCTTCTCCAGTTCTTACAAACTATAATTCCTCACTCTCATCTCTAAACATTCCCCTGGTGGCTGGAATTCACTTTAGAGTCTGGAACTAGAATCAATCACTAATTTAGGGAGCCCAAAGCACTTCCTGCTTTCCACCCACAAACAATAACTGATATTAGCACAAATAAGGCATCAGCATAAGAGATCATGAACTCAAGATTATGAAACCTGGCCAAAAACTAGAAATAAAAGAGGTAGTAAAAAGAGTCAAAGCCTATCAAGACAGGGCAGAAACAAGATTTTAAGTGGAATAGCAAAGTCTGAGTGGGTTTTCAAAGGGTTCTCCAAGGTCAGCAGGGTGATTGCTTCTTTTTCTCCTGATTTGGAGTTATCGTTGGAGTTCTGTTTTGTTTTGTTTTAAATGCCTCCAATAGCTTCTTCCCACATCTTGATCACCCAAAAGAAAAACTATAGTTTTCTTATCATCCAGATGCCACATTTAGCCACTTCAACCCACACTTAAGGCACCAGGAATTCTGTCTAGAGAACCAAGTGGGGAGAAAAAGTTAAGGGCTCTGGTTGCATCTGGGTTTGATCAGTCCCAACCTTCCAGCGGGCACTTGAAAGGCTTTTTAAGCCTCACGATACTTTGAAGAAATCCTGCCCCTTCAAAGGCGTGTCATTGAGAACCTTCCCTCGGCGCATTTTCTAGCTTCTCTGTGATCTGAATCTTCCCAGCTGAAACTCTGAGGTGGACCCTCGTGTCTACAGACTTCCTATCTCAGCCTGAGCCATGGAACACATAGCCTGGGTTCTTTCTGTGGGAGAAGCTGATTCTTTGCTACTTGTCCCAGACTTTTGTGTGGTTATCTCATGCCTTTTTTGAAACTATAAACATCTTTGGGCAAGGAATTTCTACATGTTTTCTAAGCCAGGGTTTAAGAGCAGCTATTATCTAAGGGCAAGTTCTCCAGCTCTACTTCTCACACAAGATGTAGTGTTTTCGGGACTTCCCTGGCAGTCCAGTGATTAAGACTCCACACTCCCAATGCAGGGCTCACACGGGCTCGATCCCTAGTCGGGGAACTAAGATCCTGTATGCCGCACGGTGTAGCACGCCCCCCCCCCCCGCCCAAAAAAAGATGTAGTGTTTTCAAACATCATCCTGTCTATTATCTTATAATATGCATCTCACCTGAAACCTTTAGTCATTATTCATCGTGATAGTATTTCTTGTGTAAACTTGTGTCATGAAAATATTACCTTATGAATATTAAATAATAAATGTAGAAAGACAAAATTATTCAGCATTTTCTCAGAAAATTTGGATAATTTCAGCATATTTAACCTGAAATGCTTATATGAATCCTATGCAGTTCAGACCAAATAGGGACCAGTGTTGGTTCAAAAGTGTATCATCACTTATTTAGGATTCAGTGAATTTCTTCATAGAGGTCATATAAATGATGTTTAAATGATGGTACCAATCTTCATTAGCATATTTGATTCCATTTGGCACTAGTTGTACCATTTCCACTGTAGCAAACCTCCAACTATACTCAAGAATCCAGAGCATATCACCTACTTCACCATACGTCCTCCTCATGATACCCTTCCTTGTCCCACCTCCAGGACTGCATAAAGGGGTAAAAGAAAATTAAATTTTATTTAGCAACTATTAAGTTCTGAGGTAGGGCAGCATTTAAGTCCTACTTAATTTTCTATCAAGAGATTTGAAAATCCAGTCTTTGAAAATCTGATAGGGCCTATAATTATTATATATGTTAATATTGCAATCTTTCCAATTATTGCAGACATAAAACATTCCTCTATGTACCAGGGGATACTGCTTGGTGATAGATGTAGAGATGAAGAAGACAGTATTTCTACTCTCAGTGGAGCTCATAGAAGAGAGAGCAAAGTAAATACCTAAACAGGCAATGCTCTTGTAACAATATTGCATTCATCCTGCATCTTCACAAGTAGCATGGGACTCATAACATGTTTGGAGTCAGAACCAGCTGAGCAAGACAGTTTTGCTAAGTATTAACCCTACAATTTTAACACATCATGAAACCTAACTCCCGCCACTGTCTTGAGGTTTCCCCACCTCATGACAGTGGTGGAAGTTAGGTTTCATGGGAGAACACATGAAAACTACAACTTGCCGTGTCCCATGTGAAATAAGAAATTTTAAAAATGCTTGCTCTCTTTTCTTCCCCCTGCCCCCCAACATTTCACACCATATGTGAAATTTTAAACACTTTTTAGAAAGATGAACTTCCAGATTTCTGAATCACAGAGAAAAACAAAAGCTAGGAGCATAATTGCTACTCTGTTGGAGAGCCTGCAGAGTAATCATATCTTACTGGTACCTTACTTCTTCCACTGTAAACAGTTTTTTTCTGATCCAAAAAGTGGTGGGAATGTGGATCATCTAGACAGGATGGACCTTTCATTATCACTTAACACAGACCACAGCTTGCTGTGGAGTGGAGCCCTACCTACAATAGCAGAGGCTGCATTGCTGAAAAAACAAAACAAAAACAAAAACAAAACAAAACAAAAAACCATATTTCCAAGCTGATCCAGTACCATTACTTAGAAATAACATTCTACTATTTTCCTTTATTTTCTCATTTAGTAAGTGTCCCTTTGTTCAGAGTGACCTGGCAAAGTGTAGTTAACAGAAACTTGCAGTATATTTTAAAAATTTCATTCAGAAGGCTCAGTTGAGGGAGGGAAAAACTGAGAGCCCAAGAGCATTTGAGAAAATGCCAGGGGCTTATTCAGAACTTGCTTATTAAAACTCAAGACCTGGTTAGCAACAAGTTCTTCTCTTTTAGGTGAATAAGGAATGATCTCTAAGGTGCCTTCTGGCTCGAAATTTCTATGATTTAAAGTGAGCAGGGTTTCCTTAAGAGAGCAAGTTTTTTTAATGATATGAGCAGTGGATCTGAACCCTTAAGCTCTTCTTCAGAAATTCATTTCAAGGGACTGATTTCTACTTTCAGTATTCATCAAAGCCCAAGCCTGTACATACTCCGTGGAGGCAAGCTTCTTTAGAGGAGCTTGCCTTTGTGCGTTGTGCACTGCCAAAGTAGCATGCATTTTTAACCCAGGTTCACAGTATTGGAGTGAGTCCACAGGAAATGTTTTGAGCTGATCAAAAGTTCTCTAACCCCTTTGACCCAGTCTGTGGTAAGAAATGAAATACAATATTCTATGAATTTTAGTTGTCTATTTAATTAAAATTCTTATATGTCCTCAGTCTAAATTCTTAATCTAGGCTCATCCTTAATTCTTTCCAACACACACCTCTGAGTGATTTGAGACAACCCAATACACAAAAATTACCATGGAGACTGTCTTCTTCGAGATAGTCTTCTCCAAGAGGTCCCATTAACAGGAAGAAACTGAGCTAAGAGGGACAAATAAGAGCTAACATGCCTGACATTCATCTAAGGGCCTCAGATAAACTCCTTTAATCTTCATAATTACCCTCCGAGGTAGGGACAGTTAATATCACCATTTTAGAGTTGGGAAAATAGAGGCATAATGTTTCCTAACGTTACAAAAATATTAAGGGATAGAGACAGGTTACAAACCCAGGGTGCCCAGCACTGCCTTACAAGGGTTCTATGTAGACAGATTTCCCTGGCTTGATCCTCAGAGATTCTGATTCATTTACGGCGGGGCCGGATGGGTTGAGGGAGGAGGCAGTGGATGCTGGTGCTGATGCTGGCTTGGGAAACAGCCACTGCCCCCGCCTCGCCCCACAGAGCCAGCTGGAAGGTATCAGCATATTTTCCAAACTCCTTCAATAATTCCAACAGGCAGGTATACTTGAAGACTACTCCTGATAGACTGTTAACTCTAGTTTCTTCAAGGAGTGAGATCAGATGAAAATAAAGGTGGACTGTTCACTGCTTTTTACTACTTGCTGTATTTGATATAAACATGCATTTCATAAAAATAATTTGCTGAATTTAAAGAAAGCAATAAATAAATACCTTTTTCAAGTTGCCACTGTCTTTTACTTATAAATACAGAAATAGCAGTTGATGTCATGCTTCAGCCATGGCAATGGGGTGGAGACAGCAGGTAATGAGGAAAGATCCTTATCACTTTCTGTAAGGAAAAAGCAAAGCTTCAAAGAGTCAGTACTGTGAACAGCCAAGAGCAGATTCTCAGCAGACAGAGCATAGTTCCAAGGAGGACGCTTCAGGGGGCTCTGGTACCAGGTAGGACACAAAGATGGAGGAAACTAGGCAGAGAGTTCTGACACCAAAGAACCGGAATCCAGTCCTGATGCCTGGGATTTGGAGACAAGAGAAGGGTTCAGACCTGACAAGATTGGCAAGAAACAAGAGAAAATTTGGTCATGGAGGAACTGGGATCCTAAGCAGAATGTCTGGATATAAAAAGAATGTGGAGAAGTAACACTGAGGCCTGGTTACTGAAAGACCAATTAACTAGGCCAAGGTTCTGAAAGGACTACCAACAAAGCTGACCTGACTATGAGCCCCTGCCTGAGCTTGTTAAATGCCTGGAGCCTTGGCCATGTCCCTACCATGTCCACAGGAACAAAGACAATCAGACTCCTGGCACTGAAGTTCTGCAGGGGCAGTGGGCCAACAAATTTGAACATACATAGTGTCACTTCAGCAATTGTGACACTGTGATTTATAGCTTTTCTTGCTGTGCAACTTCAGTTACGTAGGCCAAAGAAAATAAAATAAAATCAGATGCCATTACAATTAATGAACATATGAGGCCAAAGCACCCCTGTTAGAAAATTTCTTATATAACACAAACTCTTTATTTTGGTCTAGTTTCATGAACTTTAGCAAAAACCAACTCATGTAGTAAAAGTGAATAAATTAATAAATAGGAAGAGTAGATGTGGACAGAACAGCATGGATGCAAAATATAAGGGATGTCTATCATATCAAAGCCAAAATTTAGAGCAGAGGACATGGCCCCATTATGTTCATATAACGCTTAAGTTATCCTTAAATTTTTTCAATCAGCACAAGAGAGAAAACTTTTGAGAATGAGAAATGGCTCCTAATGCTGACCACTAAGAATTATGTGGATAGACAAGAAACCTACTGTATTGGCAAAATTTTTTCAGCAGCCTAATTCAGATGTATCCTTTGAAAACAGGTTCATCCTTTCAATCTGACCCATTTACTTAGCAGTGATAATGATAGAGCAAATAAAGTTACTGCCCATAAAACTTCAAATTAATGGAGCTCCCTGGAGACAGAAACTACAGTAGTGTCTAACACATAGTAGATATTCAATGAATATTTACTGAATTGAAAAGATAGTGTGTGATGATCTCAATATTGTGTATGACTGGGGCAGATCTGAGATTGAAAGAATAGAAGGAATTTAGGTGATCCTCTAGAATGAATTCTTGATGAAGGCTTTTTGGTCAGTTACTGGAGTAAAATAAGGGTCTTTGGTGGGTTACACTTACTAGAATGATATGTGCTACAGACATTTGCAGTCTTTTAAACATTAGAATTACTTCATACCATATATGGGACTATGTGGACTCATTTCCTTATTAATCTCTAGTGGCATATTTACCTAAAATCCATTTTTATCAAAATTTAATTTATTTGTGTTATATCAGTATAACTCTTCCTGAGATTTTTTTCTATCCCTTTAGTTTTCTATTTTAACAAATTAAATATTTCAAAAATGTCTTTAGTCAACTTGGAGACGTTTCTGTTTTAATTTCTTATTTCTAAAAAGGGTTCAATAACTGACAGCATTTCATACTGGCTTGCATGTTCTCAGCTTCTTTGATACTTTTGTCATCCTTTCAAATGTATCCTTTTCAATTTTGTTTATATTCGGAATTTTTTTGCCCAATTTATCTAAGACAACTTTCATTTTATTTACATTTTTGTTGAGTATTTAGTTCTGTAGCTATGCCAGGAGGCTCGACATTGGAGAATTTGAAGTTGCATAACAGAAAAGGCATGAATCACTCCTTTTTGCCTAAAATCTCTAATTAGTTGGCAGGTAAATTCCACTTGAAATAGATGCTCTGGCAAGGAGCTCAAGCTGCTAGACAGTAAAGGAAAGACAGAGAAGAGATATCTAGAGTATTCTGCCTCAGGCTCTCCACTCACCAGGGGTTCCACCCCAGAGAGGGTTTCCATTCAGGTGGGGCTCTTCAATTCTATAGGGAGCCAGAGCCAAGTCAGGTCTCTTTTAAAAACTTTAGTCATAGTTTCCCATGACTGTTGTCACAAAGTACCACAAATTTGGTGACCGAAAATGATATTTATTCTCACAATTCTGGAGACCAGAAGTCCAAAATGGTTTCACTAGGATGAAACCAAAGTGTTAGTAGGACTGTGTTCTAGAGGAAAATCCATTCCCTTGCCTTTCCCATTTTCTAGAGCTGCATTCCTTGTATTGTGGCTCTTGGTCCCATGTTTCATCTTCAAAACCAGAAGCAAAAATCTTGCTTCTGTGGTCACATTGCCTAAACTTGCAATTGCATTTAAGGGCCACCCAGATAATCCAGGATAGCTTCCCCTCTCAAGATCCTTAATTTAATCCCATCTGAAAAGTCTCTTGTATCATGTAAAGTAATATTCACAGGTAACAGGGATTAGGATCTAGATATCTTTGGGAGTGATTATTCAATCTATTACAGTGTGTTACCATTCTTTCCATTTTTTATCTTTTTTTTACTAAACACATACCTGTATGCTTTTAAACCTTTGTACTTCAGTAAGAGATTTCTGTTATACTTACTTATTCTACTTTTCATTTTCTCACTCTTCCCACTTAGAGTCAAAACCTACTTTGTGCCAGACAAAGCAATAATAAAAGCAGATTAGTATATGACACAGATGTTGACGTGATTAAACAAAAAAAAATTTAAGATAACTATGACTTATGCATAAAGAGCTCTAATATAAAAAGTAGACCACAAGACAGGATAGATGGGTAAGGTAAGCAGACAGAGGGAAACTATTAGAAAGAATCAAAAGGAAATACTACAAATCAAAACACTAGCAGAAATGAAGAATACCTTTGATGGATTCATTCATAGACTGGACATCTAAGGAAAGAATCAGTGAGCTTGAATATAGGGCAGTAAAAATTTCCCAAAGTGAAATTAAAGAAACAAGAATTAAAAATAAAATAGAGAAGAACATCCAAGAACTGTGAGATAATATGAAAAGACATAAGTACACATAATTAGCCTACCAGAAGGAAAGAGAGAAAGAATAAAGCAGAAGAAATATTTTAAGTAATAATGACCAAGAACTTTTCAAAATTAATGATAGACACCAAATCACAGATCCAGGAACTCAAAGAATACCAAGCAGGATTAAAAAACAAACAAACAAAAAACTTAAACCCAGGCATATCATGTTCATACTGCAGAAAATCAAAGACCAAGAAAGAATCTTGAAAGAAAGCAAGAAGCCAGAGGGAGAAAAAACACATTAGCTCTAGAAGAACAAGAACGAGTATGAGAATGAAATATGTAAAGTACTGAACAAAAATCACTAACCTAGAATTCTATTTACAGTAAAATTATCTTTAAAAAATGAAAAGAAGTAAAGACTTCCTAAGAAGTTCTCAGACAAACAAAACATGGAACTCATCACCATCAGACCTACTGACAGAAGGAAAAGAACGTTGGTCAGAAATGTGGATCTACATTAAGAAGGCAGAGTATCAAAGAAGGAATAAATGAAGGCATGATGGTCAGTTTTATGCATCAAGTTGGCTGAGCTACAGTCTTCAGTTGTTCAGTCAAACACTAATCTAGGTGTTGCTGTGATAGTATCTTGTAGATGTGATGAAAGTACCTAATAAGTTGACTTTAAGTAAGGAAAATTATCCTAGATAATCTGAATGGGCTGACTCAATCAGTTCAAAGTTCTTAAGAGGAGAGCTTAAGTTTTCCTGAAAAACGAAATTGCTTGTGTGGACAGTGGCTTCAGCTTCAGAAGCCCCAGAGTTCCAGCCTACCCTTCCTGACAGCCTGCTCTGTGGAATTTGGACTTGCCTAGCAAGCCCTCAAAATTGCTTAAGCCAATTCCTTGCAATAAATCTCAATATATATCTCCTACTGGTTCCGTTTCTTTGATTGAATCTCGACAGATATAGAGTTAAAATATTTTAAATTTTTTTCTCATAATTAACTTATTTAAAAAATAACAGTTTGTTAAACAATATAGTAACACTCTATCGGGTGATTATAGTGTATAGATAAGTCAAATGAATCATAGCAATATCATGAGGGATGGAAGGGAGGAATTGAGAATATTATGCCATAAGTTACCTGCACTATATGTGATGTGATAGAGAGTTATTCAAAACTAGATTGAGATTGGTTTAAAATGTATATTTTAAACTCTAGGACAACCACTAAACATTTTTAGGGAAATATAATTGATACATTAAGAGAGAAGATAACTTGGAATCTTATGAAATGGTCCATTAAAGAGGGAGAAATACAAAAAACGAAAGAAAACAGTTACAAGTATTGTAGATATTTTCCAATTATATCAGAGGGTGTTATATGCATGAAGCATGGAGGAGTTTTAGGGTGGTGAATCTATTTTTTATGATATTGTAATGGTAGCTAAATGATATACATTTGTCAAAATCCATAATGCTTTTCAGCACAAAGAGTAAACGTTATGCAAATTTTTAAAAATTTAGAAGGTCAGGGAATACCAGGATGGAATATAGTATGTGACAAAAGAATCTAACTGTATTACAAATATGTGAAACAACCTCACTGAAGGGAATGGAAGAAAAAGTGCCGATCTAAGTAACTTTGGAAATGAGTGGAGACTGTAAGACTAAAGGCAAAAGAAATTATATATAAGCACTATACTCTAGTTGACAAGTTATTTCCCATGGGAGTTCTGGTTAACAATTCTGAAACCACTGTACAAGTATACTGGAAGTTAACAAATAAGTGGATGGTGGATGGTTGGAACCATCTCTCACTGTTGGAGTAGGAGCTTACAGACAAGGAAGGGGGGGTGGGGGGAGGCTAGAATTATCTATCTGGTAATGGATTAGAGTTGGAGTTATATATCCATCCATAAAAATTGATGTTTAGCTTAATATAGATACGGATGGATATATTATGGAAATATTTACAGATATATGTATATGCACAGATTAGTGTACACACATATATTTCCTTGCTCTGTCAACTGAAAGGTCCAAAAAGCAACTACACCCCAGTAGCAGCAAGCACACCTCACACCCACGTTGTGGTTTCTAATACCCATTCTCCAATAAAAGAAACTGGGATTCCTTGGAGAAAAGGTCAATTCTAGAACTGGAGCACAAAATACACAAAATGAGCTTGGAGCATCTTGTAGTTCCAGAAAGTAAGGAAGTGGGGTTTTTTGTTTTGTTTTGTTTAGTTTAAAAAAAAAGGTAAAAACACAATGATGGGTATATGTAAAAGGGACACTGAAGCCAACTGAAGGAGCTTGGAATAGCCAAAGATGCAACAATTTGAGCAACAAAATAAATGAAGTAGTATTGGATTATAACCCAGAGTATAAAATAAATACCTGAATTCATACTGGTATAAATAAATAATTGAATAATAAATAAATGAGGGATAAAATACAAATCTGTGCAGAAGAATTCCAAATAAGAATTCCACATTTATGTAGATACACTTCTCTCAAGGAGGTGGGATATAACTCTCCTTAAATATGGGATACACATAGTGACTTCCAGAGAGTAGAGTGTGGAAACTATAGGAAAAAGAGTAGCTTTACCATGCAGAAACCTGACAAACTCTATGTCCCCCAGATGATCGACTAATATCAGCAAGGAGAAATCATGTTGATAGGATATACCTTTGATATGATACGATGAGAATGATTATTTATTTCTGTGGTCTTCCTCCACTTCCTTCCTCTGATCATGAGGAAAAGATCAGACCCAATTGAGAGATATTCTGCAAAATACCTGAACAGCAATCCTCAGAACTTTCAAGGACATCAAAAACAAGGAAAGTATAAGGAACTGTCATAGCAAAGAGGAAAATAGGAGACATGATAACTAAATGTAGTGCGGTGTCCTGGATGAGATCCTGGAACACAAAAGGACATCCAATAAAAAACAAGGAAATCTGAACAAAGGATGGACCTTAGTATAAAATGTGTATGTGTGTATATATATATATATATATATATATATATATATATATAATAGTTATAATACAAATATAATATTTATATATATATGTATGTATATATATTCATGCATATTTAATTGGAATTTCAATTTGAATGTCAGCTGTGAGTAAAATTGATTATCATTTCATATGTTTAATTCTTTTTTATAAGGACAGGTTTTACTTGAAAATTGGTTCTTTGTGAAAGGAAGGGAGGAAGGAAAGAAGGGAGGAAGGGAAAGAGGGAGAGAGGGAGAGAAGGAGGGAAGGAGGGAGGAAACAAGACATAGGATAAGGAACACTGAAACAAAAAGTGGATTTCTCATTTTAACATTTTTAATTCATTTTATTTATATTACTCCTAACTTTGATTTTATTTTTTATTAATTTTTTTAATTTTATTTTTAAAAAATTTTTATTGGAGTATACTTGATTTACAATTTAACTTTGATTTTAAATTTTACTTTAGTTTTAAATTTTTTTCTTTTCTTTTGCTTTTATTCTTAATCTTTATAGTTTTAATTTATATTAATATTTTAATTGCTAATTTTCAATCACTTCACTTTTTAAATAACCATTTTAACCTTTTATCCTCCTCTTGGAACTCTATTTCAATTTCCTCTTTTTGTATACAAACTTCATGTATTGACTTTGTTTATGAAGAAGGATGTCCTGACTACAGTGGGAAAAGCCAGCAAGCAGGAGAGGGGGAAAATTACTCTGCTGATTGTACTGAAACCTGCTGCTGCATAATAATCACTCCAGAGTGTAGTGGCTTAAAACCACAATAGTCATTTATTATTGCTCATGATTTCTGTGTGCCAGAATTCATACAGGGCACCGTGGGGGAACTGCGGTCTACTCCATTAGGTCTGGGGCCTCAGCTAGAAGACTGAAGGCTGGCACCTGGAATCATCTGAAGGCTTGTTTACTCACAGGTCTGGCATTAGATTCCAGCTGTCAGCTGAGACTTGAGCTAGGGCTATTGGATGGAGATGCATACACACAGCCTTACCATGTGGCCTGGGCTTCCACACAACATGGTGGCTCTGTTCTAAAAGTGAGCAAGCTGAAAGAGAGAGAAAAAGAGAGCAAAGTGGAATCATACTGCCTAATTATATCATAGACTTGAAAGTCACGCAGAATCACTTCTGCCACATTCTGTTGGTCAAGGCCGTTGCAAACACACATCTAGTTTTAATGGGCAAAAAATATCGTCAATGTCATATTCTCTGAAGAGCATATGGGATGGGATACATATTGGTGCAGCCATATTCAGAAAATGCAATTGCTGGTGTGCCAGATGCGTCTGAAACAATCTTTCAAGTTCTGCCTAAACGAACTTCATGCCTTCCCAGTTTGGCTATAAAAATAAATAAATAAATGCATGAATGAGTGAATGAATGAATGACTTCACCTGGTTAACTTAAAATGATTCAGAACAATACTTTTCTCTGCCCTCCATTTGGTGCATTGGAGATTGTTTCTCCTAGATATTGTCAAAAACTTACACTTTCTACATATACTTCAGAGTGCCTACCATGTCTAAGTCATTGTGCTAGTATCTGGAGAAATAATGGTAACATTACAGAATCCCTGTAGCAATGGCTACAATTTTGTGGACAACACAGAAAGTCAACCAGAAATTATAATTCGATGTGTTTTGTATAATGACAGTTGTTAAGTACAAAATTCTATGGAAGTACATGGGATAGACTCACTACCTAGGCCTGGGAATTGGCAACAACTTCCCAAGGGAAGGGACATCTGACCCAGAAAGGAAGAATGAGTAGCAGTTAGCCAGGAAATAAGTATCCAAGATGGAGGAAGGGGAGGAAGCAGAATTATTCAAAACAGAGAGAAGAGCAGGTTCACAGTTTCAGAGGTAAGAAAGAGGAATGCAGAGTCATAAAAGAGAAAATAGTTCATTACAGATAGAATGATCATCTTGAAAATGGGCATAGAAATAGTCAAGGCTAAATTGTTAAGTGAGAGTTAGATCAAGAAAAATATTGTGGGCTTCCCTGGTGGCGCAGTGGTTGAGAGTCCGCCTGCCAATGCAGGGGACACGGGTTCGAGCCCTGTTCTGGGAGGATCCCACGTGCCGCGGAGCAGCTGGACCCATGAGCCACAATTACTGAGCCTGCGCATCTGGAGCCTGTGCTCCGCAGCAAGAGAGGCCGCGATGGTGAGAGGCCCGCGCACCGCGATGAGGAGTGGCCCCCGCTCGCAACAGCTGGAGAGGGCCCTCGCACAGAAACGAAGACCCAACACAGCCATAAATAAATAAATAAATAAATAAATAAATATTTAAAAAAAAAAAAAAAGAAAAATATTGTAAGTCATACTAAAGAGATTAAATGTATCCCATCACTCAGAGCTTTCGATCTCAAGCTGCTCTACCCAGGGCTTCAGAAGGCCTATGCAGAGCATCTGGGTCTACACTCTTCAGCACAAAGACTCCTTCAGGCTCTACTCTACCCCCTACTCTACCCTTATATGCCATCTATGTATATGTGCTAGGTATACAGGTTTAGTATGCCTAAACCTGTGCCTCGTATATCTTATTGTACATACGGATGCAATAAATATTTGTTGAACGAATAAACTTCTTTCATCTTATCTTTTCCCTATGGCTTCATACTTGGACAGCTCCAACTCCCTCCACTCCTGACTATTCCTTTTGGATGAAAACACCACTGGACAGTCTTGCTATCAGTCAATTTCCACCTTGGATGTTGCCTTTTGACTCATTCTCAACTCCATTAACTGTGGCCTGAAAACAAAATCTGTCCTCCTGCACTTCCCAGCCACTGCTCCAAACCAGGCTGGCAACCAGAGCTACTGCTGCCCTGAAAGTTTGTCAGACACTTAAAAAGAAGGGTGCTTTTGAAAATTCATGGTCTCCAACATCTTCAAAATTTGTCAGGAGTCATGGCCATAGACCCAGGAGTTGGTTATACCCAGGGAATAATAGGGCTCACGCAAAAACCGCTGATCTACCTTGGTAATGAGCCAAGCGGTGCTGGACCTCCTGATGTACATGCATACAAGATGGCACAATAGAAGGGCTACGGCCACAGAGCCGGGATTATTACATCAGCCTCATCCTAGAGACTCATCTATAGTTTGGTTCTAAACTAAAGATCTATCTTCTTTATCAGCAGTATTATTGAAAATATTATGGATACCCCATTTACTACCACCTAGCTCTGTTCCTGTTTCATTCATCAAACTGGAATTAGAGCATTCCACAACAGCAGGGAATCTCAAACTTTAGAGTTTCCTTGGGCAGTCTAAACAAATGATTCAATGAGATCATAGAAGTAAGGATCTCCAACATATTGCCTGGTTAGATTTTGATAACCTGATTTCTAGCCACTAGAACTAGCAAAGGGAAAAAACCTGAGAAAATATTGATTTTTGTTTGGAATATGGTCAATCACATTGTGTAAGTTAAGATCTTGATTTTTACCTGGGAATTCCTTTCTGGCAGCAATGTAAAAGAAGACCACCTGCTCCAAAATGGGTTGAGTTTTCACCTCTGTATGTCTAGGCCAGGTTATGTTCCCTCCTATAAATGACCTTAACTCTTAACTAACATTCTTAAGCTGGATAAAACATCCGCTGACAGTTCTATGTCTTCAGAATTGTTCAAGGCCACTCTGCATGGCAGGCACACATATGTATCCTGTGACTCATTAATTATTAATTCTGGAGATATGGAGGTATCTGAGGCAGCCCTTATCTCCTACAAATTTGAAGATGCAAAGTTGTTTAATTTCAGTCACAGACATCCCTGAAATTGCCAGTCGGCTTCACCCTTGGCCTTCAGAAAGCTGAATAGCCAAATGCATATTTCAACATCACTTGCAGCATCAATAAACTTGCAGCTAATCAATTTTCATAAGAATGCTTAGTTATTATCATAACTACTCAGCCTAATAACATCTAATAAATGCTTGTTCGTATTCTTTTTTTTTTTTTTAACTTTTTTTGGGTTTGTTTATTTATTTGTTTATTTATTTTTGGCTGTGTTGGGTCTTCGTTTCTGTGCGAGGGCTTTCTCTAGTTGTGGCAAGTGGGGGCCATTCTTCATCGCGGTGCGCAGGCCTCTCATTATCGCGGCCTCTCTTATTGAGGAGCACAGGCTCCAGACGCGCAGGCTCAGCAATTGTGGCTCACGGGTCCAGTTGCTCCGCGGCATGTGGGGTCTTCCCAGACCAGGGCTCGAACCCGTGTCCCCTGCATTGGCAGGCAGATTCTCAACCACTGCGCCACCAGGGAAGCCCTCCGTATTCTTTATAGCCTTCATTATATCTGGATCAGAGATGATTTTCATGGATGTTGTACATTATTTTGAAGATTTTCCTGCTTTGAAACTCTTCGGGTGGCACAATGGATCTTCTGTTCTTAATTTTCCTCACAAATGTGAAGAAAGGATTTTTTTCTTGAAAGATTTAAGCCCTAAATGGAAATAAATAAGTAAAAATTAAATGCAGTTTTTACAAGTCATTTTGCTGACAGTTATGAATGTTAATACCCCAAATGATTCTATAATGTTTAAAATTATATTATCTACTCCCTCTTACTCTGTCTTGCATTATTTAAGCTTCTAGAACCATATATCTAAAAGTATATACTATCCTTCCTAAAGTTTCCGAGTTAAGGCACTTGTAATTATTTTAGTAACTGCCAATCTGTTTCCTTACTCAATTATTTAAAAGTTTTCATCACTGTTTTTATATAAAACTAATGACTTTGCTAATCATCTTTTATTACTGTACATTTGATTTCAGACATTGATAGAATTTCAACATGTAAAGCACATAAAGATATTATTTGGCTCCAAGATATATCAAACATTCATACCTCTATTTGAAAGTGAAGTCAAATATTAACAATGACTCCAAAAACATGCCTTGCTCATATCACTAATTTGTTATGGTTGATAAGACATGATAGAATCTACTTTGTTCAAAGTGCAAATCAGAGGATGCCAGAAATGAAGTAAACCTTCAGCTATTTGGCTTTCCAAGGGCTAAGATGCAGGCCTAAGAGCAGAGCTGAGCCAAAAACAGTGGTCCAAGGTGCCTTTTGCTGCACTAGGAGTTCTGATGGTAATCCTAGAATTCCCTAGGACCCAGTCAGCAGTGTCACAAGACATACAAGTTGAAAACTGCAGCTTTGGGGTTGGTTAGATACTTTTTCTCAAAGTTTTCACCTCATATTCTAGTTCTCATTCAACCCTGGATTTAGGCTTTGACAAATATATAAAATATTATTCATATGAAAGGTAATTCCTCATAGTAGCTACTTTCTGCATTTTCCACATTTGTAAACATGCTGACTTTCCCCTCATTTTTTTTAATACATAAAATGTGCATGCTAAAGCTGTAGATAAGGGAAAATACTTCCGTGATAGTCTCAGATTTCCAATTGTCAGTATCTTATAATGTCACTGTCCTGAAAATTTGTCTCCACTTTTAGGAATTGGCTGGTCTCAGAAAAATAATCAGGTCAGCAAAGTTTATCCTTATAGCTACTTGTGCCCACTACACACTCCCTCCTTCCTCCGGAGGACTGCCGTTCCAGACATCTGGGCCTCCCCCCTTTCACCAACTCTCTCCCAGCCTTTTTGCCGCAACTCTTTTATCCTTGTTCGTATTCCCAAAGCCATGACCTGCTTCCAGGCAACAAGGAAGAAAAGAAAGGGCTGGGGGATATGTTCTGAATGTCAACCCACTTTTTGGACATATTTGTATTTTATTGAAGTTCTTTAGAGAAAAGATTTATCCCAAAGGAGTTATTACAACAGTGGCAATTTTAGGCATTCCAGCATTATGTTATTGAGAGTAACAGTTGGTGATGGAGAGAAATATTTTTGAACAAGAGAGCTTTTCTGCATCTCACAAATTACACTGCAGACCTTGATATTAGCCTCTCAATCGCAGAAGGTCAGGTATGACCTCTTCAACATCCCCAGCCTTGCTGGGGCCCCTTATCCACATTTTCATAGCATCCTGGACTTGTCCCAATCAGTGCACATGCTATGCAGATTCCATACTTCTATTTGTATGTTGGTTTCCCCCACGTCATGTTGGCCATGAGTAACAACCAGTAGATGATGGAGTTAGGATTTGAACCTGGGCCTCTCTGATATCAGAGCCTATGTTCTTGTGATTTTTATGTTGCGGCTTCTTATCTGAAAATGTGTACCAAAAGTGTGTCAAACCATTTATTTGGAATCATTACTCATGACATAACAAATCCTATTACTTTGTATTCAAGTGCCCTTCTTTTAGGTGAATTATTTCTGTCATTCGTTTGGTTTGCTTAGGTCCAATTTCTTAAACAAAATTTATTTAAACAATAACTGTTAATGTGCTTCTCTCAGTATATATACTCTGAAGTTTGGGAAGCCATAAAGATTAAGGAGAAATATATACCATATAAAAATAGCATCCTGAGCAAAATGGTTGAATACGTTACTCATAAATATCCCCCCTCAACAACAATAATTTGGCATACCTGCATGGACAAAAGTGCCTTTGTGGGAGCTTTGGGATCCAGGTAGAAGACAGTGAAAGTGCAGTCCAAGACCAAGGAGAGCTGTTTTGAGAAGACAGGCTTGTTATCTGGTAGCTGACTCGCCAACTGTGGTCTTAGCTGCAGAAATGGAAACAGCTCCATAACCCTGAGGACTTGGCTACAGCCCCATTTGGCTTTGTATCTTCACCGGCACTATACACCAAGGGACCCAGGAGACGCCCCACCCAACTCCGTCCTGGCTGTGGACTTTGGAGTGGCCCGTGAACTGGCTCCAGCCCTTCTCAGTCATTATTGGTGGTTTCACAAAATTGGCCCCCATACACTGAGGGCAAGGAGAGACAGAAGTAAGAGGCAGCCCGCTCCAGATTGGTAGACGGCAGGTTTAACAAGGGAACTTATATATGAAGCTTGCCTTAGGCAGCCACAAGAGGAGTAGATCTCCCCACCCTGCCACAGAACATACATTCCAAGGACAGGGGAGGGGAGAAGAGCCTCAGATTGCCCTGGTCCAGCTCATGGGTCAGCCAGTGGTCACAACCTCTTGATGATCTCCTCCAACAGTCATCAAAAAGACAAGAGCTAATAAGTGTTGGCCAGGATGTGGAAAAAAGGGAACCCTAGTGTACAGTTGGTGGTACAGCTATGGTGGAAAACAGTATGGAGGTTCCTTTTAAAAACTAAACATAGAACTACCATATGATCCAGCAATCCCATTTCTGGGTATATATCTGAAGGAAATGAAATCAGGATCTCAAAAAGACATCTGCAACCCCATGTTCATTGCAGTACTGTTCACAATGACTAAGACATGGAAACAAACCAAGTGTCCATTAATGGATAGATAGATAAAGAAAATGCTTATATATATATATAATATATATATATATATATAATATATAATATTATATTATGTATGTATACATATATAATATAATATATATATTATATATGTATACATACATAATATAATATATATAATATAATATATATATAATATATATAATATAATATATAATATTATTTAGCCATAAAAAAAGAAGGAAATCCTGCCTTTTGCAACAACATGGCTGGACCTTGAGGACATTATGCTAAGTGAAGCAAGTCAGATAAAGACAAATACTGTCTGATTACATTTACATGTGGACTTCTACAAAAAAAAAAAAAAGCCAAACTCATAGAAACAGAGTAGAATGGTGGTTGCCAGGGGCTGGGAGCTGGGGGGAAGGGGAATATGTTGGTCAAAGGGTGCAAATTTCTGGTTATAAGATGAATAAACTCTGGAGATCTAGTATTCAGCATGTTGACTACAGTTAACTGTACTGTATTACATACTTGAAAGTTGCTAAGAGAGTAGATCTTAAATGTTCTTACCACACACCAAAAAAGTATTGTAATGATATGAGGTGATGGATGTGTTAACTAACCTTATTGTGGTACCACTCATTTTGCAATATACACACGTATCAAATCATCACACTGTACACCTTAAATGTACATGATGTTATGTGTCAATTATATCTCGGTAAAGTTGAAAAAAATTCAATTAAAGAAATGTCTCCTATATAGTCTCGGCATGCAGTAGGAGCTCAATGAATGTGGAAGGGTTTCTAGATGAGAGGCAGCTGGTTGTGCCCAAAAGAGCACTGAACTCTGCCGGTAACTTAGATGAGTCACTTTTCTTCTACGAGTTTCAGCTCCTCTTCTCCAAAATAAGGGGATGGGTGCTATTATTAAGAAAGCCTAGTGTTGAATAATTCGCTGCTGGCCCTGCAACTCCAAATCAAGCACAGTTATAATGTTTTTCCCCAGAAAGGGACATATTTCTACGGAATAATCCAATTCTAGAACTATAAGAAGAGAAAAATATTCTACTTACTCAACATATCAGTTTATATAAAAATAGAAGAGCCCAAGAAAACACTAAAACCTAATAAAGTGTTTTAAATGCCTAAGTGAAAATAATATGTATATGTAAAAACCCCGAGAGCAAAGAATAAACTTTCTTTGATATTTGGCAACCCCAGAAAGGGGTAATAGATTATGCATTGGCTTGTTTGGAATTCTATTTATATCCAATTCAGTGCTATAAGATTTAGAACATCACAAAAATGCTTCAGCTCCTAGGGAAGAAAAAAGAGAGAAGAGATAATAAAGTTAATCCTTGGATTAAATGAAAAAAAAAAATTAAAGGAAGATTAAACACATCTCAGAAAAAGACAAAAAGAGATACCTTCCAAGGAAAAAAGGGAGTGTATCATGCAGGTAAATGCAAGCTTAATAAAAAGAAAGATAAATTTATAGATTTGCCGTATGGCTGAAGCATACACCAGGGCTTCACTCTGCAGATTTAAATACATAATTGCTTCAGAGTCCTACGTACTGAATTCAAACCTATAATTGTTTAAGTACCTATTGTAAGCAAAGTTTTGCAAACTCTCAAATATGTTCAGGAAAAAAATACTACACTCAGCTGTGGCTAGAAAAACAATCGGAAGACATTCAATAGCATTTGTTAAGCTCTAAGAGAATATTCAGCTATCGTTTATTCCAATTTAGACCAGCATCCAATTAAACCCAAATCTTGCACAGATCTTCATTTGAGTATTAAAACCTGTTTTTATTAAAAACTGTAAAAAGCATTCATTTGAGTTTTCTTAAGTATTCCCAGCTGGTTGCATTATCTGTACTGAATTTATAATTCAGCGTAGCAGTACCAGGTGGTCCCATAGGCTTAATGAGGATTTGATTATAAGTGAAGCGGGAAAAACCGCAATGGAAATATTTTTAGGACACCTATATTTCTAACTTGTCTCAATATGCTACCTTTTAGCTAAAGCTTCATCTTTATCCCTAACAGAGACGTGGCAGAAATAGCAGGGCTTATCAACATCAACTGGACAAATTCCAACTGTGTTGGAATTTTACTTGAGGCCCACTTTCCCAGACCATATCCTATGTAACTAGAGACTCTGGAATAAACAGAGGCAGGTTACCTCCAAATGGTTCCAGATGGGTTGCTATGCCATGGAGCAATGTTTGGGAGATAATTTTAAAGGAAGAGAGGCTGTAAAAGGAAAGAGGAAGAAATTCTTTTGCAGCTGATATTTGGGGAAGGAGAGCTACTGTAATCAAATATGACATATGTCTAATAAACTGCTATTTTGCCAAAGTGACTAGTTACCCTAGAGAAAATCATCTCTGAGTTTAGGTATGAAGGTTCAATGGGGGAGAAGGAGGGAGTGAAAATTTCTTTGAAAAAAAGCAGGAAAATAATTTGGAACTCTGTGGTTGATGTGGAATAAAAGAGAGGCAGAAAAATAGAGGCTTTTCACTATATGAGTGAAAGTTCTGAAAATTAACGGAAATCATGAGGCAAGCTCTAAACTCTCAAAACCATGTATTTTAGCAAGGCTTTAGAAAACAATATTTAGACATCAGTAGCATAAGAGGCTTTATTTCATATCTGGGTTACATACAAAAATAATCAATGGGGCATATAGGGGTCTAAATATGGAGACTGAAATTGCTGATACTGAACAGCAATTACAGTTAATTACAGGAAATGCTCTTCGGTCTAGAAGAAACCTCTAAAGTCATTTAGCCCATTCCTCTGATTGCAGGCTGGACACATTCACACCATCACAAGCCAACAGCATTCCTCACACCCTTCCTCCTGTAAAAGGAATCCACTGGCTCCTCCAGCTACATCTCCCAGTTTTCACATTTCAGGGCAGTGTTTACCGAGGATTTGCGTAACTAAATGACGACCTAGTGCTTACAGATTTACCTACCATGTAAAATCAAGAGAACTTGTCGGGTTTCATGAATTAATCCATTTTCCTAAGAAATACTTTAATAATTTAGCAATAAGATTAATAGTAGAAAATGTTGCTGAAACTACAGCTAATATGTTTCCCAGAAGGAATTAGCAATTGCATCAAGACTTTCAAATACCTTTTCTCTTACTTTAAGTATGATTTCAAATTTAGTTTCTCCTAGAGTGAAAAAAATATTTTATGGAAATGTACTGGCTGAAAATTAATTTTTCAGAATTGTTTACAGTTAATTGGGATAGAATCACTGTCAATTAAAATAGGTTGCCATGCCTTACAAGACCAAAACAGCTGAGAGGCTACACGAGAAATTCAGCACATCATTAAAATTTAGTGACACTCAGGGTTGGAAGTGGCCTTAACAAATGAGGAGACAAGGCCAGAATGGGTGACTAAAATGTATTTCAAACAATATAATTTAGCCATCACTGTTAGTTCATTCTTTGTTAATCTTTAATTTATATTTTCTCTGGTGGAGTGACTAAAATGAAGCCAGGTTTAAAAAAAGGAGAGAAAATAAAGGAACTAGATAATCCATGAATTCAATACACATCTGTTGAATAATGTAACATTTACCACAATAGAAATAGCTTACGTTTGGTTTTAAAAATGCTTTTTTTTTTTCAATCAAAAGTAGAGGCACCAGTGCTACAACTGAAACAGTACACTTCTTTTAGCCCCCAAACTTCTCTCTTTCATTCACCAAAAGACATTATAAACTTTGTTTTTTGTTTACAAATGGCATTCATAAAAATATACGTTATACTATATTTAAACAATGGTCTATTTTAAATAATAGTTGGAAAGAAATATTTTTATTCTTAAACTTTTATTACATATTACTTCTAAGTGTCATATTCTGATAGAATGCCAATATATATTTTTATGTCAATATTTTTCTTCCTGTGAATGTGTGCAGGCTACACATCATGGAATAAAGATATTTATTACCTATAAAAACCTTTGCAGCGGGCTTCCCTGGTGGCGCAGTGGTTGAGAATCTGCCTGCCAATGCAGGGGACACGGGTTCGAGCCCTGGTCTGGGAAGATCCCACATGCCGCGGAGCAACTAGGCCCGTGAGCCACAACTACTGAGCCTGCGCGTCTGAAGCCTGTGCTCCGCAACAAGAGAGGCCGCGACAGTGAGAGGCCCGCGCACCGCGATGAAGAGTGGCCCCCGCTTGCCGCAACTAGAGAAAGCCCTCGCACAGAAACGAAAACTCAACACAGCCATAAATAAATAAATACATACATACATTTACAAAGCTCAGCTCCCTAGCTCTTCTGGGGGCAAATGCTTTAAACAAACAAACAAAAAAAAAAACCTTTGCAGCAACTGTCCATGCAGATGACCTTGTTGACTTTGGTTGTAATCAAAGCATTGAAAAAACCAAAACAATTTTGGAATAAGAAAGAGTTCAAGGTGCAAAGAGAAAACAACAATTAGCCTACTTCTCAAATGAGACTAAACAGGTAAATGCTGGTCCACTGCCACATCTTTATCCATCCGGGTTTAGGTTCTATCCTTTGGCTCAATACTTTGGGTCTTTTATGGAGGAATCCTCCCAACTAAGCCTTTGAATGGAAAAGGACCCACACAGGTGTTTCCACTGGAATCCCCAGAGCACCAGTCACAAATGGAAGCCATAAGAAAACATAACACTGTACAATGTAATTCATTTAGAAAGTTTAGATTAAAATAACATAACTTAATAAAAATAAATTTATTTATGACAAAAGTGATTGGTCTCAGATGTCTTAAACTACTCAATTAAGGTAGATTTTGTTGATCCTGCTGCTGTTGTCTTATCCTGAACTGCATATATTAGGTGACTGAGCCATTTCCAATTGAATGTTCTCCTCTCTCCTGGAAAAGCCCTGCTTGGAAGTTGGTAATTCTGTTTGCTTCTGCTGAATGCTTTCTGTTTCTTTATCGCTTCTTTCAGTCTGATTGGATTTTGGCTTTGTTTACATCTATCTTTGACTTACTTTATAATATTTGGGTTTTCAGATATGTTAATGGCTTCATGTTTTTAAAATGCAGTCTAATTTGTGAGACATTCTATGAAGTATCCACAAAAAGTCAATAAGAGGGAATTAAGTACCAAACTGCCTTTTTTATTTCATAGGAGAATGGGTTTACTTAGATATAAATAAATACCCTCTAAGACTGACCCAGGCAGAGATTAATCGCTTTGTCCAGAGGTATATCACTGGCAAGGAAATACTCAAACTCAAGATTTTTAATCTTGCCTTAGTTCAGGGGAGTATTTATAATCAACAAACAGTTTCTGAATCCTAAAATCCTAGACATTAAAATACATAGGAGATACATCTGTCTACAAAAAATTAATAGTTAATCTAAGAAAGAAACAGAGAATTTTATTCGAGCCAACCTGAGGATTGTAATCTGGGAGTTAGTCTTTCAGAAAGTTCTACAGACTGTTCCAAAGAGGTGAGGGGGGAGGCCAGTATATATGTGATTTTAACAAAGCAGTATGTGTAATCAAGCACACAGCTTGGTAGAAGGTTACTGCTATTCACGAGGACAGATATCTTAGTTAATGGTTTTAGTGCTTTTCTAAGTATGGGAAGATGCAAGAAGCTGGGTTCATGAAATTTTCTCCTGAAAATATCTAACTATCTGAGCGCCAGTTCTGAGAGTTTTCCCAAAGCACAAAGTGCCTTATCCTGATCTTCACCCTGAATTCCTTTCAGGGTATATTGTAGGTCAGTGACAGCAGTGGCTAATGACTTGATTCTTAGAGAACCAAATGATGGGCAACACTCTTTATTTTACAATCCCCTCCCTTTCAGTATTAATTTCAGTGAAGGTTTGGGAGGCATCTCATGACCAGTTTGTCCCAATGTGTTAGTAACACATCCCCAGGTCAGGCAAAGATTTCGTTGGTAGGCCACTCAATGTGCTATTACTGGACCAGGCCCTGTTAACAGTCATCAAAAGCCTCTGGACTGCTTGTCTTACTTGCCTGCGCTGGTCCAAGAAATGGTTCCCTCTTGTTGCTTTTTCCCATATCTAGAGTTACATTATTACAATCATTGATCTTATAGAACTGTATATTTGGTAATCATTTCAAGTCACCTAATCATCATTATTTTTATCAGTCACAAATTTGGTAACGCAAGAAACAATAATCTTGTAAAATAGGCAGAATACAAGTAATATAGCTAGTAACATTAATAGCATCAGATGTAAATATTTAAGCTAAGAACTTCCATTAGGTGCAGTCCAGTATGTTCCATACCAATCGCTATCCTTAACGGAAATGATATATTGGCTTTGTATATAAAGTTCACCAAAGATGTCTGCACATACAACACAAGTGGTGGGTCATCGTAACCCCTTACAGGATGAGAAAGGCATGTTATCTTCTAAGGAGTTACATCGCTGGTGCCAGAAGAAGAAAAAATGATCTTTACAGTTAAGCAGGTATTTCTGCCATTGGGAAGGTCTGGTTAATGCATAAGACAGATGCACAATGCACATTAGTGGGGAGGGAGGAGGCCCATTGGGCAGAGAAAAATTTCTATGTTTAAGTTTTTCTTGTCTTACCTTAAAATATGAATTTTATTTCATTATGCCCCTTACCTTAAAAAGTATATTCTCTAGTTAAGGAGATCAGGACATCAAGGAAAATAATAGACACATAGTACATGATAGAGTGAAAAGGCCTGGGGTCAGTGTCAGGAGAATGATGTTAGTACTATCACTTTACCTTTCTATCTCTGGTTACATCTGTGAAATAAAGACATTTATATTTGCTCTTCCTTCTTACATGGGTCTATTAAGGATCAGATCAAAAGAATGTGAAATGCTCAGGCAAATTAAATTGGAATTATGTAATTGAAAAATTGATAATGAAGAATCAACATTTTACTAATTATCCTATTTTAAATGTGATAAATGTCAAAATTCCATATTGAACTTCTTTATTCTAAAAAAATTGGGATTTTGAAAGTCATCCTAAGGGTTAGTAAGGAAGACCTATTTCTTGCTGCTTTTCCCTTAGTGATGTCAATATGACACATTTCCCAAGAGTACAAACCACTCTTTAATACTTTCAACACCAATCTCTGAAGAAGTTCTTATGTCATTGAGGTTGCTCACACAATCTTGGAAAACGTACCTCTTCCCTCAAAGAAAGCTGACCCCATCTTTAGATCCAGAAGTAGTACTTAATTAGTCTAAGGGGAATCTCACTTCCTTTGTTAGTGACTAGTTCAGTAACAGGCTTATGACTCAACTGAGAACAAAGGAAAAAAGTATGAAGATGTCTTCTAGAGAGCTTCTAAGAAAAGTACCCTTGCTTAAAGAGAGCTGCTATATGGAATACCTTCCCTTGTTCTACGGGATTTTTTTCAAGGAAGCTACTATGGCCATGCTACTATCTATGCTTGAAGCCAACATAAAAACTGCAGATCATAGATGGAAAGAATATGAATCTCTGTAACATCACTGAGCTATGGACTCAACCACCCCTTCAGGGCAGTAACCAGTGTCCTACCACTGATCTTCCTTTCATATGAGAAAGAAAATTTCCTTAGTGTTTAAGCCAGTTTGAGTCAAATTTCTGTTACTTTTAGATGAAAGCACTCTGATCTAACATACATATCATAATAACATTTATTTAGTTCTTATTATGAACAAGACCCATGCTAAAGAGTTCGTACATTATCTCATTTCATCTCATCATCCTCCTGACACTCTAAATGTTATCATTTAGAGATGAGGAAAGCAATGCCCCCCAAATTACGTGACTTGTCCAAAATCACACAAAGCCAGGTTTAAAACTCAGGCAGTCTGCCCCTAGGGCACTCCCCCCTTTTTTAACAAAATATTATCTTCTAGAGTATTTAATAATCCCTTATTAGAACCATGGGAAAAGTCATTTTTCTTTAAAAATGCGCTTGATAAATTAAACACATAATAGGTAGATTATTACACTGTTTTCCAATCTTCTATCCATTTCACAAATATAACTAGCCAAAAGTTTGTTTAGAGACCCTACTTCTTGCAGACTTTCATGAGCTTCCCCCAAAGATGAAACAAATAATTTTACAGAGAAGCCAATGGAATGTGTAATTTTTAATGAATAAGCTGTAGTTAATATTAATTCACAATTTTAAAATGGAAGTACAAACACTGCTATAATAACACAGAACATCTGGACCCCCTAACCAGAAAGCAGGAGTCTACTTATTTTATGGTAAAGAACATAGAAACAGTCAAACAATATATGATTTTTTTCTTCTTGAACAGGCTGCTGATCTGACTCAACATGGTTTATGATTAAGTATTTGGTTGAGGTCAGGATCAGATTCCCTAGGTTTTAATGGAAACTGTAGAGGCAGTGAATACTCATGGCCAGGGGGTTAGCTGATGGAGAACCACTGGGAAAAAATGAGGTTCAAAGGCCCAAGAGAGAGAAGCTTAGTGTCAAATCCAAGAGTAAAAGGCAAGAATCAACACAAGAAACAAAAAGCCCTTGATCTTGAAGTCAAAACTCTAGCGGACCAGAGCCAGTCCAACAGGACATGCATTTTCAGGAGAAATGTCTCCACTACTTCTAGGTATTCGTGCTCCTTTGAAGGAGCCAGAAGGTATATGATGGCTGGGAAGTTGACAGTGGCTTCAAAGACTGAGGCTGGGCAGACTTCCATGGATCTCAAAATAAAGGCCAAGATTTAAACACTAAAATGTGAATAACCTTAGTGGCTTGTAGCAAAATAGTTCTTGCCGTGGTGAAAACCTGAAAGCAGCATCTTTCTCTTGGTGCAGCAAAGTATCTCTGGTAAGAAATAGCACGAGAAGACACAGGTGTTATGGTCATTATAAAGGTCAATAATTCTCAAGTACACTTGAGGATGTTAAAAGTCTGAATAATATTCAAATGATGAGGAAGAGTAGAGATCAAGTGTCCTTTACATAACCCTTCCACCAAAAAACATCAAGATTAACTGAAATTCAAATCTGGACTTCAGGACAGCCATCCGGAAAATAATGTTGTGAAACTACTACACAGCAAGGAAGTTAATCTACAAAGATGAAGTGAACTGTAGCCTGCTGGAGATATGTTATGTACCAGAGGCCACACCAGACCATGCATGCCAGTGACTGTCAATATTCAAACTTGAAATAATTTCAGTGATGAGAATAAATATTAAGTATTTACCAGCTGGTGCACTGCTGGATCGATGGGCTCATCTTCCTCCCTTGAATACACACAATAATAAATGAATAGATTTGGGCTTCCACCAGCAGAACAGTTTTCCTGAAAATTGGAAATCAATGATACCACTATCATTGGTTGATGATGGTTACATCAATATGTTAAGCGATAAATGGAGGCTGCTGTCATTTTTTTAACTACTATAATAACAAGAAAAAAAGACAAGGTAAATAAAAAATAAGAAAATTTTTTCTTATGTTTGCTTTACTTACTTTGAATTTATAAAATGAAGCCCTACAGAAGTCCCAGGCTATGGGTAGTTTTTAAAGAAACATATTGTCCCAAACTAATAATGTCTCCTAATACTAAGTCCAGTTCCTGTCAATCTGTCCCTAAAAATATTTTAGGTTCTGATTTTCAGTTCCTGTCTATGCTAAGAAAAAAGTATGATGACTAAACTTGTTAAGGAGGAATGGGAGATGGAGTTGCAATAAATAGTGTCATAGAAACCTGTTAAAGAAAGAAGAATGTTGATTTTTTCTTTTAATCTCTATTGTATTCTATTAAATCTCATGCCATCTAAGATCTGCTGAATCAAAAAAGTTCCCCAATCATGACTTAATCATGGAAAATTCCGGTGTTAATGTTGTCTCTCTGGAATAATGATACTGGGCACTAAGAGTAGATAACTAGCCTTGGAAGCTTATTTAAGGAAATGGCTGATAGTAAGATTGCAACTAAAATACTAAATTAGTCCCTTTATCCATCCCTTCAATAGCCCCAGTGAGCATTTCCGGCAGCGTAATAATAGCACCTTCGTCAAGTGGCTATGTCACAAAACCCGATCTAAGACATGACTCATTGAATCCCAGGACACATCAGTCAGAGGTTTCATCCCTGACTAGTGCATTCCTACTGACCTGAACCAAGAGTTGGCCCCAGTCAACTCTAGGGATGAGACAACAGTGACAGAGGATACTAAGGGGACATGTTGGTGGAACCAGAAAATATGTATCCTCTTTGAGAAGAGAAATGGCACTGATTAAAAGGGAAATATAAGTTACAATTTATTTCAAGCCAGGAGCCTTACAACATAGAAAGCCATTTTGGGAACCTAAAAATATTTTGTTTCTTCAGTTGCTATTTTGAAAATTGCTTTTCCTTGTATGATAGTATTCAGTAGGTTTCAGAATATTTGAAATGAACAAAAAGTCTTAGCTTTTGTCTTTGTCATAAGTCTATTTATCATTTTACATAATCTGTCTCTGTATTTTCTCATGTGCAATATAAAAAAGCTCCCGAAAAGTTAGATTATTTTTCTGTGGAATCTATCTTTTTGTGAAAATTCCAAAGCTAGAAAGCATTGCTTGTAAAATGATATGAAGGCAGACATATGTCAATAGTAAGAGCTAGTTCAAATTCCCCTGTTATTAACCACTTAAGTTGTAGATTAATAGACTAATCTGGTTTGGTTTTCTTTTCCTTTCTTTGTTCTTCCAATCTATACAGATTCTGCAAACTCCCTGGAGAAAAGGCACAGTCAGTGTGTGTTTCCTGCAGCTTCTGTATCAAGCCATACTAAAAGGCAGATACCAATAATGCCACCTCTTATTAAAATGACAATCTCATTTGATAAGCATTCAGCATTCGTTTATTGAGCCTCTAGTATGAACTACTACTGCTAGCTTACACCATGAAGAGACAAGACAGCAATCTGGCAGTAAATCATTCAATTCCTAGTTCTTCAATTTAATATAGTTCAAATGTGAAAACATACATGTAAAAAGTTGGAGGTAAAGAATATTCCAGTTCTCAAAATTCCTCTTGGTGCAAGCATTGCACATTTTAGTGAGATTTGAGACACCAGAGGACATACGCAAGTAAAAGATTTTCATTAAAGTGTTTGCTAAGGATCAGAAACCTGTTAAACATGGCCGTATGTTCTAGGTCCTGTGATGGGTGAGCAATAAGCCAGGGGTGAGAGTAGTGAGAGAGCTGGATCTGTCTGTGTAATAGAGGGCAAAGGAGCTTGAAGACCTCTGGGGAAATTCAAAAGAAGAAAGAGGATACAGAGAAGCAGACGCAAGAGCAGAGAAAGCAGCAGAGTCTTGGTAGGGGCAAAGCCAAGAAAGAAGTCCAGTTAACATAAGTATCTAGTATGATTTATTTTTCACCTTAGTCATTAAGTTTCTTGGTGTTTTTGATAATCTTGATACAACTTCCTAGTCAACTCATATAAATTTCAATCTTGATTATTTTTCTGATTGAATTGACTAATTATTCAATGTGATGCTGCTATGCTCTCATGCCATTTGCAACTATAGTTGCCTGTAGTTTAATGCATAGTGTGATTAAATTAAAATTGGTACTATGAATGTGATGAGATATCACACTTGTGATTATTACTATCTTACATGGCAAAAGAGATTTTGCAGATACAATTAACACTGCTAGTTATTGGTAAGGTGGTTATTTCCATGCATATATTACAATGATATTGAACTGTCTCCATTATATAACTGTGTGAACCATTTTTAATGAATAGGTAACTAGATGGAATCTACTCCAGTTTTGATGTTTGACAGAGACATCTCTCAAGCCCTACCGCACTCTATGTTACATAATATGGGACTCCCACTCCTACTCAATCCTCCCACCGTGTTCCTCCGCCCCATATCTTCGGTAAACACTACCAAAAAAAAATACACTAACAAAAATTCTTGATGTTTATTGGATTTCTTGACAAAACCATTGAGTGTACTATGTTCCAAATTTCGGTTGATGCAGCCTAAAACAGAATCAGGGTGTGGTTGAGGGAAGGCTAACATTGCGTTGGTTACATACATAAAGTCTAAAAGCAGGGTAGAGCCAGGTTTTCTGGGGCCTAAAGTGACAAAATTTGAGGAATTATCTTTTAAAGAAAAAAATTCCACAAAAACACAAAGTTAGATACAGGGGCTTGGAAGGAGCCCAGATAAGTGAGGGGTACTGAAACTAAAGCTTCATTTGCTTCAAAGTAAACCCACCTCTGCCTATAAGTCAGTGAAATTGTGGAGACTTTTCCAAAAAGAAATACAAATATTGTGCAAGACTGTTCTTTACATAAGACAAGAACCACAGAACTCTGGATAGAATGGAGAAAAGATGGGAATATATAAAAATAAAGTTGTTTGTAATGTCAATGTTTATCATTCATTATCTAAATCATTTCCTATATGCCTATCATTGACACATTCTTTTTTATGTTTTTTTTTTTTTTGGTTTTTGTTTTTTACATTTTTTTTAAAATTTATTATTTATTTATTATTTTTATTTTTTTTGGCTGTGTTGGGTCTTCGTTTCTGTGCGAGGGCTTTCTCCAGTTGCGGCGAGTGGGGGCCACTCTTCATCGCGGTGCGCGGGCCTCTCACTATCGCGGCCTCTCTTGTTGTGGAGCAGAGGCTCCAGACGCTCAGGCTCAGCAGTTGTGGCTCACGGGCCCAGTTGCTCCGCGGCATGTGGGATCTTCCCAGACCAGGGCTCGAACCCGTGTCCCCTGCATTGGCAGGCGGATTCTCAACCACTGCGCCACCAGGGAAGCCCCGACACATTCTTTTAATTAGATGCATGTCAGATATAGAAACCATCTCATTATGCTACTATAATCAGATGGGAGCAGTTTATGTCATTACACTTAAATATACGGCAATTCCCAGTGTCGAGGTAAGTATATATAGAATGTTGATTGCACTGGTTTCCAGTTACTCTTATTAAGATTTGAAGATAATCTGCATGAATTATAGAGCATACTATTATTATAATTATGGGGGTAAAATAAACAGAAAGTAGGTTGGACTTTTTTTTTTAATTCTTCTAACAATGAGGGATGCCTATCTGAGAAAGAAGAAAGAG
The DNA here is from genome assembly GCF_949987535.1 of Balaenoptera acutorostrata. NCBI lineage: Eukaryota > Metazoa > Chordata > Mammalia > Artiodactyla > Balaenopteridae > Balaenoptera > Balaenoptera acutorostrata. The sequence goes on along the minus strand of NC_080081.1, from coordinate 30,026,073 downwards.
GTGTCACATCACTTCCAGCAGGCTTTGACCACCCAACTTTCCTAATCCTGTCCTTCCAGATGCTTGGGGATTCAGCAATTACTTGGAATGTGTAAGCTCTCCAGAATCCTTCCTACAAAGTCCTTATACACTTAAGCTGGAAAGAATTGGTATCTGTTGCTTGCAACCAATGTGTCCTAGCATAGGAAGTCAGGTGTTGATCTCTCTGTGGTTAACAGGGCCTCACTTTCTGAGTTTCCAGTTATGTTCAATTTTCCCTATTATCTGGGATCTGCATTTGGGGGAAATCTAAACGCACTCTTAAAACTAAAAATTCCCTTCCTTTCCCCCTCAAAAAACTATCCATGAAAACTTTAAAATATTTAGTTCCTTTCATACTTCATTAAATCTGCCATACTGTGTCTAAAAATACAAGCAAAATGCAATATGAGAATAATAGTGTCTCATAGGAAAATCCCCAAAAGACAATTATTTTTTTAAAATGCTTATAAGGCCAGATGAATTTTGGAGTTAAAAAATTATCTCTTGTGATTTGAGACCTCACTGAGATTTTTTTTTTTAAACCCTCTTTAAGATCTAATGTGCAAGTTTGTAGTCACCCTTGGGGGACTTTTAGTTTTAAAATATTAATTAAAAATGATTAGCTAATTTTTAAATCAATTAAAATATTTTTGGCAGATTTATATTTGGGTGTATGTTTATATACCATAAAAGAGATTACTGTTGACAAATTGAAATTAGATAGCCGGTTACCTCTGATAGCAGCCTAATTGCTTTATCTAGTTAAACAACAAAAAGAAGTATAGATATAGAGAATTTTCCAAGCACAGCATTTTCCTGATATTTTCACTACCGGCCTAGTGAATCACAAGACTCTCAAATATACACAGAGAAAGTGAGCCGTCTGTGGAATTACTCAGAAGAGACCTCCACTTACCTAGCTTTCTATGTCAGATTATGCTGGAGACAGGCCTTTCCTCTTCCCTGATCAAGACAGGACTTAAATTCAACAACTGCAGAGCTACCCACTGTAGTATCTTCAACGTATATTTCTCAGAGTTGGGCCAAATGTATTTCTAGGCTTGTGTATGAAAGTGCTTTTTATTTATTTATTTATTTATATTTTGGTCCTCGTTGCTGTGTGCAGGCTTTCTCTAGTTGCAGCGAGCAGGGGCTACTCTTTGTTGCGGTGCGCGGGCTTCTCATTGCCGCGGCTTCTCTTATTGCAGAGCATGGGCTCTAGGCACACAGGCTTCAGTAGTTGTGGCTCACAGGCTCTAGAGCGCAGGCTCAGTAGTTGTGGCACATGGGCTTAGTTGCTCCGCGGCATGTGGCATCTTCCCAGACCAGGGCTCAAACATATGTCCCCTGCATTGGCAGGTGGATTCTTAACCACTGCACCACCAGGGAAGCCCCTGAAAGCGCTTTTAAAACAGCAAAGAAATCTATGTCCAATGTTGTATTGTATTAAGCATTCATAAATTGCTGATAATTACAAAATAACATTTGACTTTTTCTGCCTGTACTTCTGAATCACTCAAATTAGGACATGCTCTCTCAAGAAACAGTGTATCTGATCTTTTAGAGATTACTTACTAACCCCAGGGTATGGGAGCGGAAAGCCATGGTTTCAGCACCACCTATACACTTCTAGATAACATTTGCTGATATTGAGATTATGGAGATGGTGTGTGCTATAATGTCAAAGAGACATGCAAATGATAAAAGTCTGGGTGACACCCATAGTTTGGGTCTTCTTTAGAAATCAAAATTGAAGTGGAATATTAACTGGGAATTTTAAAAAACAGCAATGTGAGTTATGGGGTGGGGAGATGGCTTCAGAAAGTGTGGTTTTGTGGCTCACATAGCAGAGATGGTACACATGGCCATGTTTCCACGTGTCCCAGCTCTGGGAAAGGATCTCAAGTTGTCTCTCTTCAGTCACACCAAGTAAAGGCAGTAGGGTTTTCTCTCCCATGTCCCACATCCCCCTGTTTGTCAAGGGCGTAAATTTCTGGGTTTGTGTGTATTCTGTAGAGGGGCTTGGGAGTGACATTCTAACCTGTAAGTGTTCTGGGTCACTACAAGGGGGAGATCCTTACTGAGGGTTTCAGATGGAGCTGAACGGGCATCAGTTTCTCCCATCACATCAGTTCTCACCAAATATCCACTAGAAGGACAGCTGCTGTAGCTCCTCTGCATAAAGTGCAGGCACAGGCCACATGGATGGGAATGCATGGGCACTGATGGACCGCCATGCCCCAACAGTGGTCACATGGCAGGAGCCAGCAGAGTCTCAGGGTTCCTCTGCTCTTCCTCGTGTGGTCTCTCCAAATCTTTTCCTCTCATTGAATGACCTCCTCACATGTCACGGTCCATCCATACTCCTCTTGTGCCACCCACCACTGCTGGCCACCCTACTCCAATCTGCTGAGGGCTCTTCATCTGTTTTCTTCGCTGGTAACTGTGTGCATGTGTGTCATCCTGCTTCAATTCTCCCCTTGACTAGCTTTACTGGCTTTGCATTCCTACAAGTGACAGTTGCTGGCCTCTGAGTGCACCCCACACAACCTGCCCTTCCCAGAAGGTGGGACAGAGTTAAAAACTGGAATCTGTTTCTTCGGAGCAGTAAGCTACGCAAGAGCATGTAGGTTGAACCCAAATCCTAGTGAAGTGCTCACATATTTCCGGTAGAGAATCACTACTTGTTTCTCTAGACATTCTCCTTTCTCCCAGCATCACTGACCACACCCACCCCACCCAACCCAGATTGCTCAACCTCAGTTATAGCCACGGCTTCCCTTGAGAGCGACAAGCTCGGGCAGCGCTTGCTCAATGAGGGTGAGCAGCCGCTCTTGCTTAAAGGCAGGGAGAAGTATCGGGTGAAACACCAACACAATCTCCTGCCATTCCTTCTTCCTCCCCAGAGTCACGGAGTCTCTGAGGTGTGGTCACCTAATGAGAGTAGTTTTTGTCTCCACTTTCTGGACCCTGTCTCATGCCCACTCCCACCCCTCCTTCAGATCTCCCAAGCCTGCCCTAGTATCACAATTCCTAGCTTTAAAATCTCTTCCTTGCCTAATTATGGGGTGCATCCTCTCTTTTCAAAGCAAAGACCTTCTTAATATATTCCCAGTCTCCATACTTTTCACCTAAGATTGTACAGCGTTCTCTCTTCAGGAAGAGTCAATAGTTTCAGCACCTATATGTCTGCAGTTGGGGTCTTTCCATGCCCATCCTTTTCTGTGATACACTTTCAATCATGGGCCTATGATAGTCTCTGTTCCAAAATCAGCTGGGACTTCAGAAAATTTTCTTCCTTGCTGCAAACCATTTTTCTCATAGGCTCACAACTCTCTGATTTCAAGCTGACTTGTTCCAATGCTCATCTAAGATTATATTAGTTTGTGGAGCAGAGGTGCCGTATACCAGGATTCTTCATCATTTCAGACAAGTGTTCATGTGTAAGGGATATGAGTTTCAACAATCACAAAAGTTGAGTATACAGGGATAGAGTTTTCTTTATACCTTCATAACTAAACACACCTCAGACACTCTTTTTTTTCTGCTGATGCTAAAAACGTAATCATTTGTGAATTGATTTTAAATCAATTAAATCACAACCATTTAAGAATATTAAATAGAATGTTACAGTCTGAGTTGTGGCTGAAGCTCCAAAATAATGGATGCCAACCATTCCCACATTTGACTTCCTACAGTGGAGGTAATTAAAACAAAAATAAAAACAAAAACAATTACGCAATCATGGGCTCCTAACCCACTCGTGAGTATAAAGGGAGTAGTGTGGAATCTTTCCTGCAACTTCTAACCAAGTGAGAAAAAGTTCAACGGTCCCAGTCACAAAGCTTCCCATGCACAGATGGGATGAGAAGCGTTCAACTAAACTGTGTTCTTCTCTCACAATTTTCTTCGCATAATTGTTCAGCATGGAGAGAAAAGGCTTATTTATTCTCACTACTTTAGACGAACTCTTGGGCAGGCCCCTTAGGTTATCTGACTTTCCTCAGATGACACCCTCTAGCCATGTCAGTGCTGCCTAAAACAGACTTGTTTTAGTAATTAACGTGTGCTTTATGTAAAAACCAAAAACTTAAATTTCATTCAGAGTTAAAGCTTCCACTTCCCTTAGCTCAAGCCCATGATAGATGGGAAGCCAGCTGTGGAAAAGGAGAAGGCAGATTCTTCCTTCTTTATTCTGTCAGCATCTCCAGGAACCTGCCGAATTTACCAGCTACAGTTTCTGATCCCTCACTCAGGGCTTGGAGCGTGGAAAGGGAGAAGAGATAAGGCAAGAAAAAGTTTTGCCCAATTGGCACCAACCTGGAATTGGTCTCCACAGAGATTGGCGGGTATTTAAAATAGATTCTTTCTCTTGTGGGTGTCTCTTCATAGACTCTTGGAAGGATGCTCTATGCCGGCCCTGGGTCTGTTTGCTGTCAGATCCATTCTTACTCTACCTGCCCTGTATTTCAACAGAGTTGGCTTCTTTGGGTTTGATCAACTGGAGGTGCTGAATGGGGATTGGAAGGTGGGTTGGGGGGAGAAGCCAGGGTACTTCTCCCCATCTCAATTTCCCTCCTGTGGCCTCTCCAGCGGCAAATGGCTGCACTTCCTCAGAGAGTCAGTCCTGCTGAAAAGCCCCACTCTGATTCCAGCTTCTTTCTGGTGGTCCCAGCCCACAGGGTCCAATATCATCACCCCTCACTTTGCTCTCCAACCTGAGGATGTAGTGGTTTCCTGCTCTTTCCAATCTCTCGGTTACCTCTCCATCCCCTTTCTGGTTCTCAGCTCCTCTGTTACCTGCGCAAACAGTTCCCTGCAGTAAGTTTCCTTCACTGTAAATACTTGAAGGTGCTTTCTGTTTTCCTAGTTAGACCCTGATGATACACTCCAACACACATACACACCACCTCCCCCAATACTGGGGATCTCATCTTCAGTTCCCGGACATGGGCATGTACTCTGGCTGACCATTTGCCGCTTCTCCCTCCTTCCCTGGTCCTTGGGTATACTTGAGTATCTTTCAGCTGAGACCTCTTTTCCCTGCCAATTGCCATCTTAGATGGAATCTAAGTCAAACCAACTACATGCGTCCTAAATCTGATCCTCAAGAAAAACACACTGTAGAGACTGTCAGTGGAAGTCTAATTACTTCCTGTTTTAGCCTGGGTTCCCCTAAAAGCAGACTCTGAGCCAAACGTGTCTGTATAAGCAATTTCATATGGGAATATTATCCCAAGGAATAGGAGTAAGGGATGAGGGAATGAAACATGGATGCTCTACTGGTTTCCTATTACTTCTGTGTCTTAAAAACAATACAAATTTATTATCTTATAGTCCTGAAGTCAGAAGTCTGAAGTGGATTTTACAGGCTAAAATCAAGGTGCTGAGCAGTGCTGGTTTCTTTTGGAGCCTTTGAAAGTAGAATCCGTTCCCTTGGTTTTTTTCACATTCTAGATGCTGCCAGTATTCCTTAGCTCATGACTCCTTTTTCACAAAACTCCAACCTCTCGCTTCCATCATCATACCTTCTACTATCTCTAATTCTACTGCCTCCTTCTTATAAAGACTCTTGTGATTACATTTTGGCCCATCCAGATAACTCGGGATAATCTACCCATCTCAAAATCCTTAACTTAATAATGTCTGTAAAGTCCCTTATGCCATAAAAGATAACATATTTACAGATTCCAGGGTAAGAACATGGTCATCTTTGGGTGTCATTTTTCAACCAAACACAGATGCACTGGCCACTGCTATGGACAAATCATTCCTGCAGAACCTTCTAAGTAGTCTTATGCAATCTGTCTCAGGACCACCCACCTAGGGGAAGAAAGGGAGACAAAGTTCTCTGGCAGCACCCATCCCTTATTGATCAAGGTTGTCCCATGGGTGTTAACTCCCCCATAAGTCCAGGAGTCAGTGGCTTAGTGCCAAGTGGGGTCCTACGGCATCCCATGCCACAGCCTCAGAGAAGCCCCAGCACAGGAAACAAGAGATTCTAGGTAAGATATAGTCAATTTTCACTTCCCAAAATAGATTGAAGCCTAGATGGCTAGAGTAAGAGGTGAAACCTAAAGAACCTAAAGGGATTAATAATAGGCACCCAATTGACTTCCTTGCTCTAATCTGAAGACACAGGAAATTTTAGTCAGTTTGCTTCTCTTTCTCAGGCATCAGGCGACTCTTTCTTCCTTAGAAACCTTCTTACAAGGCTTCAGGTGAAGAGGAAGCATCCCATGGCCACATCTCATGGGGGAGAAAGAGGGACAAGGGTACAAACACTTCAAAAGCCTAAAAGGAAAGAATCAAAATATATCTCTAGTGACTACCCCAAGGAACTGATACAGAAAGAAGCTCCCAAAGATTGGACTAAAGCACCAAGAAAGGAAGTCAAAAAAAATGTTTCTCCCTCTGGCTAGAGACAATTATTACCGAGAGTACAAACTCTTCTCAGAGAGCACCAGGGAGAGAGCATTTGAGTCCTAACCTGGTATACTTCTAAAATGCTACCAAAGTGACAGAATCAGGAGGTAAACAAGATAAGCTTTTCAGGTCATTCATGTTCTCAAGGACAACTGCCCTTTGATGAACAAACATCTGGATTTGTTGAAAACCTTAGGGCTGACTTCACTCTTCTACCATTTATCAGAAATGGGAGAAAAGTATTTGCTTGTGTCTGGGGACTGGAGTTAGAGTAAAGCACAACACCTCCACACTGATGCTCAAGAGTGTGAACTAAGACAGTACTGTCTCACTTATCAGATAAACAAAGACACAAAGGAGAAAATAAATGTAATTTTGAAGAGGGGATGAAAAAATGAACATTCTGACAATTGCTTGGAATGTATAAATTGATCATTTTTGAAAGGCAATCTGGTCTTATCTATCAAAATACAACAGGTGCTTGCCATGTGACTCATAATTATACTTCTGGGAAAAAATATCTTACAGAAATATATAAGCAAATGAGCAAAAAAGTATGTTAAAGCATATTTGTTCCAACATTGTTTTGAATTGGAAACCATCTGAGAAGCTATTTTAGAAAGAAAAAGGAGTTATTTCTTTAGGTACTGACATGGAAGGCGCTCACAATCTATGAAGAGAAATTAGCAATTTGCAGAACAGTGGATGTGTTATGATCCAGTTTATATATTTTTAAAATAATATTTGCATCTCTGAAAACTTAGGTAGGATTTCATTATAATGTCATATCCTTAATATGTTTTGGAACAAACACCGCATTATATTGTCCCTATCATGGCCAACATCAAGGTCATGGAAGAGAAGCTGTAGCACTAGAGCTACTTCCTTTGTGTTTCAGACAAACTCTTTTGTTTATCGTAATAATGGTAAAATGGGTGATTAAGGTGATAGGAATGAATATAAGCTCTGTGTTAATGAGAGTGCTAATAGTGATAAGAAAAGAAAATCCATTCTCTTGAACAAAGAGTGTATATAATCAAATGCTAGATGTGCCCAGTGATGTTTACATTTTGTTGCTATTCTTATGAGTTACTCAAATCCTTAGAGGTAAAAAATAATTTTGCTTTAAAATTCTAAACTCTACAGTTCCAACTCCTTTTTCTTTTAAAATAATTTATTATGTGCCTTTTTAAAAAGCAAGACAAGATTCCTGAAGAAGACAATTATTGAGTTACAGCAGAACAAATTTATATATGCTCATAAAAATCTAAAAAGTCTGAAGACTTCAGGCTAACATGGCAGATGGAACGTGATGGTAAATTTCTTGCAAAACCCCACTGAAATAAGAGTGAAAGAATCAAATCAAGATATAAACCCACTCCTGTAGCATCAAGTTTTATGTGTTACATCTGAGGGTGTATTTATTTTCATTTTACTGTTAATAAGATTTATTATATTTATTCAATATTTCTTCATATTGATGTATGTCATTTTTATCATTAGCTTTATGGATGTGATAGTAAATAATGTTTTAATTGTTTTTATATATTATTAAATAGCTTAGGCATAAAAGGCATGAAAATTAATGTTAAGCATTTTTGTACTTTCGAAGCTTACTAAAAGTTAATAATGCGTTCAAAAAGAAGATTCACAAGGACTAAGAGAATGTAAGAGGATATAGTAGTAAAAAATCGGTGTCAACACATTTTTGGAAGATGGAAAAATGTTCAAGGAACCAAAAGCTGAACAAGTGCCCCAATTAGGGGGTGGGGAAAGGGAGGAGCAAGTGAATGAAGCAAGTCACCTCATTCCACAAAACCCAGAAAGACTCAGGTACTGGGGGCACAGTTGCCTCAAAAGTTGGGCAGAGGACCACAAACAGGAGGAGAGTCTGAAAGCCTGGGATAGGGAGCTAGACGTCCAGATCCCCTTCCTCATCTGACACATCCAGGCAATGGCTGCTGACCGGAGCGCAGAAACATGCGGCTCTCTTGCTTTCCCATCCACAAGATATTGAAACTTCTGCACGGGAGTCAGGGTTAAGATAGTTTCTGGAGGGAGAATAGCAAAAAGATTGGGACTGCCGCCTGCATCTTTGTAATCCTGGGAAAACTGCCACCACCCCAGTAGGAAGGAGGAGGAATCCAAGAGGGTGGAAAAGGCAGAGGAAAAGCTTGAGCCCTTGTAAAGGAGAAAACCAGAGCCTTCTCCAGAAGAACCAGAATTTAACTTCAAGACTGAAAAAGTAAAGCTGTTTAACCAGCATTATATGAAACAATAGAATGTCCCTTTGTAATTGGTTTTGCCTCAAAGCAGTACCCCACCATTCTGAGAGCACTTTTTAAAAAATAACCATTGTCTACCCTGGGAGAGGGAAAAAAAAAATGTTTAATCTAAGGTGGCTGAAGACATCAAATTTAAATTCCAGACTTGTACCCACTACAGTCAGCAGAAAATCCTGCCAACATAGATCGCATATTTGGGAAATACCCAAAGCAGCAAAAACCTAGAGCAAGTAGGAGGAGATTTCCTGTCCTTGGAATTAGATAGAAAGAAATCCGGGGACATATTGTGGTGACCCACAACTTCAGTCAGTATGCACAAGCCAAAGACACCAGGGGTTAGGCAAGCACCCAGAACTACCCACTGTTACAAGAGAAATATTTTTTCACATATGAGATTTCTATTCAAATCCACTTGGATCAAGAGAAGGGGAACCTATAAAGAAGTGTTCACTATACCTGGTTACAAAGGTCTAAGAGCAGTCCCAAGAAGACCAACAATTTGAAAAATTCAACAAATTTAACTCAACTTGTTGGTGACAGTGAAACTTGGGTCACCATCCAGACCCAGCTGTATCAGTTATCTCTTGCTATAACATTGTTACATAAATACAACCACAAACTCTAAGTGACTCACAATCATAAACATTTATTTTTCTCACTAGTCTACAGGCCATTTGGGTAATCCTGGTGCTCTGGGACAGGCTTAGCTGATCTTGGCTGGACTCCCTCATGGATCTGCAGTCAGCTGGGGCCTGGCTGTCTACAGTGGCCTCAGTATACAGCTGGGATATCTCCTGTCTCATTCATGTAGTTCCTCGATTCAGCAGGCTAGCCCAGCCTTGTTCTAATGAAGGAGGCTGGGGTCCAAGAGAGGGAGCAGTAGTACCCGAGGCCTCTTGGGGCCCAGGCTCAGAATGAGCACATCTTTATACCTGCTGCATTGTATTGGCCAAAGCAAGTCACAAGGTCAGCCCAGATTCAAGCGTGGGGAGGTAGAGCACTTCTTTCTAGGAGGTGCTAAAATTTCACATCACAAGGAGCACGGTTACAGGGACGGGTAATCAACGGAGGCCATTAGGACCATTAATCTACCACACCAGCATTTGACGTAAGAGAATTAGTTCTGTGAGTAAATCAAAAGAACTTGGTTAAAGGCAATGTGATATCCTGGAAGAAAAAAAAAACCATATTAGTGAGAAAACTGCTGAAATCTGAATGAAGTTTGTATTTTAGTTTAGAGTAATATTAATTTCCTAGTTCTGAAAAATTCATCTTAGTTATAAGATGTCAGCAAGAGGAGAAGCCAGGCGAAGAACATATGGGAACTGTACTGTCTTTGCAACTTTTCTGTAAAACTAAAATTCATTCAACATAAGAAGTTTATTTAAGGAGGGACATTATAAAAAGAACCTGGAGTGTAGGCCATGTCGGTGTGCAGCACCCTTAACCGAGTGCATTCCTGGGTCACAGAGACTGCTCTATCCTGTATGCAGAAACCCTACTGGCCTGGGAAAGTTTGACAGCACGGGGGGCACTGAAAAGCCAGAGCAGGTGGCTTGGCCAGGGCCATGTCTCTGCAGACCTCCCAGGTGATAGCTACACTGAGCCTCAGGCTTCGGCAGGGCAGGTGCCAGGCCCAGCAGGGCAAGTGTTTGCGCCAAGATCCTTTCTCAGTGTGCATAACGGGGTGTTGACCCAGCTGGGCCTGGTGCTTACAGCACGAGGCACACAGCCACAGGCTGCAGTGCTTGGAGAGTCTCTTTTCTTCCCTTTTTAAACAAGTGAAATCCAGACTGAACCATCGTCTTCTGACTTTGTGAGAGGGTCAAACTGTAATCTTCTTCGCCACGCTGTATCTCTGAGTCTAACGTGGAGGCTAAATGAGACACAGAAACACACAATTATGGTACAACGCAATAAGTTCCAGGAAGTGGGCGTAGGTTTCTTGTCTGTTCTGCTCTCTTCCTTCAGGAAATGCCGACTTCCTTCCAGGGTGGTAAAGATGGGGTATCTCCCCCACCCCTGTGTGCTCCAGAGGAAGGCATATGACGTAGGACCCAGACCTGGTTGCTCAGAGCACCCCATCCCTCTGGGCGCTGTATGGTTAAGGGAGAGGCACATGCTCCAAGTGGGCTAATCAGACCTTCTCCATCACATCTGAGATAAGGTCTCTGGGAAAAGAAGAGTCTTCTTTCTCTGGTACTAGAAGCAGTTATAAAAATAGACTGTCAGAAGCTAAAGACTCCCAGAGGGAAGAGCCAAGATATGGAGAGAAAAAAAGCATCATAAGGTAGTTTAAGCTCCTGGATGCAGCCAAGCCTGAGGTCAGAGACACCTCGTGGGTTTCCATACTTCTGGCTATAATCTAGTTTGAGTTGGGTTTCTCTCACTTGCACCCACAAGAATTCTGCCTAATGCAGAGATCAGTAGTTGGAAGTCGGGTGTTGCAATTGACAGGCATTACAATGTGAATTTGATTGAAAACAAGTGGTATGCTGGGCAGTGAAAGTGACCTTTCATTACCTGGGAATGCGACAGTACTTTGTAAGTGATAACAAAGCAGCTGGGAAGATTTTTCCTATCTGTATCCTGGGGACTCAATCCAGTTCATTTCTGTGCATCTGGGGAACCAGCTATGACAAAATTAAAATGGATTGACTGTGTTTTAGTCAACCTTCAGTGTGGTCCTTAAAGTTTCAGGCCAAGCTCGCCTTCTGACAGGAGACAGGAAGGGTCCAGATAGCCTCACCAAAGAGATCATTTCTTTCTCGAGCAATCTTTATGAAGACACAAAAACTTATTTTTCTATATTGAAAGGAGATAATATTGGGGAAACCTAATTTCCCCAGTGCTTACCAGACACTTCAGGCTATACACTTCCAACCTCAAAAAGACTGTAATTTCACCATTTTAAAGGGACATCCCCAAGGATGAACCCCATCTCATTATCCCAGCCTGTTCCAAGGACAGGGACCAAGAGGCAAAAAGGTAAAGAAAGACATTGCTAAGAGACAGAAACTCTGAAACCAAGTTGGATTCAAGGACCATGATGTGGTATGATTGCATCTTAATTGCTAGCCTATTGGATTTCCAGAAATTGTATAGGCTGGCCTCCCTCTGAGATTTTAAGGAAGTGTTATTTCAGAGACTCTGCAAGCCCTGTAAACAGGCTTTGTGATTGATTGCTCAACCCTTGAGGCAGTCCCCAGACTGCCGGAAACCTGCACCAAAAGGAAATGGGCTACAGTTCTCCAGCACCTCTTCCTGAACTTTATGGCTAGGTTCAAGGAAAGGACTGCAGGAAGCCATATTTTAGCCTGCCTCTGGCCCAAGCCCCAGTGCAGCGTGATCAGCAGTAAACCAGATACTGCATTTTCATGCCCATCTGGCTTGTGTGTCTAACACACAATTGATTCCAAATCTGGAATCAAAGGAAGAAAGGTAAATAATTAAGCTCTGCCTCAAACCCCAACACTGGGGAGTTGGTACTTTCTCCTGTAGGCATTCGGGAACAGTAGGGACTTATCACCAGTTTTAAACAGGTTTAAGGCAGATAAAACCTGTGGTGTGCTTTGTAAAGGTAACTATAGCAGCACGGTGGATTGGCAGGAAAAGGGTAAGACTGGAAAAACGAACAAAAAAAAAATTAGTAAGCAATAGCAATAGGAAAACTAATAAAGGCTTGAACTAAGTTATAATGAGTAGGGGAAGCAGTGAGAGACACCGAGATTATGCAGAAGATGAAAAGCTCACTAATACAGGAAACACAGTAGAAGGAATACATCCTGTAAGAGAGCACCAAGATTAAACTTTGTGGATTGTAAATGGATACAAGTCACTGGTTTTGTTTCTGCTGGAGAGAAGGAAGAAGCAGACAGCTGGAATTCTGTCCAAAACAGAAGGAAAGATTTTTAAATCCCTGTTTATTTTATACTTGAAAAGGATTCGTCCTGAAAATTGCCAAGCTGTTAAGATGCTCTTAAGGGATTTTGGCAAGATATACACAAAAGAACCCCTTGGTTAGTTACTGAAACACAGCCCCCTGGGACCTTAAAGCATAGCAGGCACTCAGGAGACTCTAGGTCCACTGCACAAGGTTTTAGGTTAGATAATGAGGCTAATTACATTCTTTTTAGCTTCCCTTTAACCTGGATGAGAGCACAGTGCTAAGCAATCCTCAGGGACTCAGCAGACTATAGAAATATGCAGACCAGAAAAACTTACAACACACTTTTGTGATTTATAAAGGCCCAAAGAGATGATTACCTGCCCAAGGGAGTTTAGCATCAGTCCTGTTCCTTGAACATCCCTTCCCTTACTGGGATTCTATTAAACACTGAATTTCTCAGTGCTGTACCTTTCCTGCTTTGTCACAGCTTTATTTTAGTCCCTAAATAATTCTACCAGGGGTGCTGAAATAAATAACTCATTGGTCTCTCAGGCAAATGTAGATCCAGTTTGGCAGTTACCGTTTGTCCATTATACAGGGTCTCTGTGAGGATTAAATGAAATCTTGTGGGGTGAGTGCCTAGCCTAGATCCCAGCATGTAATGAGAAAGCACATATGGCGGCTAGCCTCAATTACATATAGCACTGCAAATTGTGGCTTTAGCTACAGAAGAGTTTAGAGAAAAGACACTTTGCTATTACAAATATCTGATAACACATCCCTATTTTCACTCCAGTATGTACTTCTTCCCCGCTTGATGCTTCTCCAGAATTACATTTATGACAAGAATTCAGGAACTTAGATGTTTAACTTAAAAAAAAAAAATTTAACTGTAATCAAAACACCCCTCAAAACATTCTTTGTCTAGGTCTAAGATTATTATTCACTAGCATACTTATGCTTCTAACTCTTTGCAAAGAGTAAAAATTGTTTCTCACCATCAGTGAGAAGACAAGTTCTTTCCCAGAAACAGCTTAAAGTTCTTTCCCCAACTTGGCCTGCTGCACTTGAATTCAGGGTTTCCGCCCTAGAAAGAATGTGGTTGTGCTCGAGTGGAATGAGTCACTGAATTCTAAGCAGAGAAGTTTTCATCTCTTTAAGAGGGGCAGCGGTGAGTTGTTTTTTTATGGTGAAATAATGCTTAAAGTGGACCAGGACGAGAGCCGAGAGCCGTCCCAGCTCATATCCTCTTTTCCATGCCTGGCAGCTAGGAGAGGAAAGGAAGAACTGATGAGAGAGAAAGAGAATATTTGAACTCTGGCAACGGGCCACTCGGCTTTGTTGATTTACCAAGTAATCTTGGCTCCGAATAAAGGTCCTTGGGTGACGGTATGGAACATTAAGCCACTCTGGGATGCCCATTAAATACTTGTTGGCCATCTGTAGGGAGCCCTAGACCTCATCAAGTCCTGCTGCCCTATTTGCTGCTGAGAGCTCTACAGATAGATTGCATCCCAGCTCGACCTTCTTTGGACTCTATCTATAGAGCTCGGCCATTGTTTTTGAGATTTGCAACAGTTCAGCAGGGCTCCGTCATCAATCATGTAAAGATGAGGTTTTACTGAGTAGTCCATACAAAGAATGAAGTTTTCAGATGGACTTATGAATATGTGACTCACCCAGGCTTTTTTTTTTTTAATATTGCTGGGGATGGATCGATTTAATTTTACCAATGGTCTTCTATATAATACTTCATGGAATCATCACATCTAATTTGAGAAAGATAAAGTCAAGAACATCAGTTCTATTTGACAGACTCACATAATAGGCATATAGTGAACACCTACTAGAGTGTGAGATGTTCTGCTAGTTGCTTTGGGAAGTACAAAGCTGAGTAACACATAGTCCCTGCTCTCTAATAGCTTATAATCAAGAGGAACGACAAAGCAAAGGCACATGTAACTACAGTACAAAGTGGGCTATGAAAAGCTTTTGATTGTTTTCCATAGACTAATGGAAAAGCATTGACGGATTGTATGCAGGAGAGTGACACATTTGTAACTTTAGAAAGATCACCAGGCCAGCAGGATGGAGAACAGATTTAAAGGGAGGAAGTGAAGCAAAAAGCATTAGGAGGTTACGGCAACAATCGAGGCAAAATATAAAGGAGGCCCAACCTAGTGCATGGACTGCAGAGGGAATGCATGAAAAGATTTTAATCAGAGGAAATTAATAAGATGGGGTGGCAAATGATCAACTGATGAGGGATGCAGAGGGAATGTAAAAAGGAACAGCGAGACCTCTGCCTTCAGCAGCTGGGTGGGAAGCAGTATGTTCACTGTAGGAGACCATGGCAGGGATGGAGACGGGCATTCAGGCCAGGCCGAGACAAGAGAGCAAGGGAAGCCCTAGGGAACAGTGTCACCCACGACAGAGTGTGGGGTACATGAAGCAGCTTCACAGCAGACTAGGTCCAGAAAGCAGGCTGTGCAGGATGTGGATGCCAGGCACAGAGTTGGACTTTAATTCAGTGAGCAAGGGAGAGACGTTCAAGCAGTAGAACAGCATGATAGAAGCAGTTTTCCTGGAAAACTAACCTAATCAACAAAGAGACTAAGATCCCGAAAGGTTAAGTGGTAAGAAGACACCTAGTCAGTGGAACTAAAATGCAGGTCTTTGGACCAGGGTCCATTCTGTGCAAGGGAGAGAAAATTGGCTGCTTCTCAGAATTCTAAATGTGCCCTCCTCTCTCCAGGAAGTCTTCCTCCCTTAGTGAATTCCCCAGCTATGATATTTAGTTTGGACCAGATATTTAGCACATTAAGAACATGAATGAATACTTTCACTATTTTTTAGTAACAACCAAAGAGCCCGGTCCAGTGTTCTAATCACAAATGCTCAAAAAAATCCCAGTGACTGCTAAATGTAAATAATGGCAATGGTCTTTAAGACTCCTTCAAAGGTAGGAATCTAGTGGGAATAAAAATGGTATAAAAACACTTTAAAAATAATAAAATGGCTTCCAAGCACACATCAGTATTATAAGACAGCAATAATAAGAGATACATTTTACTGAGGTTTTATTCTGTGTTAGCAGTTATTCCATGCATGATTTCATTTTGTCTTTACAAATATCTATTTGATAGATGAGAAAACAGACAGAAAGGTTAAATAATTTGCTCGATGCCATGTAGTAAATGGTGGAGTCAGAATTTAAGCCCCAAGGGAACCCTCCGACACTGTTATTAGGAATGTAAATTGGTGTAGCCACTATGGAGAATGGTACGGAGGTGCCTTAAAAAACTAAAAATAGAACTACCATATGATCCAGCAATCCCACTCTTGAGCATATAGCCAGAAAAAATGAAAACTCTAATTCAAAAAGATACATGCACCCCAGTGTTCACAGCAGCACTATTTACAATAGCCAAGACATGGAAGAAACTTAAATGTCCATCGACAGATGAATGGATAAAGAAGATGTGAGATTATTTATATATATATATAAAATTGAATACTACTCAGCTACTCAGCCATAGAAAAGAATGAAATAATGCCATTTGCAGCAACATGGATGGACCTAGAGATTATCATACTAAGTGAAGTAAGTCGGACAGAGAAAGACAAATATTATATGATATCACTTATATCTGGAATCTAAAAATAGTACAAATGGACTTATTTACAAAACTGAAACAGACTCACAGACATAGCAAACAAATTATGGTTACCAAAGGGGAAGGGGGGAGGGATAAATTGGGAGTATGAGATTAACAGATGCACACTATCATATATAAAATAAACAACAAGAATTCACTGTGTAACACAGGGAACTATATTGTATTCAATATTTTGTAATAAACTATAATGGAAAAGAAGTTTTAAAAAGAATATAGATAGATAGATAATGTATAACCGAATGACTTTGCTATACACCTGAAACTAACACAATATTGTGAATAAACTATACTTCAATAAGAAAAAAAAAAAAAGAATTTAAGCTCGGATCTAACTCCAAAACCCAGCATGTAAATAGTCCCCTATTCTGCCCTTCAAAGTAGTTGGCTAGAGAGAGTTCAAAAGAAGCTAGAAAGAGAGCAGCAGGGTTTGTTTGTTTTTCTTGTTTTTTTGTTTTAATCAGGACAACAGTGATTTTCATAGGGCTGTACAGGCCATTATAGCAGACAGTTGTCTGTTACTCAGAGCCACAGTGAGAATCTACCAACTCAGGAAAAAACATTCCCAATTGCAGCCGAACTATTTGGGAAGAACAAGTTCTTATCACACTGGAAATAAAGACTAGGAAGGAGGACAGAATGAGAGGGGAGTGGACTGCCATTAACCTCGTTTATTTTAAATAAGCACTTTGATGAACAAAAACAATCACAAAACCTCAGTAAGCCAACTTCTAATCAGCGCGTGTGCTTTAGGCACGCATGAGCTTGCGTGCAATCATGCTTTCCCAACTCGCACAGAACTTGAGGGGAAGCGCCGGAAAACCGAATAGCCAAAGTCAGCCTAAAGCAGTGGGCTTGCCTGTGAACTTCTCAGAGCTGTTATTTTCATGACATAAAATGCTGTGCTTTGGTTCTCCCTTTTCATTAAGGCCCTTGGGTAGACCTTTTTTTATGGATGTCATTATTTGCTAAAGTAAATTTAAGACAGAAATTCCCATGAGAGCAAAATGATGAGTTTTTTAAACAAATATTTTGTAATATAACTTTACCACAACAGCTCTCTTTACCATCTTTATTCATGAGCAGGCAGTGAATTTTAAATCTGCTCCTTCTGTAATCCATCTCTTGAGAAGAATGAAGGTTGAGCTTGATGAGAGGGAAGGCTCACAGGAGAGAAACTCCTATGCTGGGCTAAGCAGTCATCCTAGTTGAGAAGGGATTATGGGAAAGAGGAACCATAAAAAATACCATGATCAAAGCAACATGTGGGAAAGGAAAGAGAAGGAAGTAGGGTGATAAAAGAAAATAAAAGCAACATGATTAGAGCATGCAAAAACTGATTTTTCTTTTACAAGTACTGATTCTTTAATTTTCTTCCAACATTATTTGACCTAATAGTCTCAGTTTCATAGTACTGTCTGGACTATATCAAAAGTGTTGTCCCGGGCTTCCCTGGTGGCACAGTGGTTGAGAATCTGCCTGCCAATGCAGGGGACATGGGTTTGAGCCCTGGTCTGGGAAGATCCCACATGCCGCGGAGCAACTGGGTCCGTGAGCCACAATTACTGAGCCTGCGCGTCTGGAGCCTGTGCTCAGCAACAAGAGAGGCCGCGACAGTGAGAGGCCTGCGCACCGCGATGAAGAGTGGCCCCCGCTTGCCACAACTAGAGAAAGCCCTCGCACAGAAACGAAGACCCAACACAGCCATAAATAAATAGAAATAAATAAAAATTAAAAAAAAAAAAGTGTTGGCCCATTGTAGTATCAAATTTGGGAGCCATATGGTCAATCCCATCAGCAGCAAAGCAATTAATTATATATGACTACTCCAAAATAATCAAGTGTTGATTCAGAGGAGAAGTATACACAGAAGTAAAGGATGAGAATAAAAAAGGCAGGGGGCAGTGGGGGGAGGAATGGGGGTAGGAACCACTCACAAGCACAAGAAATTATTCCTTACGGAACAAAATGCATGTTTAAATTTTATATTTAAGTTGCTAAGAGCAGATAAAACAATTGAAGTAGTTTAAGAAAAAGGAAACAAATAGTAAATCTCAAAGATGTTGTTACTACAGCTATTCAAAACTATAAATTAAATAGATATAATACACACTGAAACTAAATGCATTCAAAAAAAAGAGAGGAAATGGAAAATATCAAATAAAGCAACAGATAATCTCAATAAATGTACTGACCCTCAAAATGTTGTAAGTCTAGATGAACACTTAAAGGCAACTTATTCAAGAATACCCAAACCTAAAAGAAAAGTTATTTATTTACATGACAGAATTATCTGAGAGCTTATGAATACCGTTTATCATGTTTTACAAGAGAGACAATTGTCTTTAACAGAAAAATAAAAGATTTTTGCACTCAGTATTTCAAGTGAGTTGTTAAAAAAAATTTAAAAAGGACTTGGTCTAGGATCGCTGAAGATATTATAAGAAATTATTTACCATAACTCCTTCTTTCCTGGTTTTTCTATAAATAGTAGTTTTACATTGGAAAACTTGGGAAGGATTTACCATTGAATCATAGATCTGGAAAGAATCTCAAGCAGTTGTCTAAAAATCCACATTCTTCCAAATGGTAATGATTTCAAACCAGGCAAAACTTATTCCTATTTAACCTTTTCTTACAAGGCTCAGAAAAGGAGATGCTACAATCAGTCCTGAAAACGCCCAACCTTGAAAGATTGTTTTTAACTCTATCATGAGACCAATAAAAATAAAACAATCAACTTTCAGAAAAGACATTTTTCCTAAATATGATTGTCTTTTGGAATTATATTAATGTGTTGCTTTCTTCTTCTGATTAAAATGTATAAACTAAATTATTTTTAGCCTATTTTGCTAAAATCAAAAAATTATTTAGATTAAGTAAAGAGGCCAGCTGGTCCAAGGAAGAGCCTGGGAAAGACCCAGACAAGCAACAGTCTGGCTCCAAGGAGACCCCATGTCTGCTGTAGGCAAACTGTGAAGTGACTGACTCACTGCGTGAATCACAACAGCCTATCTATGTCTGGATATGACAATGCAGGAGTAATTAACACTCTTGTGCACTATCCATAGTTGGGATCTTCAGCCCCAGACTTGGAAAAGGCCCTCCACAGCCCAGCTTCCTTGTAACAAAGATGAAAAGCTAAGAGAAATTTTCCTCCCTTCTAAATCAATGCCCCTAATTTCACCTTGGAGGATGTAAAAAAGGGAAAAGTTGGTACCTTGTGGAAGTCACAACCTCAACAGCAAAAGTGCTCCCTTCTGAATCCTCCCCATCTCCTCTCACACTCTGACTCTCTTAAAGTTCTACCCCAGATCTTCACATCCACAATTAATCAGTAATTACCATGTATCTCCTATGGGCCTGGAAATATGCTATCTGTTGTTGAATATAGCATAAAAGCATTTTTGCTCAGCTTGCCACCCTAAAAATCCCACAAAAACAACCAAAAATATCTAAAAATACAGAGAAAAATCTCCCACTTCCGCAAAACATGGGCAGTGTCACAACCACAAACCACACACCCTGAGGGTCAACCTGCCAGGCACTGTGCAATCTGGACTAAGGTAACTGCCTAGGTGCACAGTTTCTCAGACATCAGGTGGGATAAAGACATCCCCTACTAGAAGTGAAGGTCATAGCCAATAATCTTTGAAATGAAACCATGTGTTCTTGTCATGAGGACAGATGATGAGAGATGCAGGGAATGTTCCTGAACAGTCATAGTGCAATATCACAAAACTGGAGAAAGGAGAAGGAGCTCAAAGTGAAAGCATGTCATCTTGCCTTTTCAATGGGATGATCCAGCCTCTTATCCAAGGGAAATAGCCAGACATGAAGCATAGTGGAGGGAAGAGAGGAAACAGTGATGGGCAGAGAACTGTGAGCCTGTGATCCAAATGGCTTTGCTGTTAGCTATACTATCCTCTGTATACCGAAAAACACAGGGAAATTGTGTCCCTAGGCAAAAGGGGAATTTCACTTTGGGGAGGGAGAAAGTTTTTAAGACAAGAAACCTTAAGGGGGCAGTGGGTATCCATGACTTACTCCACCACTGCTATCCCTTCAATGTTACCCCCAATACCCCTTCTCTAGACACACACACACACACACACACACACACACACACACACACACACACCAGGACCAGGAGTAAGGTGAGGCAAGCAAGGAGACCAGGGAAACCCTGAAAGTCTGTTGTTTTTAAATTTTGCACCCCAGGCACCTTGCTTGCCTCACCCTAATCCCAGTTCTGACACACAAATGCATCAGTTTGTCAGTAAACAATTGGTTCTATTCAAAAATGAAAGATGAATAGGGAAAAGAAAGAAGAGGAAGGTAAGAGACAAATAGCTCTCCTTGGTCTCATAGAAAAGATAGGCAAAATTATCTGAAGGGGAAGGGAGAGTATAAGCCCAAAGAAAAAAACAGTTCAAAGAAGAGCTTGTTCAATTATAGAAGAATATCATATGCAATCAGGAAATAAATGGAAGAGAAAAATAAAAACATCACAGAGATAGATGCTACACAAGAAGAAATCAAGAAAATGGAATAAGCACAACTGAAAATATCCTCAGGGACATAATAAATAGGCTTGAGAAAATTAAACAAAATGAGATGGAAAGAAATAATGTAATTAAAATGTCTAGAAAAAGTGATAGATATGGAAGACAGACCAAAAAAATTAACATACACATAATATTTCTTGAAGACAGAACAGAATAAATGGAACAGAGGAAAATGTACAAAGATATCCTAGAAAAATAAATAAATTTTCTTGAACTAGATCTTTCCATGTACAAATTATAAGACTACAACATGTAGCTGTATAAACAGTACCAGTATGATCATTGGCAGTATATACCCTGGCAAAGTTACTGATTGCCATTAAAAAATAACAAACATTATTTAAATCTGGGTATAAAAAGCAAGTAACTAATCAGGTAGACCCCAGATTTCTCCACAAAATTTCTTAATTCTAGAAAACAGTGATGAAATATTTATAGTCTTGAGAGTACGTTTGAGCCAAGAACTTTATATACAGCAAATTTTTTCTTCAAGAGCTAAAACAAAAGCAAAAGAGAAATGTCTTCAAGTGGGCAAGAACTTGGAAACTCCATAACCCATTAAGACCTAAAAAAGGAAAGAAGAATGAAAAACTGGGAATTCCCTGGCAGTCCAGTGGTTAGGACTCGGCACTTTCAGGTTCGATCCCTGGTTGGGGAACTAAGATCCTGCAAGCCATATGGCACAACCAAAAAAAATTTAATTTAATTTAAAAAATTAAAAAACTACTAGAAGGTAAAATTCAGTCAACACAAAAGTGAACCAAAATAAATTACTTTGGAAATGACAGGTGGTAAACATTGAATCAATGTGCACATAGAACTATGCTTAAACAAAATATGTATCCCCAAAATCTTGAAAATAAAAAAATTATAATATGAATAATTTTAAAAACTGCCATAGAGGTGAAAGCTGGAGGGAGGAAGTGTGCTAATTTTGTAATCTTCAGAGCAAGGAGTCAACAGATACTGTCTAAAATTTAAATCTGTAGTTTTAAAAAATCACTACATTCTCTCTATCCTCTTAGCAGGATTCCTTGACAGCCACTTTGCCTTACAGTGAAAATTTATCTTAATTTCAGCAATACTTCATTTTAATTCAGTTTCTTCTTTTTTATTAAATTAAAATAAAAATGCATATCACTTTCAAGTAGCACACCTAGAATAACCCCATTTTCCTTTTTTTTTTTTTTTTCTTAGAGTATAGTTGCTTTACAATGTTGTGTTAGTTTCAGGTGTACAGCAAAGTGAATCAGCTATACATATACATATATCCCCTCCTTTTTAGATTTCCTTCCCATTTAGGTCACCACAGAATACTGAGTAGAGGTCCCTGTGCTATAGAGCAGGGCTCTCATTAGCTATCTATTTTATACATAGTAGTGTATATATGTCAATCCCAATCTCCCAATTCATCCCACCCCCCCCTTTCCCCCACCTTGGTGTCCATACGATTATTCTCTATGTCTGTGTCTCTATTTCTGCTTTGCAAATAGGTTCATCTGTACCATTTTTCTAGATTCCACATATATGCATTAATATATAGTATTCATTTTTCTCTTTCTGACTTACTTCACTCTGTATGACACTTTCTAAGTCCATACACGTCTGTGCAAATGGCACAATTTTGTTCGTTCTTATGGGTGAGTAATATTCCATTGCATATATGAACCACATCTTCTTTATCCATTCCTCTGTTGATGGACATTTAGGTTGCCTCCAAGTTGGCTATTGTAAAGAGAAATAGTGCTGCAGTGAACATTGGGGTGCATGTGTTTTTTTGAATTATGGTTTTCTCTGGGTATACACCCAGTAGTGGGATTGCTGGGTCATAAGGTACTTTTAGTTTTTTAAGGAACCTACATACTGTTCTCCATAGCGGCTGTATCAATTCACATTCCCACCAAAAGTGTAAGAGGGTTCTCTTTTCTCCACACCCTCTCCAGCATTTATTGTTTCTAGATTTTTTGATGATGGCCATTCTGTCCTGTGTGAGGTGATATCTCATTGTAGTATTGATCTACATTTCTCTAATAATTAGTGATGTTGAGCACCTTTTCAAGTGCCTCTTGGCCATCTGTATGTCTTCTTTGGATAAATGTCTATTTAGATCTTCTGCCTGTTTTTCGACTGGGTTCTTTGTTTTCTTGATATTGAGCTGCATGAGCTGCTTGTATATTTTGGAGATTAATCCCTTGTCAGCTGCTTTGTTTGCAAATATTTTCTCCCATTCTGAGCGTTGTCTTTTCATCTTGTTTATGGTTTCCTTTGCTGTGCCAAAGCTTTTAAGTTTAATTAGGTCCCATTTGTTTATTTTTGTTTTTATTTTCATTACTCTAGGAGGGGGTTAAAAAAGATCTTGCTGTGATTTATGTTAAGGAGTATTCTGCCTATGTTTTCTTCTAAGAGTTTTATAGTGTCTGGCCTTACATTTAGGTCTTTAATCCATTTTGAGTTTATTTTTGTGTGTGGTGTTACAGAGTGTTCTAATTTCCTTCTTTTACATGCAGCTGTCCAGCTTTCCCAGCACCACATAGTGAAGAGGCCGTCTTTTCTCCATTTTATATTCTTGCTTCGTTTGTCTTAGATTAGGTGACCATAGGTGCATGAGTTTATCTCTGGGCTTTCTATCCTGTTCCATTGATCTATATTTCGGTTTTTGTGCCAGTACCATACTGTCTTGATTACTGTAGCTTTGTAGTATAGTCTGAAGTCCAAGTGCCTGATTCCACCAGCTCCATTTTTCTTTCTCAATATTGCTTTGGCTATTTGTGGTCTTTTGTGTTTCCATACAGACTGTAAAATTTTTTGTTCTAGTTCTGTGAAAAATGCCATTGGTAGTTTGATAGGGATTGCATTGAATCCGTAGATTGCTTTGGGTAGTATAGTCATTTTCACAATATTGATTCTTCCAATCCAAGAACATGGTATATCTCTCCATCTGTTTGCGTCATCTTTTATTTCTTTCATCAGTATCTTATAGTTTTCTAAGTACAGATCTTTTGTCTCCTTAGGTAGGAAAATAGCACCGTTTTTCTATAAGTATTTATATCTCTGTGTATCTATCTTTCTAATATACATAGAAAGGTGTCTAAAATAACCAAAGGTTATTTCTGGGTGGAGAAATTGAAGAAGATATTTAATTTCAGTTTTGTACTTTCCAGCATTGTTTGATTTTTTAATGGTGAGCAAGGATTTTTTTTTTTAGAGATGATGTCAATATTCTTTATATGATCAGGTACAGAGAGAAGGAAACAGGAGGAGGAGAAAAAAGAAGGGAGGGAGGTGTGAAAAGAGAGGAAATTTTCACTGCATACACTCAAGCCATGTGTGGCCTTTGAGGGAAACAAGACTAACACACATTAAACAATTAGTGAGGAAGTGCTGATCATGCTGCTGCCAGTAAGAACTGCCCTGGAAATTCACTAAAGGAAAACTTCACTTGGGATGGAATCCTAGGCAGAACAGCAATAGTGATGGGCAGGAAGTGAGTTTGGCCCAGAGTCCTGCTGCTACACTCTCACCAGCAAAGAGCCCAGGAGTGCTTGTGCACTCATCTCTCTCTTTCCCAACAAAATACAACCAATTCTACTTCTCCTTCCTTTTGCTCTGATAAGGGTTGCCAATGGGAAACAATGTATGTTTGCGTTGCTCACTCCTTCCCTTGAAATATGCATTTGGTTAGCTTTTTGGTGGACATAGTGCCTTACTATAAAGGGGAAATTATAAAGGTGAGAATTTCTCAAACCATTGCTAGGCAGTGGCAGGGACTTTCTTGTCAGGGGAATTTCAGCTGAATTAAGTTTCTCAGGCTAGTACTTGTCAATTGTTTGTCTAGACCATCCTACCAGAAACAAAACTCTTTATTTCAATGTGGGAATTTTTGATGGTGTGGTTCTGACATGAGGACATTTGTGACTTTCCCTCCATCCTGAAATATTACTCCACACCTGAGCAGTTCAGGAGAGGATGAGCTGCAGGAATGGGATAAGCCCATGATTGGAAAAGGATCCAGGATACAGTCTGGCATAGAGATGGAGTGGGGTATCTATTACACACATTGTATAGTGATTTCTTTTTAAGATGGAAGTTTAACATTTTTTTTTTAAGGTAACCCTCTGCCCATTCAAGAGATAAGTAATTGACTCTTCATGCTTAAATGGCTTTCTGCATCTCTCTGCCTGTGCTGGCAGTCTCTGACTGTGGGAGAATCTTTGCAGGCTAGAAGTTGCCCCAGGAGGGACCCTGAATGAATGAGCGGTAGGAGTCAGTGGATAAATACTCTGCAGTGGGAGGGTTCTGAGATGTGTTCCACAGTCCTTCAGAAGCGCCCCCAGGAGGACTGAGACCCAATTCCTCCTAGCCCCAGTACACTCATTACCGCACTTTTCATTGGTTTACCCCCTTTCTTTGTCTCACATCCCCACCATCTCACAGTGCTTTCTGGGACCACATCCCAAAGAAACTACTGGTACTCAAACATTTATCTCGGGTTCAGTTTTTGGCAGAAGCCACCTATATTAGTCAGCTCAGACTGCTGTAACAAAATACCACAGACTGGGTGGCTTAAACAACAGAAATTAATTTTCTCACAGTCCTGGAGGCTAGAAGTCCAAGATCATGGTGTTGTGAGGGTTGGTTTCTAGTGAAGCCTCTCTTCCCGGCTTGTAGATGGACACCTTCTTGCTGTATCCTCACATGGCCTCTTCTCTGTGTACAGGCACAGAGAGAGGGAGAAAGATCTGATATCTCTTCCTCTTCTTATAAGGACACCAGTCCTACTGGATTAAGGCCCTACCCTTATGATTCATTTCATCTTTATGACCTTCTCACAGGCCCTATCTCCAAATACAGTCATATTAGGAGCTGAAGCTTCAACATATCAACTGGGGGAAGGGGAAGACACAATTCAGTCTGTAACGACATTTCCAGGAGGGAGACATCAGTTCCACTTTGCTTCCCCAGGGACTCTCCATCACAAGTATGAGAGCTGCTTAACCTGAGTCAATAGAAGGATAGGCAAGTTGTCCCACTGTCTGGCTACAGGCTTAACAAGTTTCAACAGGTGTTACCATCAGGAGCTGCAGGCGAAGCTTCAGAATGGCAGGACATCACGGCTTGGAGGTCTCCAGCTCTTCTTACCATCTTAGTTGAGATGAGTAGTATCCAACTAGTGGCAGTGGTAGGAAGTGTAGGATTTCAATATACTCTCACAGAAGAGAGGAGCTGGCAATTTCTCAAAAGAAATCTCATGGCCTTGAAAGTCAAGCTATAGAAACCTTACATTTGAATCTAAACCCCAGATACCCAATGAATGGAAGATATTGTTTAAAAAATTACTTATGGTCCATATATGTTTTTCCCTAAGTGACAGAACCATAGTTTCCTCTTTTGCAAAATAGTAAAAATAATACTGAATTGCAGGGTTGTGATGAATAAATGAGATTGAAGATGCAAAATGCTTAGCCCAGTGCCTGGCACTCCACAAGCATGATTTCCCTTTCCCCTTCCACAAATATGAGCATCCTTCTTCCTCCCCTGGAAACTGGGACTTATACTGGTCCACTCCAGTATATCATTCACAGGTATTTTACTATTGTCACTATTAGTTTTTAAGAACCACCTCCAGGTTCTTGTGTCGCCAATCAAATTTTGTTAAGTGAAAAAAAAAAAAAAATTCTCTCTTTTCATTGGACTTCTTAAGCTTTCTGATTTTAACCAACGTGAAATTTTGGATGCACTAAGAATTTTTTGCTCTATTTTTTTTTTTAACGTCTTTATTGGAGTATAACTGCTTTACAGTGTTGTGTTAATTCCTGCTGTATAGCAAAGTGAATCAGCTATATGCATACGTATATCCCCATATCCCCTCCCTCTTGCACCTCCCTCCTACCCTCCTTATCCCACCCCTCTAGGTGGTCACAAAGCACCGAGCTGATTTCCCTGTGCTATGCGGCTGCTTCCCACTAGCAATCTATTTTACGTATGGTAGAGTATACATGTCAATGCCACTCTATCACTTCGTCCCAGCTTCCCCTTCCCCTTCCCCGAGTCCTTCCCCTCCCTCTAGTCTTTGTGAGATTTAATTCAACAAGGACTAGAGGGAAATGCATGTTAAAATATGTGGAAAATCTATGTGACACTAAAGAGGATCACACTGAGTCAAGCTAAACATGGGAGCCAAACTTTTAAAAAATTCTGATTGTGTGTCCATAGGCTAAAATGCAGCTGAGTAAGTAGATATTAAAGAAAGCAGCAAACCCAGGCACTGTCCTGCTTCCTATATGAATTGGGTAAATATTAAAAAGACACTGGGAGGTCATTATAGTTTAGAATCACTGCATAACGGGCTAAGAATAGGGAAGGAGAAATGGAAGGCAAGGACAGAAGGAAGGAAGAGAAGGAAGGATTAAATCAGTAACAGAACAAACCAAGCTTACTTTCCTCTACAAATACCATTTCTGCCAAGAGAATAGAGGACGCTAATAGTGTTCCATCTTCAATAATCCATCTAACAACAACCTCTAGTGTAGCTACTGTAATGATTTATGCAGTAATGAGCAGAAACCCGCCTTATCTATATTATCTAATGTGGATTTGCAGAAAAGAACATAATGTA
This sequence comes from Balaenoptera acutorostrata, assembly GCF_949987535.1. Classification (NCBI taxonomy): domain Eukaryota; kingdom Metazoa; phylum Chordata; class Mammalia; order Artiodactyla; family Balaenopteridae; genus Balaenoptera; species Balaenoptera acutorostrata. The sequence goes on along the minus strand of NC_080081.1, from coordinate 29,998,591 downwards.
TAAACCCTGAAATAAGAAAATTCTAAGAGACATAAGCACACACCCAAAACTACTATTGGACATAGAGAAGTAAAAAGAAAGAATTGTTCTTTCCTGACGTCAGAATGTGGCAGGTTTAAAACAAAAAGGGAAGTTATCTGTGGATTTGTTCTATTTTGTTTTGTTTTGTTTCGATGATAGCATCTGCTGAGAGACTTTTAAAAATGGAAGGAAAAGCTACAGCAGATCTAGCAGAGACAAAATGAAAAGCTGTCTTTCCTGAATCCCAAACAGCAGCAGATAAAAAGGAGAGAGTAAACGAAAAGGTCATCTCACACTCGTGGCCTTCTGGGTTTGGGGTTTTCCTTTTTCCTTTGGCCACTACCCTGCCATCCATTTCCATGTTGTTTTTCTTGTTGAATCAAAAGTGATTATTTTCCAGAAGCTCTGCTTGTTTAGGTCATGGGAATTGGAGGTTGTTATCATTGTTGTTACATTTGGGATGATTCTTCAGAGTAACAACAAAGTCTACAATGTTTATGAATTTATTTTCTAGTTTGATCTTTCTACCACCTTTACTCTTCCAGATGGGTTTCAATTGCATCTGTACGCCTCCCCTGTTGTTTATGAAAGTACACCTAATGTTCATTATCCAAGGCTGCCCTGCATTAACCTCATAGAATTATATGAGCAGAGAAATTTTAAAACATAAGAGACACAGAGTTTTTCTTAAGTCTTATTAATCATATTTTGAAAGGGATAAATGTCTTGACAAATTAGTCTGATTATCTGGTCAAGTAAAAGGAAGGTCTTCAAATCATTAGACAAAATGTATTCAATTTACATCGATAGTGTGTCTAAAACTATACCCAGGCACCGTAAGGGACGTGGCATTTTTAAAATACAAGACTTGGTCCTTGCTCCTACACAGTTTAAAATTTAACTGAAACAATTTAGAGAGCCATGAAAAGGCAAGCAAGAGGAAGAGAGGTCTTAGGAGGAACAGAAATGCCAGCAAGACCTGGAACTCTTAGGATTCGTGGAGAGGTAGACAAGCGACTCCAGCCTGGGAAGAGCAAGATTAAAGACATGTGGGAGGGTTGCTTTGAGAATTTTCAGGAACACTGAGTAAGCCTAAGAGGAAGCAAGCAGAGAAAGCCAATTAACATGTTAAAAGAGAGTTTCAATTATTGCAACTCTAAGAAGGGGTCATTTTTCTGCTCATTACGGCATCAAATGCTCTGCCAAGATGGGGTATTTTTCCCCATTTATCTCAAGTTCTATTTCCTTTAAGGCACAACTTTTTTGGTAGTAAACTAAATACAAGACCTGAAGTAGTGCTTCTCCATAACCAAAGTATGACCTCTTTCCTACAGAAACCACATGTTAGCAGCACGTGTTCCTCACATCACCTGCCCACCCTACTGTCAGCCTAGTAATAGTTGGGTGCAGGGAAGAACTAAGAAAGCATGAGGGCTATATGGGCTGGGTTTGACTTTTTCTGTTGCGGGGGTTTGGTGGGATTTCCCTGTTAGTATTTTATATAGAGATAATGTTCTATTAATTACTTAACTTCAACTCCATTGGAAATGGAAATAGTGCTAAAAACCCACCCCTGAAGAGAAAGACAACATTTATTTTGTTTGGCTTTGGTAACATCCATGAAAGTATCTCCTTTCTTAAAGCAGTATACCTCAGAGGAGTCACTCCATGTTTCCATGTTCAAGTAATATCCAGTAGGTTACTGTAAAACTCTGGGTTCTTCTGTTTAACTTTGAAATTTCCCTTTAATTCTCCTCCTTCAATTGGACCAATGTTCAGGTAAAGCTGTGAAACAACCTGAAGACAAATAAAAGGGAAGACAAATAACGATAGGTACCATTTACTAGTATCTTTCGTATGTCAGATCTCTGCCAAGTACTTTACCTGCATTATCTCATTTAATCCTTCCCACCATGCTAGGAGGTCGGCATTATAATCCCCACTTTATAAATAGGGAAACCGACAGGTTGAGCAATTTCCCAAAGTCACATTCTAGTGAGTGATGGAGCTAGAATTCAAGGCCTAGGCCTGCCCTTAACTACCATGCACATTTCAATACGGAATGTGGAGAAAGTGAAAGGGAAGAAGGGCTACAGAAAAGAACAACTGAAAAGATGGTACTGGTGTCAAAATGACTGATCTATACATGTGGCAATGTATACAAATATCGAATCATTATAAAACTAATATAATGTTACATGTGAATTACACCTCAATAAAAAAGATAACCTGAGCTCTTAAATTCCCTATTTTTACCATAAATTATCTGTGTGGGCTCTGCTCTGCATGGATATAGTCAAAATGAAAAAAGTGACTTTCTCAGAAAAGCCAAAGACTAGAAGCTCCAGAGGTGTTGCCCAAGAAGGAGAAATGGTCTCTATTTTTATACTTTCTTATGAGGAAATAAGATCAACAGAAGAACTAAGGAGTAGAGGAATAAGCTCTTTCAACAATATCATGCTTAACTTCAAAGCACACTATCTGGAACATTTTGTCATTTTTTTTAGACCACCAGTGTTGAGAAAAGACTATTTAGAAAGACAATAATTTAAATGTAACAGGATCTTTTTTTGTAGGCTAGACCAGGGGTTGTGCTGGACCAGCGTCTGGATTTAGGCAACACTCCTGGAAGTACTTAGGATCTTCCCTAAGACCCTAAAAAATTGTCTTTCAGCATCACAGGATGTTCAGGGACACGCAAAACATGGAAAGGACTCAAGCTGTGACAACAGCGATATTCAGGTACATTAGAAATATGTCTTCTGGAAAAGTCCAGGGAAAACTAGATGTCAGGAAAGGACAGCCAAGTGCCCAAAGAAAAAAAGCACTGTAAATAAGGAGAGCATCTGGGATGGTAGATAAGAAGTAGCACAAGACCTGAGTATCCAAAGCTGAAGTGCTGACTGGTCCAGAGCAAGGAGATACACTGACACCTTTTAAAACTCAGTCTCTTGATGGTGCCCAAGCCCTTAAACCCAAGCAAAAGGAATTCACTAAACAACACCTGGGCATCTTTGTCTCTTGCGATCCAAGACTCAGAATTTAAGCACAATCCATAATCCTATATATCTGCGTCATCACTAGTTTGTTCAAGCCTCAGGGAAACTCTTCACATATCTCATCCTGTCTTTGAAAGAAGTGACAACTGTGTCCAAATGCCATGAAGGTTTGTAGGCTATGCCCCTGCCAACTTCAGAGACTGACAACGCTTCAGAGAACAGGGATGATGTGAGTAGCAAAAAGTACTTAAGGAAGGGAAAAACATATTAAATAATGTGTCACAATCATCCCCAATATTATGCATATAATGGATTCTTGCATAATGAAGTATCATTTCCCATTACTACTGAGCATCCACTGTCTTCCTTCTCTTCACGTTTCAAATTGGGGTTCTAGAGGCATTCACAAATCAGCACACCACTTACAGCAGTTGCATATGCAAGATGAGAAACGTTCTTCAATATTAAATAGTTCCCACTATTCTTAAATTATACGTACATAAGTTTATCTTTAAAACTATGCATAAAGATCTAGACAAAACATGCATGAAGCAAAATATCTTTTTTTTTTTACATTGGCAACTAGATGGACATTGAACACTACAAGTAGTAATAGTTTTATTTTTATAGGTATATTTAAATTATTTAATTTATATTCAGAAAATTAAAATTAAAATACTAGCTTTATTTTTTAAATTGATTAAAATTTATGATATTCATTAATTCTCATTTGAATTTTACCTCTTAATTTCAATAGGTCTTTAATATTTCAGAAGAAAAAAGAACCTTTTGGAAAATATGAAAAGATTTTATTTTTCAATGTTTACATTTATTTTATGTTTTAAAAAAGTGTGTTCAAATTTAGTACACTATAAATAAAATTATATTTTATTCTTTTCATACTTCAGATCATCAAGGTTGAAAAAATCATGATAGAAATACAAAATGGAGTTCAGAAAAGTAAAAAGACTGAAATTTTAAAAATAGAAATTTCATTTTAATGAAGGGACATTTGTCAAGAAAGGAGGATAAGATATATTTTATATAACAGTATTTTCACTTGGTTTATACTCAAGTATTTAGACTTTTACATGTGGAGCTCCATTTTTACTCTTCCTCTGGGTCTCAAAAATGTTGTGCCCTAAAAAAGAGAGAAATATGTTAAAAAAAAAAAAAAAACCACAAACTTTTTTTTAATGTGCAAAACTGTATCAGTAAGACCCTAAGCCACTCTGCTGTATGAATTGCCACTTGGCCACTGGAGAGCTTGTAATATAGTTGAAACAGATGTATCTCTTGAAGTCTGTTTATGAGACAGTCTAATTATCTCCCACACACCCATGTGCCCAAGAAGGAGAGAGCTGGGCTCTAGAAGGAGAGGACACTTTCCTGTTGACCAGAGGGTGAAATGAACAGGTTGGGTCAGGAGCAGCAGAATTCCAGACCATGGCAACTCAGAGGATAAACACTCCAGGTCACTAGAGGTCAAGGGCAAGTTGTGCACGCCAAGCAGAAAGGCAGCAGCCAACCTGCAGGACCAGAAGGGCCCAGACAGCCAGCTTCTGCCCTCTCTTCCTCTGTCTTCTGGAGGATTCCCTGAGTAACACAGTAGCCATAACAAATCAGGGCCTGCCTCTCAGAAGACGTTGTCATTGACCCACCAAATGAGAGGACTACTACTGTGAAAGTCACCTCAACCAGGGGACTTCCAGAAGCTGGTGGAATCTAAGAAATATTCAGCTTCTATTGATACAAATGAAAATATTTTATATGAATATTATTAAGTAACAATATCCCAAGGCCACCCCTTAAGTAATATAAAACTTAGAAATAAAGACATTACTAAGTGCTTCCCTGGTGGCACAGTGGTTAAGAATCCGCCTACCGATGCAGGGGACATGGGTTCGATCCCTGGTCCGGGAAGATCCCACATGACGCAGAGCAACTAAGCCCATGTGCCACAACTACTGAGCCTGCACTCTAGAGCCAGCAAGCCACAACTACTGGGTCCACGAGCCACGACTGCTGAGGCCCACGCGCTTAGAGCCCGTGCTCCGCAACAAGAGAAGCCACCACAATGAGAAGCTCGCGCACGGCAATGAAGGGTAGCCCCCGCTTGCTGCAACTAGAGGAAGCCCACGTGCAGCAACGAAGACCCAACGCAGCCAATAAATGAATAAATAAATAAATAAATAAAAAGACATTATTAAGCAAGACTAATCCATTTAAAAAATTTCCCTGAATACAATAAAATACTATTTTGAGATATATATTTAAAAATCTGGGATTTTCAGCTTCTTTTGTCTCACACTTTAACTACATAATACAACATATGAGGTACTGTAAGAAACCAAAAAGTCTCCGAGATAACTTGGTGAACTTTAGGTTGGCTAGTTTCTTTAAGACATAATTGATATGTTATACTCTTCGACGCCATAAATGTCATAGGTACCACTGAATAAACATACTTGAAAGAGAGGCTCTCTGTTCTAAATCAAGCATAGCAAAGAAAATGTGTTCGGAAAGGATTCTTTTTCTAAGAACTATAAAACTTATTATAATCAGCTTTTTTCTGGGGAGAGGATTTCATTCTTTTGCAATTGTCAACATTTCCTTGAAAACAAATGGGAGTTTCTCTCTCTGCTTGGGATATTTGTCACCAAAGGACAATTTTACTGAGGAACTTATCTGTCCAGTCATTGGTGAAAATGTGAGAACTTTCCAGAAGAACATGTTCTGTAAGTCTCCCATCAGGAGGAACCTCTAATGCCCTCAGCCACATTCAAATCTTTCCAGTGACTAAATTTCTATGCAGGAGGCAGTCTTCCCAGATTGGTCCACTCGAGGCAGATGAGGGGAACTGAGGCATAATGTAATGGAATTGTCTGAATGGTTAATATTTCTCTCTGCTACTTAGGGAGATTTTCTTCAGACCATTTAAATAGGCATAATATTCATCACACATGTTAGCTGTCCTAGAACTATTTTAAAAAGGGTCTTCCAACTGACCTCTTTTAAACAAATCATGCCTCTCTCTGCAGTTGGAGAAGCAGCCCACACTCAAATACCAGTTTCCCACTTGGAACACATAGGCTGGGGAATTTTCCCATTCATCTCCTCATTTTGTTGGCTCTCTTACATTAGCTATGTCTCTCACTAAGCTATTTTGAGGGCAAGATCTTAATGATCCAGCAATCCCACTCCTGGGTATATATCCGGAAAAGATGAAAATTGTAATTCGAAAAGGTACATGCACCCCAATGTTCACAGCAGCACTACTTACAATAGCCAAGACATGGAAACAATCCAAGTGTCCATCAACAGACAACTGGCTTAAGAAGATGTGGTACATATATACAATGGACTATAACTCAGCCTTAAAAAGGAACACAACTGGGTCATTTGGAGAGACGTGGATGGACCTAGAGAGTGTCATACAGAGTGAAGTAAGTCAGAAAGAGAAAAACAAATATCGTATATTAACACATATATGTGGAGCCTAGAAGAATGGTATAGATGATCTTATTTGCAAAGCAGAAACAGAGACACAGACTTAGAGAACAAATGTATGGATAGCAAGGGGGGAGAAGGGGGTGAGAGGAATTGGGAGACTGAGATTGACACATATACATTACTGACACTATGTATAAAATAGACAGCTAATGAGAACATTCTGTATAGCACAAGAAAATCTACTTAATGCACTGTGGCGACCTAAATGGAAAGGAAATCCAAAAAAAGAGGGGATATATGTATATGTATAGCTGATTCATTTTGCTATACAGTATAAACTAATACAACATTGTAAAGCAACTATACTCCAACAAAAATTAATAAAAATAATAATAACCTATAATAGAAAATAATCTGAAAAAAATATATTTATAACTGAATCACATTGCTATACACCTGAAACTAACACAATATTGGAAATCAACTACGCTTCAATAAAAAAATTAAAATTAAATTAATAAATAAATTAAATAAAGCCATTAAAAGCCAGTATTTAATGAGCATTCACTATTTGTCTGACATTGGGCTATGAGCTATGCATGAATTATCTCATTTAATCCTTTTGCAACACTATGAGTTTGGATCTGTTAATATGCTCATTTTTCAGATGGAGGTGCTGAGGTTTAGAGAGATTAAATAAAGTGCTGCAAAGATCTGACACCAGAATCCAGACTCTGGAGTACTTAATTGCACTATTTCTAAGAGACATATTTTTTCATATTTAAATATCTCTGGACTTGCTGGGGTATCTGACAACGTAAAGTTTATTACAATTAAAACTGGCAGTGGTTTTCTTCCTTGATGGCACTTAAAATAACACCGTGCCTCACAACCTATGGCATCTCCATTTCTCTGACCTATTTTAGTCATTTTTAATTTCTGTCTTAGCCATATTTAATTCTCCCATAGGACCTGACCCCATCCCAGTACAGGGTAGACATTCAGAAATTCCTTGCTTATCCTCCTCATTTACTCCTCTTTTTCCCCCAGTTTTACTGAGATATAACTGATATATAACATTGTATTAGTTTAATGTATACACCATAATGATTTGATATACGTTTATACTGCAAAATGATCACCACCATAAGGTTAGTTAACATCACTCACCTCACAATAGGGCTCCCCAATGTGCCTGCCCCTTCAGGGTGATTCCAGGTCTCTCTTTCCATTGACCAAGTTGCCCTGTGATTTCAGGGTAAAAGGTGGGACATCCCCAGTAGCTTATTATACTAGCTTGTGAACTGGCACAAGAATCACTAGTGTGTAGTCACACTTATAATTCAGACCCCAGAAAATTTCATACACATCATACAGCTCAGACAAAAATGACAAAGTAACTGGGTGACGTGTTGTCTGCAGATCAAATGAGCTTGTCACATCTGCATCTGCTTTTCTCATGAAGCAACGGAGACCACATGGTATGGTGGTCTCCATCACCAGTTATACTCAGCACCCACATGTATCTCCCACATGGGCAAATATCCCACACCAATCAATGTGTGCAGCGCCCTAACACCATCCTTTCAAACAGACTTGAGCAGCATCTTTTCTGGTCCCACCAAAACCTCCCAGATGCCCCGCCACTCTTTCCTTTATATACCACTGATGATAGCTTTGTTATAATTCATGTAACTTTGCTCTTAGAAAGAAAGCTAGACAAAAAATCCAAGTGTAAATGTAATGAGAATGACCTGGAGTACCCCCTATTTACATATCATAAAAATGTCTGAGGGACAAACAAGAATCATACTAATTTTTAAAATAACACTGCAATGTTTATCTAGAGTAAGGTAGTAATTGCACCCAACTGAGTTGAAGCCAAGACATAAATTTCCGGTGGGGCCAGAGGTAAATCTGCCACATATATGGGCAGTTCACTTTCCGGGCCCTGGGTCTATGAGGCTTTAAAAGCAGGCGACACACACATACCCCAGCACCTCCAAACTATCTGCCTAAATTTGCATTTATGGAGGTTGTTTTCAGGTGAAACTTCTGCCCAAACCTAAAGACAAGCGAGCAAGTCAACTAAATGAAAACAGTAGAAAAGTAAAGAGGAAACAGATCCTGAGGGGAAAATGAACAGGATTCGACCTCATTTAAATAAATTTCAATCACCTATTGTGGTTCTGCAGGCCTACCGGGGCATCCTCTAGTGCATATGGTGGGTAAAATGGCGTGGAGTGGAGCCAGCCTTCATTTGCCCTCTATGCCTATCACCCTCCTGGCTCATTATTTGAAGCTCTCCCCTTCCTCCAAATTCTTGAGACTTGCAGTCCTCACCTGTCTCCTTATTGGCCCCTTTTTGCTCTAATCTAATTGGTTGACTTAATACAATTCACATTTTCCATCTTCAACAACACCCCCATCCCTTCCCGTCCCCCCCAAAAGTACACTACACCTTCAGAGCTTGAAATGTTCTATTTTTCCTGCCACATCTTCCCTACCAAACAGACTCTCCACCTTTGTCAGGATGGCCACTAATACTTTAGAGCCAGGAAACGAAAATGCCGAGACCTTGCTGTATACTCAGAGTAGGCGAAATAAATCCTAATCTGCAAATATAAACAACCCATCAGTCACCCATGAGACTTGGAAGCCAAAGGCGCATGAGCTACCACAAGCTGCTGGCATTGAAGTCTGAACCACAGGGCAGCCTGAGTGGACTGGGGACTTGAGGTCAGCTTGGAAGGGCAGCCAAAGTTGGAATCCCCATGGCTGCCCACAGTTCCAGATGAAGTTCCCTCCAGCAGTCCCAAGAACACATGCTGAAGTCTCAACCCAGGATCCAATGGGCTTCTGAACTAGTCAGGGCTCTCTAGAGACACAGAACCAATAGGATGTATACACATAGATTTATTTTAAGTGATTGGCGCAAGTGATTGCAGGGCCTGGTAAGTGTAAATTGTGCAGGGCATCCTAGCAGCCTGGAAATTCCAGCAGAGTTGATGTTATAGTCTTGAGTTCAAAGGCAGACTGGAAGCTGAATTCCTTCCCCTTCCAGGGATCTCAGTCTCTTCTCTGAAGGCCTTCAACTGATTAGATGAGGCCCACCCACATTATGGAGGGCAATCTGCCTTATTCAAAGTCTACTGATTTAAATGCTAATCATATTTGAAAAGTACCTGCACAGCAACATCTAGATACGCGTTTGACCAAACAACCATGGCCTAGCCAAGTTGACACATAAAATTAACCAACATGGGTTCCAAGAAGCCTGGTCTCTTCCCAGGAAGCTCCAAGCACTACCCCCTCTTCTCCAGGCCACTTAGCCTGGGAGCTGATCCAGCCTCCATAAGAACAAAGTCACACACACACACACACACACACACACACCCTCCATAGTCTTATCCCAAACATCGGTGAAGGATCCCAAAGGCCCAGAGACTTCTTAGCCACCCCAGACTCCAAGGGCAGGTCTCTCCTCTCCAGAGCACAACACGCTGTCTGAACATGGAGAGTGGGGTTCTCATTCCCTACACCCTTGCATAGATCATAACAGAACCCCTTCACCCCACCAAAAGAATTGAACTGGGCAGTTGACATAGTCACAAAATCCAACTGTCACATACTTTTAGACTGTGTCTCTTGAACATCCAAACACAACACTCTTAAGTATTTATTCTTAAATTACATTCTTAAATTACTCAGAGATCTCTAGACTGGTATCATTTTACTTAAAAATTGGGCATTTTTAGTATGTCAACATTTATACATGTCAGGAAATGTGTTCATTTAAGTTCTAAGCTTACTCTTAATTTCAGAAATAGACCAATTCCCTACTGTTTTTGGTAACAGAAATGATAGCAGTGAGAAAACACACATATAAGAAGATACATCCCAGACTCAGAGGCCATGTGAATTTGGTCCCTGAAGCCACAAAGTAAGTCAGGAGGCAGAGATCACCGAAAACAAAACAAGGGGAAAGTGTGTGGAGCGCTCATTTCCCTACAGTTGGCATCACTTCTATACACAGAGGCTTTGTAAAGCATTCTGGAGGCCAAGGGAGAGGAATGCCGTTCAGCAGAGTGAAAAACAAAATCTGAACCACGGCAGCACCACCAGGGAGAAGATTTTCCAAATACTTCTTCATTTTCCGGCTAGACAATTTCAAGCAACTGTAGCATCCTAAAATGAGTTACTGCAGATCCTAGTAGCATTGTAGAAATGAAATTAGTTCCTCTATTCCTAGTACAAGAGATTATTCAAATAGTAATGGACGGCTGCTGCCAGTGCCCAAAGAGCCTTGCACTCAAGGAGGAAGTGGCCACAGTTTCTGCTTCATGCCGGTCTGTTCCCTCCCCTAAGAGGGAAGTTGAACAGTGTGATCAGCTGATCTAATCTGCCTCGTTATCATCACTGGTAGTTAACATTTATTGAGCGTCAGTGGTACGTAAGCATCTGGCAGAGACGAAAGCTACTCAGTGGGCCCCTTGGCCTGGTTTCAGCCCCAAAATGTCAAAAAAGACCAACCACCAAAAATCCATAGCAAGAGGGAGCAGACTTGCCTCATCGGACAGAGAGTTGCCTGATTACACAACAGGAAAAAGAAGTGGCCAGAAAAGACCTTGAAAGAGGAAAGCAGATTTTTGGAAGTGTGTCATTTCTTTCCTTCACCCGTTGACCTCTTTGGTAGGACTTTTGCAACGAAAGAATAATTATTTACAGAAATGGTTCACAGCCTGCCAGAGAGAAGATCAGAAAAATATTAAAGATTTCTTGTTGAATAGAGGAGGTTTTGATTTCTGAAGAACGAAAGAGTTCTTCTCCATTCAAGCTGTAGTTAGTCTCTGGGAAAACCGAACATTTACAGTTGCCCTGCTGCCACAAGTTGAATTTGGCATACGGAGAAAATGTCCTCATAACGAACAGGAAAATGTACATTCCTGTTTTCTAGTAGGTCATTTGGGCCTGAGTCAAATTCTTGGTATACTAGTCATGTGACTTTAAACAACTCACAACTTCTGTGTCTCAGTCTCCTCATTTGTAAAATAGAGACGACAGTGAAACCAATCTGAAAGGGTTGTGGTGAGGATCAAGTGAAATAACACATGTAAAACTGTACTAACTGCGGAACTAGCACAGTACTTGGCACACAGTAGGTACTCAAAAAATATTAACTATAATGTGAGAGCACTTTGCAAACATCGAGTATGACACAAATGCCAGTTACCTTATATGGCATGAATAGTTACAGAATCTTTTAATTGCTTCCAAATAACATGTTTCCTTTCTGTAAACAGACCCACATGGTAAAAGGTGTCTTGTCATGGTGAGTTTCCTGTCTGGCTAGAGGCTGAATTAAGAGGGAGGTGCCCTCCAGAGCTGGGGAGGAAGGTGAGGGAAGAGTTATTGGTTCCAACCTCCCCCTCTGCCATTTTAACGGAGCTGGAGAGCCTGGACCCCTGGAAAGTCCTTCTGTTGTTCGTGCAGCCACATTCTTCATCTTGCTATGCAATATTATTGCTTTAAAACATTTGAGAGTCAGCTGACAGAAAGGGTGCCTCCTGGCAGCATTCGACTGGGGAGGAATGAGGTATTCCCCAGCCCTCACCTTTTTTCCCTTTCCCCTCCTCTACTCACACCCTGCAATGGAGCTCTGGACCTCTGCACAGAGCTGCCATTCCTGTACATGGGAGGCAGCCTAGTGTGATGCTGAAATGTCAGCCAGGGTCAGACGACATGGATTCAAATGCTGTGTGACTTTGAGAAAGTTACCTTACCTCTCTGTACCTCAATTTCCTCACCTGTTAAATGCAGATAATGGAAATGCTTACATCAAAGGTTTGTTGTGAGTATTAAATGTGATAACATATGTAAAAAATAGACAGATGATCAATAAACATTAACTATTAGAATCACCATCTTCATCACCATCTTCATCATCACTAACTTCTTCATCATCATCCCCATCATTATTGCACACATTCCTCACTCCCCTCAGAACATCCACCCACAAGCTTGACAGTCATCCTCTCTGTGAAAGTACTAAATCATCTTCTATGGCAACCGGTGACACTAAGTGACAGGAGACTAAGAGGACAAATGCAGAGGGGCCACAGCTGCATTACCGGCGGCCTGAATGAGAATAGTTCACCAGCATGAAAGAGGGCAAGCCCTGCGTGGGGAGTTGAGTGGGGAATGAAATAGGATATCCTTGAAGTCACTAAGGTTTAATGTCTAGTATAAGGTTACATTCTTTAGGAATGACTCATCTGTGCTTCAGGGCTACCTCCTGGTTTCACAGATGAGAAAAGTAGGGCCCTGGAGTAAATGAGTTGCCCAGAAATTCACAACAGAGACTAGAACCCAGGTCTCCTGACATCTAGTCCAGCACTCTTCCATGACTTCCATGACTCTCCCTTGTACTGACAAGTTGTACAAACTCTGACCCAGCTTGAGAGGGAGGGAAAGGCAGGCTCAGGGCTGGAGCCTCACTCGTTGGGGACCATCCCAGCTGCATCTACCAGTAAGCTGACCTTCTTCCTGTCCTGTCCTTACTTCCTTATTGGTCAGTTCCTCTTCCTCTCCCAGGCCCCAGCCAGGCTTGCAAGAAGATGCAGCATGAACATGGCTAAAGCAATAAAGTGCAGGTTCCCAGGGTCAAAGCCCTTCTCCGGCCCCTCTCCTCTCTTCCTTACTCACCCACACTTCCTCTGTGTTCTCGTCCTTTCCATCTAGGCCCTGTGACCACTAGCCCTATAGACTCTCCCTTGGAGCCCTTCTTTCCCTGCTTCCCTTCCCTTCTACTCTCACACACTGCAGGAAATGCCTTTCTTTGCCCTTCCATCCAGCCACCTGGCTATCCCCCCCCTCCTGTAAATCTCAATTCCGGCCTCCCTGGCTCAGCATCTTTCTGAATCACTCCCACCCACTGTCAGATGGGATTCGAGAGCCACCCTTCCTGGTTCCCACATGTGTATTTCTATCTTTGCATCCTTGCACTTACCACACTTTTTACAGTTCGCTTCCCCGGTACCTAGAGCCCTTTGAGGGCAGTGACCATCTGCTTTCACATCCCTGGGACATAGCATAGTGCCTGGTCCAATACTAGATTCTCAATAAGTATTTGTTTGAATGAATGTAACACAAGTAAAGCTCTCCCAGCTATGCCATTAGGTACAACTGCCCCTGTTTGCATGTCAGTGACTTAAAACCCTTTCACGAGTTCCTTAACTGATGAAATAAGCAGTGGTGTTATTTTCTGTTCTGACTCTGATTTTCATATCTCCTCTCATGAGACGTCCCCTCACTTCTTTTTCTTTCTTCCAAAACCTACAATTTCAAAATTAACCTCTCAACTTAAGAGGTTAAAAGGGACTTGATGTCACAGGGGTTGCACAAATTGTGGAATCCTTGACTAAATAGGAAGTACAGTTCTTGCAATGACAGACACACCAAACTAATGGTAGAGAGGTCTCACTGCATTCAATACCCATGCTATAGCTGAATGAAGGTGCCCTGGAAAACCACACCTCCACACTCAGGGTCACTTACTCACTTCCTGCCTCCCAAGAAGCTTACAAGGTGCCCCTGGTGCATTCCTTCTTCTCAATTTCCTACTTCCCCCTTTCTCCACAAACCTCCAGCCCCACCTCCTCATTCTCACCCTCAGCTGCTGTGACCTTGCTTACCCTTTCACTGGAAAGAGAATCCACCCAAAGGGAACTCCCACAAGCTCGCACCTCGGCACACATACCCCACGCATCCACACCTGCGCCTTTGGACTCTCCTCCTCTACCCTGGAAAAGGTTAACGCTTCCACCTGTGCACTAGATCCCAACCCTTCTTGCCTCTTCTAGGACATTTCTTCAGCTGTTCTCCCCAATCTCACGCAGCATCAATTTTTTCTTCTTACGCTGAGTACATCCATCAGAAAACAACATGCTCTCTCCCACTCACCTGACAAAAAAAAAAAAAAAAGAAAGAAAGAGAAAAAAAAACCTCTCTCCCTAGCTACTTCCACATTTTCTCCTTCCCTTTATAGCAATGTTCCCCAGGAACTGTCACGAGAAGTGTTTTCAACTTAATGCTCTCTGTTGTGACTTGAATCTACTCCAGTCATACTTTTACCCTCAAAACTCCATCAAGATCCCAAGCCCCCTCCACATTGCTAAAGCTATGGTCCAAACTCTGTCTTCATCTCACTGATATTTCAGCAGCATTCGAGGCAGGTGATAACTATATTTTTCTGTCACCTCCCTCTCTGACTTTGAGGACCCCTCACTCTCCTGGTTTTTCTCCTACCTGTCTGGACACACCATCCTGATCTTCTTTTCTGGTTCCTCTTCATCTCTCAAATCTCTAAATGTTGGCATATCCCAAGCTCAGACCCCAAATTCTCTATCTATACTCACTCCCTTGATAATCTTATTTAGATTTATAGCTTGAAATACCATTTTCATGTTGGCCACTTCCAAAGATGTCTAATTAGCATCTTCAGCTTATCATGTCTAAACCTGAACTCTTGATACATACCCCCAAATTAGCTCATTTGATGCTAGCTTCAACTCAGTTCTTTCAGTTGCTCTGGCAGAAACTCTTGGAGTCATCTTCAGCTCCTTTTTCTCTTTACCCTACATCAGCTCTGTCAGAAAATCCTGTTGACTCCGCTCATTTTCTGTCTTCATCAGCATCTTCTATTATTATTAAAAAGCTCTAAGCCTTACACAACTACAGAAATTCAAAAGGAACCACAGATGCTGTCAAGAATGCCAGAGAACACAGACGACCCCAAGAAAGAGCCACAACTCTGCCTGACCCTCAAGAGCCCTCCTCACTCCTTGCCTCCCCTGACACTTCTGCCCTACCCCCTCGTTAGCTAATAACATTGCTTAATTTTTTGTTTTGAAATATTTACAGATTCACAGGAAGTTGCAAAGAAAGTACAGAGATCCCACGTAATTTTTTACCCACTTTCCATCGATGTTATGTAACTATCGCACATTATCAAAACCAGGAAATTGACATCCGTGTGTATGTATTGCTCCATGTCATTTAATCATATATATAGATTCCTGTAACCACCACCGCAATCAAGAGACAGAACTATTCCATCACGAAAGAGAAATTTCTCATGCTACCCCTTTATACTATCTACTTCCCCTCACCCTTAACCCCTGCAAATCACTAATCTGTTTTCCATCTCTTTGATTTTTGTCATTTCTTTAATGTCATATAAATGGAGCCATATTGTATGTGATCCTTTGAGACTGGCTTTTTTTCACCCAGCGTAAGACCCTTGAGGTCCTTAGGAGTTATTGTGTGTATCAATAGTTTGTTCCTTTTTTATTGCTAAGTAGTATTTTGTGGTATGGATGTTCCACAGTTGTTTAACCGCTCACTTATTGAAGGATATTTTGGTTGTTTCCAGTTTTTTTACCATTCCAAATAAAGCTGCTATGAATAATCCTGTACCGGTTTTTGTGTGAACATAAGCATTTATTTCTCAGGGATAATTGCCCAGGACTGCAATTGCTGGGTTATATGGTAAATGTATGCTTAGGGTTGTATGTTTGTTTGTTCTTTTTGTTTTGTTTTAGAAACTGCCTAACTATTTTCCCGAGTGGCTGTACCATTTTACATTCCAAGACTTTTCCAGAATCCGACCACTTCTCACTACTAGGAGACTACCCTGATCCGAGTTGATGTCCTCCCTCCCCTGGATCGCTTTAATAGCACCGTAACTGCTGCCTCTACTTGGTGTTCTCTCTGTACTCCTTCTATCTACATTCAATCCAGCAACCAGAGTGATCCTGGTGAAATGAAATTCGGGTTGGGTTACTCTTTTGCCTGAGACCATACAATAGCTTCTCATGCCACCCTGAGAAAAGCCAAATCCCTGACCATGACCTAGATAGTGTGCCTATCCTCTGACTCTATTTCCCATTACTCTCCCCATCACTCACTCCTCTCCAGCTATGACAACAGCCGCCTTGACCTGCCCTACACTCTTGTCGACTTCACATTTGCGGTTCCCTCTGCCTGGAATGCCTTCCCACATATCCCATTCCCAGACTCCTCAGAACTTTATTCAAACATCCCTCTCAGGGAGGCTTCCCTAGCCACCCTACCTCCCTACCAACCTCCTCCCCTGCTTTGTTCCTCTCCTTAGTACATTATCACCTCCTAACATGTCACATGCTTTACTTACCTTATTACCTCTCACCCTTCACTAGAATGCAAGCACCCTGAAGGCAGAAGTTTGTGTCTATTTTATTCACTGCTGAATCCCCAGTGTCTAGAATAATTCCTGGCACATAATAGATGCTCAATGAACAGGTTTTAAGTGAATGGATGGATAGGTGAGTCAACAATCACTAACTACAAAAATGTGACTGCCAGCATTTCATATTTGTACACAACATCCCTGGGTGGAATGCCATTCACAGCACATTGAAATGGAGGCCAGAACAAAGCATCAAGACCATTTAAAAATGTTCCCAGGAAATAATGACAAATACATATTTGTAAATGGGCTCATCAGTACTGCACTGGGCCACCCTGCTAGAGTCTTTGCATTTCTGTGTCACTAGAACAAAACTCTGGAACTGTCCCAGTTCTGAGGTGTCACACTGGTACACACAGCTCAGGAAGCTGAACAGCAAACCACAAGTTTATTCCCTGATAACCGGGACAACAAGGACACATCCAATTCACATCACCCTTTGGTTGTCGATCCAAACACGAAGATGGAATCCTTCACCCCTACAATGACTGTTTCTCAAAGCCTAAAAGAACAAAATCTCACCTCATTACCCACTGCATTACACTTTGGAACCAACCTTATACTTGGTAAGAGATAAAATTTAACCAAAAAACAAAGAGTTCACAGTGGGTAGAAGAAAGTTCAAAGCCAATGAAAAGAGCCTGTTTATAGGCTGACAGGTAGCAAGGCATGGCATGGACATGCTGGAAAAAAATTCTGAGGCTAATTTATACTTACTGATATCAATTGCTAGTTTTTTGAGGGCTTCCTCTGAAAATAGCCAGAAATTATATAGCACATATTACATACCAAGGACTATTCTAAACAGTTTACTAACTCAATCAACACCCCCAGCACTAGTAGGTAGATACTATAATGAGCCTCAGATTACAGAAAGTCTTACTAATGGGTCCAAAGACACACAGCCAATGAGTGAGGCCCCCTGGACTTGAACCTGGGCAGCCTGGCTCTGGAATTTGTGTTCTTCACTTTGCGTCTCCATTTTGTGCTAATGTCTCTGCTAAAATGTTACCCTCATTATCTCATTGAATGTTTAAAACCACACCAAGAGGTAACAGAAGGGGAAACTGAAGCTTAGAGAGGTGAACTAAGTAGCCTGGGAAGTGGCAGCGAGGGTTTCAAACTCAAGTCGGCCTGACTCTTTTTTTTTTTTTAACATCTTTATTGGAGTATAATTGCTTTACAGTGGTGTGTTAGTTTCTGCTATATAACAAAGTGAATCAGCTATACGTACACATATATCCCCATATCCCCTCCCTCTTGAGCCTCCCTCCCACCCTCCCTATCCCACCCCTCTAGGTGGTCACAAAGCTCCGAGCTGATCTCCCTGTGCTATGGGGCTGCTTCCCACTAGCTATCTATTTTACATTTGGTAGTGTATTTATGTCCATGCTACTCTCTCACTTCATCCCAGCTTACCCTTCCCCCTCCCTGTATCCTCAAGTCCATTCTCTAGTAGGTCTGTGTCTTTATTCCCGTCTTACCCCTAGGATTTTCATGACCTTTTTTTTTTTTGGACTCTGAATATCCATCTGTGTGGCCTCTTCCGGCCCCTTCTACCTTTTCTTATGCAGTTCCCCTGGTGGAGGGTAGGTTGCTGCCCCTTGGCTACCCACCCTCACTGCCCTCTGTCCAGACTGCCAGCCTCCACACACACAAATTAACCTCTCCTTCCTACACATTTCCCTCAGTTCTGTAGGAAAGGAAATGTGACTCGTGTCTCACTGAGGCTTTCCTTTGAATGAAGTCTGCTACTTAACTCAAATGAAGTTTTTATCGGTCTGGCTTCAGACACTAAGGTAAGAATCTCAGAGAGCATTATGGACATATTATTGACTAAGAAGGTCTCTTTCTGATAGGCCATAAATCATACCCCCTGAGCAGTCATCTTGATCTATAAGGAAAGCCGGCCAAACCACAGGAGGCCACATACTGGTTGTGTGATCTCTGACAAGTCAGATCATCTCTGTGCCTCAGTTTCCCATGTGCAAAAATATACCTACCTCGTGGGGTGTGAGAGGATTCCTTGAGCTATATACAGAACAGCAGTGCTTAGAAAAGTTCCTGGCACAAGGTAAGTGCTGTGTAAGTGTTTGCTATTGCTATCACAATTATTAAATGCCTGGCTCACTGCCCTGGCACAGAGTGAGGAGATGGGCTTCCTATTCTCTTCATTCCCAAACTCCTCTCAATCTAGAAATACTTTCTGCCACTGCTTTTCAAGAAAACTTACTTTCTGCCTCGTGAAGTGGAGAATTTGGGTTGATTTAATAATACTTGCTATTTATATAGTGTTTTTCTTCCTTGAAAGACCTCTGTGCAACCAACAGTTCTTTCCATGACCCTGAACAAAGAAAGATTCTTTAATGGGAAATTTGTGAAAGAAATGTCGTGGGCCTCATTTTCAGAAATGGCTGAGCTGGTTAAAGTCTGCTTACTGTAAGAAACATGACACAAACTACCACAAAACAAGAACTTGCAGGGTGCCAAGAAAATGCACTTTGTTCAAATACAAAAAAAAAAGCTGTTTTACATTTATCAGCATTTTAGAGTAAATTTGCATTATTCTGAATGCTTTGCATGCTGCTTCTTAGGCTTCTTTTAAAAGAAATTTAAGAGAAGGAAAAGAAAAGAGAACAGTACAATTAAAAAAAAAAAAAAGCATCCCTTTCTTATCTAACTCCCTCAGTGGAGATTTAGCAGAATTAGACTGCTAAGCAATGTTATCCCATCTCTGCACAATCCACTGACAATTTTCACCTCCCTTGATGGAAACTTCTACGTTTCCTCCCTCTTCTTCAGTGTACTGTTCATCTTCCTCATTCAGAATCTATTATTTCCCAATCCCTGAATTTTAAATTATTCACACTTAACTCTTTCCTCACTTTGTGCGCTAAGTTCTGAAACATAGGCAGGGAATGCATTCTGCTTCCTACAACTTCAGAAACATCTGAATACACACTTCCATAATAATTCACCACAGGAACTTGCAACATTGCAACTTCAAGTGAAAGGATTTGCTCAGGAAATTATGAAAGAAATCAGATAAATGGTTAAACACCTACATGGTCAGAGATGAAGGGGTTTTCCTAAGTAGGGTATCATAAGGCACTCTGCTTCCTGGGAGCCTGAGGACAAGAGCTCCAGCCCTCCGAGGCAAACCATCTATGTCTAGCCAACGGTGACTCTCCTCTTTTACCAATCTGATTAAAAGATCAGCTTTTGTACCCACAGGCTTTCCTTTCCAAATGTCTGGCCTGTATTTGGCATAAAAGACATTGGGCTATTCACAGTTGGGAGCCCTGTGATTCTGCCCCATGGGTAAGACATGCCTGGCTGAGGGCCTCATCTAGAATGACAGCTCAGTGGGGTCGGTCTGCAGCCATATTCTCCTCACTGTCAATGGCTCTCACACATGCCTTTGACTGTAACCTCTGTCTGCAAACAGTGCAACCATTGCTTTGACTTCTGGTTACCACACAGCCTGTTCACGGGCATAGATAAGAGCTGTGTCCAAATAAGCAGAGTGCTGTTGTATTTTCTTCATTAGATTGAAGGATTAAGTTACCTAATTATGGGTGTCCTTAAGTCCATGGTGGCCAGATTTATACAGTTGAGTAGGATTTGTGTTGCTGGGAAAACATACACTCGTTTTGCATTTTATCCCTGTAGCTTTGCTTGGTTCCAAGAATTCTCTTTGAAGCCAGCGCTCTTCAGTTCAGATGATTAGCACATTACTTTAATAAGGTCAGAGCCATTAATCTATTCATTCATCAGTTATTGTCACTCAATTCCACGTCACAGACTATACTAGTCCTAGTCAATTGTCTCAGAAATGACGGTAGGTTACCAAGAAGACCAACTTATGAAAATGCGGCCAGGTCAGCACAAATTCACCATCCTAAGAGAAGAAACAATTCAAGCATCTATCCCACCAAAAAAAAAAAATGGGTCATTGTCCTGTGAAAACAGTTGCACTGAATATAGAAGTGTTCCATTAAGAGCGCCATTCACCCAGTGTTTATGTACACAAC
This sequence comes from Balaenoptera acutorostrata, assembly GCF_949987535.1. Lineage (NCBI taxonomy): Eukaryota > Metazoa > Chordata > Mammalia > Artiodactyla > Balaenopteridae > Balaenoptera > Balaenoptera acutorostrata. Next base: position 29,977,796 of record NC_080081.1, on the reverse strand, counting down.
TCCAAGCCAGCACCTGTACTAATACCTAATGTCTGTAATTAATATCTACAGTGTCAAAAGATGAGAGTCTAAGGTTCACACAATTAAGGACATCATCACAACCAAAGCCTTCATGGATTTTCTCTATGGTCTTAAAGCATAAAATGCAATGAAATTGGCTTTGCCTCCAGAGTAATTGTGGCAAAGTTTAGAATGCCATCAGAATGAATTATATCCGTAAACTGAGCATGAAGGCTGATCACCAATATAGATCATTTTTAACAAAAACATAAAGAGCCTGAAGTCAGTATTTCCCATATCAAAACAGCCAGAAGAGTGAATGTTCTGGCCCAAGGGCAGGGCTCACTGTGTCTCAAGCGTAGATATATCTCCATCAATGAAGACGAATTAATGGAGCTCCTTTTGCCAAGTGCCATGGATTAGTCAAATCACACAACTAACTCTCCTGGTTCTAAATAGAATATCTGTGGCTTGTCCATAGGGATAAGATGCACTCATCTGCTGATACCAGCACTCATATATTAACTAAATTCAACAAATAAGCATTAACCACCTAATTCAGGATTAAGAATATAGTATCCTTGTGGAGCTTGAATTCTAGATAGCTATTGATCAAAGAATTATATAAATACATATAAACTCCCATCTGTGATAAATGCTATGTGTGAAAGGTTTCTAGTCCTAAAAGAGCAGAAAATAATCAGAACATATCAGTATTGTGATTATACTGATCAAGCGGAAATAAATATATTTAATTTTCAGAATTCTTGTGGAGATTAAATTTGATATATACAAAAACATATTTTTAAACGATACATACTTAGATAGAATTAAGGATCATTTTACTATAGTGGATAGACTATGTTGCAATAATAAGTAATAAATAAAATCTCAGTAACTAAATACATCAAAGGTTTATTTCTTACTCGGGCAAAATCACGGGCAAGTCTGGAAGCTCTCCAGGGCAGTTCCCTTCCAGAAGAGAATCAGGAATCCGGTCCACTTGCATCCTGGGGCTCCAACATCTCAAGATGTGGCTTCTAGATCATGGTGGCAACAAAGACCCTCAGAGCAAGGGATCGCAGAGTCATGCACTGGTTCTTAAAGGCTCCATCTTCCCACAAGGGCACTAGCAAATGTCAGGGTGAACATGCCTATTCAGTAAATAGTTCTGCCGTAAGTGGGAAAAGCATGTTTGTTGAACAAGTTATCCAACTTATTCTGAGACCATTTTCTCATTGATCAAGTGGAAAAGGTGATTCACGCTACCTCACAAGGCTAGAAAACTAATGTGAAGAACTTCTACACTGCAAGGAGCCATAGAAAAGGCTGTTACTGCTCTGTCTACCACAATCACCAATGACACCAACACCAAGGGGAAGAATAAAAATGGAGTTGAAGAATGACAGGCCTGGACTACTTTCTGTTGATGGAACCGGCCAGCCAGCCTGGCACCTAAGAATTGACAGTATCCTAAATCATGTCATTTGCAGGTAGAGTAGGGGAGTGAAAACAGCACTGAAGAAAACCAGTACAGAACCTGGTCCTCCCCACTAACCTCCTGGAAAGTACAATTTGACTTCTGGGTCACTGCACATTTACCTAATTTTCTTACTGGGCTAGTCTAAAATTGTCTAATTGTTAAGAGACCCAGTTTTTTTTGTTTTTTGGTTTTTTTTAAGAAGGCTAAATATACCTAGTTACCTAAGTACTTTCTCATCCTGAATCATATTATCCTGGGTCAGAGATGAGGTACATTACTTGTTTAACTGGCATTATTATTCCCGATTTGACCATTATAGAGCCAATGGTCCTGATCTAAATGACAGACCCTTCTTTACCTAACTAAAAACCAAGAAACCAATAAAGAAGCAATTCCTGGTTATCATTATGGCTCCCAGTTGTCTTTGCTAAGATGGGAAACTCAGGTGGTATTTATCTATTTGAAAAATATTGTGCTTATTTATACTCTCTTAAGCAACCATCCTCAGCACCAATATATCTGCTAAATATGCTCCCTTTATTGCTTTGGTGATAGATTCGACCGTTAGGTACACAGCATGACAAATGTATATCTGGGGCCTTGTGCAAATGATGTCAGCTTCTTCATCATGGGTTTTAGCCCTCTATCTGCTCATGCAGCCTATTCACAGCTAGAGTGAAGAAAGCAGTGTGCTGTAACATTAAAGGCAATACCAAAAGCAGAAAAAGGATATTTCTATAAAAAAAGGATATTTCTATAAATATTTCTATACAAAAGGTGAAAGAGAATGAAAGGAAAGTAACTGACTGTAAGAAAAAGGTCTCAGAGATTCCAAAAATCAAAGATTAAAAAAATCCACATGCTTGGGAGATTAATTTAACCACTACAAAAAGATGATTCTGAGAAAAACAACCTACAAGACCAATTGAAAAATAGATGGCTGTTTCAGAAAATAGAATAAAATTGGAAATGCTAAGAAGGTAGAAAGGATATGGTAGACAAAACGGCACTTATTTATTTAAGAAGGTTGATAGCCAGAATGTATGTTATTATTAAATACTATGGTGACCCAAAGCAAATAAAAAACCCCAGTAACACTACATTTCTGTTGCCTATTAAGAGAAGTTATAGAATCTTGGGGGCTTTCCTACAAAAATAAACCTTGAGAAATCACACAAAGAAAAGTGATTCACTATATGACCTTGGTAGAGATTCATTTTTAACTAAGTAGTCGAGTGTCTATTTTTAGTTTATTTTATGAGAATTGTCTATGCATTAATATTACATCATATTATGAAAATAAATACGTTGGGATGTTTCAAAAGGTGCTTGCGCATGTGTGTTTATGTGTGTATGTTCTGCGGGAGGTGTGAGTACAGGTGGGTGACTGCTTGTATGTGTATGGTACGTTTACTTATGTCTGCGTGACTTGAGCGTGCCCGTGTGTGGTTGTGCATATGAATGGCTGTGTAAGTGTGTGGCCTGTGTGTACGAATGTGTGACAGGGTATATGAGTGTAGGTGACACTATGCATGAGTGTCTGTGGGAGGTGTAATTGTGAATATACGCAACTCTGTGTGAATGTGGATGTATATGGGTGTATGTGTTTTTACGTATGTAAGTATGTGTGTATGAGTGTATATGTGAGTGTGACGTGAGTGTGCGTGTGTGTGCACATGGGCACATGTAAGCATATGAAAGAGCTGTTGCTAACAGTAGATCACTTCTAATAACCCAAACGGTAAGGTGTTTCCATGGCTTAGAAGGAGACAAAGAGTAGAGATATTTAGGGGTTAATTAGCATAGCAACTTGCTTCTCATGAGATCCCTTAGACCAGAACCACATCAGTGCCGAGTCATTTCCTAAATGGTCCCCTAGCGGCTGAGGCCTGCTTTCCTCACTGCCCCATTCACTGCTCTTTTTATCCTTATTAGCTTAAGAAGGCAAAAAAACTCCAGCAGTAGCCCTTATTCGCTGCTAATCAGGTCTTTCTCATTTCTAGGCCTCCTCTGTGAGGAAGGTGCCAGGCTCCACCTGTTCATCCCTGCCCATGACGCCTTCCAAGTCCTGATTAAAAACACTTTCATTCAAGAAAGCTTCCCTATCCAGCACTCCCTCACACTGATCTCTCCCTCAGCCCTTAAGAAGAGCATTTATCATTTTGAATTACAGATTAAATTGAATTAACTGTACAAAGAGATGAAATCCCATGGCTATCTTCCCAGGGTGATAATAATAGTTGACTTTTATTGAGCACTTACTATGTGCCTGGCATTCTGACAAATAAGCCTTTTATATACATCTCAATTAATTGTCACAACATGCCTTTGACATAGCCACAAACATGACTTCCATTTTAAAAATGAGGAAAGTGAAATCCAGACGGTTTAAGTAACTTGTCCAAAGTCTTTTTATTCTGTCTACGTTCTCTGCTGTTCATATCGATTACGTTCTATTGATCTGTTCTCAAATTCACAGATTTTATTCTGTCTTTTCCACTCTACTATTGAGCCCACCCAATGAGTTTTTACATTGGTGATTGTATTTTTGGGGGGGGGGGTTCTATAATTTCCTTTTGGTTCCTTTTTAATAATTTCTATTTTATTTCCTGAAATTTCATAATTTTCCATTTGTTTCAAGAGAATTTGTAATTCCTTGGGAAGCACTTTTAGAAGGCTGCTTTAAAACTGTTGTCAGGTCATTTCAAAATCTGATTCATCTTGGTATTGGCATCTGTTGACTGTCTTTTCAAATTCGTGTTCTGATCTTTCTGGTTCTTGGTATAAGTGATTTCTATTGTTCTCTGAGCATTTTGGATATAGTACTAGGAGACTCTTGATCTTATTTTATCTTATTTTTAGCAGATAGTCCCCCTAGTGAAGTGTACTGCAAGAGTGTATATGTTCAAGTTCCCTCTGGGCCCTGCCAACACCAACTTGGCAAGAGCAGGGCACTGACTCACCCGGCCTCACTGCAGATGGGGTTCCTAGTCAGCTCCCCCTTCTGCCCTATTGATGTCTTCCTGGGGAAAGTGGGGACCAGCTCCCACCTTGCTGGGCTCTGCTGCCACCAGGGGAGGGGAGGGAGTGGGGCACAGTGCCAGCAAGCCCTGCCTCAAACCTCCTAATTCTGTCTTGTTGTACCGGATCGGATCGGGTAGAGGCTCAGCTCCCCACTGGGTCCCGCTGAGCCCAGGGGAAAGTGGAGGGCTGACTAGTCCTGGCCTGTACCACCTCCTTAAGGTTCATTGCTGCTGGGTGAAGACGAAGACTCAGGTCAACACTGGGTCCTGCTGACACTACGCCAGCAGAATTGGCTCCACTGGGCAGGGCATGGAAGATCAGCATCCCACTTGGTCCTGCCAACACCATCCGGTGGAAGAAGTGAAGCCTGCTTCCGCCGTGCACAGGAGAGAAGGTTAGCTTCCTGCTCAGCTCTGCTGACACCACCCTGTGGGGTTAAGGGAGAAGGCTGCATGCCTGCTTCCACCCAGCCAGGGGGTAGAAGATAGAGCGGGCATCTTTCCACTGGTGTCTGTCACTTGGCTAGAGTGTTTTCAAATGTTCCTGATCCTTTGCTCAGCAAGAACAGGCTTTCCTTGGAGCTTTTTAGTCTATGCCCATTGGTGGTTCTGGTTTGGAGGCTTCTGCAGTGCCTGTACAGAATATATAGATGACAATAAGGTAACTCAGGAATTCACCACCGTGTCATTCCTCAAGGTCCCAAGGTCCCAAGGTCCCAGGCAGCCCATTCTTCTTTCACCTCTCAGAGACTTCCTATGCTTTTTTGTTGTATCACGTCCAGAGATGTTCAGTTGTAAAGGGGGGAACCTGGGAGAAATGGGGCTACTCCATCTCAGTGGAATCAGAACTATCCAAGGTCTTATAAACTCAGAAATAGTAAGGCCAGAATTTGAACCCAGGAGGTCTAGTCATAGAAATTATTATTTTAATTGTCAAGCGAGCACTACTCAGAATAAAACTTATATGTGTATGAGTTTGCTAGGGCTGCCATGACAAAATACCGTAGACTGGGTGGCTTAAGTGACAGAAATTTATTTGCTCACAATTCTGGAGCCTAGAAGTCCAAGATCAAGGTGTCAGCAGGGTAGGTTTCTTTTGAGGCCTCTTTGCTTGTCTTACACATAGCCGACTTTTCATGTGTCTTCACATGGTCTTCCTTTTGGATGTGTCTGTGTCCAAATGTTCTCTTTTTATGAGGCTAGTCACATTGGATTCGGGCCCATACCAAGAACCTCAACCTCAGCTTAACTTAATTACCTCTTTAAGACCCCATCCAAATACAGTTGCATGCTGAGGTACTGGGGGTTGGGACTTTAACATATGAATTTGGGGCAGGGGACACAATTTAGCCCATAACAATGTATCAAATAATAATACAGTATATAAAAGAGTATATTACATAAAGGTAAGATATAATAAATGTATATTATACATAATATGAGAAAAATAGCCTGAATGTTCAGTTGGATCTTGGCATCAGGGTGAATTTACCAATTTGCACAATTCGCACATTGGATGTTCTTTCTTTTTTTGAATTTTTGAATTTTATTTTATTTTTTTATACAGCAGGTTCTCATTAGTCATCAATTTTGTACACATCAGTGTATACATGTCAATCCCAATCGCCCAATTCATCACACCACCACCCCACCCCCCAGCCGCTTTCCCCCCTTGGTGTCCATTCGTTTGTTCTCTACATCTGTGTCTCTATTTCTGCACTGCAAACCGGTTCATATGCACCATTTTTCTAGGTTCCACATATATGCGCTCTATCCTGGAGAATGTTCTGTGTGCCCTTGAGAAGAAACTGTAATCTGTTGTTTTCGGATGGAATGTCCTGTAAATATCAATTAAATCTATCTGGTTTATTGGGTCATTTAAAGCTTGAGTTTTATAAATTTTCTGTCTGGATGATCTGTCCGTTGGTGTAAGTGTGCTGTTAGAGTCCCCACTATTACTGTGTTACTGTCGATTTCCTCTTTTACAGCTGTTAGCATTTGCCTTATGTACTGAGGTGCTCCTATGTTGGGTGCATATATATTTATAACTGTTATATCTTCTTCTTGGATTGATCCCGTGATCATTATGCAGTGTCCTTCCTTGTCTCTTGTAACATTCTTTATTTTAAAGTCTATTTTATCTGATATGAGTATTGTTACTACAGCTTTCTTTTGATTTCCATTTGCATGGAATATCTTTTTCCATCCCCTCACTTTCAGTCTGTATGTGTCTCTAGGTCTGAAGTGGGTCTCTTGTAGACAGCATATATATGGGTTTTGTTTTTGCATCCATTCAGCAAGCCTGTGTCTTTTGGTTGGAACATTTAATCCATTCACGTTTAAGGTAATTATCAATATGTATGTTCCTATGACCATTTTCTTAATTGTTTTGGGTTTGTTTTTGTAGGTCCTTTTCTTCTCTTGTGTTTCCCACTTAGAGAAGTTCCTTTAGCATCTGTTGTAGAGCTGGTTTGGTGGTGCTGAATTCTCTTAGCTTTTGCTTGTCTGTAAAGCTTTTGATTTCTCCATCGAATCTGAATGAGATCCTTGCCGGGTAGAGTCATCTTGGTTGTAGGTTCTTCCCTTTCATCACTTTAAGTATATCATGCCACTCCCTTCTGGCTTGCAGAGTTTCTGCTGAGAAATCAGCTGTTAACCTTATGGGAGTTCCCTTGTATGTTATTTGTCGTTTTTCCCTTGCTGCTTTCAATATTTTTTCTTTGTCTTTAATTTTTGCCAATTTGATTACTATGTGTCTCGGCATGTTTCTCCTTGGGTTTATCCTGTATGGGACTCGCTGTGCTTCCTGGACTGGGGTGGCTATTTCCTTTCCCATGTTAGGGCAGTTTTCAACTATAATCTCTTCAAATATTTTCTCGAGTCCTTTCTCTCTCTCTTCTCCTTCTGGGACCCCTATAATGCGAATGTTGTTGCATTTAATGTTGTCCCAGAGGTCTCTTAGGCAGTCTTCATTTCTTTTCATTCTTTTTTCTTTATCCTGTTCTGCGGCAGTGAATTCCACCATTCTATCTTCCAGGTCACTTATCCGTTCTTCTGCCTCAGTTATTGTGCTATTGATTCCTTCTAGTGTAGTTTTCATTTCAGTTATTGTATTGTTCATCTCTGTTTGTTTGTTCTTTAACTCTTCTTGGTCTTTGTTAAACATTTCTTGCATCTTCTCGATCTTTGCCTCCATTCTTTTTCCGAGGTCCTGGATCATCTTCACTATCATTATTCTGAATCTTTTTCTGGAAGGTTGCCTATCTCCACTTCATTTAGTTGTTTTTCTGGGGTTTTATCTTGTTCCTTCATCTGGTACATAGCCCTCTGCCTTTTCATCTTGTCTATCTTTCTGTGAATGTGGTTTTTGTTCCACAGGCTGCAGGACTGTAGTTCTTCTTGCTTCTCTGGATGTTCTTAGTATCATGGCAGGCGTGGATCATAACTGCCAAAGTTATGCAAAGGAAGAAGCTCTTGCCCCCTCTGAGCTCCTCTGGTTGAGGAACAGGAAATCCATGGGCTCATCCTCCCCTTTTCCTGAAAAGACACCAGCACATGGCTTCTCGCCTCCTGACCTGGGAAGGGAAGGCTGCTAGAGACAGTCAATGTCTCTTAACTGCTTGTTGGGGTAATTTGCAAGCTCAGCCCAGGTCCTAGTGCCCATTTCCACTGTTCCTCCAAAAGCTCGGTCACCTGAACTACAGCGACACCCAATGACATGGAAGAATCTTAGCAATTTAATATTAAATTTTAAAAGTAAGTTTCAAAACACTGCTTACAACATGTTACCCTTTTTATAAAGTGAGAACAATTAAAACAAAACTGCATATACTTTGTAGGAACACTACAATGACACATATAATTAACAGTGATACATACAACAAATTATATAAAAAGAAAAGCAAGAAAATGATGAATATAGGATCCAGGATGGTGGGTTACCTCCGGCAGTAAACATCCATACAATGAGGTGGGGATGGAGGCATGGAACAGGTTAGATTTAGTAACAGCCAGGGTCCCAGCTTTTGTTTTGGATGGTAGATCAAAGGAGATCATTACATTATTTAAATAACAGAATAAATAGTCAATTAAATAAACAAAAGTGGGGGGAAACTAGGTTGTTAAGAGTTGACCTCAGTCTTAAATTAGCTAAGATTCAGGGTTACTTATTACTTTCCTCTCCTCTCCCATTCCTCCAGTTAATGAAGAATGAACTGTATGTTTCAAAGGATGATATAGTTTTCCTACCTAAAAATTTTAGTTTGTCACTGCCCAAGCTGAAAAATAGCAGATCAAGAATCATTTAGGTGTATCCTCAGCATTTGCTACCTAGGGAATTTTCCAAACATAGTTCCCAGCCCTAACCCCAGAGATTCTGATTCTACAGCGGCAATAAGATCTGAGAATCTATATTTTATGTTGAACTCCAAAGCAGTTCCTAGGAAGCTTGACTTCCGTGTCTTGGTGATTGACTGTGTCCTATACGTTGCTACCACATTCACCCTCTGAAACTTCTCTGTTTCCATATTACTCTTCCTTCAGGAATCTTTACTGGTTCATTTTTGCTGGCCAAATCTAAATCCCCTGCCCACCTTTCAAGGCCCTCTACAATCCGGTGCCACCCTAATTATGCAGATTTATCTTGCACGTTCTCCACAGGAATATGTCAATACAATCAGGCTGGCTCTCGCTGCCACCAAATGTGGAGCTCATTAGAGCCCCCAGCCTAGTTTCTGTGCAGTTCTTGTCTGGAAAAGCTTCTTCCCTCTCCTCTGTCTCTCCAGATCCAGCCCCAGATCCAGGCCAGCCCCAGGCCAGAATCAAAGCTGTCCTTCTCATATAAGTCATTTCTGACTTTACCAGCACACAGTAGCCCGCAATGGATTCCTGTGAAGTGACAGATACATTTCCTCATTTCTCTTTACTCATAGTAGACCTCTGTGTGGCTACGTTTTTTTCTTCCTCTTCATCCACTTATGATTTGGATTACACTGAAACCAGTGGACACTATCAGCACCATCATTTTGGCAATTCCTTCTAGGAAATGTCCATCTCCTCTTGTTCCCCGGCTAATGCCTGAGCCACCCTGTTGACAGAATGACATCCCACCACTGATCCTAGTCAATAGAATAGGAATGACTCTCTAAACCAAACCAGGCCAAGGAGGTCCTTCCCCAGGATTTTTAGACTCAGTGCCCAAAGATTTGAGGCAGAAAAAAATAAGTTTGGATGCTGATGTCTTGATATCTGCCATGTGTTTTGCTATGGGTAAAAGAGAGGCAGAGAGGGCTGATGTTCCAATAGAGAAAAGAAGGAGCAGTTGAACAGAAATGAGCAGAATCAAGGACTGGAGAGAAAGTTCTGGTAGCGGTTGAGTGCATGTTTCTGGCTAGTTCCTGAGTCTTGACTGAATTCCTTTTCTCGGGTTAGTGAGACCCCTCAGTACTTAACAAATTCTTCCCTTTCAGTTTTGCTACTTTAAATGGAGTTTCTTTTACTTTCATGCAAAGAATCAATCTTCTTTATGATCCATTCTCCACGAAGCTGACCCTGCTCATCACTCTCCACCTTCCTGAGTCCTCTCTCGGCCTGCCAGTCAAGAAAGCATGCTATGGGGCTTCCCTGGTGGCACAGTGGTTGAGAATCCGCCTGCCAATGCAGGAGACACGGGTTTGAGCCCTGGTCTGGGAAGATCCCACATGCCACGGAGCAACTAGGCCCGTGAGCCACAACTACTGAGCCTGCGTGTCTGGAGCCTGTGCTCCACAACAAGAGAGACCGCGACAGTGAGAGGCCCGCGCACCGCGATGAAGAGTGGCCCCCGCTCGCCGCAACTAGAGAAAGCCCTCGCACAGAAACAAAGACCCAACACAGCCATAAATAAATAAATTAATTAATTAAATTAAAAAAAAAAAAAAAACATGCTATGACAGGGATGACTACTATTGACTAGTTCAGTTCTCATTTACTGAGTGCCCTGTGACCATGTGATGCTGGGTGCTAGAGATACCAGACGCTAACGCCCAGGAGAGGAAAGCAACATTAGACCACACTCTAAAGAAGAAGTTGACATTCAGCCATTGGCTCAGCTCACCTCAACTTTGACCTTCCCCAGAATCTCCTTTCGTTTCTAGAATGTAAGCTCCCAACATTCCTGGAACCACCCTTCTGGGTCTCAGGATTAACATTTACTGATTAAAAGAGAGAAGTGCAATTATATATAATTAAATACATTCTCTCAGGTTTGGCAAAAAAAGGAAAGAAGACTAAACCCTCTTCTTACTTCAGTGCAGGAATGCATATTCTCAAACTTCACAAAGTAGATTATCTCCTTGATACCTGACTTTCAGAGAACAAATCATTGACACACATATCAGCTCACTCAATATGTTGACTATTTTTACCCCAAATCTTCACATTTATATAGCATATATCCATATTCTTAAACTATGGATTTCATGAAGCAATGAGAATTCTGAGCACATTTAATATATCTAATATAAATTAGTTAATTATTTGCTCTGTGACCAAAGCAAGGATTTTGCCTTGCTCCCAACCTGGGTTTCACAGATAACACTGTAGCTGGTGACCCAAACCGCACTGTGGCCATGAAGAAATGTTCCCACTCACTTTGCACCAAATCTACAGAGCACACATATTTATGCCTGCCAAGTATTCAGGCTTTTGAAAGGCTCACCCTGTGTCAGAGCTCTGAATTCTGTAGTACCAATGGAATTTCAACACACAAAATAATAGTTGTGGTAAATGATTAGCAAGGGAAAACTGCGGGTCCCATGGAAAAATCAAAACAATAAAAAGTGTAAAAAAACCCCAGTCTTTTGGACACTCCCAGAGTCTCCCTGTGGATCAATTAACTGACACACTCAGATGCTGGCTGTCCTTCTTGTTTTCAGAAACACAGTCCCAATTACTGGGCTCCAAACTGCTACATTTTATAGCTGAGATGATTTACAGCTGATGTTTTCATTGTACAGTATGTGTTCCTCTTTGCTAAACAAAACGTTCACAGAGAAGAATTGCAATTGAGGAGGGAGAAAGGGAAACAGGCACGTGAAAGATCAGACTCAAAAAGCCAAATGCAAATTAAGGAAAAAAACAGCAGTCTTTGGACTTCGACCCATATTCTTTTGCATTTGTTGCCAAATGTGTATTTAAAGAAATACCCCCAGTTTAGAATTTACTTTTTGCCTTTGTTGGAAGTGCTGTTCTGCCATAGGGTTTGTTGAACAGTAAACCTAATTCAGTCACCAAAGGACAAAAAACTATCAGTCAATCTATTTTGCTATCTTGCTTTATTTATGACCAAGTCAGAGAGACTATCGGAGATCCTTTTCCTTGCTTAATGCTCAGCCATTAAAAGTATTTCTAGTGAAGGGTAGGAAGTAGGCTTCAAATTTAATACAGATGTGGACGAAGCCTCAAACCTATCCCAAGCCATCTGCTGAGGAGGAGAGTTTACTTGCTGTAACAGATTTGGACTATTCGGTTTAAATAAATGAGGCATCCACCTCTTCGATGTGATTGTACAAAACCACTCTTCTGGGTTTCCTGGTGGTGCAGTGGTTGAGAATCTGCCTGCCAATGCAGAGAGCACGGGTTCGAGCCCTGGTCTGGGAGGATCCCACATGCCGCGGAGCAACTGGGCCCGTGAGCCACGATTACTGAGCCTGCGCGTCTGGAGCCTGTGCTCCGCAACGAGAGGCCGCGATAGTGAGAGGCCCACGCACCGCGATGAAGAGTGGCCCCCGCTTGCCGCAACTAGAGAAAGCCTTAGCACAGAAACGAAGACCCAACACAGCCAAAAATAAATAAATAAATAAATAAATTTATAAAACAACAACAACAACAAAAAAACCACTCTTCCCTGACCTGTGGCTTATAAATGAATTTTCTTTTCCAAGTTCTGTCTTGGGAAATTAAGAAATTACACACGATAAAAAGGGAATCTAACTCAGAAAATGGTACAGATTTATCTGCTGTAAAACCTTTGTACTCAGTGGTTTTCAGTGAGGGGAGAGAGGGATATTACCTTCCAGGAATCATCTGGCAACGTCTGGAGACACTGTTGGTGTCACAACTAAGGTGAAGGGGGCTATTGGCATATGGTGGGTAGAGGCCAGAGGTTTGGTTAAAGGTCCTCTATTGTGGAGGACAGCCCCCCACAATAGAGAATTACCCAGTCCAAATGTCAAGAGTGAGGGGACTGAGAAACTCCGCTTTGTACCTTCACATGGATTAATGATCAGATCCTTTCATAAATTTAGCTAACTAACAGCAGGTTTCTGTACAGTTTTATCTCATCGAACAAAGTGCCTTGAGTGAGGAGGAATTAAGACAAAGGCAGGAGAGACCTCAGAGGGAAAGAAGAAAACTAAAAAGGGCAGTTACTAAAGTTGAACACAAACCTTTCCCTACATTTCACTTGGGCTTAAAAACCAATTACCTACTAGAACATAATTAATAATCAGCCTTGTTACACCCTCTTCTCTGTTCTAAAAGATGACTTGGCTCAACTCCTGCTCCCACGGGTGTTCAAATTTTCCATTAACTTCTTTGCACAAGGAAACAAATTTCCCTTCTTTTTTTTCTCACCTCTTGGGGCTTCTTTCTGGACTTTTAGGTCCTAGAATTTAGCTTTTGATATTCAAGACAGAAAAGAGGCCCCGTTTGCAACAACCTTTGTGTATTATATTTCAAAGCCAATTTCGCATTATTTGCCCCGAAGTCTATATGTTTTGTCTATGATACAACACTGGGACAGAGGTATCTGCCAACTTAACAGAGAATTCTCATGATATAAAGGGTACTAACCCTCTCAGTTCTTTAAAAGTATTGATACACATCACAATCTGTCAGATCAGCATTTCCCATCACTTTTCCTTAGAAGAGTAGTTCCTTGTATGTTGCCTGGAAAAGTCATACAACCACATAAGACAATAACATTATACTACAAACGAGTAACTGAGTGTGGACTATCATCCTGCACTCTGCGGAATGTTTTATATACCTTACATTTTTCCTTTCCACAACAGCCTGAGTTGGGACTCGTTTTTCCCATTGTACAGGGAAGTAACTTGCCCAAGTTTCATGGCTAATAGTGAGCCTGGGATTTCAGTACAAGTCTATCTGTGTTCAAGTCTGTGCTCTTAAATATTGTGATCTACTACTGAGTTAAACAGTTAAGTAGAAATTCTTTACTGCAGAATTTCTTAGACCCTTTAATATACTACTTCTATTTATAAGCTCTAAATTCATTTCCCAAACTGATTTGTCCCATGCATCCTTTTCACTATGAAGCATCCTGCATGATCAGATCTCCACAGGACCTCTTTAGAACCAAACCATGTTCTGCAACTGGCAGGACCTGGTCAGAGAAAGATCTGAAGAGAAGCTCACACCAGTTAGCTGTTCACTGAGTAACCTGAACTGGTGACCACAGAATCACCACTGAAAAGCCTTGAGAAGCACAAGTGTCATGGGGCTGATGAGAGAAGATGCATTTTCTGAGAGCAGAGGCTAAAGGGAGTCAGGCTCTTTGTAGAGTCACTTTTAGAATTTAAATCAAGCACAATTTTCTCCCTACAAGCTTCATGTTGGGGTCTTTACCAACGAACAGCTGGAGAGTATTAAAAGCTGTGTGAATATTTTCTTACATTTGAGAACAAGAGATGTTAAAATAAACTGGCAAGGCAGGTTTGGTGACTTATGAAGTGTCCCGCATTATGAGCAGTCTGGCTGACTGCGAGACTGGTTCATAAAGGCCAAAAATGAAGTGTTACCATTGAATGCATTTACACATTTCCATAATAACACTGTTAGCTTGCTACACTTTTCAAAACTTTCCTCTCTGTTCCTTACTTTTATAGTCAATACTTAAGCGGGATCATGATTCTGGGACGATTCAGACTGGAAAACAAAGGAAAGTCAGGTAAAGAGATATAATGTATCCCATAAGTCATATACACTTAGGGAAACCAAGAGGAGAGACAGCAAAATAAAACCAGATGCGAATTTGATATGATTATATCATCCCTTCCAATAAGAAGAACACTTCCAAATTCACATCTTTTTTTTCTCTTGGAATCGGTTGCATCACTGAATTCTTTCAAATAAGTACAGCATTGAGCAGCTCTTGCCCAAAAAGAATTACATGAAGCCCACACAGGGCTTTGAACATTCATTTGCATTTGAATGATGCAAATTGTAATTTGGTATAATAAAGTCTATGTGACTGAGCAGGAGAAATTATATGAACAACCAGAATTCCATTCAAGTCCTCTCCTAGTTCTAATCCCAACATGCTAACTTCAATCTACATGTTCCATCAGAAATGTGTTTCTGTAAAATAAATAATAGCCTTCCTAACCCTGCCACATCTGCCTGGCTTAACAGGATCAAATTATTGGTTATTATGGGCTATTTTCATTTAATGTATTCTCAAGGATTCCCCATGAACAATATATGTTTCTGAGTCTTCTTTGGTACAGCAGTTACAGCATTATGGTGCCACAATAAGAGTGAACCTAAGACATGTTCAGGTCCTGATGTGGAATTAGCACAGTGACAAATCTGTATTATGAAAGATCATATCTTTGCAGGAAAAACAATATTAATCATTTGACTATCAGACTACAAACCTCTATAAAGGTACCTCCTTATTTTCAAATACAAATAGATAACAAGGCAAGAAAAGCTGTCTGATCTTTCCTCAGAATGGTTAATTTATATAATTTCTAAGCCTGAATATTACACCATAGGATAAGGGGGACTAAGGTATCACAATTTGGGGGAATGCCAACATGAAGGGGAAATGCCATTTCTCTTCACTGTGTGAGTGTGTGTTTGTTTGTCACTATAGCACTGTACTGTCCCCTTGAAGCTGAGCTTAAATTTTGCAAAGCACTTTCATAAAAAAGTATGACTTTTTTTAGTCTTTGTATCGACTCCTAGACTTCAGAGAATCTTGGAAGTCATCTAGTGTCCCCACCAGCCCCCTCCAATCAGGACTTACTTCTTCATTGATGGGCAGTAATGGGGAGGCAGCTAAGGATGCTTTGGGGTAGTTACATCCCCTGTTGTGTGTTTCCATGCTTTGAAAGTGCTTCCATAAACAAAAGCAGAATTTACTTCCATAAAGTTCTTCAGTACCCTCAGGAGGAGCAACACAGACTAAATCTAGTCCCTCTTTAAAAGACTAAAAGGCACACCAGCCCACCCTTGGAAGGATCTGCTCTCCCCAGATCCAAACATGGCTGTTCATTCAAGCCCTCCTCATGTGATGGTGAGGAGACTCAAGCATCCTTGCCTCCTTTCTCTGACACTCCTTCACAACCTCGTCTTCTCTACCCACCCTTTCTTGTTTCGGTTTTCTCATTTTCCTTCCCCTTGTCTTCTCAAACCACACACTCCCAACTGTCATATGGATGAAGACAACCAATTCTGAATCTCCAATACAGATTTCTCTTTTGAGCTCTACTCCTACCTGAACCACATGCAGGTACCAAAGGCATCTCAATCGCAAAATGTCACAGCAGCATCTTTCCTCTGCATTCCCGATCTCGATCAATGTTATCTACCATCACCCAAGGAAGACATTTTGAGTCATAATAAATCCTCTTTCCCCCCTCAATAAATTTCCCTTCCAGTAACTCTACTTCCTAGAAAATCCTTGAATTCTGTTCCCCCTTCTCCATACCTCTCCTACTACCCTTCAATCTGGTCTCCTTGGTTCCAGGCTCACCTTATTTCCCTCACTATGGCCAGAGTGATCTTCCCAAAACACAGCATGTTTGTGTCACATCCATTCTAATCACAATAAAAGAAACTGTATCTAACAAAACCCCCTTTCACATCATGCAAAAACTACCCTTATTGGTCATGTTCTATCGACAAAAAATATGCAAATAAATCGTATTCTTTTTTTTAGAAGAAGTTTGAGTTAAACAAAAGAAACAGTTGTCAGAAAGGAAGAACTGCTGCTATACAAAACATTTCCACCCAGCTCATCAGTTCTCAGCTGTTAGTTGACAATAAACATATGGGAGGAAACTACGGTATCAGACAAAGATTTAAGAGCCCCATAAAAATACCTCTATATTTAAAGAAGACATTTTCCAGACCCTCGTACCTGTGTAGAATAAAAGGACATGTTCTGAGATTCTTTCAGTTTTTAAGAAAGAAGTTAATCTTCCATCTCCCCCATCATTAGTAACTCCACTGGACTTTTATGCCTTTCTACACACACACACATTATAAGGGGTTCCGATAGAGTTCTCTAAGAAGGATAAATGCACTGAGGAGAAGAGTTTGAAAGGATTGTGATTCAGTGGCAGAAACAGAAACCTTTCTTACATTTTTTTCATGAGGCAGGTTAGCTTCTATTTCATGCAAATTGTCTCTGTCACAAACACCATCACAATAGAGATGAAAATGGATTCCATTAGTCTTCAGTCACTTCTATGGAACAAAGCAGGGTGATTTAATTATATATTCTTAGGATCCTAAAACTGACTCTCCCTTTCTTGGCTCTTACAATTTTCAGTAAATACACACTAAGACTCACAACTTTGGAGTTTCTTGATGAGTTCCCAAACAAAATATTTCAGATGTGTTCACTTGTCTAAATTTATTTAGAACAAAATACTTAAAGGATCATGATGGAATGGACCCTTCCAGATGAGGAGGATGTCTTGAATTTTCAAATTTACTTACTTCTTTTTTGAAAAAATCCACAGTACAGTCTCATTGGCAGTGGAGTAAAATTAAAGAAAAAGTTCTTTTTTATTATTATCTTTTAAATTGAAATATAGTTGATTTACAATATTGTGTGAGTTTCATTTATCATTGTTATTGGACCTTGAAGAGTAATGAACTCTGAAAAAATAAAACACTAAATCATTAACAATAAATAATTCCAGTTAGGTCCCAGGCCTGAAGTCTGAATTTTTTCATCTCAAAAGAACTGACATACACTCTAGAAACAAAACTGGTTTTCTTGCATGTTTATAAGTGTTTATGTAAGTGTGAAGCAATGAGTTTTCTTCTTCACTTCCTTCAAAAACAGGAATATTTTGGGTTAGATTTGCTGGTGCAGATCTTCAAAGCCACAGTCAGGTGTTGCCAGCAGCTTCTGAATAAGTTCATTTTTACTTGGTGTAGGTTTAAAAAAAATTGGTCCATTAATGAATATTATTTGAATTGAACTTTCATAGTTCTGTGGAAAATCAAGCAGCACACATGCTTTGGTGGCCATATCACAAGCTCTTCACCCTCCCCAAGGACTTGTGAGGGTGGACATGTTCATGGTCAAGTCACTGTCCTGTTTGTCTACCCAAACCAGATAATCTGGGTCACCATTATGCAGAAAAATGGGATTTGATACTGTTTCAAAGAAGGAAAAATAACTGCAATAGTTTTTGCTCTAAATTTTGCTATAAAATGATTTTTTAATCCTCTCCAGAAACTTAGAGACTATTTCAGATGCAACAGAAAACTTGAAAAAAAGAATGGAATGGGAAAGAACGGGAAAGACATCCTTAAACATGACGCTTGAACAACATCAATCCCCTACCTAAATGCAACAAAAAATGAGGACAATAGCTCTCTACGGTGGAAAAAAAATAAATAAAACCAGTGAGTGTAAAACAAGAGCACTCTAAGAAGATGTGTTAACAGAGGATTAACCTCTGAAATGCTAATAAGATAAGGAGGAAATGATAAGAAAATTAGACTGCATTTCTCCATGCTGAGCCAAAGAGATAACAGTGTATCATTAGCCAAAACTTTTATATGTGTTGCCATATATGAAAATCTATATACATTTTGCCCTGTTTTTAAAAATGGATGTAAAATAGGAACATTTTAAAACACCTCAAAACAGCACTAGTTTCAGATATTTTATTTAACTTTAACCTCTTATCAGGACCCATAACTCATTAATTAAGGATTCATCTCTATATTTTAGATCTTGGTTTAAGGCCCCTCGTACCACATATGTCAATCCAGGGCTATCTAAAGCATTAATTTAAAATGTCAAAAGTGTAATTTTTCTTTACAGCAGAAGTAGAATTATAAAAATTAGATCTTTCAATTACAGATGACATTTGCCACTCTAATCAAGGTTAGCCTTACATGTGGTTGGGGTCAGAGGTTGAATGAGAATGATTCTCTACTCCAAAATAACTCTAGCACAGGTCTGCCATTGAGATTTTGCTTCCACCTCGGTAAATACTCCCATTATCCTGGTTCTGAGTCATAACAACCATAATCATAGTTATTGCATTTTATTGTGGATTCTCTATGAACCAAATACTGTGTTCAGCTCTTAATAATTGACATAAATGAGTCGTTAAGTATGGTCACTAAAGTCAAGCCCCATGTATTTGAACCCTAGTTCTTGAGAAAATTACCTTACCTTGCCAAACTTCTGGTTTTTCAAGTGTCAAAATCATAAGGTGGCTGTGAAAATGATGAGAAAGATGATGACCAAGAAAAATTAAACAATTTTCCTAAGGTCACACACAGCTAAGAAGTGGAAGAAACAGATTCCAACCTAGTTCTTATAATTCCAAATTCCTATAACTTTCCACTATATCACACAGCCTCTAAGGGTGCCCAGGATGACATGCAGATAGAAAGTACCGGAGAAGAACAAGACACAAACACACACAGTGTTTCTATTCCTGGGAGGAGACACGGACCTTCTGGGGTCCTGGGATAACCTAAAGAAGACAGATTCTGTTTGACTCTCAAAATCTTAGGAAAGCATATCAGCGACGTGTTGAGCTGGACATCATGGGAGCTGACAAGGAGTTTCCAACCGACTGTGCCCAGCATACCATAGAATATAAGAAAGAGAAAAACCCTTTCTCCCAGTAAAACATTTTACAGTCCACTCCCAGCTTCAGCATCCTTTGAACACCTCAAATACTTACATTTTATGATAGAAGATGAGGGTACATTTCAAGAAAGTTGGGATGAGTGATGCTACCCCTTGGTTGTAAACTCCACCAGGGCAGGAAGACCATCAGTTTCACTGACCACACTACTCATACTACCTGACACAGGCTGAGTTAACTCTCAATAAGTGTTTCTTGAATTGAATTCAATCCAATTGCTACTATGATCTTCATCCATAATGCACAGATATTTGACCCTCCCGTTTTCTCTTGAACTCTTAATTAACTTCTAGTAAATATTCCATTTGTCATGCACTTGGATCCCACCCGCATTAAGCATCTGCAAGGCAAAGACCCAAAGCCACACAGATCAGACATATCAGCCCAAGGAAAACGGAAACATTCCACATCAAAAGGAATGTGCATTATTTTAAATGTTTCTGTTTAACATGTAAGATAATTCATGTTGGTAGAGAGATGTAATATTACATAATACTGACCTGGATTTGATGTAGACTTTCCTCCTTCTTCATGGAATCCAGAAAGTCTCTTTTCTTGGTAAGATGTTACAGTCATCTGAAGAATATGTGGTCCAAAATAGCAAAGGGGGAGGTAAAATCCTGTAAGACCAAGTCTCAAAGCCACATGCCACCGCTCTGAATCTTTGGTGCCATCCTGCAGGCTATCTACCACAGCTTTCCTCCATTAAGTCAAGTTTAGGAAGCTGAAATAGCATTGTTCATAAGACTATATAAGTGCAACTACCTTTCTGTGAAGCTATTTGGAAATACATGTCAAAAACCTTTAAAATATGTCTATCCTTTGACTGCATAATTCCTCTTCTCAGAATCTATTCCAAGGAAATAATCACAGATGCAAAGAAACATCTGTGTTATAAGAGAAAAAAAGTTTATCTTTTATAAATAAATAAATTTTTATAAATAAAAGATCCAGAATAACAAAATGGTCGATTAAATTCAGGTGCATTCATTGATACTGAGACTCACTTTTTTCCGGATTTTAACATCTCTGAAATTGGAATGTGTCTTATGGTAGCTGGCCCCTTATTATCACCATCAGCTACAAAGTAGCCACAAAGTAGCTGTCATCGGCAGGCATGCATTAACTTGGTCACAGATGTGCATCTTGTCATTACCTCAAATGATTGATGTACATTGTTGGTACTGCACATGTTGATTTCACTGCCATTTAAAATGTCTTCAAAAGTAACACTGTGATTCAGTATTGAGATGAAAAGTTATTGTGTACACAAATAGGCATGTAAACAGAGCTGCAGTGGGTAAATTTTATATTGGTGAAGCACATATTCATCTAGGAGAAATGATCACTATTCCATATTTTGTTCCAAAGCAAAAAATCGTGTGTTTTATAGAACCTAAGTAGATGAAACTGTGCTACATTTTGTTTTCTGCGGAATATGCAAAAGAAGCATCTCCTACACGCTAAGTAGTGCAACTCAAGGCAAAAGCATTGCCAAATGCTTAGGATAGATGAAAGAAATGTCAAAGCATCAAAAGGCTGGTGTAAGCAACAAATGTGTTTCAGGAGATCATTACGGCTTTGTGTCATAGCTTAATTGGAAACATTTTTTTTCCTTTCCTAGTAGTATGTAAAATAATGTGTCCTACAGTTAATGGCATCTTAAAATCATTTAAAATAAAGACTTCCTGGAGACACAGAGAAAACTTTGAGCTTAAATAAAAATATAAAAGAAGAATATAAAATTGCAAACTCACAACTTTGTGAAATAATTTTTAAATAGTGTGGAAAAGTGAAAGAAAATATATTAAAATGTTAAAAATTCTGTAAAGTGAGACTATAATTAATCCTTATTTTCTTCTTCCTTTTTATGTTGCCCAGATTGTTTTTTTTAACTTTCCATGTTTTTTTTTCTAATAATAGAATGTAAAATTGGAAATGTTTTTCTTTTTTTTTAAATTGAAGTATAGTTGATTTACAATGTTGTGTTAATTACTGATGTACAGCAAAGTGATTCAGTTATACATATATATACATTCTTTTTTTAAAAAAAGAATGTTTTTTTAATTAGTTCAAAATAATATTTAGAATATTAAAAACAAAGGTGGAAATGCACCCTCCAGGGACTCACCACTTCCTTTATAACCATGATTGTTATTTATCTAAGCCTTTTTTGAATCTGTTTATATTTTATATCCTTATTCTTCTGTGAGATTCATAAGCTTCCAGTTCCACCTCCTGCCAGGTGTTCCTAGATTGGGCCCATGCATGTCAACCCAATCTATATTCTTCACACTTTCATAATGTTCAATCAAACTTTCTTGGCCTTTGCTATTCCAACCACAAACGCTAATTTATTAAATTTTTTCTAAATATTGAAGCTCTTTCAGAAAAAGTAAGGATCTTTCCAACTCATCTTTCTTAATACTTATAATTATTTTGAGTTCACTACCCTAGGCTATTCTGAGATCAGGTCTATAGCAGAGCACGTTTATTCCTAAGTTATTTATCCAATTGTGACAACTTTCAATTTCTTTTCTGTATGACAGAAACTAAGAGGAACAAAAGAGGAAACACATCTTTTTTCTGGGTATATTATCGATCAAAGGGCTGTCTAGCTGGTATAGTTTGCAGCCATGGACTTTTTGATAGTAACCTTACTATCATAAACTAGAATCTCTGAGTTCACTGAGAAGATGAACAAGGAGACCATAAGGTGAAGATGGAACAGAAATAAGGAAACACAGAGGCTGAATTAAACCTCAGAACCAGGGGACTCTGGACAAGCTGAATTCACGCTGGGGAATGTATCCCCAGGCCCATCTTTTTCTCTGCCCTGGATCTTTCTAAGTTTTACTGCATTTACAAAATCCGTCTCTGTCTTCTCTGGTCTCTCTCATTCTTCTACAGTTGAAAAACAAATTGTGCCCAAATGCCACAGGCAGCCTTGGGTTGCAAACAGGAAACAGGATGAACCCCAACTTCACATGCTTGGGCTCCTCCTCAGTCAATACTGATAGAAGACATCCCCCAGAGGAGCATCTCTATTTGTCTCTGCAGTTAGCAAGGTCACATCCTTTGTGCCTCAGGCACATGCACACTTCTGTCACTCGTGGAATCTGTGAGTGGCCCTCCTGAAGATGTGGCGAGACTATCACAGCAATCAGTTCCACAAAGAAAGATCACCGTGCCCCAAACTAAGCTCTCCACTGGCACCATCAATCAGCCAAGTCCTTCAGTCCCCCACAAGTAAACTTATTTGATGGTATAATTATAAAATCATCTAAGCATTTAACCCGCAGCCCATAAGCTTGTTCAGCTCCCTATTTGTGCCCCATCCCACCCTCAACTAGTTAAAATAATAAATAAATAAAATCTGGTTTGATGCTGCTCGCTAACAACTGATAATCAATACCTGACTTGGTCTGAGAATGAAGTTCAAGACTTAATTAACTTTGCCAGAGCTAGACTTTTCCCAGCGACTTGGACACAGAGGCATGGTGGGAAAGGATGAGATGCAGAGATGACACGGTGATACAGAGCTTACTGCAAATCAGAGACACAACACATCAGCTCAGCATGGGGAGAGGAACATCCGGAGTGCAAAGTTGAAGGAGATGGGAGAAGGGCGTGCTGGAAGTGTCTTGTCACCGTCACATTAAGACTTAGACTTTGTGGGACTTCCCTGGTGGCACAGTGGTTAAGAATCCGCCTGCCAATGCAGGGGACACGGGTTTGATTCCTGGTCCAGGAAGATCCCACATGCCGCAGAGCAACTAAGCCCACATGCCACAACTACTGAGCCCACGTGCCACAACTACTGAAGCCCGCGCGCCTACAGCCCATGCTCCACAACAAGAGAAGCCACCGCAATGAGACGCCCACGCGCTGCAATGAACAGTAGCCCCCGCTCCACGTAACTGGGGAAAATCCACGCACAGCAACAAAGAACCAATGCAACCAAAAATTTAAAAAAATTTTTAAAAAAGACTTAGACTTTGTAAAGTCAAATCTGCCAAAACTTGTAAAATAAGGATACATCTCATTGCTCTGACATGTGTGAGATGTTCATTAGCATTTCATGCAGGCAGGCAGAAAATTGCTGGGGAAAGGAAGAAATCACATTCTGAGCTCATCCCCCACCAAGAGCTGCAGATGTGGAATTTCTGCACAAGAGGAAACCATAGCCTGCTGGCAACTCTTCATCAACCCAACCCACAATGGTCAACTCTTCATCAACCCAACCCACAATGAAAACACAAAGCAAGCAAAAGACGCTGCATTTTTACTGCTCTCCGTACGTTGAGAGTATGTATCAGTCTTAGGAACACTTCCCGGAATCATTACATAAACTCTCTTTTCACCTGAAGTACTGTGCTCCCTACCTGAATTCTGTTTAATTCATTAGAACAGAGGTATGATTAACTTCTTTCATGATCAAATATACTAGAAATCTGGGGAAATGGGGAAAGAGGGAAGGAAAGGCATTACCGCATCCAGAGCACCAGAGGGAGGCTGGGTTTCATCTCTGTCCCAGCCCCATTCTTCCAGGACTTTTCAGAAGAGGAGCCCTCTCCAGTCACGTAGGGCTCCACAGTCCCAAGTGATAAACCAACCTCGATGCTGGATTTGACTTTCATCTTTCAGGTTATGTTGGTACTTGCCACTCTGCAAGTTCCCAGTTATCCATGGCAACAGGGAAAACATGAAGCAAATGAAGGCAAGGCCTTCAAATACTTTACCTCATCCTTCAACACCCTTTTAGCAAAACTGATTAACATGGAACAAAGTGGACTGTTTGACATTTTATCCCTTCCGCCTTTAACTGCCCTGTTTCTGGTGGAAGAGTAATGAACAGTGACATGGTCTAAAGGCCGAATGTCTAAGGAGGACAAAGTGGGCCGGACTATCGGCACCTGATTCTGAAGAGTCGGTTTTGCACCTGAGTCACTTCCAAGATGAGGGCTTTATCTTGTGGGAGCCTAGACTGACCAGTCTTTGGCCTAAGTAGTGCTTTGCGTTACAAATGTATGCTGAGGGGGAGGACAAAATAAGAAGCTATTACATTGTCTTAAATGTGTGTCTTTGAATTGACTTTGTGTCACCTGCCGCTAAACACCCTCATGTTGCTGCCTGCAAAGGACTGACAGCTTTCAGCTGCTGCTGTCACCGTTCCTTCCACGCTGACAGATCGTAGCACCAAACCTTAGCACCCCTTTCTTTTAATATACCAGGATTTATTCCACATCATCTATTTCTGATGGTTCATCACTTAAAACAACAAAAACCAAAAAGAACAACCTGAGAATATTATTTAGCTGTTTAAAAACCATACTGTTGCAGAAAATTCAATGACATGGGAAAGTGCTCATCATATAATATTAAAAGAAAACACCCAGATACAAAATTATATATGCAACATGATCTGATTTGATTATGCATATACATGTGTGTGTGATTCCAAAATATTAATCTTGATCATTTCTTGGCAAAGTGGTTAAGAGTAATTTTGATTTTCTTCTTTATGCTTTCAAAAATTTACTAAATTGAGCATGTATTATTTTTATAAGCAGAAAAAAAATAATCTTTTCAAACTGCTACATGGAGGTAAGACAGTCCTCAGTTTAAACCTGCATGTTATTGTTTATTTATACCACATTCTACTCCACTAACTGCACTTCCTATCGTCTGGATATCCCAAGGCCCACATGGTTCAACTTTGTTTCCGGCATCCGGGATGCAAATGAAGCAAGCAGGCTGACTTCTGGGTGACTCCTCAGTGCATCATGTGTCAGGAAGCAGAAGGAGCCAGAAGACCTGGCTCCTGGTCCCCATCCTGTCCCCAAGAGTAATCAGGGCCTTGGAAATCCCTGAGCATCCTGGGCCAAACTCTCCCCATATATGAACTGAAAGAGTGGGCCCATCTCACTCGAAATTTCTACTTTCCATGAGCTGCTAGATCCAATTGCAGCAGAATGCTCTAATCGCCATGAGTGTGAGGTTACTGCAAAGTTCTGTTCACAAAGCAAATGATTCTCACGCAACCAGAAGTGGTGAAAGCCAAGAGTCATAAATAAGCAGGAGATCCAACGTGCTGTTTTATCTCAGAACAAATCTCTCAGGCAAAATATTCATTGCAGATGTAAACACAGCCCAAATTTGGGGCAGGGGCTCAAAAAAGAGATAGGCAAGGTAGTCTTTGAGAAACATTAAATTATATAATATTCCAAACATAAATAAAGAGTTAATATTTAAGTTTAACATTTAAGTTTAATAGTCTGAATTCATCTGAATCATCAGGTGACTCAAGTATAAACACCTGGAATAATTACAATAACCTGATCTGAACAATTAGTCATAGAAAATATAACCCTTAACTTGGATGGGATTATTGACATTTTAAAGCTAAACTCTGAAAATTATACAAGCAATACATAAATTCACTGTAAAATAAAATTCAAACCATACAGATATACATAGAGTAAAAACTGGAAGTTCTCCTTCAAGTCTCACCCTCTGCCCACCCACTCCTCTACCTACAGGTAACCTGTTTTAGACCTTTTAAAAGTACATATCTTTACATGGTTCCTATCTGTCTCTCCCAAAACACCACAAGAATATCTATAAATATCATAAGTCTTTGTTCTGTCAAATTTAACCAAAAACTTGACAAATTTCTTACTAAAATGGAATAGTTGCTTTTCAAGGAAAAGTCCATTATTTATAGCTTCTAGAATTGATGCTGACCATTATTCTCTATCTCTGCTAAATTTTGTTATCTTTAAAATAATAAGCAAATAAACATGGATATTAGAGGAAGAAATGTTACTAGGACAGCAAGAACAGCACAGAAACCTCTGCGTGTGCCGTTCTTGGCCTCCCAGACACAGGCATATGCCGCCCATATTAGCTCAGACCCTTAACTGAGTTCAACAGATGCCCCAGGTTAGTTCCCATTTGGCAACACATCCTGCCTGTGGGCACTGCTAGGAAACAGCATCACAACTCTTGCTTCTCTGCAAAACCCGGACAGAGCTTCGGGTTCAAGAGGAAGGATCAGGTATTTTGCAGGTACTAGGAGCCCAGAGATGGCACTTAGGGACCAGCCCTTAAGGTTTCATTATTTAAATGCTGATACAGACAATTTATTACTGGCAAAACCAACTCTGTGCAGAGATCACTTAAGGTTAGAGCTCACCTAAGAGGGGAAAAAAATAATTTAAGGAATTAAATACAATTAGCCAGACAGCTCAGGCCCCAAAACTTATTACAGTAGGCTCAGGGAGGGGAAATGATGCTTTTGTTAAAGTAGAGGAAATACACTCTACCTATTAATAAAAACTATCATTTATTGGTGCTTCCTATTCTAAGCATCTTATGTAAGTTGAACAATTTAATTTCACCACAAACCCAGACAAAGGTGCTATTATCATAGCCATTTTAAAGATGAGGAAACTAAAGAACAAAGAGCTGGTCAGCTTCATCTTGACAGGATCTTGGCTCTCCCTCCTAGTAGCAAAATGGCTGCAGTAGTGTCAGCCTTTACATCTCCTCACCACACCATTCAGAGGAAAAGAAGCCCTCTTCTGGAATCTGCATTCTCACTGGCCTGATTGTGTTACATGCTCTTCCCTTATGGACAGGGAGACTGAAATACTCAGATTAGACTAAGCCAATCAGCACCATCTGATTACATACCTGGAGGTATAAGTAGGATCAATGTCATCTAAACTTCCTGGGGGATAAGGGATGCTGGAGAGGTGAACACCAAATGTCTACTACAGTACTCGTCAGCCAGAAAAGCACAGAGAGTTTCTCCAACAGTATAATTATAATCATAGCCCAGCTTGAAACTCTTAATTCCTATTGGCACTATTTGTTCTGGAACAATATGTCTTCCATGTAGTTACCTTTTTTTTATAAGTCAAATTTTTATTCTATCTCCTCTTCCCCAGAATCAATTTTTCCTAGGGACAATAGGTTTGCAATACATGTTGGGCACTCTTAGGCATATATGTGATAATTACTTTTAATTAGAAAATTTGATAGTGCAGAACTAGGACTATCATATACTTTGTGATTAGAGAAGAATCAAGATTTCAGATGAGAAGATTCTTTCTACCTAGTCATCTTATGTATGCGTTATTTTACCTCTGAGTTATAGAGTTAGTGCTGTAGATTTAGCACTTTGCTTACACACAAGCAAAGCACACAAGTGAAATCAAGAACTGTATGAGCCCTTATGAAGTACTCAGAATTGTTCCTCTGCTTTTATTCTAAACAGATAATTAGCTAACCAATTTAAAAGATGTTCTCAAATGAAGATGCCACAGTGTTCCTTGGGAACACATCTTAAAGTTTAATGACCTTCACTATCAGTGTGACGCTTATATTGAAACTAACATTGAATTCAAGTTAATCCAATAAATATTTGTTAAATTTAGGGTACCTACTATGGAACCATCTTGATCATGCCCGTGTCTCGATAGAAAACATCCTCTACAGTAGCCTTCATAAACTAGAAGACCACAATTGTACATAAGTTGATCAACACATAGGTATCTGAGCATCTGTGCTAGGAAAATAGGCATGCAAACAAGTGTAAATGTTATCCTCAACCTTACCTCTCCAGGATACATGGTTGAATTCCATCTTCCTAGTTCTTCATCGTTTCCATGGCTTTTCTCTGGACCTTCTGCTAGTTTTCCACAGCTACGATAAATTGATGTCTCACAATTGAACTCCACAAATAGAAACAACAAAATGGATTCTGGAAAAAAAATAAGTGGTTTATTTTGGGAAGCAGATTCCCAAACACAATGCTTTTACATTAAGTTGTGCTTGAATGGAAAAGAAAAATAAATATAAAACTGAAAGAGTAAACATAAAAGATATCACCTAATAATCCAGGGAGGAACACCTCATATGATTGTTACTAGGGACGACTAATCCAGTACATCCCTTGGCTAACACCAGCTGTCCATAACTGAAGCAGACCAGCAACCATTCCCAGGCCTACAACATACATGCACGCTGCCAAGAAGGACTAATTCTATCAAAGCTTGAGCAGCTCCAAAGTTCATTCAGTTCTGCTCTTAAAGAAGTTTCAGAATCATTTTAGACCTCTCCAGTATGATTTAAAGCTCCAGAACAGGCCTATTAAGGGGTGATTGAGGTCATCTTGTTTAATGCAAGAATCCCTCTACACCCATGGTTATCCATCGACCCAGAAATGGGAAGCTAAGCATGGCTGCTCCGATGACTGTCAAGTTCCAAATATCGGGAAGCCATTCCTTACACTAAGTCAAAGCCAAGTCCTTACACCCCTCCACTCTGCCATTCCCACCAAAATATGTCTAATCCTTCTTCCAATGGCAAGCCTTTAAATAGAGGAAGTCAGCTATCATATTCCCTTCTTAGTCATATCTCCTCTGTCTTCTTCATAGAACATCCTACAGCTCCCATATATTTCGTGTCATCTTTCTCCTTGTCACTTCGGTTAAGCAAGTTAAGTGATACAAAATCTAGACGTTTTGAAAAATGTACCTGCTTCCTTTTCTACCACACTGCTTTTGTTAAAGGTGTTTATATTCATTTTGCAGTCACTCTGAATTAAACAAATAAGTGAACCAGTATACATCCCAATAAGCATTTACCCTGAGGATGTCCATTTTGTCATGAGTCAACATTCATACTACTTTGTGTCTCTTTAAATGATACTCTGCTGATTTCCTCCAACTTTGAGTCTCTCTGTATTTGGCCTTCCCCATTCAGTCATTCTTGCCCAGGAGATTAAGGTCAGGTAGCAAATGCCTCTTTTCTCCATCATCTAATTGATCATGCTGGTGTGACACTTCAACCTCTCCTTCATCTGGAGAAGTGGCCTCATGTTAGATGGTAATGTTGTGGAGGAAAAAACAGAAAGAGAAAAAGCCTATTAACCTTCAGAAAATGATGGTACAATTTGTGCTTCTCAACACCTGATTATTTTCTAAGCAGTAAAACTTTCAATTTATTAAGCCCTAGGTGGGTAAGTGATGCTTTTACAAACAGAGAACATGAGGTACCATTTTTCAGTGATTCTGTGGCAATCACACAAACTGGGAGAGATTGAAGTAATGACCAACTATGAAAACCACAGATCTGAGTTCCAAACACTAGGTGCTCTGTCTGCGCATTTCTACATTGTTATTTAGATAGGTAATTCTAACATGTAACTCCAAAAGGCAGAATTCAGACCTGGTCTGAAAGACCTGGGCTATAATTGTAGGTCAGACCAAAGTATTCAGTATAGACCCAGCTTCTACTGTGTATAGTACCTTTACCTATCTTAACTCAGTTATCCTTCAAAACACGCTGTCAAGACCCAGGAAGAAGGGTTCCATTTTACAGATGAGATCACTGAGGCTTGGAGACATATGACTTGATGAAGCTCACATAAGTGCCAGATGGAGTTAAAATAGGAAATAAATCAATCATTGAATCAGGATACCATGCTAAGTATTCATCGTAGTAGTCTTCAGTGTTTATTATAGCCTCTCTTCTCTGAGATCTAATATAACAAAATTAACTTCTGCTTTTACTTGCCCTAGATTTTGACAAGTGACACAAGCAAAAGTCAAAAGAGAAGAAGGATCCTAAGAAGGTTGCAAACATGTGTCCTGAAGGATACATCCCCAGGGCACTGCCCGGCAGCCAACCCTAATCTTGGCTTCAGTGATGAGAAGCCATCACATGCTCTGATAATGCATGAACACTGCAAGGTTATCTTAGCACCTGCTAGTGGCCACGCCTCCTTCTGTTCTTTGCTACAGAAACCTGACTCTAGATACATATTTCCAGCAAGTATATAGGACCTTACATAATACTGGGTCTCAAGACAGGAGTACCCAATGTTCCACCCTCTCTGGATTAAGGTATGAAAACATTTTTTTTTTTAATGTACCAGTGTGGGGAGGACATATTTTTTTCTTTCTCATTTTCTGAGATCACTGGGAATTTTCTCACTGAAACTTTTTTAGAAAAAAAAATCCTTGGGGGGGCTGTGCAATTTTCCAGATATTTCTGAACCTTCACACCACTTACTCTGGGATTAATCACATGAATATCGTGAATCATTTTTAGGTAATTAAGCACAGAACAATTTTCTAATCTCTGCTTTGCCATTTTCTTTATAACTGTGGGCTAGTGACATATGTTCCTTCATCTGTAAAATGGTGATAATATTAGCCTACTCCAGGGAGACTTTGTAAGAATAATAGAAGAAAAGCCTTTAAGTTCATCTATAGCAACCACCCCCATGGATGAAGATTTCTAAGGGATTTGGGAGGAGTGGGAGGGAGCACAGAGGGAGTGGGATGATATAAGGAACTGAAAGAAGCCCAGCCCACCCCTCCCCCAAGTATAGCACCCTACCTTATCTTTCTCTAGTACAAGCTCTCTCTTATGATCTACTTCTTCTTCTGGTCCAACAGTTTCTCCATCAGACCTCCTGCAGGTCCCAGGTAACTACTAATCCCATGTTAAGAACACTTGCTTAAGATTTTGCTGGAGCTTCTCACATTTCTATATATGCATTGCTGATTTTAAGACTACCCAAAATATGTGAAAGCCATGGCTAAAGATTCTTTCCTTAAGGAAATTATAGTGATGTGGAATCTGTTTACTTTTCACCTTGGAAACGAAATACATTACCTTCCATTTCCTGTTTTAGGCTTAATATGGTTGACAAGCTCATATAGCCCCATATCAGTAAAGCAAAAGCTGGTCTCCAGTGTAGACCATCCTGTCATTCTTACATACACAGTCAGCCTTGGAGGGAATAAAGTAATACCCACCATTGGAGAACTAAGGAAAACAAAAGAGACTAACCTCAACTGAACACCAGCATGGCAGAATTGTGAAAAAATAAAGCCACAACTTTACTGGATTTAAAAGGAAATTACATAGAGAAAAGCACATTTCTTTTGGTACAGCCGAATAAATAACATTTAACTCTATTAGTAACTTCTACTAGTAGTTAATGGCTACTCTCTTCTACTGAAAACACTTAGTTTGCAGACAGTGTGTATCAGTGCTTATGGGTCAAGACACCGACAAAAACTCGATTCAAAATATAACAACTTAGACTCAGTTTTTTTGATCACAGATGTCAGTTTTCAAAATGCTAGAATATCATTTAATAGCAACCACTTTTTTAAAAAAGAGAACTCAACTGTATTTGTCTATAAATTTAATGTGATAACCCTACTTTTTAAATTACATAAAATTTTAGTATCTATATTGAATTTGATGAAGATGTTTACCCATATAGCTAAACAACAACTAACTCTTTCTTATAGGAACAAAATCAAGACAAAAGATATACTCGTCAAGTATAAAATCTGATAATTTTTAGTTTAGCTTCACAAGTCTTAAAAATGACCTAGACTAGATGATTACATATTCGTTCTCCTCTTCCTTTCCAACCACCTGCTTTGTATCATAAGCCATACCCCTCCACACTTTTGATCCCTTTCCTGCATATGTTAAAAGGCCAGTGGTCCAGTAATTTCAACCCCTCTCTTTCTATGTGTTTCCATCTACCTTTTCAACAGTTATCAAATTAACGATCTGTTCATCTCCAAGTCACTACTGAAGCACCCCATAAATCAACAGATGTGCTTTTGATTCAATACATTACCCTCATTCCTTCTCTGCTAGACCCTAAAGAAGTCATTCAGATTAGGGAAAATCATTTCCAGAAGAGAATCGTCAAAGGAGTGTTTCATAGCCTTCAAAAATCTACATCAAATCTGTAAAACTTTGATTGTGAAGTATTAATTAAGCACTACCATTGCAAGGTACCATTAAAAAGTGGCAAATATCTGTGTATATACACAAATGCATGTATATAAAATAAATCAAATGTAAATACATAGGTATAAACTATTTCAGTAGATAGTTGTGGGCATGTGTGTTTAATATTTTTGGCAGCTCAGTATCCACTTATCCTTTCTATAAAATACAAATTTTCTTTTGGAGAATTACATCTTTCCAGTAGTATTGTTTTAGTGGAACAGTAAATCCAGTGCCTGCCTCCCACTAGGAACGTCAAATAAAACAGCACTCCTTACACTTTCTCAGAAGAGTCAGAAGCCCAGGGAATCAGCTGCCGTCTTCCAGGATTTACATCTTATGTGAGAGATGCTGGGATGGAGGAAACTCTTGAAATCATTCTTTCCAGCTATGGTCCCCTGACATTGCTGTTCCTTGTCTGGAAACATTCTCAGCCCTTCAGAGCAACCTTAAGTAATGACTATTGCCAAACCCTGTTCTCAGCTTTCCAGTTGATTTGCTGAGCTCCTGGTCAGTTTCCAGGAGATTCCCTTCTTAAATTGCCCAAAGTCAGTTTCTGTTGCCTACAACCCAAGGACTCTGACCATTACAGTTACTGATGAAATAAACACTGAGTAGGAACACACATCAAATATATTATTTACATTTGGGGCAATTAGTATATATGGATAGATGCATCCAGTTGATCGACGAGTAAAGAGGATCCAGGGAAGTTGAATTTCCAAGCAGGAAGGCTACCATGAGCTCTCTCCAGGGAAATGACAAGAGCTGAGAAAACGTCTTTTTCAGGCATCTCACACACACACACATATACCTAGCGATATGTTCTGAAATTTCATTAGTACCTCCAATGGAATATCAATTAAAATTGTCAACAGGGGTTTTCAGTGAGAATTCCAATAGTGAAGAGATGAGTCACCTCCCTGTGTTGAAAAATTTTGTACTTTATGCAGCAAGTTTAAAGAACATTTCATCCAACTATTCAATATATGTGTAGATTATTATACTCAAATGGCTTAGGGCATTTCATTGTTCACCCTTGCTATCTCTTTTAATAGCTACTTACTATCCTTATTCCCCTACATCACCCAGTAAAGAGGGGATTTCTTCACTTTGTTGATGCAGAGCATTAACTTAATGTTGCAGAATTTAAGGTCTTCTCTTTTATAAACTTATAATACCCTTTCTCTCCCTGTGCTGTAAGTCTGATTTAATTATCTCCCAGAAATCAGTAAAGGTACTATTATTGTCTTTGCTTGCCCTTAATCCTTATTTGATTAAAGTACCACATGCTTAATTGGACTGGGTTTACCTCAACCTCCTCAATTCTAAATATCAAAGGCAACAGTGGGACTGCTGGGGTGACTTTAACAGGCACCCTGGATTCAACAGACGGTTCTGGGATAATCAGTAAATCGATATAATCCACAAAATGCCAGTTCCTCTCCTTCCTGCTGCCCTGTACTGCCAAGCCCCCCGCATCTCCTCTGAGCACAGGTCCCCTTCTCTTTCAGAGTTCTAGCCAGCAAGGGAAGAGAGATATTTATAGGAATCAGGAGGGTGTGTGAAACCTATTATTCCCCATTCTAACAGGCTGGGATCTTTTTCAATCTTGTAGGCCTTTGAAAGACTTCAAGTGCTATTTGATTGAAGCCCTGCAGTATTGACAAGAAAGGGCTCACTAAAAATTTCAGCATTTGAAGAAGAAAGAGAAAAACACAGGCCCCTGTCAACACATTTTTAAAGAAACTACATGTTTCATTGTGATGCTTTTACCAGTGAGTGACCTTTAAGATGTTGGGAGAAATAGAGAAGGAAGGAGGGACGGGAGAGAGAGAAAGAGAGGGTTGGTTGTCTTAGCTCTAAGAGGGAGCAGTATTACACCAAAATCATTTTCCCACCAACAGACATTTCCAGGGTTTCCATGAATACCAGGCACACCTGTAGCATAGGAGAAGACATTTCAATATCACCCTAAGTGTTAGTTTCCTATAGGGCTGTCATAACAAAGCATAACAAACTAAGTAGCTTAAAGCAACAGAGTATTTTTCTTTCACAGCTCTGGAGTCTAGAAGTCTGAAATCAAGGTGTTGGCAGGGCTGGTTCCTTCTGGAGGCTCCAAGGGAGAATCCGTTCCATGCCCCTCTCCTGTCTTCTGGTGCTTGCTGCCACTCCTCGGCGTTCCTTGGCTTGCAGCCACATGGCACTCTCCCTGTGTGTCTCTGTGTCCCTGTGTACAAACCTGCTTCCTCTTATAAGGACACCAGTCATTGAATTAAGGCCCCACCATAATCCAGGATGACCTCATCTTTACTTGATTACACTGGCAAAGGCTCTATTCCCAAATAAGGTCACATTCACAGGTACTGCGGGTTAAGACTTCAACATATCTTTTTGGGAGACACAGTCAACCCACAACACCCTCTCTAGTACAAAGTAGCCTTGTGCTACTGCTTAGCTATTCCGTGTTCCTCTTTGTATATTCAACCCTTTCTTGAACTGGTTCTCAGTCACTGTGGGCCTTACATGGATGTACTGTCATATTTTAGTTTAAATTTTACAGAGTAGAAGACAATTTGCTGTGAATAAGAGGTGAGAAACATAATCTATCTGGATCCAAATAAAGACTGCTCACTAGAACACAGAAGAATTTTGCCTTGTAAGTATATGAGAGAAGGGCAAGCAGTAAGTCCACCAAAATGAACACCACTGGAGCAAACTAGTGAGCAGTGTGAGAAAGGGGAAGGCTTTCCTGGACACCATGAAGCATCACTACACTGCGAAAGCAATTGCAATCATTGCAATTGTAATCGTTGCTTGCCTGTTGTGCTGTTGGGAGACCCTCAGTCCCTTGCAGTGTGCTGTCAATCTGTTAATGCCTAGAACACAAAAATGTTAAGAACCTCTGGATTCATTGTTGAGTGTAGATCCAATGCTCCAACTCTAGCACCACTTCCACTGAATAATCGTAATTTACCAGGTGCTTAACTCAGTACATTGTCTAAAGATGAGAATTTCAGACCTATAAAGGAAATGATTTGGAGTAGCAGAGAACTTTTTCACATTTATTCAGTGATTTGTTCCATGTATACAGGAAAATAAACCCGACTCAGGGCTCGGATAAAATCACTGAATGTCACTGGAAAAAAAAAAAAAAACTGATCTCAAGAATATGAATCTCAAGACACTTATAGCTTTTGGAGAGCACCTAGAAGGCTCTGTCCAGGCTCTAACCCCCAGCAGGTCACTGAGGAGCAAGAAATCTTGTCACTGGGGATTTGTTCTGAAGATGTGTGAAGAGCTGCTCGGCACAATGCAATACCCACCCCCACGTAACAGCTAAGAATTTATAGAGATTCTTTCATCAGATACTTTTCCAGTCAAGAGAGAGAGGAAGGCACCTTTCTGGGACACATAATGAAAGGAGAAGCAAAAGGGACCCAAATAATGTCACCCCTTCCTGGCTGTGCCCAGGGGCTGGCGCTGTAACTCTTCTCCCCATGGAGCTTCTGTACAGCATGTCCCTAGATGACATTTTCCATAACTTGGATGATGGAGGGGGAATCCATGAGGTATGAGACCTGCACAATTATTTTCTCAGAGAAGATTCATGTTCAGTGAAGAGAAATGAGGGAAAGAGATCTGGGGAAAAGGAAAAATAATGTGTTCTGTTTTTGCGCCAATGATCAACTTCTTCATCCCTCTGTCACCCTAACCTGCTGACTGCCGAGTCCTGTGTGTCTGATCCGGAAAGGCCAAGTGAACGTTAGATCGTAAAATGAGAGCCTAGGTCCCAGTGGCCTTCCATCACTCTGTACAGTCCACAGCAATCTACTCAAGAAGACACTCCCCATGCCCCACTGAGATGCTGGGTCAGATGCAGAAACATCACCAATTAAATGCCAATAAGAGTGCGTAAATTTGTAGATGAGAGGAGGACTCTAGAAATGTGAGGGGTGCTGAATCTCTCCCGTCCTCACCTTTCCTTCTCTCTCCTTCAGAAACCTCTTCCCTGCTTTTCTCCACAAAATCCTCCAGCCAGAACTTCTGGGCCACTATGCTGAGGCTATAACCAAAATAGCATGTTCTCTTTCATAGGACACACTGGTGCTGCCGAGTTAGTTATGCTTTTTGGTACTGAGGTGCAGCAAGACCATCCTGTGGCAGAGACCGGTAGGCATTTCCCTCTTCTTTCCTGGGCACACAGCTGGACCTCCCTTCCCAGCTCCCTCGTAGTTAGTTATAGCCACAAAATTGAATTCTAATTAGTGGATTGTGAGGGCTGAGTGGCACTCACAGGTCTGGCCCATGAAACTCCCATGCACAGTAATCCGTGTTCTTTCTCCATCCACTAGTCTGATGCAACAAACACAACCACTTTGGAAGCCACATGGGGAGGACAGCAGAGCCACAAGACAGAAGGAGCCTGGGTCTCTGAATCACCACTAGGAGCCTCCAATCAAACCCTTTAGCGTGTTACATAAGTGAGAAGTAAACTTCTATTGTATTTGAGCCATTCTACATTCTTTACTCAGAGTTGTTTGTAACAGCAATGAATCTACCTTAATTAATATGCACCTTCTTTCTGAGTTGCCCACCATGGGGCCTGTGTGCTTTCCTATACTGTCTATCACTAGAGCTTCTGAAACAATACAGCTGGTACAAGAGAACTTGTTCCTTACTGATGATAAAACTTTACTAAACAACAGGCTTCTATATTATTGTACAGAAGAAACAGGGTAAGCTTTAGAGTCAGACTGAGCTTGATCCCTTTTCCATAACATTCTGCCCAGGTGATCAATATCAGCTCACTTTACCTCTCTGACCCCAAACCCTTCTCTGTAATTGGGATCGCTAGCCCCAATTAAATATTAGAATAGAGTTGCAAAGCATAATGTTTAAGGGGTAGAATCAAAGCATTTAGCACAGTGCCTGGTACACAGTAGATCCTCAATGACTAGAAGGTATTATTATTTATATCTATTAGCATTTACTTGATTGTACCCTTTAAGTATAGGAACAATATCTTATTCATCTTTCTATCTTCAACATCAAGCATGAGTTCCTAGAAGATGTGGATTATGTCTAATTTATCTTTGTAACTCCACACCTAGAACAGTGCTGATTACTTCAGTGAAAGGAAGCTCTCCTTAGTGTTAATATTATCACCAACTGTGACCTCCAAAGCAAGCATCGTGTCTATAAATCTTTCTCTAGAATCCAGGAGGGGGACCTGCACATAATAGGCACTCAACAATAGTAATTAATAAACTAATTTCTCGCTGGTAGGTAGATGATGTGATTCTGGTTATGGGCATTGGTAGGAGGCAGTGATCGTTATATAGCAGATGGGTCTGTGAGAGAATCCAGGTTCCAAATCAGTAGTAGCCTGAATTTTCAAAACCTCCTGTACTACGTATGTGGCATCACTGCCCACCACAAACAGAACACTCATTCAAAACTAAGCATTCTCCAGTTCCCGCTTGCATAAATAAGGCAGACAATGTAGCCTTCCCAGTGGCCTCACAAATTTGTCATGAAGGTCAAACACCATAATAGATGTGAAATGATATACATATATAGAAGGATACTATTATTGTTGTTACTATCAAAAAAGCCATCTTCTGTTATCTTTGTTATCAGCACTCTCATGGTTTGGATTCTTTCCCCTCATCTGGTAGGATATCCTGTGTCATATTCTCTCCCTGCATGAGGCACGACCATAAAGTAAAATATTAAGACAAATATTCTTATATTACATATTACATAAAGACAAATACTTTTGTTATTAAATTGACTGTTTCTTGGAAACACACCCAGAAATGACTCATCCCTTAGGAAATAGGGTAATAAAGCATTTCATTTCATCCAGGACAAGACTGTATCACACACAAGTAACACAAGCAGGTGATAAGCCCCATTGCACTTTCTCAGATTGTTTCAACAATGTGTAGACCCATAAGCAGCCTCTGAAATGAAAAACAGGAATTGGGAGGAGAAGGTAGAGCAAGAGCTGAAATGAGGAAAATAGGATGAAGTTAAGCTTTGACGTAGCTGGACGAAATGTAGTTCAATTACACTGTATGCATATAAATAATTGCCCTGATTACATCAAACGAAGCTTGAAAGAAGGTTAGATGTGTCACCAGGAGAGCTGCCAGGCTTAGGGCCAAATGACCCCACAAAGTTACATTCCCTTGGTGCTTTCTCCAAGTCCTCCCCTTTGGAGGCTCTGATATTTCATGTTGTTAGCACACACAAGTGAATTCATCTCTTGAGGATTTAAGCTCATGGGAGATTGAGGGATAAACAAAAAGGCCAGCACGTGCACTTACACTGAGCCATGTAGCATTCAGGATCTTCATGCATGTCTCCTCAAGCCAGCCCAGCCTCTGCAATTATGAATACAACACGGAACACAGACTGAAAGCAGAAGTTCACTTTGTGAGCCTAGCCTTGGAGCTAGCCTGAGGATTCAGATTATATGACTTCAGGTCCATTCATCAGCACAACAGGAACACACCTGTCTCCAGGAGTCCATGCATCAAGTCAGGGAAGATGGGTATCTTTTGCCTTCCCAGGAGACAGCCTGAAATGTCAATGCCAAAGTTGACCTCTCTTGATTCCCTGCATCCCACACTCACCTGTCCTTTACTCCCCCACCTAAACCTGGATGTCATACTCTTTCTCATTCTTCATAATACTGATAAGGTCAAACAAGGTTCTTGAGCCTCATGTTGATTGTATGTGAAATGTCTTATTTCTAAGGTTAATATTGCCAATAGACGATCTCAAGGACAATGGTGATATTTTTATTCAAGTTGTCACCTCTGCTTAGAAGAACTAGTGTTAGTTTTCCTTAGAGAAGAATATATTTGGCCTGTTTTTGATGCAAGTGCTACTCATTTGATGGTCGCATCTGCAAATCCTCAGGTATTCAACTTTCTTCTAAGAGACAAATATTCTTTTTATTAAAATTACTTCATAAGCACAAATTCCTTGCCAAAGGAAGTCTGAAATGGCAGATTTTGTAACTAAAATAACAACCAGTACCTGAGGCACAAGGAAGTTGTTGAAATAACAATAGACTGGGATTCAGAATACCTGGATTCTTGACCTTGTGCAGCCACTAAAGCTCTGGGAAGCCTGTTTTTCACACTTTCATTCTCAGTTCCTTATCTAAAAAGTGAGAGAGCTAGATGAGATCATTTCCAGGGT
The DNA here is from genome assembly GCF_949987535.1 of Balaenoptera acutorostrata. Lineage (NCBI taxonomy): Eukaryota > Metazoa > Chordata > Mammalia > Artiodactyla > Balaenopteridae > Balaenoptera > Balaenoptera acutorostrata. The sequence continues at coordinate 29,938,317 of NC_080081.1, read as the reverse complement.
TCCTTTCTGCTCTAAATTTTTATGATTCTAAGGTACTGGAGGTGACATGCCAGACTACTGGAAAACATTGCTAAGATGGAAGAAAGAAAAGAGCTACCAGTGACTACATCTTTACCAAATATCAGGTGCTTTGCACACACCATCTCATCCAGTCCCTAAAACCACGCTATGAGTAGGTCCTATCATTATCTGTGTTTCGCAGATAAAGAAACTGAGGTCCAGAGCTGTTATGTGATTTGCCCAGTGTTATGGACTGAATGTGTCCCCCAAAACTCATTTGTTAAAGCTCTAACCCTCAATGTGATGGTCTTTGGAGGTGGAGCTTTTGGGAGATGATTAGGTTTAGGTGAGGTCATGAGGGGTCACTGCCCATCCTCATGATAGGATTAGTGCCCTTATAAGAAGAGACCAAAGAGAGACTCCCCCTCCCCCTGACCTGCTCCCTCTCCCTCTCTTTCTCTCTCTGCCATGTGAGGACGTAACACTACAAGAAGGCAGCTGTCTGCAAGACAGGCATTGAGTCCTTACCAGGAACCAAATCAGCCAGCACCTTGATCTTGGACTTCCACCCTCCAGAACGATAAGAAATAAATGTCTATTGTTTAAGCCACACAGTCTGTGGTATTTTGTTATAGCAAACTGAGCTAAGACACCCAATGCCCTATAGTTAGTACAACGTCTGAACCCTGTGCTAAAAACAGAGGTTGAATTAAACTATAGAAATGTCTGAAGAAATTGTCCCCAGGGCAGTCAGCTGAATGCCAAGAGTTCCCGTTTTGGGGTGCTGCTACTCTGAAGACAGGATTAAAATTAATTAGTGTCAGTGCCAACCCTACCCCCGATTGCATAGCAAATGACCTAGATGGTCTGATCTGAAGGACAGGCATCTAGAGGCAGCCTTGTATAGAAGTATCTCATTGGCCCAGGAGCTAGTAAGCGGGGCACCTGCTAAGCCACTATTCGAAAGTCCATTCTTCAGGAATAAGCACTGCTCTCTCCCCGGGGCTCTCTTTCAAAGTGCAAACTCCACTGGATTGGGACGCAGAAGCTCATTGCTCCAAGCTGGCCTCTTAGGTGCAGTCGGCAAGGCAAGCAAGACGCAGATGACGAGAGAGAGGGTGGGGATTGGGAGGACAGAACTGACTAGAGGGAGGAAAGAGAACGAGGGGGAGGGCAGATGAAGACAACCACCTACTTCTCCCTTTGCTGGGACCAATCCTAGAGTAGAGAATTCTGCTCCAGACTTGAGCGCGGATGCTAACACCATTATTTATAGCTCACAGCCTCCCAAACCAGGCGGCACTACTCATATGGGAAGGGTACCAGAAGAAGCAGGGAGATATGATGGTGGGGACATTACTACCGCAGATGGTGGCCATGCAGGCTGTGGTGGCAGTTTGCTCAGAGTGGATTCTGTTCTGCTTTAATGGCATCTGTTTCCAAGTTAGGGTTGAGCTTCCAGGTCTGCTGATTCTGTTCCGCTTGAATCCAAGTCGGTGGCGGGCACCACATCCGGACCTCTCAGCCCTCGGGCAGGCTGCCTTGAGCCCAGGCAGAAAATGGAATTTTCCCTTCTTGCCTCATTAAAGGAACCATCTAAGTTCACTTCTCTAACAGAAGCAATTTGGGCTGAATTGAGTCTTGAGCAGTAATGAGCAAAGGCATCAAGTTCCGTGATCCTTCCTCTGTCTCAGTAACAAATGCACTGGAGTAAAAAGGAAATCTCTACACACGTCCTCACTCCCGTGGGGAATATGCGACTCCATCTGCCGTTTCACATGGTAAGGGCTGTGGATGGCAGCCGTTTCTAAGAAACCATTTAGAAAAGTTTTTTACAGGCCATACTTTGCATGTTTATCTCCATTAAGTATTTCGCTGGGCACCAGGCATGTGTCACAAAATCTCCTCACTGTCTTTAGTTGTATCTATATTCAAGGGAGCAAGCCATTCTGGAGGTTTCATCTGGAATATCCAGATAATGAAGTTGCCACATTAATGAGATGTTTCTTATAACATGTCTCTTAATCCATTCTTGCATCACCCACGTGTTGACCCAGCTTTCATTTCAGCCTCTTCAGCCCCACCTCAGGCACCAGATTTGTGGTTCAAGTGTGGACTGTGAGGACGAAAGTGTGAGAATGAGATCACAGGTTTAACCAAACCTCACTGCCTCAAAACACAATGAGCTGCTTTTGGCAGCCTGGCCAGTCCAACAGGAAGGCCAGCGGCTGAGGAACAGCGCCAAGCTTTAGCTAAGCACTCAAGCGTTGAAAGCTTTCATGCAAAAATCCTGAAGCAGAGCAGTGGAATTTTCAGGGAGTAGAGCTCCCTGACTCCTGCCCCAGAAATCGTGCTTATGGAATGGTTTCTGGCTCCCAGTAACCCGGTTCAATTTCCATCAGGCAAATAGAAATGAGCGCAAACTTCCCGCTGCCCCATCCTCCCCACCAGGGGTTTGCAACGGGCTCCGACTCCTCTCAGCACCATCTCTGCTCCACACAGAAGGTGAGTGGCAAACAGCCAGGCTCTGGGCTGGGTCAGGGGAGCAGAGACTCAAGCAGAGCCCTGGTTCTGTGCAACAGGAATGTGGGCCACCGTGGCGGCGGAGGGGGGATTTGCGGGAGGTTCTAAATGCCCTTAGGGTTCAATTTCAACAGGAAGGAATCTCTGTCCACCTTCATCACTTACTGATGCAAAAACTAGCTTGGTGGGGCAGTGGGAACCCACAGTTACACAAAGGCAGAGCCAGGACTAGAATTCAAGGCTCCCGATGACTCTCCATCTACTCCTCGTGACAGTCTCCTGGTGCAAGGGATGAGAAGAGAAAGAAGGTAAAGAGGGTCCTGGAGCGGAAAAACTTGAGAACGTCCATCCAAGGGTTTTCTGAATCAGAAATCGTGCAGTTTTCATCTGTTCTGCCCACAGTCTTCACGAGGTATCTGATTGGCTCCTCCAAGGACCTGTCCTTATCGAGCAGTGCCAGCTCTGGATGCAGGGGAACAGCAACAGAACTCAGCTCAGTCCCCAGGCACAGAGAAGGAGCCCTCTGCCTCCCAGGGCCTCCTTCTTGCAGGCTGGGCAGCCTGCAGCTACAGCGGAAACATGCGGAAACCTAGAAAAGGGAAGCTGTGGTTCAGCCTTAGCAGACGAAATGCAGAGAGGGAGCATGGAGGGCTTTCAGCTAACCCACAACTGCAGAGGCCCCTGCCCTCCTGCCTCCACGGGCGCTGTTCAAAAGCCAGTGTGAAAGCAGGTGAATTCCCCCGCCTGTGGCAGAAACCGTCCCGTTAACTCATTGTAATACGGGGCTTTGAGAGTCTAAAAATAAAAGCACAGTTTCTTCTTCTTTAGATTGTGGATCGACATGCAGCACAAAAGCTAGATTTTAAGCTGGGGGGTTATGCCATCTTTAGGAAACGTGTATTCATACTGAAATCCAAGCCTCCAGGATTTTTCATGCGGGTCCTCCAGATGATATTACTTGTTTTGTCCCTTCTTATGTACCGAGAAAACAGTAATCACTCTTTGTGGTCCATGCCAGGGACCTCAAATACATCAGACAGGGTACATGTTCTTATTCCCGTTTTACAGATGAATAAAATGAGGCTGAGAATCTCTGGTTGCATGATTTGCCCTGGATCATACAGCTAACAGGTAACAGGGCTGTGACTCAAAACCAGGCCTGGACCTGGAAGCTGGGCTCTTTCCACCCATCTCAGGTGCAGCTGGCCAAATCTCACAATCACTTCAATCCTACTCTCCGTAAAGCTGAGCACATAGAACTCCCAGTACACCGACCCACCCCACACTCTCCTGGACCACTGAGACTAAGCAAAGGTGAGCTCTACTCTCACCATTCCACTGAATGCTAACCGGAGAAAAGCGAACTACCTCCTTTGCTTTGAGATACCTAAAAGCTCTTCTGATACGCCAATCAGGGGTCCACTTTGTAAGTGTGCTCCCCATGCTGGCTGCCAGCAGGCTGGTTTCATCTTTCTCTAATACCTATACATTTGTGGCCATACTGATGGGTTTACCTGAGGTTACAATCCTAGACAGAAGAAATCTAGACTGTTTAATTTTTGATTCAGTATCAAATAGAAAATCACTTAGAATTAGGTCTTTAATAAATGTTTGCTCTCTAACTGGAGATAGTGGTGATGATAATGATGATGACGACGGGATAAAGGCCTGTGAGGCTCTGGTCTGTAAAAAGCATCCAGAGTGCTTTACCAGAATTAATCTCTTGAGATTTCCCAACAAGTTGCAGTAGGGGACTCAGTGGACACGGGAAGCACAGTCTCTGTGAACTGGTTTTCTCTGGTGGTACCAGATACTGGTTAGGGTCTCCTCTCTCTCAGGGCACTGAATGAGGGGACAGAAGAGGCTCGGAGGCTGTGGAAGGCAACTGCTTCAGGAAGAGTGCCTGTCAGCACGCGGAAGCGTCACCTGCTTCCGTAACAGGGAGCCAACCGTGTCTGAGTCATCAAGCTCACAGCCAAACGGACAGGCTGGAGAAAGAAATCAACAGAACCTTCACGTTGGTGCATGGATTACTGGTTTGCCTGATAACATGCTGAGCATGACTCAACGGGGGGGGGGGGGGATGCCAGAGGAGAGAGCCGGTCCCCCTGGTGAGCCAGCTGCGTGTTGGGGTCTTCTCCCAGAAGGCTCTGCATCCCATGATCGAGCCCACGAAGCAGAGTCAGTGTGATAGCACGGAGCCTCACTCACAAACGGTTAACGTCAGAGCTGTGGTCTGAGTATAAAATGAGGGCAGAAATAATAGGGATAAGAACGGTGGGGACACTCTTGAGTCAGGATGGGACATCCTCCCAAAGAAGACACTCAGACCCTGGCTGCGAATAGCTTTTAAAATGCTCCAAAACTGTTCCCCCCAGGTATTCTACATCAGTCAAAAATTACCTTTAGCTTCTAAAGCAATTAAGTGACTGTAAATAAAGAATACAAATAGCTTATGTTATGCCTTGAGTCAATATATCATACACCCCAGACTAAGAGCCATTGCCCTGATTCCATCTTGCATTTAGGACATTTGTTTTTTATGGCATCCGTGGTTTGCTGAGTGCTTTCAGGGAGAATAAATAAGGCTTTGAAGGAATAGCACATGAAGTTTATAAACTGGAAGTCTTTTTTACTTTTAAAATAATTTTAGACATATAAACAATTATATGCCAATGGTTTGTAACCTTTTAAGAAGATGTACATTTTTTTGGAAATGAAATCTTTAATATGAATACTTTCTGGCTTACTTTAGAAATAGGACACAGAAATTAACCCACAGATTCATATTTCAACCATCTCTAGTCATTTTTGTTATTTTATTCTACAGTTCACGGAGATGAGAACTGGAAAAGAATTAAAATGTGTTGTTTAACCCATAGATCCTTATTCCGTTTTAACTGCAGATAAAGATGACATACTATGGCGAAGGCATTTTATTACAGTTCAGAAGGGCAAAGATTGTGTGAGTTATGAGCTGTATGGGATGGGGGCACTGAAAGATGCATGACCATTAAATTCAGAAATACCCTCATTTCTTGCATACGGTATTGGAACAGATAAATAACACTCATGTCATTCTTTGCATTTGCTTAAATAAATGGCCTTGGCTTACTAGAAATGTTGAGTGTTGTCTTTTATATTAGAGTAAGCATTAGTAATGATACCACTGTCTCTGCACTTGAGGTCAGTTGGAAAGATGAGCGTGCCAGTTTCTAAGATGATGAACTCTGATCCTTCCTTCTCTCGGACACCCACACACCCACATGCAAACAGTGAGCAGACCTGCCACGTGGTCTCAGAGCCGCAGGGGAGAGCGCACAGTCTGCAGCCGGCCCAAGCCCAGATCCTGACTCTACCGCTTACTAGCGCTATGGCCTTGACCAGGTGCTCAGTCACTCGCTCTCTGCCTCATTCTCCTCCTGTGGAAGGAGGGGCTAGTAACACCTCCTGTTATGTGGGTCCCTTGAGTTACATGGAAAGCGCTCGGCACAGTGTCTGGCACATAATAAATGCTACAGAGCAGCAGCTTTTCCGATGATAAGAATCTTCTTTTTCAGATCGGTGCCTTCCTTACAACCTCCACTTCTACTCCTCTCCAGCTCCTACACCCACCCCTCCCCAGGTCACCTGCAACGAGTAGGATCCTGGCTGAGCTTCCTGCTTCTAGTATATTCCACGCCACCCACCTCCAGTTCAAATCGAACATCCCCTCCTTTGCGGCTCACTCTACCCAGTAGACACTTCTATTACAGCACCTACCGCACTTTTGACTTTATTTATCTATCTATACTCATGTGTAGTGGAGCTGAAAAACACATTTAAAAATTTTTTTTCAGTCTTATTGAGATACAATTTTTATACGTGATGGTATGAGTTTCAAATGTACAGAATAAAGGTTCGACTTATACTGTGAAATGATTACCACAATAGGTTTAGTGAACATCTGTCATCTCATATAGAAACGAAACTAAAAATACCTTTTCCTTGTGATGAGAAATCTTAAGATTTACTCTCCTAAAAACTTTCATATATAACATACAGCAGCGTTAATTTTATTAATCATGTTGTATGTTACATCCCTAGTACTTATTTATCTTATAACTGGAAGTACTTTGACTATCTTCCTCCAAGTCCCCCTTCCCTTATCCCCCATCTCTGGTAAATACATATCTGATCTTTTTTTCTATAAATTTGGGGGTTTTTTTCTTATTTTAGATTCAACATATAAATGAACTCACATGGTATTTTTCTTTATCTGACTTATTTCACTTAGCATAATGCCTTCAAGGTCCATCCTTGTATATTGTCACAAATGGTAGGATTTCCTCATTTTTTATGGCTGAATAATATTCCATTTTATTTATATATATGTGTATATATACACTTATTCCATTAATATTCCTATATATATATATATATATATATATACATTCCATTAATATTCCATTATATATATGTGTATGTATGTGTGTGTGTGTGTGTATATATATATATATATATATATATATATATATATATATATAAAACAACTTCTTTATCTATTCATCAATCAACAGACATTTAGGTTGTTTCCATGCCTTAGCTATTGTAAATAAAGCTGCTATGAACACAGGGGTGCAGATATCTTTTTGAGTTAGTGTTTTCATCTCTTTTGGATATGTTCCCAGAAGTGGGATTGCTGGATCGTATGGTAATTCTATTTTTAATTTTTTGAGGATCTTCCACACTGTTTTCCATAATGGCTGTACCAATTTACAATTCCACCAACCGTGCACAAGGGTTCCTTTTTCTCCACACCCTTGTCAGCATTTGTTATCCCTTGTCTTTTTGGGGATTATTCTAACAGTTGTGAGGTGATATCTCACTGGGATCCTGATTTGCATTTCCCTGATTACTAGTGACGTTGAGCATGTTTTCAGGTACCTGTTAGTCATATATCTTCTTTGGAAAAATATCTGTACAGAAGCTTTTTAGTTTGATGTAGTGCTTTAGGTGTCATATCAAAAAAAAAAATCATTGCCAAGACCCATGTCAAGGAGCTTTTTTCCTACATTATCTTCTAGAATTTTCATGAAAAACACATATTTTGAGAGCTGATATCAGAAGCACACTTAGATAGGAAATTGTCTTCATTTAAGAAAAATACCTTGACAGGTAAATTCTGGCAGGAAAGATGAGTCCCAAAGACTCTGACTGTAACAAGAAAAAGAAAGAGAGATCTAGTTTCTCTGCATGAGAAGCACACATACATTTGGGGTTCAGGGTGAGCAGGGAAAAATAAGTCAGGTAAATGGGGCAAAGGCAGTCAAACAACATGAAAAAAGATTTCAGCTTGCAGAAAAAGGTGGCCAGTGAGAGATTCCTGGTGACAGGAGCTGAAGGACATTTAAAACAGGAATGGGTCATCTTTAAATTTTTTGTATTTATGAGACGTGAGAAAGACCTAACACTTGGGTAAAGCCTGATACACACACAAAGGGTTTGTGTTAAGTGGTTTGGGACCAAATCAAGGAAACGAAGCCGAGTTCCAGGCAGGAGTTAAGACGAAGTAGAGGGAAGAGGGGAACCACGGAAATGAGATAGAAGTGAATGTAGGAGTTCAGAGGCTTACAGCTTGGAGCCAAAATGAAAATATATACCTTCAGGAATTTGCAGAAATCTTGGTCATGAGGTTGGGCTTCCCAGCATATGTGCAGTGAAAGGCTCAAGGCCAAATTATTTAAATCCCAAAACCCAAGTGTCTTGGCTTAGGTCTGCCAAAAAGCAGACATGATTGGACGTTTAAGAGATTTACTGGGGAAACACCTGTGAAAGAGTAAGGGGAGGGAGCTGCAGAAGGTAAGAAGAGACTTCAGAGAGAGATGCAGTTCTGACACTCATGAAAGAAGAGGGGCAAGGAAAGAAAACTGGGTGGAAAGAGCCTCAGATCACAGAGCAGTTCTACAAAAGATCCAGCCAGGTTGGTGGAAAGTCCTCAAGTCAAATACACTGTTGGAGGAGTCCTGAAATAATGCCCACACCATGCTGGTAGCAGCCCACCAAAAGTGTGTACTCGGTGCAAACGTGATAGTAGATCCAGGGGGGGCAGCAACTGGGGCTGGCAATTAGCCATGCTCCCAGAGCAGGGCATTGGAGCTGCACATTTTCATCACCAGCACCCAGAGGTACCGCAGCTGATAGGAATCATGCCTGATTCATCATTGGATACTCAACTGCTCAACAAATGTTTGCTGAATCGCTAAAATGATCCAACCTGCACATCAAACAATCACCCTAAATAATCTTCAAAACCAAATGTTGTGCACATGAGGATTCATTATGCTATTCTTTCTATTCTGTGTATTTAAATTTTCCCTTAATAAAAAAAAGTTTATTACAGGGAATTCCCTGGTGGTCCAGTGGTTAGGACTTGGTACTTTCACTGCTGGGGCCCGGGTTCAGTCCCTGGTAGGGAAACTGAGATCCCACAAGCTGTGCAGCACAGCCAAAAAAAAAAAAAAAAAAAGAAAAAGAAAGTTCATTACAAATATTATTTAGAAACATTATTGTGTTTCCTCAAAAAATTAAATATAGAATTAATTAAATCTAGCAATTCCATTTCTGGGTATATACCCAAAAGAATTGAAAGCAGAGACTCAACCAGCCCTCTTCATTCCCAAGTTCATAGCAGCACTATTCACAATAGCCAAAAAGTAGAAACAACCAAAATGCCCATCGGCAGAAGGGATAAACAAAATGTGGTATATGCATACACTGGAATATTATTTGGTGTTAAAAAGTAAAGAAATTCTGACACATGCTACAACATGGATGAACCTTGAGAGCATTATGCTAAGTGAAACAAGCCAGTCACCAAAATACAAACACTCTACAGTTCCACTTATATGAGGTAACCAGAGTAGTCAAACTCACAGAGACAGAAAGTAGAACGATTGGTATTCACCGGGGACTGGGAGGAGGCGGAAATGGAGAGAGAAGGTTTAATGGGTACAGAGTTTCACTTTGGGGAGAAGAAAAAGTTCTAGCAATGGATGGTGGTGATGACTGCACAATAATGTGAATATACTTCATGCCACTAAAGCACACAGCTAAAAATGGTTAAAATGGTAAAGTGTATCTTATGCATATTTTACCACCATGCGCCGCATGGCATGTGGGATCTTAGTTCCCCAACCAGGGATCGAACCTGTGTCCCCAGCAGTGACGCTCAAAGTCCTAACTACTGGACCGCCAGGGAATTCCCAAAAATATATTATTCAGAGGATATATCTGACAGGGAGAAAAAGGTAAACAGGGCTACTCCACGTGACCATGTGGTCTCATGCCCCGAGTCCCCCTCTCTGCCTCCAGACCCCTAATGAAGTCAGTACAGCTCCCGACTTCTCCTAGCCCAGCCATCTGGCTGCTGGTGGGCTGGGTCCAGGGCTCTGCCTAATTGTTTTCCTCCCAAAGTCTGCTCAGGGCAACTTCTCAGACTCCACGCAGGAGTTTCCTCTCCAAGCAGCCATTCCCAGCCAGCTGATCCCACCAAAGGCCACGAAGCCCAGGAGTCTGTAGCTTCTTAAACCCCAGACGCTGGCCCTGTGCTTTGGCCCCTTTAACTGAGCTTTTGCTTTTTAAAAATAATAGTTAACTTGTTATGGTAAAAGTAGCTTGATGGCATCTCTTTCCCTCAAAGACTTTTGCCAGGACGATGGAGTGAGAAAGAAAAACCCAGGTGAGAAGCAAACTGGGTCTTTGTCAGGAGGGTGCTACAATGGGCTGGCCCCGGGGGGTACATGTTCTCTGTGTGAACAACAAACAGGATAAACGGAGGAGGGGGCAGGAGGCAAGGCTGGGTGTGCCTTTGGTACCTGCTTCCCCCCTCTTCTTTTGCTTATGCTTCTGACCCCTGATCATGACACCCTTCTCGCTTTCTACTCTGCTTCAGGCACTAAATGACTGCAGATACCCTGTCCTTCTCTCCATTTCCATCTTCCTTCCTGCACATCTGTCCACTCACTCTATTAATTTTATCACTCTAGAAGTCCCAAGTCATCAGGAAGCCTGAGTTCAGAGTTTGGGCTCCACATCCTATGTGTTCAAGGCAGTGCATCAAGTGTGTCAAATAAGATAATATGAAATCAGTAGGACACGTGTGATCAATTATGCTTATAAAGGTGGCAAAGACAGCTAACCCAAGGCACCAAAAAGCCTATAAATCACCTAGATTGAGTTACAGATCAAGGCACCTTGGTCTATAAATTGTTCAGAAGGTCATGGGAAGAGGACAGAGAGGGCATAGGATGTTCAGATAAAGGATGCAGAAGTGTGGCTCTTCCCTACGGTGATGATACTCAGAGGGCCTGGCCCCCTCTGCCCCGCCCCCTGAGCCGCTTGCCGTGTTAGTTTCCTTTTAGGGACTCCAAACCAGTTCTAAATAGTTTAAGCAGAAAAAAATATGATTAAAAAGAGATTAATTCACTTACAGAAAATTTAGAAAAGCCCCTCAGTAGGCTTGGGGGCTAAGCAGCCAAGAAAATGCCCCAAATCACATTGAATCAGCCCGGTGGTTACAGAGAGCTAGGCGACCACGACCAACACTGCCAGCGTGGGCACACCAGGGTCCCCTCGCCCCTCTGCGGCAACCGCCTCCAGAAACTGGATGCTCTTCCCACAACACTAGCCAAAATGCACCTCACACCATCCCTGGCTTCACCGGCTTCCAGTTCAAAGTCTGACTGGTGGGACCCACACATCACAGGCCGGTGCCCTAACTGGAGGAATGCCGGGTAAGGGCCGGGGAGACTGGTAGGTCTCTTCACTGGGGAGCTCTCCACTCATGGGCACAATATTCATAGGTCCTACTTATGACTGTTGAGCACTCAAAACCAATGGAACATGCGCCTGGGGGCACTGCGGCCACCAAAATGCCCTCCTACTTCTATTACTCCACAGCAGTGTCTCACATAAAGCTTTGCTACCTAGAAAATGAGATTCTATCCTTGCTAAGAGATTAAGAAAGGCCAATTATGTAGACTCAAAAACCCTCACTAGTACCAAAAGTACCCACAACCTTCAGGAAAAAGAGCAAAGTCCTTACAGCACCATTCAAAGCCGTCCACAACAGGCTCTCGGTCTGCCTTTCCAGCATCTCCACTTCCAAAATTCTCTACCCTCCCACAGCCATACTGGTGAGCTCCTGCCGCCCATCCTGGGACCCAGCACGTGCTTTCACCTTGTTTCATATCCCTACAGGGCTAGCCATCATCCGCTCAGCCTACCCAAACCGCATATCCCTCAACACACAGCTCTGGTTCCACATCCATCACCCCGCATAATTCCCTAATAGGAAGGACTTCTCCTCAAACTCCAGTGGTATGTAGAAAACAAATCTGCGGTTACCAAGGAGGAAGGGGAGGGATAAATCGGGAGATGGGGATTGACATATAAACACTGCTATATATAAACTAGATAAATAATAAGAACCTACTGTATAGCGCAGGGAACTCTACTCAGTACTCTGTAATGACCTATACGGGAAAAGAATCTAAAAAAGAGTGGATATATGTATAATTGATTCACTTTGATGTACAGCAGAAACTAACACAACATTGTAAATCAACTGTACTCCAATAAAAATTAATTTAAAAAAACTCCAGAGGTAACTATTACCTCATACTCCATTGTCAGTAGATCATGTACCATGTGACATTACTTCTATCATTGTCTCAAACTCTTCTTTGTGTCTTTTCTTATTTATTTATTTATACATAAATACATCTTATTTCCCCAATCAGCCACTAAAGCCCTTAATGGCAGAAGCTCTTGTTAGATTTCTTGGAAGGCCCATAGCATTTCACATGAGGCTTCATTCATTGCAGGCAGTCCATAAAGATATGTGACTTTAAATTGACTTTACTCCACAGAGTTTTTACTTATCAAAGTGACAATGTATACCCTTGCTTCTTAGCATGGCCCTGCTCTGCGTGCTGACACTTGTGCATTTTCTTAAGTAGAACACAGGGAGGAAGAAGTCAGCAGTGGATTCTTCCCCAGCAAGCATGCTGGCAGAAACAGAGATAACACCTCAGCAGCTCTCATTAATCTGGACGCATTGGCCCAATATTTATCGGAATAGTGCTGATTAGGTGTTAGGTATATTCTGAGAGTTCACAAATCCTTATGGCAACTCCATCAAGTAAATGACATTATTTCCATTTTACAGATGGGGAGCCTGTGTAAAACTCAACCGGGGTCAAACAGCAGGTAAGGGACAGACCCAGGACTGAACCCAGACAAGCCAGCTCCAGAGCCAGTGCTTTTAACCACTGGCTAGTGACCAAGATACCCTCTTTCATATTGCAAACTTAATCATGGTGTCTACAGAAAGAGTATATTCTAAGCATTTTAAAGAAAAATTTCATAAAACATTTTGTTTTAACATGGAGAATGGTTCAACAGAAGAAACCTTACCAATATTTCTCCGTTTCTAATTTTATTTGAGGGGCCTTCAGAGAGCACATGCTGAACTTCCTCTCACCCTCCCTAAAGAGTCAAGTCAGATAAAACAGGTGAGAGAAACATCTGCCTCTGTGTGGCACAGAGATTCATGTAGAAACATCTCATACGTTCAAAAGCGTCTATGAAGAAACCAAACTTGCCCTCACCTCTTCAAATTAATGGTATGCTAATCATTCTATCTGAGGTATGCCTGAGAATAAACTCCAAAAGCCTCAGTTTTCAAGAAAATACTAAGAGTGTGGTATATATGGGTATCTACATCCTAGAAATCAAATACTAATTCAAATATTTATAACAAGAGTTAATGGGAAGGTTAACATTTTCTAGTGGCCCAAGTCAAAAACCCTTTTTTGCCTTCTTCTTTTTCATTCTATTATGCTCTGTTCATCCAAGGAGAGTATTATTGGTAATCTCTTGCTAGGTGCTTGACTCTCCTCTCTCATCAGAAATATAGTTGACTTTATTTTTCCTACCTCAGTGTTTCCTACACAGGATGGTAAGCTTCTAAACATCAGTGTCGGATTAAAAAGTAAGATCTCAATAAATATTTATGCTTTCAGCTTTCATTGGGGGAAACTATAAAATTACAGAAAATCCATGTACTATGGGAATGTTGTGCCTTCCCTCTTCTGGTATTTTCTAGAAGCAGGTACCACATGAGAAAATGTCACTAAACTTTTGTTCTACAAAATGTTTTGCCTCAAAATCATTTGTCTTACAAACAATGAAAAGTGATCATGGTTTTCCTTTTACCTTGGCCACCAGGAAACTCAGGACCAATTTCAGGCCAATCATATTTATCTATTTTAGATACAACTAGAATTGAAGCCATTTATGACTCAGTAGGCCAGTTAACGACTTATTGCTTCTCAGCTCTAAATGCCTCCTTTTTGTCTGCTCTGTGAAAATGGGCATGGGCCCTTTAAATGTTTTTCCTTTGTCAGCTGGCCCTGTTAACCTTTATCAGTAGTGGGCTCTGGAGAGATAATTCAGGATGAAAGGATTTTGTTTCCTGGTCTGGTGCTTGCTCTCCAGGCTCCTACAGGGTGCACAGCTTCTCTACGGTCCTCTGACAGCACACGTGGCTTCCCCAGCGCCCAGCACCTGCAGCAGAAGCAGCTTCCCCAGGCCCCAGGGACTCCTGCAAGGCACAGTGGTCAATATCGCCCAGCAGCCAGCAGCTTCCCCCGCATGCCTTTGGGATGACTTATAGCAGAGTCAGAGTTTCTCCGGTCAGGCGCCTCCCTGTGTGTTCGCCTCCCAGTGAACAGCTTACTTCAACACCCTGGAGGGCAGATTGCCAGCAAGTTCCTGGGGGCAAATTTCTAGATAATTCTACAGCACAGCATCACAGTGACTGCTCTGCTATACAGTCAGCCACAGCCGTGCCAACTGGGACTGGGTCTCAGCCCTGGGGGAAGTCCTCCTCCCACTCTATCTCAGCCCTTGGAATAGTGTCTGCTCCACATCTCTGCTATTCCGATATTCTACAGAGTTCTCTTGACTTCCTCCCAGGCAACCCTTTGTTGCTTCAATTCCCTGTTACAGTCAATAATTCTTTACATTAAACTTGCCATGTTCAAATGACTGTGTTTCTCTCTCCTGATCAGTTCCAAACTGAGAGGCTTAGCACATGTGCATTTTATATTTTCTTCCTACCCTGACATCTACCCAAAAATGTTTTACACCGTGGTTCTATTATTTTTAAATATAGATTTTACTACTTTATTGTGTGTATGCTTTCTTTGGTCTACTTTAAAGTGTTTGTGGAATTTAAAGGTTATTAATTCACTGAAATGTGTATGCAAATGAGGGTCATGCCTATTTAATTTGCTGTGTACCTTTTCCAGAAAAGAACCAGACTCAATACAGTAGACTGATTATTTTTGATGAAGATAATGAGGTTGATGATCTTAGGTCTTTCTATCCCAGGTTAGGCTTTCCTACAACTGAAATAAGAACTCTAGAAGTTTCGATGTTAGTACAAAGAATAACAAAGCTAGTAGAGAGACCCATGATAATAATAGTTCATCATTGTGTTCCTCAAATCAAAATTTTCCAACTAGTGTAACAGAGCAGAGGATGACAATTTCAGATGAATATAGGAGAGACTAGTGAGCTTTGTGATGACTAAGAAGTAAAGTCTCAGACCAAATTCCCAGTGTGGCCGCAAATTGAAAACTTCCCAGGTTAACCATCAATTCCATTACCACTGCCCAGGGAACTGAGAGCTGCAGTGTGGTGAGAGGACCTGGCTTCTGTTTGAAACCCTGGGGTCTACTGAGTACTAATTATATACCCTTGAGCAATTATCTAACCTCAGTATCATAACAATGCCTGCCTCCCAAGGTTGCCATGAAGATAAAGATGAGCACTGACTATGATATCTTTTTCACAGTGCCTGGCACATAGGAAGTCTTAGCAAATGTAATTACCTTCTCCCCTGATGTTAGTTTCCTAGGGCAGCCACAAAAAAATACCACAAATGTAGTAATTTAGAACAACAGAAGCTTATTGTCTCACAGTTCTGTAAGCAAGAAGTCCAAAATCAAGGTGAAGCTTGACCATGCTTCCTCTGAAACCCGTAGAGGAAGGATCCTTCCCTGCCCTTTCCAGTTGCAGGTAGTCCCGGACTGGGCTTGTGGCAGCATAATTCCAACCTCTGCCGCCATCTTCATGTGACATTTTCCCTGTGTCACTTCACGTGGTCCTTCCTCTGTGCATGTCTGTCTCTGTGTCCAAATTTCCCCTTTTTATAAGGATATTTGTCATGTTGGATTAGGGCCCATACTAATGACCTCATTTTAACCTGATTAACTCTCTGAAGACTCTGTTTCTAAATAAGGTCACATTCTGAGGTACTGGGGGCTGGGACTTCTACATACATTTTTGGGGGGGCAGAATGCCCCCCTCTTCAGTTTTTCGCCTAGAGGTTGCAGCCTAGTTCCCTTCCTCCATAGTGAATTATCAATTAGCTCTTTAGAGTACAACTTGTGCTTTATCACAGATTCTGGAATATGGGCTTACATAATACACCCATCGAGGTAAAGCATAGGTAAGTCCATAACTTAGAAAGCTCCTAACTCTTCTCTGCCTCCCTCATTCTGGGCACTGGCCATTGATGGCTGCCCTCAGCCTTGCTCCCTCCAGCCTCTTCTGGCCTCTACTCGCTCCAGGCCCTGCCTCTCATTACCAGCCCTGAACTCACCAGATACTTTTCCCTTTTCCTCTGTCTTAATCTGATTCCTTAACCAAAGACCCATAACTATCTATCAGCTGTATTAAAATCTCTATACTCTGCCAAGCAGGTGCAATCTATAAAAAATGGACCAGAAGGTAAGAAGGGCATTTTAGTTCACCTAAAGGGAAGCCCTTCACAGTCCTATGTCGAAGCCCAAGTCCTTAACTGATATGTAAGAACTTTAGGGATTAATCCTTTGTCAGTTGCTACATTTGCAAATACTTTCTCCCATTCTGAGGGTTGTCTTTTCGTCTTGTTTATGGTTTCCTTTGCTGTGCAAAAGCTTTTAAGTTTCATTAGGTCCCATTTGTTTATTTTTGTTTCTATTTCCATTTCTCTAGGACGTGGGTCATAAAGGATCTTGCTGTGATTTATGTCATAGAGTGTTCTGCCTATGTTTTCCTCTAAGAGTTTGATAGTGTCTGGCCTTACATTTAGGTCTTTAATCCATTTTGAGTTTATTTTTGTGTATGGTGTTAGGGAGTGTTCTAATTTCATTCTTTTATATGTAGCTGTCCAGTTTTCCCAGCACCACTTATTGAAAAGTCTTTTCTCCACTGTATATTCTTGCCTCGTTTATCAAAGATAAGGTGACCATATGTGCGTGGGTTTATCTCTGGGCTTTCTATCCTGTTCCATTGATCTATATTTCTGTTTTTGTGCCAGTACCATACTGTCTTTATTACTGTAGCTTTGTAGTATAGTCTGAAGTCCGGGAGCCTGATTCCTCCAGCTCCGTTTTTCTTTCTCAAGATTGCTTTGGCTATTCAGGGTCTTTTGTGTTTCCATACAAATTGTGAAATATTTTGTTCTAGTTCTGTGAAAAATGCCAGTGGTAGTTTGATGGGGATTGCATTGAATCAGTAGGTTGCATTGGGTACTATAGTCATTTTCACAATGTTGATTCTTCCAATCCAAGAACATGGTATATCTCTCCATCTATTTGTATCATCTTTAATTTCTTTCATTAGTGTCTTATAATTTTCTGCATACAGGTCTTTTGTCTCCTTAGGTAGGTTTATTCCTAGGTATTTTATTCTTTTTGTTGCAATGGTAAATGGGAGTGTTTTCTTAATTTCACCTTCAGATTTTTCATCATTAGAGTATTGGAATGCAAGAGATTTCTGTGCATTAATTTTGTCCTGCTACTTTACCAAATTCATTGATTAGCTCTAATAGTTTTCTGGTAGCATTTTTAGGATTCTCTATGTATAGTATCATGTCATCTGCAAACAGTGACAGCTTTACTTCTTCTTTTCTGATTTGGATTCCTTTTATTTCTTTTTCTTCTCTGATTGCTGTGGCTAAAACTTCCAAAACTATGTTGAATAATGGGAATGTAAATTGATACAGCCACTATGGAGAAAAGTATGGAGGTTCCTTAAAAAACTAAAAATAGAACTACCATACGACCCAGCAATCCCACTACTGGGCATATTCCCTGAGAAAACCATAATTCAAAAAGAGTCATGTACCAAACTGTTCATTGCAGCTCTATTTACAATAGCCAGGACATGGAAGCAACCTAAGTGTCCATCGACAGATGAATGGATAAAGAAGATATGGCACATATATACAATGGAATATTACTCAGCCATAAAAAGGAATGAAATTGAGTTATTTGTAGTGAGGTGGATGGACCTAGAGTCTGTCATACTGAGTGAAGTAAGTCAGAAAGAGAAAAACAAATACTGGGGCTTCCCTGGTGGCACAGTGGTTGGGAGTCCACCTGCCAATGCAGGGGGCACGGGTTTGAGCCCTGGTTCGGGAGGATCCCACGTGCCGCGGAGCAGCTGGGCCCATGAGCCACAATTGCTGAGCCTGCGCGTCTGGAGCCTGTGCTCCGCAACAAGAGAGGCCGCGATAGTGAGAGGCCCGCGCACCGCGATGAAGAGTGGCCCCCGCTTGCCGCAACTGGAGAGAGCCCTAGCACAGAAGCGAAGACCCAACACAGTCATAAATAAATAAATAAATAAAATTTTAAAAAAAGAATAAGGCTTTAAAAAAAAAAAAAAAACAGGGCTTCCCTGGTGGTGCAGTGGTTGAGAATCTGCCTGCCAATGCAGGGGACACGGGTTCGAGCCCTGGTCTGGGAAGATCCCACATGCCGCGGAGCAACTAGGCCCGTGAGCCACAATTACTGAGCCTGCGCGTCTGGAGCCTGTGCTCCGCAACTAGAGAGCCCGCGATAACGAGAGGCCCGCGCACCGCGATGAAGAGTGGCCCCCACTTGCCACAACTAGAGAAAGCCCTCGCACAGAAACGAAGACCCAACACAGCCATAAATAAATAAATAAATAAATAAAATTTTAAAAAAACAAAAAAACAAAACAAATACTGTATGCTAACACATATATATGGAATCTAAAAAAAAAAAAAAATGGTCATGAAGAACCTAGGGGCAAGACAGGAATAAAGACACAGACCTACTACAGAATGGACTTGAGGATACGGGGAGGGGGAAGGGTAAGCTGGGACAAAGTGAGAGAGTGGCATGGACACATATACACTACCAGACGTAAAATAGATAGCTAGTGGGAAGCAGCCGCATAGCACAGGGAGATCAGCTCGGTGCTTTGTGACCACCTAGAGGGGTGGGATTGGGAGGGTGGGAGGGAGGGAGACGCAAGAGGGAAGAAATATGGGGACATATGTATATGTATAACTGATTCACTTTTTTATAAAGCAGAAACTAACACACCATTTAAAGCAATTATACTCTAATAAAGATGTTTAAAAAAAAATAACCTTAGGGAAGGGTAATGCATTTTGCCACTAACTCCTTTGCATGAATTGCAGGGGTAGGGTTCATATTAGGACACTGTGCTCCCCTGTGGAACAAGAAGACCATAAGGGAAGAAGCATAGACTGTGCATATGTGTGTGAACAGAGACACATAAATGTACACTCGAACTGGCCCAAGCCAAGGGAAACCAGCTAACGGAGCAGGGTCCCTAAGTTTTGTCATAGGCGTAAAGTCTTAGCAAAAATGGACGTGTAAGCACTGCCTCTCTCTGTGTCCCACTATAGGCACCCCTGCTTCTCCCGCTCTATAAGTCCCAGTAGAAAGGGAAAAGCTGGATGGTCTGGAGGAGGCAGCTCCACTTAGGCAGCCATGTGCAGGTGTGCTTCAAGGGGGAAATAAAGACTTCCCCATGAAAAATCGTCTCCCCAACACTCCCCTCAGGTCTAAAACTCCCGTCATTAGGGTCGTTCTTAAGTTAAAGACATCTTATCTTCCCAAGACATTTGATAAAAGCAGAACACTTCCCGGGAGGGTTACACTGTGTCCTTGGTGCCCATTAAGATTTTCACGAGCACTGGGTGTTGTATTCCCTGGTGGTCACCTTAGTCAGCTGTCCCAAGGGAATAAGTCCAACCATAGACATACGTTCATTTTTTTCTCTGCTCTGTCCTCAGAGCCGTGCAAATTCCTGGATGTAAAATGCAATCTGAATCTGCCTCTATAAAGTGGAGACAGAATAGCACCTAGCACATCATGTCGTTGTGAAGAGTTAATGATTAATACCTCTAAAATGCTTAGAACACTTCCTGACATATAGTAAGCTCCTGGTTATTATTATTGTTGTTGTTGTTGTTGTTACGACTGATTAAACACACAAGTAATGGGAGAGGAAAAAGATCTAGAAACTCTGAACAGGAAGGCCCCATGGGGTGATGTGAATGGGGGGAGGGGTAGAAGAAGTGGGTGGTGGAGGAAGTGCAGGGTGGGCTGAAAGGGAGAGAGAGCAGACCAGCTTGTCTTACCATCTGAGAGTGTACAGAACAGCTTATGGATACTGCCCACGCCCCAGGCCCACGGCACTGACCAGGGCCCGCTGAGGGCCTGGCACTGAACTGTGGTCCTCTTTCTCCTGCAGGGCTGAGCCAGAGGCCTTTGCCTCTCGGCCCTGCTGTGGCCGGAGAGGGGTGATAGAATGCAGGAGAGCACGGTGGGGAAGAGCCTCCATACCTTAGAAAGTGACTGTGTCCTGAAATCTCTGAAACTGAACCAGAGTAACAGGGAGCACACGGCACTGGAAAGTAGGTGTCCCAGATTCCCAACCAGGACCCACAGCATAGCATCCAGCCTAAAGGAGAGGCAAGGTGCTGCAACACAGCTTCCCGAAGTGTGTTACTGGTGGCTCGTGAAAAGAAAAAGTATCCAAATAGGTTTCTGGGTTAAATACAGTTAAATGTACTTCTTTAGAATAAGATTTCTCAGAGCTTGTAATATGCCTCAAGGTATTGTGAATCTCCAGAGGTAGATACTGCGCATAGTGTTTCCCAAATGTATTTGACCAGAGAAGCCTGTTTTTAACACAGTATCCAGAGGCCCATGTCCTGCTAGAAAACCCAGGGGGGTGTGGATAAAGCTGGATACAGTGTCTCCAAGGCCACAACATCTACAGTTTCTGAGCCCTCGCTTCCTCATCTGAAAAAAATGAAGGGTTCTTAATTCAGTGGTTCTTATCTGAGAAGCTGGTACAAGCCATGGATCCTCTCTCTGAAACTAGGCACATTTATATATGTGTCAGACTCTTTTTTTCATACAAGTTCAGGGAATCATAAATTTCTCAACTATAAGATGTTCTAAGATCCCATCCATCTCTCAGACGGTGAAGGTACCTGAATTAGAAGGACATCATGGTAGACAGCCATCGCTTTCGCCTGCCCAGCATCCCTTCCCTTTCCTTTTGGTAACAGCACTTGTTCCCCTTTGTGAAACCACCTTTTTCCCATTCTCAGTCCATGCATTTCAAGAAAAGTGGACCAACTCCCTTCAACTCCAGAAGTGGGCACGTCACCCAAGCTTAACCAGTCACAATACCTCATTCCCCTTGCCCCAGCAAAGAAATCAGGGATAGCACAATGTTGACGAGAGAGTTCTCTAGGACTTGTGCTAGAGCTATCAGATCAGAAAAAAAAAGGGGAAGGGATGGAGGGAGGGAGGGAGGGAGGGAGGGAGGGAAGGAAAGAAGGAGGGAAAGAAGGGAGGAAGGGAGGAAGGGAGGGAGGGAGGGATTAAAGACTTTACATTGTGGCTTCTAAACTAGCAGAATGAAAGTTAGCAGTCTAGGTAGCAACCTTTATCTTTGAGAGGGAAAGCAATTCCTAACGATATTAGCTGAATCATCCCTAAAATCTACTTCCTCCCCCCAAATACCCCATTTTTGTGAGCCAATAAATCGTCTCTTCTGTTTAAACTAACTTGGAACTGAAAGAGTGCTACATAATTCAGACCTCAATCTTGGGACTCCCAGGCCTGCTGTGAGGCTCAATTAAGAGGCTCACTGTGTTAATGCTGAGTCTATACTCGACAGAGAATAAGCCTGTAAGGATGTTTAATGGAGGACTGTGTGTTGGTAGGTACCGGTAGGACCTGACCACTGACCCATGTGAGCTGTGCACCAAGAAGACCCCAGAGACCTCAGCTAGTTTCTTCCACCTGCTACCTGCTGCCTGAAATGCCATCCTGGAGCATCTGGGATGCTGACAGGGGGAGCAGTAGGTATGGGGGGTATTGCTTAGCCTTTTGAGAATCTAAGGAATCTAATCAATCCTCTTCTTCGAAAAATAAGGGAACATATTTGCGGGCAGTTTCAGGGGTTTACAAACTCTTGGAAACCCCACAGAGACTCCTTCCTCAAGGGGTCTCAGGGCTGCATGACCTCACTTAGGTAGAGAGGAGTTGCTAGAATTGATCCATGAGAGATCCCAATCTCCCAAAGGCCTGAAGATGGCAAGGAAGAAGAAAGGGAGATCACCACCAGCACAAGAAGGGAATGGAAGGTGGCCAATAATCTGCAAAGACTCTGGCATTTAAACACACAGCATGAATTAGTCTCACTACCCCCAGCTGCCCTTTGAGAAGGTTTCCTGTTCATGGGACAGGGAGGCAGCATAGCTAGAGTTCCCCTTAGTCAGATTTGGAATTAACCTGTGGCCTAAGGTTTGGATTCCTGTTAAAAGTGATTCCCGGACAGAGAACATTTTAAACTCTTATCAGTCATTCATACCTTTTCCCAGGTAACATTTTAGTAAGAAGAATCGGGAACGCCTGAATAAAAAGCAGGAGGGAGAGTAGAGGCGACAGATGTCCCCTGCGGGTGGCTTTGTCTGGGTTGGCTGGTGGAAGCACTAGTCTCTAAAAAAAGCGATCAATCCTAACTTCGAAACATTTTGCTGAATAACTGTTTTAAATGGCTACGTTCTTCCCAACTGTGGGAGATTTTCCTAAAAAAACCAAAATCTAGCCAAGATCTCACAACGAAGGAACTACTGAGTTTATAGCTGGCCTTAAAT
The DNA here is from genome assembly GCF_949987535.1 of Balaenoptera acutorostrata. Classification (NCBI taxonomy): domain Eukaryota; kingdom Metazoa; phylum Chordata; class Mammalia; order Artiodactyla; family Balaenopteridae; genus Balaenoptera; species Balaenoptera acutorostrata. The sequence goes on along the minus strand of NC_080081.1, from coordinate 29,915,741 downwards.
TTAATTGCAAAGTTAGAAGCTGATGGTTTGACAAAGCCTCACCTATTTTTCTTCCCATCCTTAAAATGTTTTTTTAATCAAAACTGGCCTCCCCTACTGAAGTCTGAGTGTTCCACTCCCAGCCCACCCCCCAGCCCCCTACTCCCACACCCCACTCCCAGCAAGCCCGTGCTTGGGATCCTGCCCAGCCCTCATGAGGCCTCCTACACATCCAAGGTCCAAGGCAAGGAAAGGAGGGGACAGCTGCTGCTCAGCTCCTGGCCACAATCCTTCCACCAAACCATCATCTGGGATCTTTTCCTCCTGCCCTACAAGATGTCAGAGCTAGGGTCTCATATGAGGAGCGCTCAGATGAATCTCCTGTGAAAAACACATTTTACAATCCAGAGCCTTTTGCCAAGGATAAGAATGGTCTCCCCTGTGCCTATTTCAGTCTCAAACTGAGAACAGATAATAATTTACGTGTGCCTAACTCCTCCACAGCCGGAAAGCGCTTTTCTTTACCGTTCTGCCTGTTTGTTTGTTCTACTCGGGAACCCAGAGGGGAGCCAAGATGTCAAATCTGCTCCATAGCAACTGTCTCCCTCTAATTTCAATAGGGCCCAAGTCAGCATCACTGTGGCCCATGCAGACGCAGCCTGAAACTCGGGCTGGGTCCTCGAGTTCACTTTACGGTATGGCTGCTGGTAGATGTGAATACTGTTAAAAGTTTGCCACCATAAATCCTTGAAAAGTAAGAACAACTTATTTCTTATATGAAATAAGATTTTTACATCTAAAAAGCAAAGAATTAAGCCAAGCCATCGAGTTTCACCTTGTTTTGAAAGACTTGTTTCAGTACCAAAGTCACTGAGCTTGGCATATTCCAATAGGAAGCTCATTAAAACCTAAGGAACAGCTTGGGCAAAAGCCTTACACCTTCAGCTCAAATCTGATACAAACACATGTCAAGAATCTGGTCACCAGGATCTGTGCTTTATGAATGACCATGTACTAGCACAGCCTCGGGCATTGAGCGGGGGATTTCACCGCAGCACCGCTAAGGAGGCTTAGAAAGTATGTGAGGTTTGTACGGGTGGTCCCCTTCTCTCTGTTTTGCACTCTCTTACACTCTGTAGACTCCCTTGGAAGCAGCTCTTTGTTCTGCATCTTCACGTTGCCCGTCCACATCAAAGGGCTTTGTGCTTTGAACCACCTACCCAGGATGGCAGTTTGAAGACTTCGTGTGGCAGCTCGCCCGGTGAAAGCATTTCCATGCCCAGGAGATAGCAGGCACCAACCGGCAGGATGCTTTTGCCTTCGTCCCTAGCAACTGCTCCCACACCCATGCCTCTGCTTACCTTGCTCGCTTCCCTAGCTACCAGGGCCCCCCATCCCTAGCACACCTCTGACACCACCCTGTCTGTTCACAGCGTTCCCCGTGAACTCCTAGAACCCTACAGAGGGGGATCTCAGGGATTCTGCCTCTTGGAGCACAGACTGACTCTCAGCACTGACTTTCATTTTAATCCTGCCAGGCCCGCAGTCTGTTAGTCAAACCCCCCAGTGCCAGCGTCTTAATTCAGTGTTAGACAATCTGGTCAGATAACCCAGTAGATCTCAATCCTGGATGTACATCTGAATCTCTTGGAAGCCTTTAAAAATGACTAACCCCCAGGCACCAGCCCCAGAGATTCTGATTTCATTGGTCTGGCGTAGAGCAGTATTTTTTTTAGCTCTGCAGGTGTTTCAAAGGTGAGTCAGGGTTCTGAATCAAGGATCTAAACCCAAGACAAGCAGAGTACTGAGCCCATTTGCAAATGCAAAACACAATTTCTTGCTCAACTATGACTGTTGAGACAAATACTGAAAAAGTTATTCCAATTTAATTTAAACAAGTAATTCCTCTAGGTTTTTACATTTGTCTAACACTCAGTAAAATACATATTTTATAATGATATTTTATAAAAACCAACCCAATTTTTTTCTCTTTCAGGACAGCTCCATGAAACTGCGTTACCTGCTGGATGTAAACTTTGTCTATGTGACTCCCTGGTTGAATATTATGCACCTTTGGACATAACGCTTTCACGCCTCCAAAGTGCTATGTAAAAGCCTGAAATAGTCGGGTTATATAATATACAATGAGAATATCATTTACCATTTTTCCAATTAAATCTTCACAACTTTTCACTTAGTCCTCCAATCTGTTGCTGTGAGGTCCATGGAGTAGCAGAATGGTAGAAATGCAGAATCTACAGCCCCCACCCCAGACCAACTGAATCAAAATCTACATTTTAACTAGAGCCTCAGGAGAACCCACAGCTACATTCACGTTTGAGACACACCCTCCAGTAAGCCACTTTTATCAGCCTTGTTGTTAGAGCAGCTTCTTTCAGGGCTCTCCCTTTCTGGTCTTAGCCCCCCATGAATGCTCTGCTTCCACCAAACCACACTGCCCCAGTTTCCAGGCCTCTCAGGCCTCCTCCCCACCATCTGCAAAGCCCTCTCCCCTTCTTTTTGCCTAAAGGCAGCACTCGTATTTCTCAAAGTCCCAGTTGAGTCTCTCAACTCCAAAACCTTCGCAGATCTCCATAGCCCAAGGGTTCTTACCTGCCTCTAATTTTACAGAACCTGTCTAGCTACACTTTCATCCAGCATCGTGGCTGTGCTTGTTTTGTTATTTAACCCTTATTCTGCCCTTAATTTTCCAAGTACTTCTGCTTTGTGTCTCCTGCTAGTCTATCACTTACATGTTTTTGCACCTGTCATGGGACTTTGCACATAATAGATTCAACAAATATTTGGCGTTTGGCTTTGACTTGGATCTCTGATGGCAAACTATATAATACGAAAAACCTATAAATCTGAGTCTAGAAACTCGTAAAAAATGTACAACCTCTAAGTTTTGCTGGTATTAAACCTTCCAATATGCTGAACCCAGAAGTTGCACAATAATGTACTGTACAGATCTGAACTATTTTTAAATAACTGGAGAAAATAAATATCAAAAATGAAAATAGGGGCTTCCCTGGTGGTGCAGTGGTTGAGAGTCTGCCTGCCAATGCAGGGGACACGGGTTTGAGCCCCGGTCTGGGAGGATCCCACATGCCGCGGAGCAACTGGGCCCGTGAGCCACAATTACTGAGCCTGCGCGTCTGGAGCCTGTGCTCCGCAACAAGAGAGGCCGCGATAGTGAGAGGCCCGCGCACCGCGATGAAGAGTGGCCCCCACTTGCCGCAACTAGAGAAAGCCCTCGCACAGAAACGAAGACCCAACACAGCCATAAATAAATAAAATAAATAAATAAAATTAAAAAAGAAAAAACCCTGGCTCCATTGTTAAAAAAAAAAAAAAATGAAAATAAGACAACATAATATTAGGTATCAACTAACACTGTAAGTAGAAACATCTTACATTTTTGTCGCTAAGGACAACAAAACAAATAAAATCCCTTAGCTACCAGCAGCTGCCATTGACCAAAATACATTGACAGCCAACCCCAGCCTATGATGTGCAAAGAAAAGCATACAGGGCTTCTGACCAAAATTGTGTCTACCAGGATACAGGCAGTCTCAAAACTCATTCCATTCCACTCCTGGATAGAATGACCCCATACACCGTGGCAGGAATATTCAGGGGTGTTTTTCTCTATCCTTTCATAAAGTCCATAAGTATTATTGAGAATGTAACAATGTGTCTTATAGCAGGTCATAGAAATACAAAGATGGCTAAGACATGTCCTTACTGCCAATGTGCTCACAGCCCTAGTGGGAAGAGGCATAAACAGATCATTCTAACACAGTGTGGAACATACAGTACTAGAGTACATGTACACAGGGCATTATGGGAACACAAGAAAGGGCTGCCTAACTCAACCTGAAGCAATCAAGATTGTGGACTTTCTGGAGGTGGTGATACTTGAGTGGAGACTTAGAGATGACAAAGGAATTAGCCAACTGAAAGATGAAGATTGATATTCCAGGTAAGGAGAAGTATGTAAGGAGAGGGAAGAGGACACGGATAACATGGTATGTGGAAGGAGCCTAGAAAGTTCTGCATAGTAAGAGGCCGGAAGTGATGAGGTTTCCTCTACAGAGGCAGTGACCACTTGCTAGTTGATCAGCTTGGAGGCAAAAGACTTGGGACTTTATCCAAAAGGCAAATGGAAGATGTCTAGGCTTGAAAAGACTTCCTGCAGCTTCCAAGATCTAATAAGCAAAATAAGAACAGCTTTGATTCTAGATGAACCAACCGCATTAAAGCCATAGAATCCTCATCGACATGGCTACTTAGATACTAATTCAAACATTTCATGGGTCATCTCTGCAGATGGATATTGGAGGACAAGACCTCTGAGATAAACCCCTTCCAGCCAAGATTCTATTTTCTGATTTTGAATGGCCAACAAAACTATGGACCTGTAACATGGATCTGTCCTTCTGAAGGCACTAAACCATACCGCAGGACAAATACCACAGTCTTACTAAGATAGTGAAGTGAAAAGAGCAGTGGAAGTACTATAGAATGGGAACCTGCTTGTTCTCACTTCTAGCTAGCTTCTCTTTCCAGCAAACTATATTTTTCTCCAAGTATAGCTCACCATGTCAGGCAAATGTATGTGATTATTATGTCTTTATTCTTAGTATTTTAATTTAAATGATTTACTGAGTTCTTTCATTTGCAACCAAACTGTTCAATTATTTGCTTTACAGTTATATATGCACCCATACACACACAGATTTTTACTCAATTTTGAGAGGTAAGACGCTGGTTGATTTGAATGTTGGCATTTTGTGAAATTTTGCCTCAGTATAAAAAATAAGTTGTTTACTCTGGATGTTCAAAACCATTAACACAGAAGAAAAATACCAGCAGGAAATAATTCTGTTTGGTTCAGGCAGGTGACAAGATACATTATACCCAATGGTATATATGAGCTGGAATCATTCAACTGCCTGCCTTTTAAATAAATATGTCATGTCTCCAAACTGCACCTTGCACACTGCTTCCTCTAAGGGCTCCTAATCTGGGCCAGACTTCTCAAAATGGATGAAACTAAACTAACTCAGCCATCTTTTGCCAATTTCACTGTATCTGGATTCAGCATCTCATCTTTCCATCTAACCCGTGTAGGTATTATTTTCCTAGCAGTGATTTTACTTTTTGGTGATGGGCAAATGCCCATATTTACAGTTTTAGCCTTTTCAGGACTACAGAATTAAGCAATCATCAGGAAAAAATAACAATGATGATAAAATTTAGAATAATATTAAAGAGGTAAGTGTGACAGTTAAAAAAAAACAAAAATTAAAAACCCAAGTAGATCAGGGATGAAGGGCATGGGCCCTGGGGCCAGACTGCAGAGTGTAGTTCTTGGTTTACCCACTTATATATACTAGTATAGTACAGTATACTATACTAGCTTTGGATAGGTCATTTAATCAGTCAGAGGTCTCAGTTATCCAGTATGTAAAATGGGAATAATAATGCTAGTTCCTATCTCTAATGTAGTTGATAAGATTTTTAACAGTAATTTATACACAGCATTTAAATCAGAGCTTGGCACATAAGAAGTTATATGTGCTAGCTATTATTAATATTATCATCATCATCATCATTATAAGGTACCACAATCCATTAATCTCAATTCTCAGAAATAGTTTCATGGAATGTCACAGGGTATTTTCACATTCACATGTCCTCTTCTTTTCTAGCACTTCTTGGGATGTTTGAAATACAAGAGAAAACAAAAAAAACCTCTTCTCAAGAGATGACATTACAAAGATTAGTTAGCAGAAAATATGTTGTGGCAGACATTGTTGGTTGAATGACCCAACCCCATTTCCAGTCTCTTCCCTAGGTCCTCTTCCAGCTTGCAATGTGCACATGACACAGTGCAGCAGGAAAAGCATTTTCCCTTCTTCCTACTGAAATGATCGCCAGCCTATGAAGGAAGCCCCCAAAGAATCAGAGACCTCAATGCTAACCTTGCTGACCCCCCTTCAACCAGTGCCAACAACTACCCGCACTCAGATTTTTCATCATATATGAAAAATAAACCCCTTTACAATTAAGACTTCGTATTCAGGTTTTCTAATGCATGCAGCCAAAAGCATTCCTGACCGATCCATTTAGAGACTCCACGTTGCTCATGAGACGACCCGAGAGATCTCAGTCTGCAGCAGTCATTCTCACTGATGCCTGATTTCTTTTCCTAGGGTAAAACTAGGTCCCTGGTGCTTGTGCTTCTGTGTTCAGTGTTCCAACTTGCCCTGCATAAGTTGCATCCTGGGAAGATCCAGGGATCCCTTCCTTCTAGGTCTTCCCCATTCCATCTTCCTGCTCCCAGGTGCTGATCCCACTTCCAGCCGCTCATGCTGCAGGCTTTTCATTTCTTGCCCTCCAGGAAGCCACACGCTGGGTGACCAGCGTCCCTATACTGGTGCTACTTATTCCCCTTGACACCAAGTTCATAAGTTTTCTCTTCAGTGTCACCTGGTAAAGGGGGCAGACATCTTCCCATCACTTGTCTCTCTCCACCTTATCAGTGTTATTATTGTGGCCAATTTTTCTTGTCCCCAGTGGTTCTCAAAAAGCCCACCTGCCCAATCACTCCTCAGCCCCTTCCGGCTCACTAACGAAGTCTAGTTGCAGCTGTATACACAATAAAACTGGTAAAAGCTACACAGTTTGCAAAGTGTTTCCAATTGTCATATTGTATTATTGCTGTTTAGACAATCAAACTGTTCACTGAAATAATTACATTATTAAAATATTTTTAAATTGCCTATGGACTTATTTCAGATAGTACTTCTTCAGCTCTAAAATTATTCGACCATTTCAATAACAAAGAAAAAACTGGAACTTGGACTTGGTGATTGATATTTTCTTCTTCATCAACTTAGTTCACATTTTGGAAACAAAGGTTTGTCTGTTTAATATCATATGAAAAATTACAGCCATCATGGATAAACAATAGTGTCAATAAATAACATCCACATAAGAATGAAAAAAAAAAGCCTATATTCTTGCTGCCAGCAGACATAACTTTTGTTGGCCTTTGAAAGCCAGGGGATTAACTAGCATTTGGGGGGGGATGTTTTGAAAGATAGAGAACCTGTCATATTTTCTGCTTCATGAACTAAACATAAACACTGGGAAGACTGTTACAGCTGTCTGCTAATAGATGAGGCTTTGGAGGTTGTGAGCTAAAGGAACAGCAAAGACCATTCTGTGTTTAATAAAACATATACCCTCCAGTACTGAGATTACCTCTGACAGGGAGTTAACATTTGGAAAAAAAAAACCAGTTCTTCCAAGTCATGGAGGTATAATATAAGATCCTGTGATTGTAAAGAAATCACATGGGATGTGAAGAGAAGCAATTGTGAGAGATGTCCTTTTTAAAATTTACTATAATTTACAAATAAGAGAGACCTGAGCTGATAAAGTATCATCTAAATTACTATTTGAAAATGATTTATACCACAGGGAACACAAAACAGTATTTCTATTTGTTTTTCTAGCAAAACATACATATGTGCAGCAAAGTGAATCAGAAACTCTTCCCAAATCATAATAATAATGAAGATAAAAGTCATTTTCAGGCAGTAGCTCAATCATACACTGAAAATGGAGTCACCACATACATAATTCAGGCATAATGTAATCCTCAAGACACATATTCCTAAGATAAAGAGGCAGATAGCCTGGGTGTGGATCTGGCTCTTGCTGTGTTACTTTGTGCAAGTAACTTAATATCTCTGAGCCTCAGGTTCCACACCTATAAAATGCAGGTAATAGCTACATTGCAGGGTTGTTAAAATAAGTGAAATGGATTGATATTTTTACAGTTTTAGAATAGTTCCCAAACATATAATAAGTGATACTTAAGTATAAATAACAAATAATAACAGCTGTGTAGCTTACCTGATGCCTGATGGGATAAATTTAAACTAATCAGTCGGTGGAAGTGTTATGGAAGCCTCCAGTCTAACCTCTTCTCTCACACAAGAATCCTCTAAGAACCAAAACCAAAACCAAAAACATGACCCGGCAATTCCGCCCCTGGGTATATATCTGAAAAAAACAAAAACACTAATTCGAAAAGGCACATGCGTCCCAGTGTTCATAGCAGCATTATTTACAATTGCCAAGATATGGAAACAACCTAAGTATCCATTAACAGATGAATGGACAAAGAAGATGTGGTATATATATACAATGGACTACTACCCAGCCATAAAAAAGAAGGAAATTTTGCCATTTTGCAGCAGTATGGATGGACTTGGAGGGTATTATGCACAGTGAAATAAGTCCGACAGAGAAAGACAAATACTGTATGATATCACTTATATGTGGAATCTAAAAAATACAACAAACTAGTGAATATAACAAAAATGAAGCGGACTTGCAGATATAGAGAACAAACTAGTGGTCACCAGCAGGGAGCTGGGGATGGGCAGTATAGGAGTGGGGGAGTGGGAGATAAAAGCTGTTGGGTGCAAGATAGGCTACAAGGACATATTGTACAACATGGGAAATATAGCCAATATTTTTAAATGGAGCATAACCTTTAAAAAATTGTATAAAAATTGTATAAAAATTTAAAACAAAAACAAACCTTGATACACTCTGACCTGAGGAAGGGGAAACTGGAAAATACCTCCCTGTAATTCCCACCTTGAATTCTAAATCTGAACCTATAACAAATAAATCCAAGCCTGCTTCCTCATGGCAAACCATCACAATTTTTAAGGAACCACCATCACCTTCTCTTCCTCAAGCCAAGCATCCTCTATGTGTTCATCCTCTGAGACTTTGATGGGGCCCCAGCTCCCTCACTGTCTAGGACACTGGCCTCTACAGACACCAAGTTTGTTCGGTTCCCCAGGAAAGTTGGGCGGGAAGTACCGGGATGTGATTCACGCGGCGGCCTATCTGCCACTCTCATTCTGGACCTTGATTTCTATTAGCTGAGGCTCAGATGGCGCTCCCGTTTTTTGGCATCTGTGTCACACTATTGCCTTATACTTAAAACTAGCCTCTTGATCTGCTGAAAAGCCAGAGCACTCAAATCCATCCTTACAATGACATTTTTAAGCCTAAACTCAAAAATGTGTATTTATCCCTATTAAGTCTCACTTGATTATTAATCAGGATAAATGTGCATGCAAATGGAATCACAGTAGTACACCAAATCAGATTTTAAATTCTCTAGAGGAAATTCGGTTTTTTTACAGGAATCTTATGATCAAATTTTGTAAAGCAAATAACTATCCTTCAATTGATATTTTTGGTAACTATCTATTAACATATTATAGTTGTCTACAGCAGGAAACAACTATTAAGCTTTGGATTATACCCTATTATGTTATTAAAGCATATCTGCCTTCCTGTACTTTGATTAGGCTAATACTAAAATTATTTTCCTTGAATGTACTGCAACCAGAAGATTAGCATGCAGAAGAGAGAGCCAGGAGGCCACAGACCCAAAAACTATGACCAGGTCTAAAATCTCCTAAAAGTGTACAATCCTCAAAGGGCAAATCAAGAGTTAATTCTTGGCTTAAAATTTCCCTCCTATCCCTTTTATATGAATGAAATAATACTGTGAAAAAAACATTACAACTGACCCTCTCCTATTTGTTCAGTTTCCATTTTATTTGGTTCCACAATTGGGTCACTCTCCTCCAGGGTTCTCCACCAGGTAAGGCCCTTAGGCTAAGCCTTCTACAGGCTGAGTCCAGTTCACCTCTCTTGCCTCATCTCTAATGACACTCCATCACTGTCACCCCTAGGGTTTCACCAGCCCACTCACCTGTACTCTCAGCTCCATCCATATCTCAAAACCAGTCCTGACAAAGGAGGCAGTTGGTAAGGTCTTAAACCAATCCTGTGGTAAGATAACTAGTATCTCGTGTGCCTGGGTGAGCCCTGGGAACCAGAACTGAGCTAATCCTACCCAACTGCTGAGCACACTGTACATGGCCTTCCTGCTCAGATTCTGACTGAGCCTTCCTGCCCCCTTACTGGGGTTGAAGCTCTTCCCTAAGCCTGGACACTTAACTGAGGCCCTGAGAACTTTCCCAGCCCATTTGCAGATCCCTGTTATTCAGTTATTACCTGAGATCCAGCCATAAATCAGAAAAACCTCCACGTACCACCATGTACCTCCCATTAGACTTTCAATATCAGTATTACTGCCCCTGGATCTCCCACCACATTGGAGACTGAGCCAAGATTTACCCTGGATCTTTCAACACCACAATTTGAACTACTGATACTAAAGAAAAACTTGAAGAAGAAATATGCAAACCCATGCATAAAGAAAGTCACAACTTCTTTTTCTGAGGAACAAAAGACATCTCAAATAGCTGAAGATACATGGCATGTTCCTGGAAATGGCAAGGAGTCAAGGCCAAGATATACCAAGAATCCAGTTGAAGGCATCAAACCTTTGGCAGCACCAATCTACCCATGGGGAGATTTTTTAATCAGCATGACTCAGGTGTGGAAGACTGATGGTTTGAATTCAGCCAGGCTTGGGATTTTGCTAAGCAGATGTGAAAGAAGAACATGGGGCAAAAGAGTTGATACTGTCAAAGAGAGACAGAAGTGATGGAACATAAAATCTAAATGGCTTGGGAAACAAATATAGAAAGTGGGTAACAGAGAAAACAAGAATCTAGAGTCTGGAGAGCCTAATGGGACAAAGATGAATGAAACTTGCCAGAGGCTATGCCAAGAGAGCCAGGTCTGGATATAAAATTTCAGTGCTGAAGACACTGGTGATGAAAATGTGCTGAGTATGCAAACAGAAGGACATGATGAAGAGGGGCTATGGTAGAAGCTATTGGAGATAAGTAACTCAAAGCCCTGAGAAGCCTGTGTCATTTGGGCGGGTGTTGAAGTCATCAGGATACAAGACAGCCTGAGGATCCATGGAAAGACTGAAGTCAGGTGCCAAAGTGGAGCCTCTGTAGAATGGTGGGAGCACTGGCTCATTTAGGACAATAAATTAGACACAGGACAAAAAACAGAAACCTGGATTGTCTTTAACTTTTCCATTTCTAAGATTGAGAAAGGGGAGATAAGAGTTCTTGGTTTAAATGTTCTGGTTAATTTCACGAATCAAATTTAACTTCACTAAGAAAAGTTATGAAACGTGGTTCCTTGGCAGTAACAGTACCAGCCAAGTGATATGGTACTACAGCATGAGATTTCAAAGACCTATATTTCAACACTAATGAAATAGAATCCATTCTAGAATTGCATTTCGCATGGCAAGAAAATAAACTCAGGGGGATTAATTATTAAAACACAAAATGTAAAAACATGCATTTGACACATATTTATTTCATTAGTTTAGAAAACTATTTACAAATCATTAAAATTCTTGATACCCATAACCAAAAAGAAAATGGTGGAAGAAAGGAAATGAGACTGATTCTAGCTAGGACAGTGGATAGGAACTAGAACAAAACTGTAGAATGTTATATAAAAGTGACTGCCAAGGGAAAATTCCAATCACCTGTAGCCCCCCTAGCACCAGCCATCAATTTCCTTGGAATGCCGTTCCGTTTCAGTACATCAGTTCAAAGAAGGTGTACTTGAAGCACTGAAGTTCTAATATCAAACCAAAAGTAAAAACACAGGCATGTAAAAGCAAAAGGTAAAGTTCTCTTGGTCCTGATTCCTTTGATAAATAATTAAATAATAATGAAATTGGAGGGCTAATTTCATCTTTAAAATTCCAACGTGTTCAGATGAAAGTCTACTAAAAATGGCAATATTAAACGACATTGCTTTGAGGCCCCAGTGCTTGATCCAAGGAAAAAGTCCTTTGCAGTTTTGGTTAAAGTAAAGGCTTCTCAACAAATAATCCCCAAGTATTTTTCTGATCATTACTCTTACACTAAGTTCATAAAAACTCAGAAAACTATTAAGTTGGGGAAAGAAAAGATTGAGCAAACTATGACTGACTTTTGGGTTTTCTTATTTCTTCTACGAAGTGAAATTCTGCTCATCTTGCTCACTGATATCTCAGACCACCAGACATCCTCAACTTCTATACCTTATGCAACATCCAACTGAGAATATGGGACAAGAGTAACCGACATTATCCACTTCCTCTGCTAAGGTCAGACCACTGTCACCACTGACTAATTTACCATGGAGGGTGGCACTCTTCCTAACACCATACACAAAAGTAAACTCAAAATGGATTAACGACCTAAATGTAAGGCTGGACACCATAAAACTCTTAGAGGAAAACATAGGCAGAACACTCTATGACATAAATCACAGCAAGATCTTTTCTGACCCACCTCCTAGAGTAATGAAAACAAAAACAAAAATAAACAAATGGGACCTAATTAAACTTAAAAGCTTTTGCACAGCAAAGTAAACCATAAACAAAACAAAAAAACAACCCTCAGAATGGGAGAAAATATTTGCAAACGAAGCAACTGACAAGGGATTAATCTCCAAAATGTACAAACAGCTCATGCAGCTCAATCTCAAAAAAAAACAAACAACCCAATGGAAAATGGATGGAAGACCTACATAGACATTTCTCCAAAGACACACAGATGGCCAAGAAACACATGAAAAGCTGCTCAGCATCACTAATTATTAGAGAAATGCAAATCAAAAGTACAATGAGGTATCACCTCACACTGGTCAGAATGGCCATCATCAAAAAATCTACAAACAATGAATTCTGGAGAGGATGTGGAGAAGAGGGAACCCTCCTACACTGTTGGTGGGAATGTAAATTGGTACAGCCACTATGGAGAACAGTATGGAGGTTCCTTAAAAAACTAAAAATAGAACTACCATATGACTCAGCAATCCCACTCCTGGGCATATACCTGGAGAAAACCATAATTCAAAAAGATACATGCACCCCAGTGTTCATTGCAGCACTATTTACGATAGCCAGGACATGGAAACCACCTAAATGTCCATCAATGGAGGAATGGATAAAGAAGATGTGGTATATATATATATACCATGGAATATTACGCAGCCATAAAAAGGAATGAAATAGTGCCATTTGCAGAGATGTGGATAGACCTAGAGACTGTCATATGGAGTGAAGTAAGTCAGAAAGAGAAAAGCAAATATTGTATAACATCGCTTGTATGTAGAATCTAGAAAAATGGTACAGATGAACTTATTTGCAAAGCAGAAATAGAGACACAGATGTAGAGAGCAAACTTACAGATACCAAGGTGGGGAAGAGGAGGTAGGATGGATCGGGAGATTGGGATTTACATATATACACTACTATGTATAAAATAGATAGCTAATGAGAACCTACTGTTTAGCACAGGGAACTCTACTCAATGCTCTGTGGTGACCTAAATGGGAAGGAAATCTAAAAAAAGAAGGGATATATGTATATGTATAACTGATTCACTTTGCTGTATAGCAGAAACTAACACAACATTGTAAAGCAACTATACTCCAATAAAAATTAATTTAAAAAAAAAAGCAGTTCTGGTAGAACCAGGATTCTTGACAGGAAATTAATTTTTAACTAAACATATTTATTTTAATATTTGTCTTTCTATGCAGTTCCCTCTCTTAAACTTGGGTTGGGTTTATTACTCTTTTTCATTTGAGAATGAATTTTTATTCATCCCACTTACATATGTTGTACATGGAGACTGAGACCTTTAATTGAAACTACAAAAGCTCTAAAGATTAATAATTTCATTGTTGAGGGCTCATAAACCTTAACAGGTAAGTCAACTTTTGATATTAACGTTTGAAACTGGTTTCTGTTTTAAAATTACAAGTAGTAAATTAGGCAAAATAATGAGGGAAAAAGGGAAGAAACACACATACACACAAAAAAACTTTTTGTTTTATTCTTCTAAATCCCAAAGTGACGAAGATACTGTCAATCAGTTTCTGGGTAGCATATGAGTATGCCAGTATATTTCTCACATTGAAAATCTGAGGGGAGAATGGGTATTTTTTCTATTAGATTCAAAAACTGAGGAAAAACCTGTGGCCAAAAACCCAGACCAAGTGGGTGTATATATTATATTTTTAGCAGAACAAAATAGACTAAAGAAAGAGTTAATGTATGTGTGCCCCAGGAAAAAAATAATAAATCATACCTCTTTACCTCATGCCTCGGGAATTAATTGAATGCTTTTTTATTTTTTCCATAAAAGATTATCTTCTCACTTTAAAATGAGAAAGCTGAGCATAACAAAACTGTATTTATTTCACGTTTCATTCTCTGAAATAAATAAATTAACATAAATCTACTTTTCAACTTGACACAGTAACAGTTAAACCAGACAAGGATTCTGTAACCTCTCTGTTTTAATTTGACAACTTAATCTCCAAGACTCAGTCTGGAACACTTGCTAACCAAAGTATTTTATGACCTATTCCTGGAATTATTCAAAAGAAAATAATAAAACATATCATACTGAGTACTTTTTCTTTTTGGAACACCAGGGTAAAATCTTGCAAAGATTCGACTGAGCAGCAGTGTCCCTCTGGAGATAAATTTAGCAAAGATGCTTTGGCCAGGAAAATCTTTTTCTCGCAAGATAACATATAAAAGAGATACAAAGCAGCACGTATTCATTTGTGCTTTTCCTTCCTACGGTGACAATGTACGAAGGTTTTATCTACCTTTATTTTTGATTGCAGCTCAAATTTAAGATAAGCTCTTCCCCTTGTAGACAATCCACCTGTAGATGCTTTGGCCCTGGTGCCTGTGTTCTTCCAAGTTCTTTCTCTAAGAAGAAATTCTTTATGCTCAGAAGAAATCTGTCACAAAATAATGCATGCGTGGAAAGGGTGAGTATGACTCGGCATTTTTTCCTTTACAATTAGTCACTTCACAAGAAGCCAGATCATTAAAATTTGCCCTAAATGTCAAAGGGTCTAATTCAGCAAAATATTTTGAGATTCATGAGTGACTCAAAGTAGATAACGATTAGAGTTTAAATCAAGAGAAGGACTATAAAGCCAAAATACTGCAGACCAAAGAAGAGAGATAATGATAAATATCAGCAAAACCACTCACAAACAAGTTTTTTACTTTATAAAAGCTTCAAATACAGTGCCATACTAATTCATTGTATCGATTAAAATGACAGTTTCTCAACATGTCAGAATAAAAATAATCAAATAGTTTTGCCTTTAAACACCTTGTATGTTGTCGAGAGGGTATTCATTTATCCTTTTAGTCTTTGAAAAAGATTAGATTTTCAACCAAAATGTGACTAGCAGACTCATAAAAATTGCTATCATATTCACTTTAAAAATATACGGCTCAGCCTTTGCCAGATCCCCTGGCTTACCTTTGTTCTTACATCAATGAAGCATTTAATCTTGCCTGTCTTCTTCAACAAAACCAATGAAATAGTCATACCGTCCAGCAAGAACTGTTCTTTAGAAATATGAAGCTTTGGTGTCAGATCTTAGCTAGAATGTGTGCTTCCACACACAGCTAGAAATTTATGGTCAGCTGGATAGAATCTTTCTTCTGCAACACCATTTGCCCTTTCTCCAAGTCCAAGGCAAAGATCTTTTTGAGCAAAGTAGCTGAAAAGACAGGCTCAGGATAAAGGGCAAATACAGACTGATTTTGTATAATTGACCTTTCTTTAAGCTAGAAAGAAACTAATTTAGAATTTCTATACAAGAATCAGAGAGATGTTTTTCTTTTTGTAACTTTTTTCAAAAGTAAAAATGTACTTTTTACCTAAATTTTGAAGGAAATATTGCTAGAATAAGACATATGAATTTAACATATTAAACTAGGTAAAATCTGAAAAATCTTTTTAGTACAGCTGGCTTATTAATACTTCCCATGTATTACTTCCTCTCACTTTTCTACCTCCCTCTTTGTCAATTTTCTACTCTACTCTCTTTTGTGTTTTCTCTTATCCCTGTCCTCAGGTTAGGGAAGTTTCCATGGTTCAACCTTCTTCCAATTTCTTGTCTCTCTCCACTTGATATTTCATAGTTGGGTCACATTGTATAGCACTTAATACATTTTACAACAATTACCACATTTGATTCTCATAGCCATCCTATGATATAGTCCTGTATAATCGTCCATTATACACCTGAAATCACACACCTATTAAGTGGAAATCACACACGCATTAAGTGGTAACATAGAAACTCACAAGAATCTTCCAATTGTCTTCACCCACTTCCAAGAGACCACACAGACCACACAGAAAAAAAAAATCTGTCTTTTTCATCAATGTGGCCACAACAATTAGCACAGAACGAGCATATAATATAGTTATACATATACAATATATGACTATACATATTTCAGCAGTGTAATGTGCTCAATATATTAAATAAATGAATGAATGAAAGTTAGCTCTACTTCTAATCTTTGTAGGAAATCTTACACTTTTCAAAGTGCTTTTTAAAATATGAACCTCTCTGATGAACACAACATTTTATGAATTAGAAAGATCAACTACTCTGGTCCCCTATTTTACTGATGAAGATATTGTGGCTTGGAAAAGCTAAAGAACTTATTCATAAGTAGCCAATAGTAGTGCCAAGCTAGAGCCTAAAGAATATCAATATGAAAAGAATTTTCAATCCCATACGAACCTGTGGGCTATTCTTTACTATAATGTTACAGTTAGGAGTTATGATTGGTTATTTTCATCATTCTGCACAGACCCGATAGTGCATACATATCTGTTTAATGTCACATGTGCTAGGCTATCGGGATAGCGGAAAAAAACTTATATATTTTTACAAGCAGATTGCCTTTAAGCTGTGCATTGAATTAAATACAATTACTCAGTTCCTTCTACATTTTAAAATATATAATTAAAAGATCAAAACATTTTAATAACCATTTAAGCCAAGATAATAGTTCCCCATGTCTCTGTTCTGTATTAACACTCCTTTAAATAGAAAGCATTCATGAACTGAGACATTCCTAACACATTACATGCATGCTCACACACGTATGATGCACACACACTGTTTCTTGCAATATTCATCACGATTCACTGCCTTGCCTTTTGACCCTCCAGATGGCCCATTGGTTCTATTCAAACTGAACTCCGAGATTCCTGTTTCCTAATTGCTGGCTTCCAGAAGGAGCCGTTTGTGGCAGCTATTCCCCCCAGTCAACTGCAACATTCCATTGCTTGAGCCTAAGTTTCAACACAGTCTTCAGGCTCTTCCTCTGCCTACCTAGTTCATAGCCACAACCAATCCTTGAGTATCTATGCAGAAAGGGGGGAGGGGCAACAATAATTTAAAATAGCATCATCAAAGGAATATTATTTGAAAGAACAAAAACTATCATATCAGCTCAGACCTGTGATCTCAGTTTTTTTGGTCTCTGAAGGCAGCAACTAGACTTGTGGAAGAATCTGATTATCAAGATGAAGTATATATTTCTTATTAGTCACATATTCACTCATTTATTCATTCAGTAATTTTAATAAAGAGTGTAGGATATATAAGACCTCAATTAAGTGCCTGGGGGATGAAATTAGGGGAGAGAGAAAGAAAGGAAAAAATAAAAGGAAGGAAAAAGAGAGAGAAAGAGAAAGGAAGGAAAAAAGGAAGGAGGGAAGGCATGAAAATCATTATTTCAAAGCACTTAAATCCTAAATGGAGACCTCCAGCTAACATTTCAGTGATGTGATTTTTTTCTCTCAGCCTCTGTGCTTCTCCACTCTCTCCTCCTACCTAGTTAATGCTGATTCGTCTTTCACATCCAACATCCAATTTTGCCCAGTAGAAACTTTCCCTAAACCCACCTCCCAACCACAGTAGTTGCCCCTCTGATTTTGCCTTCCTCTCCCATCTATTATCACATTAGATCTAATTTTATATTTTAAATATATTATGTTTTATTTTAATTATATTTAAAATATATTTAATATAGGCATTAACTAAGACATTGTATTTAATCATAGTCCATTATTGTATTTAATAAATATAGTATTATAGATTTCAATTATTTACTGTCTCCCCAGAAGCCTATACCATGCCAACCACTTAAGAGGTCTCCAATAAATATTCCTGAATAAAGAAATGAGTTAGTAAATGATAGATATAAGACAAAATGATGTAAGCTCTTAGTGGTTAAAAATGCAAGTTTTGAGTCAGATTTCTGGGTTCAAATCCTTCTTCAAATCCTTACTAGCTGAAAAAACTTGAGAACAGTGTAGAGATTAAAGTTGCCTCAAGCAAGAGAAGATTTTTAGTAAGGATCTTGTGAGGGTTGATTTTTTTTTTTTTTTAAGATAGCATTCCTTCTTTTTTTTTTTTTTGTAATTTTATTTATTTATTTTTGGCTGTGTTGGGTCTTCGTTTCTGTGCTTTCTCTAGTTGTGGCAAGCGGGGGCCACTCTTCATCGCGGTGCGCAGGCCTCTCACTATCGTGGCCTCTCTTGTTGCGGAGCACAGGCTCCAGACGCGCAGGCTCAGTAATTGTGGCTCACGGGCCTAGTCGCTCCGCGGCATGTGGGATCTTCCCAGACCAGGGCTCGAACCCGTGTCCCCTGCATTGGCAGGCAGACTCTCAACCACTGCGCCACCAGGGAAGCCCGTGAGGGTTGATTTTATGTGTCAGCTTAGCTAGTCTATGGCACCCAATTGTTTGGTCAAACACCAGGCTACATGTTGCAGTGAAGGTATTTTTTACATGTTATTAACAATTAAATCAGTAGACTTTGAGTAAAGCAGTTTACTCTCCACAGTGTGGGGGTGACTCATCCCATCAGCTGAAGACCTTAGAAGACTGAGGTTCCTCAAAGAGGAATAAATTCTCCCCCAAATTGCAACATGGAAGCCCTGCCTGAGTTTCCAACTTGATGCCCTGAGGCATTCAGACTCAAGACCGCAGCACCAACTCTTACCTGAATTTCGAATCTCAGATTTTCCAGTTCCCGCAATCATGCAACCCAATTCCTAAAATTAAATCTATTTCTCTCTCTCTCTCTTTCTTTCTCTCCCTCCTTCCCTCCCTCACTCTCTCTCTCTCTCTATATATACATACATATATGATATAGAATAGTATGCAATATAATAATACATAAACATATATATATATTTTACATATATAAATATATATAAATTACATATTATATGCATATTATATATACTATGTAGATATAATATACATACAATATATAAATTATACATGTTTACTATATATTATACATACATAATAATTAAATATTTATATAGTATGTTTTCTAGAGAAACAGTATACGTATACTGTTTCTCTAGAAAACGCTGCCTAATACAGATCTATACTAGGTAACTCAAGAGAAGCCAACAGCCCTGTCTCACACAGAAAAGGAAAGACAGAATCAGGCTCCTGGGACCAGGGCCATTTAGATGCCCAGTTACCGAGGGCCTCAGCAGCCGGAATTTGTACTTCTCATTCTATGGCTTTGCCATCACTGTGGCTCTGCTACTCCTTCCCGTGTCTATCATTCTCCAGTAGCTAGAGATTGACTCTTCATACGCTGATCTGTTTATCTGTTCCCTGCCTTGTATCTTCTTACCTGCTTACCCACAGTTTCTGTCTTTTCATCTTCCTCATCACTTCTGCTTCCTCATGACTTTGGTTTGCCGTGACCCTCATGGTGCCAATGTTACTCCATTGCTTTTCTCTAAGCAGTCTTTTACTTTCAGCTCCCATGGCTGGCCTCTTATCTGTCATTACGATTCACAGATCACATTCCTAACAGAGAGAATTGAGTCGGCACAGTTCATCTTTTGGAGCCAGCTGATGGTATAGGGCTCTGGATAGCCTGGGAATCAGCTGCCTTTGGGGCAGGTACCCATCTCTGGAACAATGAACTACAACCGGGGACCAGAGTCATGTGATACCTAGCATGGCCACCTGAGACCGTTTCTTCCCATAAAAAAAATTCCCCTTGGAAGACCCTTAAAGAATTAAAAATAGAACTACCACATGATCCAGCAATTTCACTTCTGGGAACATACCCAGAGAAAATGAAAACACTAACTTGAAAAGATATCTGCACCCCCATGTTCACAGCAACATAATTCACAATAGCCAAAGCCTGGAAACAAAGTGTCCATCAATGGATGGATGGATAGAGAAGTAATAAATAGAATATTATTCTGCTACAAAAACAAGGAAATCCTGCCATTTGCCACAACGTGGACGGAGCTGGAGGGCATTATGCTGAGTGAGGGAAGTCAGACAGAGAAAGACACGTGCCATATGATCTCACTTATGTGGGAGATCGAAAAGACAAAAGGTCAAATTCACAGAAAAAGAGATCAGCCGCTTGTGTTTACCAGAGGCAGAGGGCGGGTGAGGGGAAATTGGAGGACGGTGGTCGAAACGTACAAGCTTCCACTTATAAAACAAGGAAGTACTAGAGATGTAATGTACAATACGAAGACTATAGTTAACACTGCTGTATGATATACAGGAAAACTGTTAAAGGAGTAAATCCCGAGACTCCTCATCGCTAGGAAAATATTTTTTCCTTTCTTTTCTTTTTATTGTATCTATATGAGAAGATGGATATCAACTCAACCTATTGTGATAATCATTTTACAATATATGTAAATCAAACCATGATGCTGTATGCCTTAAACTTATACAGTGATGTATTTCAATTAGTTCTCAGTAAAACCGGGTGGCGGGAAAGAACGTGTAATTTCAGGAACGGCAAACACGTAACACACTGAATCATTATCATGCATTTGGATGGGCTGAAGTATTAGGTGTAGGATGGCTGTCCTGAGAGATATGTCACATAGGCTTTCTCTTCTGTAGACAGTTTGGCTTTTAAATCATTAGGACTCGATGCTCCCTGGTGGTCTAGTGGTTAGGATTTGGCATTCTCATTAGGACTCTACTGCTTTGGAAGACAGTTTGTCTATTCCTTAAAATGTTAAACATAGTGTCACCATATGAGCCCATAATCCACTCCTAGATATATACCCAAGGGAATTAAATCAGCTTTCCATATCAAACCTGTACATGAATGTTCAAAGAAACATTATTCATAATAGCTAAAAAATCCAAATGTCCATCAGCTGATGAATGAAAAACTACAATGTGGCATATCTACACAATGGAATATTATCCAGCAATAATAAGGAATGAAGTACTGACACAGGCTATAATGCTGATGAACCTTTAAAACTTATGCTAAGTGAAAGAAGTCACTCACAAAAGACCATATACTGTATGATTCCATGTATGTGAAACCTCCAAAATAGGTAGAACTGTCATGACAGAAAATAGATTACTCTTTCCTAGTACTGGGAGTGATATGATAAGGAGAAACGGGAATTAACTACTTATGGATACAAGGTTTCTTTTGTGGATGATGAAAATGTTCTAAAATTGATTGTGGTAATGGTTGCCCAACTCTGTGAATAAACAAAATCCATTGAATTTTACAATATAAATTGGCAAATTGCATAGCATGCAAATTATATCTTAATAAAGTTGTTTAAAAAAATGTTAAGGAAGGAGCTGTGAGTACATGATGACACGTCTACAAAAGAGGAAAATGGCATCGGCAGAAAAGGGACCAGCCATGGGATCACGGCTAGGGTGGGCGCTCTCTCTGCCCAGCCCTGTGGAGGGAGCATTTGCACCGTCAACGGCTGCAGCGCAGACCACTTCTGACCTGTAATCAGTCACTACCAAGGACAAAGAAGACTTGGAAGTTGCATTGGTTACAAAAATGAGTCAGAGGTGATGACATTATTCATAGTGTTGTTACGAATAGCATAAACAGTACTCACAGTATTCATAGTACTATCGTGAACCCTATTCTTTTATTCTTACATTAGACTGGGGAGCCTTCAGAAATATTTATAATCTTTGAGGGAGAAGGGGTTTGACCAGGAATAGTCCAAATTCCAGTGCAATATTCAGCTACACCATAGACTAGCTGACCCCTCTTGATTTCAACTCCTTGATATTGTGGGAAATTGCAGTGAGACTTTGAAATGATCTCAGATCAATGTGGGCCCTTAAAGATCACTCCATGCTTGGGAAGTACTGCTGAACGGAACTGCAACAAGGGCATCACTGAATAGACAGAGCTTACAGCCACTGGGTTGGTATGGAGCTGTACTGCTCAATACAGTAGCAGCTCGCTCTAAGTGGCTATTTACATTTAAATGAACTTAAATTTTAAATTTAGTTTTCAGTCATATTAGCCACATTTCAAATACTCAGTAGCCACATATAGAAAATGGCTATTATATCGGACAGCCCAGATCTAGAACATTTCCATCATCACAGAAAGGTCTGTTACACAGTGCCATTTGACACGCTCACTTGATGTTCAGGATGAAGGGAATGGGAACACAGTCTTACTAGAGATTTCCTTACAGAAAAATGACCTTAAGATTTCTAGGAAGATACTTGTGAAGAGAGTTCCAAGAAAAAGAATGTTTGAGACCCTTGTCTCTGATACTGAAGTTTTAAAGTTCGACCCATTTCCTGGAAAGTAAAGTGAATACACTGTGAAATACGGCCAAAGCCCCAGAGCATGAAATCACCTTTGCAGTGCCAAATGCAGCCCCATTATATCATGAGAAATGTATGCCCAGATACTGGAGCACAAGTTGGGTGTGTAATTCAGCAAAGCCTTTATGGAAGCCACAAAAATCAGAAAATTGGGGATTTTCAAGAGAAATCCTATACGAGTCTCTGAGAAAGATTCCTGAAAGCTGACCAAAACAAACAGCTATGATGAACATTGGCAAGTGTGAGGAAGGAAAACCATGGAATTCAATAGAGTTTCATGAACCCTTCTCTCCAGGGCAGCCATTCTTGCACATGGTTCCTACCCAGCTGTCGGGAGCGCTGAGAAGCTTAATCATTCAAGCAGAACAAAGAAAAAAGGCTAGAAATATTACAGGAAACAGCATAAAGAAGAGGACTTAATGAGTAACTGGAAGTTGGAGAGTGTCTGGGCCTACAGTGTTCAACACTGACAAGTACAACAAGAACGGTTACCCTAGGACTGCCTCCACCAGGTCAGGAGAAATCAGAAGGAGATGGGGCTCCAGAGTTCCTCACATATTTTTTGTTGTTTATTCAACATTATTATGAATCACCTCCTTTTACTTTTTAACCCTCTCATAATGGGAAAACAATTAATATCACTATAGCCTCTTGGAATATTTATGTTAACCTTTTCATTGTAATATTTATCGGTCAAGTTCTTTTAACCAGTTGGGTTGGAAACTGGGTTGCCAGTGGTAGAACCTATAATTAGTGTGTACATACATCCTGGTTTGCCTCGATGGCTCTGGTTTATGTTGTTGTTCACAAGTAATTATTAACAGAGCCCCCTTTCACTCACGGAAGTCCTAGTTTGGACAATAAATCTATGGTTCCTTACCCATAATGCTATTCTCTAAATGTGTTCCAACATGCCAAAGGCAAAACGTGTTGTTTTTCAGTGGCTGGTGGTTTTAGTGCCACTTTCCATTTCAGCAAACGTCACCTTGGGTGGAAGACATTACTTCACCAAGTTGGTATTGCTGACCAGTTTCAAAACTATTTCATTCTGATGCCTTTTTTAACCTCCCTGTACTTCTCAAATTCAATTTTAGTGTCAATTTTGCTTAGCACAGTCTTTTTCCTGTCCTTCATTCTTCAAGAATTTTTTCCTTTGGCTTTCTAGTTTCTTAACTCTGTTGTCTATTTTTCTACATTTACTGTAATGTGTGCCTTCTATTTGTGGTTTCCTTTCTTCCTACATTCAATCTGTCATATTTTAAATGACTATCTTTTTAATAAATGATAGCATTTCACAAACATCCACTGGTAGAAGGTGCAATACCTGATAACTAAGCTTTTTATTCTACCTCAACTATATGATATGGAACTTTAGTCTGAGAGGTTAAAATTTCTAGTTCCTTTAAAACTGTCTGAAAAGCGGTAGTCTGCTGGTAAATGTTTACCAACCAGTTTGGCAGGGGCGGGGAGGGGAGCATGTGAACAGGGGAATGTCCTGATGTGTAGCACTGCTGATTTCTATGGTGTAAACACCCACACCATAGACAACTTCAAGCTACCAACATGACCTCAACCAACTTGTGAAAATTTAATAATTGTTCCAGATGAGCCAATACGAGCCAGCTCCAGCAGACCACTGCAAAACCCTTTGTAGAGAAACAGAAATTAAAGTTCCAGGGGTGGTGGGGAATCACATAATAAAAAAAAATCATTCTAATTATTTGAATTTTGTGTTATCATTAAAGGAGAAAAACATACACTGAAAAAATAGACTGAAATAAGCTTATATATGAAAAAAATAACACTTAAGTTTCCATTTGGTAACTAAAAATTCAGTAGGAGCTATTTCTGGGACATAAAAGTGCCAGGTAAACTAACTTGATTCTACCCTCCCAAAGATTATTCTCAAATCCCGAGAACGTTATTATATAGTTAGAACTCCAGGTTACATGACTGCCACACTATAGCAAATCCATGGGCCAGAAAATTTCCACAAGCTGGAACTGAGCCTCAGGGCAGAAAGTGAAAAAGTCAGATACTATCAGAGCTAAGGTCACTTGACTAGCTATTGAAAATCCTTTAGCATTCAGCAAGGTTCTAAGATTGTCTTTTCTCTGTTCTGAGAGATTCCAGAAGGCCTAAAGGTTACATTTGGTATCAGCGCTTTTTTTACAGATCTAAGCATTATTTTTATTCAAAGCCAATTTATAGCTTTGTTTAGTCTTGATGGCATAATACGTAATAGGAACTAAAATAGGTTAGAGGTGGGGGGAGCCCTTTGAGGAATAAGTAGTCTAAGCACCACTCACATCAATTCAAATGCTTTCATCAGATGTAAGAGAATATGTACAGAATGCACTAGCTAGAGACACCCAGTGAAGGTGTCTAGAGAACATTCTGCAGCCAACACAATGTTACCTCTGAACTTGAAATATTTGGCCTGAAGGAAAAACATAAAGGCTGAAGATTTACTGACCCCAAATTTATTAAGATAAATGTCTTTGAACACATCAGCCATAAATCATTTTAGATTTTTTAAAAACTCATATGCTAAACTTTATAGACAGCAGATTAAAAATAAAATTGGTTCTATTTAGACTTGTAAATTGATGCATCATTTCTAGAAAGGCTCATATTTATTGTTAGACACTGTGCTAAAACCTCTCCACAAATTATTTTATTTAACCTATTATAAACCCCAGGAAGTAGATACTATGATCCGCATTTTACGATTAGGAAACTAAGACTTACTTAGTTAAGTCTTAGTTAGGTCAGTTACTTATCCAAAGTCACATACCTAGAAAATGGCAGAATCTGAGTTAAAACTCAAGCATGACCCAGAGCACCTACATTTAACCAAATTGCTGCCCTGACAAAAACCTTAAAATTATCTTACACTTTTTGAACTGCTCATCCCACTGTTACAAACCTATCCCAAGATAATAAGTCATAGGCAGGCACAATGTAGCAAACAAAAGTTGGAAACAATGTAAATGTTCCTTAACTGCAGAATGTTAAATGACCTATTCATACAATAGAATATTTTTCAGTCAAAAAATTGTATTCATCAAGAGCATTTCATGAGATGAGAAACTCCTCATATAATATTAAGGAAAAGAACAAGTTATAAAGCAAGATAGTATTTCACTATACAAAATAAATACAAATGTGGATGGGGAGAGCTAAAAGAAAAACAGCAATACGTTATCTCTGATGATCTCTGTGGATTAGGGTTATATATTTTTTTACTTTTCCTTCAGCATCTTTTTATTTTTCATTTTTTTATGATGAATACACACCATTTTTACCATGAGAAAAGAGTCATTTCTAAATTCAACAAAAGCATATACATAGTTCTTATTGCCACATCCGACCAAGGAAATGTTGGCACTAAGGAGGGTAAAAGAAAAGTAACTAGAATGGTCAGAGGAATGGATAATAAACTAACATTATCAGATCTGGGCATTATTCAAAAACTCCTGAAATACGTAGGTGGGGAATGGCACAGCCAACACAGTCCTGGCTGGGAAGCATAATGAATAGGATTCCAGGAACAGGACAGAGACCCAGGCCAGCTCCATTGTCTCTCATCTACCTCATAACCAAGACCCTTGGACAATTTGCCTTCCCTCCCTACCTCTACCCTGTCATCCCCCATTTACTTTTTAACTCACCATAAGCGGGTCTCTTCCACCTAATTTCCTCTGCCAACTCCAGAGCGATTGCTCTCACCACCACCATCAATGTTCTCTTTGTTGTGAAATCCAATAGTCCCATTCAATCCTTGTCTTATATGAATGACCTCTCAGTCACAAATGACCCAACTGACTCCTTCCTTGAACATCTCTTTCCTTGAATCCTGTGACAGAATACCCTGCTGGTTGTCTCCTCAGTAGACATTACCCCAGTTTCCATGAACACACCCCTACTTCTTTGCTAGCACATTGCCAGCTGTGTTCAGGTGTGGGCAGCAGTATGCTCAGAGGAGGTAATCCCCTATCCTAGCCCCAAGAGATGAACCGTGTTGGCCTAGACCAATCAAGGGAATCTCATTCCCCTTTGCTGTAATTGGTTTAGGAGTTGGTCCTGGCCAATGGAGCCTGAGGACATGTTCCTCCTGATGTATAATTCTTGTCTTTAAACTCAGTTTTTTCCAATTGGCCCTGTCACAGCCTTTTTTGTGACCATGAGAAGAAAACCAGGAGAATCACCAGAAGCCAATGTAAAGCTTGGACATTGAAGAAATACTGAATTAATCAACTCTGGAACTACCTACCTCCAGACTATTATGTGAGATAATAAGCCCCTATTGTTTAAGCCACTCTTAGCTAGATGTTCAGTCCCTTGCAGGCAAAAGATCCTAGTTGTTATTGATATGCTTCTTTCCTGGCCTCCCTTCTATATTCTGCCTACTCTACAGGCCTTCTCCTGAACTCTACCACCTCCTGCAGGTTAATGTTCTGGAAAGTCTCACCTTTGGCCTCCTTCTCTTCTTATTCCATTTACTTTCTCTTCGAGATTTCTCTCCTCTGTTTGGATGATTTCACCTACATGTATTTATTTGCAGTTTACATAAATATTATTGAAGGACTAGTATGAGCCAGATCCTGTTCCATTTTCTATGATCTGGGAATTTGCTGATGAATAAGACCACTGGGGTCCCTGGACAAGAGAGTGGGGCAAAGGAGGAGGGGAGGGGAGAGCAGAAGTTGAGGTTGAGGATCTGTTCATGAGACCTACTGTACAACATAGTATCTATCATTAACAATTCAATATTGTACACTTAAAAATTCGTGAAGAGGATAGATCTCATGCTAAGTGTTCTTACCACAAAAAAAGGAGGGGGGGGAGCAGAAGGAAACTTTTAGAGGTAATGGATATTTTATTGCCTTAATTGTGGTGATGGTTTCACAGGTGTATGCATATCTCCAAAATCAGCAAATTGTATACATTAAATATGTCCAGTTTTTTTTGTATATCAATTATATCCCAATAAAGCTGTTTTAAAAATTTAAAAAATACAGAAAAAATGTTCTTTTTGTGAAGATGTTCAAGTCTTTTGCCTCTTTTTCTATGGGACTGTCTTTTTTATATTGATTCTAAGCAGTTTTTATTCTAAACATTACTCCTCTTTTTCTATTCTCTAAGTTTGTATAGTATTGTATAGTTGTTTCTTGAAGATTTTGTAAAACTTCTGGTAAAGTTATCTGGACCTTAAATGCTCTTTGTAGGATGGCTTTTTATTTCTTCTTGAGTCTGTTTTTGGAAGTTATATTTTTCTAGAAATTCATTTATATTTTCAAATGCATTAGCTTAAAGTTTTCTGAAATATAAATTTAGGGCTAAAAATTCTCCTCTGTGTACAGCTTTGGTTGTACCCTATCAGTTTTTATACATAGTATCTTTTTTTAGGTGTGATTCTAAATATTTTCTAATTTCTATTATGATTTATTCTTTGACCCATGGGTTATTTAGAACCTTGTTTCTTACTTTTAACATATATTGATTTTTTTCTACTTATCTTTTTTTTAGTGATTTTTAACCTAATTGCATTTGTGGTCAGAAAACATGTTGTGTATGATTTTACTATTTTAAATTTGTTTAGACTTCCATTATGGCATAGGATACATCAATTTTTATAAATGATCCATCTGTTCTTAAAAAGAAACGTATTCTTCACTTCTTGGATGTAATATATGTGACCATTAGATCAAATTTGTTAATATGTTGCTCACACTTTTCTCTCTCCTTATTGATTCTGTTGTTAACTAGTCCTGTTACTTAGTTACCTAGTTCTGTTGTTAACTACTTCTGTGACATCTCCCACTATGATTGTAAAGTTATTTCTCTTCACAGTTCTGTTGATTTTGCTTTATACATTTGAAGCTGTATTATTTGGAGCATACAACTTTAATACTGCTACATCATTCAAAGGTACTGAGCATGTTATCTTTATTTCTAGTGATGCTTTTTTGCCTTAAAAGTCTATTTTTTAATAAATTAATACAGCTATTTCTTTGGTGAGAATTTGCCTGATTTATCTTTTTACATCCTTTTAATTCCAATCTCTTTATCATCTTCACTGCTTTTTAAATGATTCCATAATACTACTACCACTGTAATGTTCTAATTATAGTTTTAACTTACAAAATAAGATTATTCACTTCTCATAAGAAACAAGAAACAGAACTAGCATTTCTGGAATTATGGTTTGTGGTTTTGAATATCATTGGTTTGCCATGGTAAACACTATTCTTTCTCTGACAACAAGTTCTTGTTTTTACTGAGCTCAGGGGCTCTGTTAGAAAAACATATATGGGTGGGTGGATGCCAGGGCAGGAAGAGGGAAGATGTGGCCAAGACAAGTAGAGGTGGGTAAGCAATGCTAAGTGTAGACTGGGTGTCACAAATCCAAATGTCTACAAGGGCCAAACAGCTAATTTAGGCAATTACACAAGGCAGGGGAGAACTGTCTGATCTGGGGATCACTTGCCCTTCCAAAGGCAGCTATTTGTCATCCATCGATCCTTACCCTGTTCAGATGTTGCCAGATCTTTCTAGGAGAAACCTGAATCTAAATCTATTGAATTTGAAAATTTTGCAGCAAATTCATTTTTTAAATTTTATGCAAGTCAAATAAATCATGTCTGTTATCTACATCTGCAAATCCTTGCTTCCCCTGGCAAATCCTGGAAGAGACTGCACTTAGGAGGAAGAGAACAAGTAGAGAAGGCCTTTCCCAGCCCTGCTTATCCTCCCAAATGGGCTAACCCACTCCTCTTTACAAAGACAAATTCCTCCTGGGAAATGCAAACTTAATTCATGTTCTAGGTCTTCAGAAATGGGTTCTTGAGATCTTTGGCTTCGTTGACTGCCACAAGCAGCATGATATGCTGGTCATCCCTCGAGACAGAATTGGAAAATAGTGAGAAGCAAAAGTGGGGCTCACACATGAAGGGATACCAAAAAGTTGCTACCAAAACAAAATTCAAAACTTTGTCCAGGGCCCCTGTTAGCAGCCCTATGCCAATGTCCACATTTGAACTAGTCCAGTCTGAGAAATATGGAAAAAAGAAGGAAGGAAAAGACAAGACGTCCCCTCAAAAATATATTTTATATATATATATATATATATATATATATATATATATATATATATATGTATATATATATACACATACACACACACACACACACACACACACACACATATATACACATATACATATATAGGTATATGCAGGCGTATGCACATACAAAGTCCTTAATTCTTCTGCTCATTTGTTACTTCAAAATAATAAAATATTTGTGAAATATCTCCAGGGAACCATTGGAATCTACACCACCACCCAGAGGAGGTGCTTCGATGACTGGCTGAACAAGGTGCTCTTTACAAAAAATAAAAAGAAAGAAAGAAAGAAAGAAAAAGACTGAGTCCCTACTACTTACAAATCACTTTTAGATGTTTTTATATACATTATTTTATGTAATACTTGAAACAAAACTGTGCAGTACTTCCATTTTATAGTGAGAAAACTGAAGCACAAAAGAGATAACTTACCAAGGTCACAGAGTTAATAATGTTAGGATTAAAAAACAGGATTCAAAACCAGGTCTCCTGTGTGGAAATCCTGTTTTCTACTCTATCACACCTTCTTTAGCTGACAATCAGGCGAGAATCTCAGCTCCAGCAGCCTGATTCCTAGATCAGCAAGACTTCTGAAAAAGTGTGGGAGCTGGGAGGTGCCAGTGTTGAGGACTCAAAACTGTGAAATCAGACTTGAGTAGAGGGACTCAGTGTGTAGCAAAGGCAGGACCACTGGATGGTTGCAAGGAAATACTTAAGTCTGAGTTTTAAAACCCTTTGATTTCTCACCCTCCCTAAATCGAATCCCCCTTCCCTTCCCTCCACACAAACTTCTCCAAACATAAAAGACATTTTATTCCAGATTCAAAAAACTATTTTTCTATTTTTTTGATCTCCTTACAAACTCAATCAACTCATCACTTAGCAAATTTCAACTTTAGATGATACCATTTCACTACCCACCTTCATATATTTTTAGTATATTAAGTTAGTTAAGTCAATGTGTATTGCCTCAGATAAAGAAAACATACTCCTTATATAGATTAGAACATTGTGAATAACAAAAACATTCTATCTATTTTCACCATAGTTTCACTTAACAAAATTGTTAGTTGTGCAAAAAAAACTCAGTGTTTTCTTTCAGATAAAAAATAGATAAATAATAAGCAACAGAAAGTGGACAATTAAATTAATTCTCATTCTTTTCGATATGCACAATGTAAAATCTCCTAAGGAACTGTGATAAAAGAGATTTCACTGGAAAGGAAAATTCTTAATTCATTTGCCATCTCTCTGGTCAATTCTCAGATTGACACTTCAGAGCAAAGCCTGTCATAATTCTTCAGCATTTAACTTACCAAAGGTTTATTTTACAAATAAAAATTACACATGTGTAACCCACCTCCCAACTGAGTGAAATTTAACTTATTCTTGGTCTTTGTTAGATCCATTCCAAAGTGAACAGCTTCTCCCCTCTCAATCTGAACTCAGGCCCACCTGGCTCACAAATGCTTTGGATGTGAAAATTCATGAGAGCTTTGATAAAACATTTAAAAGAAAAACAATGTCTTATTTACATCAATCAGTATCTACTGAGATGCCCTGGACTGAATTATGGAAGGGAGGGAGAGCACATGAAAAGTGTAAACTCCTAGGTTTTGTCCATAAACAAAATTAATCTTTAAGTAAAGATTTCCTCTACCATTGACTCAAATCTATCTTTGAAGA
Organism: Balaenoptera acutorostrata; assembly: GCF_949987535.1. Classification (NCBI taxonomy): domain Eukaryota; kingdom Metazoa; phylum Chordata; class Mammalia; order Artiodactyla; family Balaenopteridae; genus Balaenoptera; species Balaenoptera acutorostrata. Next base: position 29,884,425 of record NC_080081.1, on the reverse strand, counting down.
GTTCGGTGGCGGGGGGGACCTTCAATATGGTGGAGGACTAAGACATGGAGATCACCTTCCTCCCCACAAATACATCAAAAATACATCTACATGTGGAGCAACGCTTACAGAACACCTACTGAACGCTGGCAGAAGACCTCAGACCTCCCAAAAGGCAAGAAACTCCCCACGTACCTGGGTAGGGCAAAAGAAAAAAGAAAAAACAGAGACAAAAGAATAGGGACGGGACTTGCTCCTCTGGGAGGGAGCTGTGAAGGAGGAAAACCTTCCATACACTAGGAAGCCCCTTCACTGGCGGAGACGGGGGGAGGGGTGGGTAGGCTTCAGAGCCATGGAGGAGAGCGCAGCAAAGGGGTGCAGAGGGCAAAGTGGAGAGATTCCCGCATGGAGGATGGGTGGTGACCAGCATTCACCAGCCTGAGAAGCTCGTCTGCTCACCCGCCTGGCGGGTGGGGGCTGAGAGCTGAGGCTCGGGCTTTGGAGCTCGGATCCCAGGGAGAGTACTGGGGTTGGTTGCATGAACACAGCCTGAAGGGGGCTAGTGTGCCACAGCTAGCCAGGAGGGAGTCCGGGAAAAAGTCTGGAACTGCCTAAGAGGCAAGAGACCATTGTTTCCAGCTGCGCGAGGAGAGGGGATTCAGAGCACCGCCTAAACGAGCTCCAGAGACGGGTGCGAGCCACAGCTATCAGTGCAGACACCACAGATGGGCATGAAACACTAAGGCTGCTGCTGTTGCCACCAAGAAGCCTGTGTGCGAGCACAGATCACTATCCACACCTCCCCTCCCAGGAGACTGTGCAGCCCGCCACGGCCAGGGTCCCGTGATCCAGGGACAACTTCCCCGGGAGAATGCACGGTGCACCTCAGGCTGTTGCAATGTCACGCCGGCCTCTGCCGCCACAGGCTTGCCCCGCATTCCATACCCCTCCCTCCCCAAGGCCTGAGTGAGCCAGAGTCCCCTAATCAGCTGCTACTTTAATCCCGTCCTGTCCAGGTGGGGAACAGACGCCCTCAGGTGACCTAAACTCAGAGGCAGAGCCAAACCCAACGGTGAACCCCAGTAGATGGTGCGAACAAAGAAGAGAAAGGGAAATCTCTCCCAGCAGCCTCAGGAGCAGCGGATTAAATCTCCACAATCAACTTCATGTACCCTGCATCTATGAAATACCTGAATGCACAGCAAATCATCCCAAAATTGAGGGGGTGGACTTTGGGAGCAACTGTAGACTTGGGGTTTGCTTTCTGCATCTAATTTGCTTCTGGTTTTATGTTTATATTAGATTAATATTAGAGCTTATTATCCTTGGTAGATTTGTTTATTGATTTGGCTTCTCTCCTCTTTTTATATATATATATTTTTTCCCCTTTTTCTCTTTTTGTGAGTGTGTGTGTGTATGCTTCTTTATGTGAGTGTGTGTGTGTATGCTTCTTTTTGTCTGTAGAGCTTTGCTTTTACCACTTGTCCTATGGTTCTGCCTGTCCATTTTTGTTGTTGTATTTTTCAGCACAGTTTTTAGTGCTTGTTACCATTGGTGGATTTTTTTTTTTAGTTTGGTTGCTCTCTTCTTTCTTTCTTTCTTTTTTAAATTAATTTTAATATTTTATTTTTTATATTTTTTAATATTTTATTTTAATAACTTTATTTTATTTTTATTTCTTTCTCTTTTTTTCCCCTTTTCTTCTGAGCTGTGTGGCTGACAGGGTCTTGGTGCTCTGGCCTGGTGTCAGGCCTGAGCCTTTGATGGGGGAGAGCTGAGTTCAGGACATTGGGCCACCACAGACCTCCCAGCCCCACATAATACCAAACAGCGAAAGCTCTCCAAGAGATCTCCATCTCAACGCTAAGACCCAGCTCCACTCAATGACCAGCAAGCTACAGTGCTGGACACCCTATGCCAAACAATTAGCAAGACAGGAACACAACCCCACCCATTAGCAGAGAGGCTGACTAAAATCAAAATAAGTTCACAGACACCCCAAAACACACCACCAGATGTGGTCCTGATCACCAGAAAGACAAGAATCAGGTTCATCCAACAGAACACAGGCACCAGTCCCCTCCACCAGGAAGCCTACACAACTCACTGAACCAACCTTAGCCACTGGGGCAGACACCAAAAACAATGGGAACTATGAATCTGCAGTCTGCGAAAAGGAGACCCCCCAAAAAGTAAGTTAAGCAAAATGAAAAGACAGAGAAATACAGAGCAGATGAAGGAGCAAGGTAAAAACCCACAAGACCAAATAAATGAAGAGGAAACAGTGGATCTACCTGAAAAAGAATTCAGAGTAATGATAGTAAAGACGATCCAAAATCTTGGAGATAGAATGGAGAAAATACAAGAAATGTTTAACAAGGACCTAGAAGAAATAAAGAGCAAACAAACAATGATGAACAACACACCAAATGAAATTAAAATTCTCTAGAAGGAATCAATACCAGAATAACTGAGGCAGAAGAACGGATAAGTGACCTGGAAGATAAAATAGTGGAAATAACTACTGCAGAGCCGAATAAAGAAAAAAGAATGACAAGAATTGAGGACAAACACCTCTGGGACAACATTCAATGCACCAACATTTGAATTATAGGGGTCCCAGAAGACGAAGAGAAAAAACAAGGGACTGAGAAAATATTTGAAGAGATTATAGTTGAAAACGTCCCTAACATGGGAAAGGAAATACCCACCCAAGTCCAGGAAGAACAGAGAGTCCCATAAAGGATAAATCCAAGGAGAAACATGCCAAGACACATATTAATCAAACTATCAAGAATTAAGTACAAAGAAAAAATATTAAAAGCAGCAAGGGAAAACCAACAAATAACATACAAGGGGATCACCATAAGGTTAAAAGCTGATCTTTCAGCAGAAATTCTGCAAGCAAGAAGAGACTGGCAGGACATATTTAAAGTGATGGAAGGGAAAAACCTACAACCAAGATTACTCTACCCAGCAAGGATCTCACTCAGATTCGATGTAGAAGTCAAAAGCTTTACAGACAAGCAAAAGCTAAGAGAATTCAGCACCACAAAACCAGCTTTACAACAAATGCTAAAGGAACTTCTCTAGGCAGGAAACACAAGAGAAGGAAAAGACCTACAAAAACAAACCCAAAACAATTCAGAAAATGGTAATAGGAACATACATATCAATAATTACCTTAAATGTAAATGGATTAAATGCTCCAACCAAAAGACACACATTGGCTGAATGGATACAAAAACAAGACCCATATATATGCTGTCTACAAGAGACCCACTTCAGACCTAGGGACACGTACAGACTGAAAGTGAGGGGATGGAAAAAGATATTCCATGTAAACGGAAATCAAAAGAAAGCAGGGGTAGGAATTCTCATATCAGACAAAATAGACTTTAAAATAAAGACTATTACAAGAGACAAAGAAGGACACTATATAATGATCAAGGGATCAATCCAAGAAGAAGATATAACAGTTGTAAATATTTATGTACCCAACACAGGAGAACCTCAATACATAAGGCAAATGCTAACAGCCATAAAAGGGGAAATCGACAGTAACACAATCATAGTAGGGGGCTTTAACAACCCCCTTTCAGCAAGGCACAGATCAGCGAAAATGAAAATAAATAAGGAAACACAAGCTTTAAATGATACATTTAAAAAGATAGACTTAATTGATATTAATAGGGCATTCCATACAAAAACAACAGAATACATTTTCTTCTCAAGTGCGCATGGAACATTCTCCAGGATAGATCATATCTTGGGTAACAAATGAAGCCTCAGTAAATTTAAGAAAATTGAAATCATATCAAGTATCTTTTCTGACCACAACACTATGAGACTAGATATCAATTACAGTAAAAATCAAGAGATCACTGAAGAAATCAAAGAGGAAATCAAAAAATACCTAGAAACAAATGACAATGAAAACACGACGACCCAAAACCTATGGAATGCAGCAAAAGCAGTTATAAGAGGGAAGTTTATAGCAATACAATCCTACCTCAAGAAACAAGAAACATCTCAAATAAACAACCTAAGCTTACACCTAAAGCAATTAGAGAAAGAAAAACAAAAAAACCCCAAAGTTAGCAGAAGGAAAGAAATCATAAACATCAGATCAGAAATAAATGAAAAAGACATGAAGGAAAACATTAAAAAGATCAGGGCTTCCCTGGTGGCACAGTGGTTGAGAATCTGCCTGCCAATGCAGGGGACATGGGTTCGAGCCCTGCTCTGGGAAGATCCCACATGCCGTGGAGCAACTGGGCCTGTGAGCCACAACTACTGAGCCTGCGTGTCTGGAGCCTGTGCTCCGCAACAAGAGAGGCCACGATAGTGAGAGGCCTGTGCACCGCGATGAAGAGTGGCCCCCGCTCGCCGCAACTAGAGAAAGCCCTCGCACAGAAATGAAGACCCAACACAGCCAAAATTAAATAAATAAATAAATAAATAAAATTTTTTTAAAAAGAAAAGATGACTACTATCTTTAAAAAAAAAAAAAAGATCCATAAAACTAAAAGCTGGTTCTTTGAGAAGACAGACAAAAATTGATAAACGATTAGCCAGACTCATTATGAAAAAAAGGGAGAAGACTCAAATCAACAGAACTAGAAATGAAAATAGAGAGGTAACAACTGACACTGCAGAAATACAAAGGATCATGAGAGATTACTACAAGCAACTATATGCCAATAAGATGGACAACCTGGAAGAAATGGACAAATTCTTAGAAAAGCACAACCTTCCAAGACTGAACCAGGAAGGAATGGAAAATATAAACAGACCACTCACAAGCACTGAAATTGAAACTATGATTAAAAATCTTCCAACAAACAAAAGCCCAGGACCAGATGGCTTCACAGGCGAATTCTATCAAACATTTAGTGAAAAGCTAACACCTACCTTTCTCAAACTCTTCCAAAATATAGCAGAGGGAGGAACACTCCCAAACTCATTCTACAAGGCCTCCATCACCCTGATACCAAAACCAGACAAAGATGTCAAAAAAGAAGAAAAACTACAGGCCAATATCACTGATGAACATAGATACAAAAATCCTCAACAAAATACTAGCAAACAGAATCCAACAGCACACTAAAAGGATCATACACTATGATCAAGTGGTGTTTATGCCAGGAAGGCAAGGATTCTTCAATATATGCAAATCAATCAATGTGATAAACCATATTAACAAGCTGAAGAATAAAAACCGTATGATCACCTCAGTAGATGCAGAAAAAGCTTTCACCAAAATTCCACTCCCATTTATGATAAAAACCCTCCAGAAAGTAGGCATAGAGGGAACTTACCTCCACATAATAAACACCATATATGACAAACCCAAAGCCAACATCATTCTCAATGGTGAAAAACTGAAACCATTTCCACTAAGATCAGGAACAAGAAAAGGTTGCACCACTATTATTCAACATAGTTTTGAAAGTTTTAGTCACAGCAATCAGCGATGAAAAAGAAATAAAAGAAATCCAAATCGGAAAAAAAGAAGCAAAACTGTCACTGTTTGCAGATGACATGGTACTATACACAGAGAATCTTAAATATGCTACCAGAAAACTATTACAGCTAATCAATGAATTTGGTAAAGTAGCAGGATACAAAATTAATGCACAGAAATCTCCTGTATTCCTATACACTGATGATGAAAAATCTGAAAGAGAAATTAAGGAAACACTCCCATTTACTATTGCAACAAAAAGAAAAAAATACCAAGGAATAAACCTACCTAAGGAGACAAAAGACCTGTATGCAGAAAACTATAAGACACTGATGAAAGAAATTAAAGATGATACAAACAGATGGAGAGATATACCATGTTCTTGGATTGGAAGAATCAACATTGTGAAAATGACTATACTACCCAAAGCAACCTACTGATTCAATGCAATCCCTATCAAACTACCAATGGCATTTTTCACAGAACTAGAACAAAAAATTTTACAGTTTGTATTGAAACACAAAAGACCCTGAATAGCCAAAGCAATCTTGAGAAAGAAAAACGGAGCTGGAGGAATCAGGCTCTCAGACTTCAGACTCTACTACAAAGCTACAGTAATCAAGACAATATGGTACTGGCACAAAAACAGAAATATAGATCAATGGAACAGGATAGAAAGCCCGGAGATAAGCCCACACATATAGTCACCATGTCTTTGGTAAAGGAGGCAAGAATATACAATGGAAAAAAAGACAGCCTCTTCAATAATTGGTGCTGGGAAAACTGGACAGCTACATGTAAAAGAATGAAATTAGAACACTCCCTAACACCATACACAAAAATAAACTCAAAATGCATTAAAGACCTAAATGTAAGGCCAGACACTATCAAACTCATAGAGGAAAACATAGGCAGAACACTCTATGACATAAATCACAACAAGATCCTTTTTGACCCACCTCCTAGAGAAATGGAAGTAAAAACAAAAATAAACAAATGGGACCAATGAAACTTAAAAGCTTTTGCACAGCAAAGGAAACCATAAACAAGACAAAAAGACAACCCTCAGAATGGGAGAAAATATTTGCAAATGAAGCAGCTGACAAAGGATTAATCTCCAAATATACAAGCAGCTCATGCAGCTCAATATCAAAAAACAAATAACCCAATCCAAAAATGGGTAGAAGACCTGAATCGACATTCTCCAAAGAAGATATACAGATTGCCGACAAACACATGAAAGGATGCTCAACATCACTAATCATTAGAGAAATGCAAATCAAAACTACGATGAGATTATCACCTCACACCAGTCAGAATGACCATCATCAAAAATTCTACAAACAATAAATGCTGGAGAGGGTGTGGAGAAAAGGGAAGACTCTTGCACTGTTGGTGGGAATGTAAATTGATACAGCCACTATGGAGAACAGTATGGAGGTTCCTTAAAAAACTAAAAATAGAACTACCGTATGACCCAGCAATCCCACTACTGGGCATATACCCTGAGAAAGCCATAATTCAAAAAGAGTCATGTACCACAATGTTCACTGCAGCTCTATTTACAATAGCCAGGACATGGAAGCAACCTAAGTGTCCATCGACAGATGAATGCATGAAGAAGATGTGGCTCATATATACAATGGAATATTACTCAGCCATAAAAAGAAACAAAATTGAGTTTTTTGTAGTGAGGTGGTTGGACCTAGAGACTGTTTTACAGGGTGAAGTTAAGTCAGAAAGAGAAAAACAAATACTGTATGCTTACACATACATATGTAATCTAAAAAAGAAAAAAGTGGCTCTGAAGCACCTAGGGCAGGAGAGGATAAAGACACAGAGGTAGAGAATGGACTTGAGGACACGGGGAGGGGGAAGGGTAAGCTGGGATAAAGTTAGAGAGTGGCATGGACATATATACACTACCAAACATAAAACAGATAGCTCGTGGGAAGCAGCCGCATAGCACAGGGAGATCAGCTCGGTACTCTGTGTACACCTAGAGGGGTGGGATAGGGAGGGTGGGAGAGAGACGCAAGAGGGAGGAGATATAGGGATATATGTATATGTATAGCTGATTCACTTTTTTATACAGCAGAAACTAACACACCATTGTAAAGCAGTTATACTCCAATAAAGATGTTAATTAAAAAAAACGTGTTCACCCATTTCCAACAGGAAGGTACTTGGGAAAATAGAATCATTTACATTTAACTGAGAATTTACTTAACAATTTTGTCATAATATTAAGTCTTCAAAGAAATGCTTGCTTATTGATATCTTTTGGTAAACACATAGGCACACATAGCATGATTAAAATTCATTGCAAAAGAAAGCCATTTCAGTTTTTCCAACCCTATTATAAAGTTTTGACTGTTCCCTTTAAGAAGTGGTTATTGTCACACAAGGGGGTCAATGATTATAAAAAGAATTATGTCTCCTGGTTTTTTAATAGGAGAATTCATGAAGTGCTTTTACAAAGAACATTTTTTAAATCTCCAGCATTTTGTTTCATTCATAGCTCCAGGACCTTTGGCTAAAACCAAAAACGCATTAGCTTTTCTGAAACATTTCACTGGGCATACATCTTATGTATAAATAGGCTCCCCTAAGGGCCCACATTATCCTCAGTGACACCTGTATTAGAGTGTCCCATAATTCATAAGCCAGCCCCAGTGCATCCTGGTCATATCACAGCAGAGGAAGCAAAGTCTGAGAGTACTCTGCTATTGACTAAACAGGACAAGGACATCCTTGTTCTACTTTCTCCACTTCAGTCCAGAATCATAACAATCTGAAACTCATACCAATATCCATTCCATAGAGTATAATTCCAGTTCTAAGGTAGAACACTACTTTATACTGTTAAAATACATTGGGTCTATCCATCTCATGGAAACTGGAAAGGCAAGTAAAATGCTGAAATGATAAACATTCAATATATAGCAGAGAATATTCTCTCTCTTTCCTGGAATAACAATCTTCTGGGTTACTTGTTCACAAATGTTTTGCCCCATGTTGGGGGATTTCTTTAGCAGATCAACTAATCCTGCAGCTCATCTACCCTACTGGTCTCTGCTTGCCCAAACAGAAGGACTCAGTAGAATGAATGGATCCTAAATAAGATACCAAATGAAAAATATCCAGAAAATTAACACTTTCTAGAAAAAATACACTGACATTGACATACTAGAAAAAATAAGCTACCTGTCCAAAACCATGGGATAGACTCTTATAGACTATATTAGTTTCCTATGACTGCGGTAACAAATTACCACAAATGTGGTGGTTTAAAACAACAGAAATTTATTCTCTCACAGTCCAGAGGCCAGGTGTCCAAAATCAGGTTCACTGAGCTGAAATTACGGTGTTGGCAGCTCCATACTCCCTCCAGAGGCTCTGGGGGAGAATCCTTTCCTTGCCTCTTCCAGCTTCTGGTGGCTGCAGCATTCCTTGGCTTATGGCCCCATCACTCCAACCTCTGCCTCCACAGTCTCATGACCTCTTCCTCTTCTGTCTGTGTTCCAGTCTCCCTGTGCCTCTCTAATAAACACACTTGTGATGGCATTTAAGAACCACCCATAGAACCAAAAATCCTGATCTCAAAATCCTTAACTCTATCAACATCTGCAAAGGCACTTTTTTCACAATTACAGGTTCCAGGAATTAGGAAGGAGATATCTTTTTTTTTCGGGGTGGTGATGGTATTTTTCAGTCTATCACACAGACCAAGACCACAGTTCAAAAATTTAAACAAAATTTAGACAAAGAAAATGGTAAAAAAAAAAAAAAAAAAAAAAGCCCTGAGTTGTCCATAAGCCTCACACCATGTCCTTATGTCATGACTGTGTGATGTGTTTGGAGTGGTGTTCAGAGTCATGTTCAGGCCTCAGTCACAATGATGTTTGTGGATTAATGGATTATCTGTCTTTAGGCAGCCACTGACCAACTAAGAAACCAATTCCTCTAACATTTGTCTAATAACAGAGATCATTGTAATGGGAGAAGGCAATATCCTTACCTGATACTAAAGTAGGACCAAACCTGTTCTCTGATTATCCTTTAAGTTTTCTGATCAAAGTGTTTTAGCTTAAAAGTTATCTGGAGACCAACAGTTTTTTTAAACTGTTCACAGGATTTTGACACTGACACCGATAATTTACAAATAGGGAGGAAGAGTTTATTTCAAAAAATGTCAGGTGAGGCTCTGGGAAAATATCAGGCCAGCTTCTGGGTCACTGGTGCTTAGCTTTCAGCTGCTAATGTATGTAAATGATCCCATCCAGGGGCCCAGCTGTTGTATGTTGAAATGTACTGATGAAACTAAATTGGGATTTTAGAGAACACAAATCAAATTGTAAGCAAAATGACTGAAATACACCAGCCCTCCTTTGAAGCATCATAGGCCAATCCAAGAAAAATGACTAATGGGTAATAATACACAGTCCTGACAGGAATCATAAGCTAGGAAGGAAGTCGCATGTAAAATAATAATAAAGAATATTAAATTGCCACCAGGCCCTGCTAGAGACAAATGAAAACGGAACAGATTTCTCATCACCAGTCACTTATTCAATCCCTTTGAAAATGTCCCCAGAATCTGCAGACAGAGAATGCTTTCACTCATATTCCGTTTCTACTAGAAATGAATGTTTTCTCAGATCTGGAAAAGGCAGATAAGGGATAACCTTCTGAAAAGGAGGCTCTTAGAGGTAACCTCTGGCCAGTTCATCAACCTTCTTTGGGCAACGAGGTAAGAAAACAGGCTGCCTTTATCAGCTACTGGTAGAGAAAATTATGAACTTTCTCCAAGATATCCATAGTTTGATGGCTTTTCATTTCTTCTAACATCATTCTTTTTTTTTTAAAGTCTGCATCTTTATTTTTTATAACATTCTTATATGTAGAATATGAAGTAATTTTTCATTGTCCATGTAACTTACATAATATTATTTTTACTTTAAGTGATTTCTTTCCTTCACAAGGTAATTAGGGGACTCTGCAAGTTTAAACCCAAAGCTCAGTCATTAGTCACTAGTAAGAAGTGAGCCCCCGCTGCCTGCTCGCTCCTTACATCAAATTATAAGCAAAACCCAGTCTGAAGCTCCTGGCCCACGCACCTCAGCGACAGCCCACACAGACCCCTGCAAAGGACAGGTGGCAAAACACCGCAACACAGGACAAGCAGCCCCTAATCTTAGGTGGCAGCTTATTTCAGAGTATTGTTCTTGTCAGTCGCCCTGTTTGCTCCTCCTTGACTTTACTGGCCTGTTAGGACAGCAGTTCTCAGCCCTAGCTGCTCATTAGAAATATTTGGGAAATGTCTGTCAACATACCTGAAGTCCAGAACCCACCCTGGTCTGAGATGGGGCCCAGGCATCAGCATTTTTCTTAATTCTCTAGGTGCCTCTAATGTGTAAACAGGTTTGAGAACCATTGGTCCACCTTGCTAGCTTCTGTTCCTTTTTACCTTCCACTTCTTCCTGGACTTTCTTCCACACTCACCTACCTGGACCCACCATATTTACCCACTCCTTTTCATCTTTCTAGGGCCTCTTGACCTTCCTTTTTGCTGTCTGTTGCTCTCCTCCAGACTCGATACACAGCCTGGCATGACTTTCTGATCAATTCTTTTCCAGGTCCTGGCTTCTCCTGGCTTTTCCCAATGGAACACCCACCAAGGTTACAAAAATACCTTAGCAAGAGTCTAACTACACACCCACCATTTCCCTCCTTCACTTAAGCCCAGCTCAAATCTGACAATCCACATAACCTTTTCTTCTTGGAACTCAGCAACATTCAACACCTTGCTCTACATTTGGACCAAACGTCTTACCCTGGCCAGTCCCTTGTCCACCTAGCCATTCTCCTTTCTATCACAGGGCTTCTCAACTTCAGAACTATCACATGTAAGGCCAGATCATTCTTTGCTGTGGGAGGTTGCCCTGTATACTAACAGAATGTTTACCAGCATCCCTGCTCTCTGCTCACTAGATGCCAGTAGCACTCTTCCCCCAACCTATAAAACAAAAATGTCTCAAGACATTACCAAATGATCCCTGGGGAGGGGGAAGAACTGCCCCCCCCAATCCCAAATGCTATTGAGAACCACTGCTCTGTCTGTATGTCTAATCCCCCAAACTACTTCAATAGAGTTGGTTCCTCTGCCATCTGGTATGTATTTCCTTCGCAGTTTCAATTTCACCCAAGTTTACAATCCATTACTCTGAAGCATCTACTTCCATCTGAGTTGACAACCTTCAGCTTTGATTCAGCTTCCCAAATGATGTCAGCTCCAAAGCAGCTAAAACAGATTCTCACATCTGTTACTCATCCTTAACCCTCCTGTTGCAGAGGAACAACTGTGACTTCTCCATTACATACCTTTGTTCCATAAAGACTGGCCTTACGCTATAAGCCCCTGTAAACACTCAATTAATTTATATAACAATGAGAATATTAATAGACAGAACATAGACCAAACCCTTTCTTAACATTAGAAATGCTAAGTTGGTTCCTGACTCTGAACACACTTACCTTCATTCCTCCCTTTGACTTGTGGAACAGGAATTATACTGTTCTTGCAAAGCCCTTTGAAATTCCAGATTGGGTGGAATTTCATTTCAATTCACTCTGAGTAAGAAATCTTAATTATTTGAGCTAATGGAGAGGAATGAAGCACCAAAAATAGAAAATCCATGAAATACAAATTTAAGCACATACTGACACAAACACATATTCTCAAATTTTCAGAAATTAAAAGGTTACTAAAAGTTATTAGACTGGTTTTATTGTGTGACTCATAAATCATCCAAATGGAGAATTGCTAATATGTTTGAGAATTACATTACTGGCATAACACAGCCAGAGAAGTGACTTTCCACAGTTCTGCATCACAGTTGGAGGTGATTTTAATGTCAACCTTTTTGGTAGGGTTAAATAAAAATTTTTATTTGCTTTATAGTTTTCTATATTTTATATTATCTTTATTAAACCCATATTATTTTTATTGTGATAAACTATACATAAAATTTACCATTTTGGGCTTCCCTGGTGGCGCAGTGGTTGAGAATCCGCCTGTCAATGCAGGGCACACGGGTTCAAGCCCTGGTCTGGGAAGATCCTACGTGCCGTGGAGCAGCTGGGCCCATGAGCCACAACTACTGAGCCTGTGAGTCTGGAGCCTGTGCTCCGCAACAAGAGAGGCCGCAATGGTGAGAGGCCCGCGCACCGCGATGAAGAGTGGCCCCCGCTTGCCACAACTAGAGAAAGCCCTCGCACAGAGGCGAAGACCCAACACAGCCATAAATAAATAAATTAATTAATTAAAAAAAAAATTTACCATTTTAAGTGTACAATTCTGTGGCATTACATGCATTCATTGTTGGGCAGCCATAACCACCATCCATCTCCAGAACTTTTTCATCTTCTCCGACAACAGTTGTTTTTTTTTAACATCTTTATTCAAGTATAATTGCTTTACAATGGTGTGTTAGTTTCTGCTTTATAACAAAGTGAATCAGTTATACATATACATATGTCCCCATATCTCTTCCCTCTTGCATCCCCCTCCCTCCTACCCTCCCTATCTCACCCCTCTAGGTGGTCACAAAGCACCGAGCTGATCTCCCTGTGCTATATGGCTGCTTCCCACTAGCTATCTATTTTATGTTTGGTAGTGTATATACCGACAACAGTTTTTAATAGATACTCCCTCCCTTCTGTCTACTAATAATCTGCTAAATGTCATTTTAAGTTAATTTCCTGTAGCTCTTATTGAAATAAATGTAAAGTCTACCAAAACAGTAGTTCAAAAAGTTGTTTTGAAGGACAGCATTTATATAGGTTTGTTAATTCAACTTTCTTATACAAAAAGAGAATTCTTGTCTTTCATAATCATGCTTCAAACATTCCCACTACTCAATGCCTGGCTAATCCTGTCCATCCTCCATCTTCCTGTCAACAGCCTGTACAAGCCCCAAAGGTTCTTTTCACCTGTTAGATCCAGAAACTAAAATAAAAGTAGTGATTTTCCTCACTTATCCCCAAATTGACTCAAACCTAGAATGAAACTATATGATGATAATAACATGAAGCTTTTTTGAGAATTCTTTTAAGACTCTGGGAGAAGAAGACTATGCATTACAGGGGAGAAATATAACAACAATATAAGGAAGTTTCACTGTTGTGAAACTTTGTCATAGTCAGTTTGGGCTGCTGTAACAAAAATACCATAGACTGGCTAGCTTAAACAACCAACATTTGCTTCTCACAGTTCTGGAGGCTGAAAAGTCCAAGATCAAGGAGCTGGCAGATTCGTTGTCTGATGAGGGGCTGCTTTCTGGTTCTAGACACCTGCCTTCTCATGTGTCTTCACATGGTGGGAGAAATGAGGGGGTCTCTCTGGGGTCTCTTTTTTTAAACTTTTTATTTTATATTGGAGTATAGTTGATTAACAATATTGTATTAGTTTCAGGTGTACAGCAAAGCAATTCAGTTATACATATACATGTATCTATTCTTTTCCAAATTCTTTTCTCTGGGGTCTCTTTTATAAGGACACTAACCTCATTCATAATGGCTCCACCCTCATGACCTAATCACTTCCCAAAATCCCCACCATCAAACACCATCACATTAGGGGTTGGGATTTCAACATATGAATTTTGGGAGGACATAAACATTCTTAGCACTGTTGTTGCTTCTTGCTCACATTTAAAAGAAACCCTCTCAGATCCCGTGGATAAAACTTTGACCTGGGCTTTCCTGGTGGCGCAGTGGTTGAGAGTCTGCCTGCCAATGCAGGGGACACGGGTTCGAGCCCTGGTCTGGGAGGATCCCACATGCCGCGGAGCAACTAGGCCCGTGAGCCACAACTACTGAGCCTGCGAATCTGGAGCCTATGCCCCGCAACAAGAGAGGCTGCGACAGTGAAAGGCCCGTGCATTGCGATGAAGAGTGGCCCCCACTCGCCGCAACTGGAGAAAGCCCTCGCACAGAAACGAAGACCCAACACAGACAAAAATTAATTAATTAATTAATAAAAAAAACAAACTTTGACCTTACAGCTGTGTTTCTGACATAAACTCACGGAGAGAATTTATACTTTGAATACACATGGTTCTGAGCAGAGAAAAAAAAACATATCTGCTATTGTAAGGTCAGAGCATCATTGTACAGGTCATTTATTTTTTAAAAGTCCTTGAAACTGTCATTTAAAAAACCCACAACTCTCACCAGCTGAACATTTGTAACAGTATACTCTAGCATTTCAGGGAAGTCAAATTTCTTTCCTACAACTCTTAAGAGGCACCTCTTGAAACTTTCCAGTTAAGATTTTCAAAACTGTGTGACAAATAACAGCCCTAGAGAAAAGCCCATAATATGGCTGTCAGTGAACTTAACTTCCATCATAAAATGGAAATGTCGTCAAGTATTTTGGGCTTTGGAGCAGCTGCCACCTAATAACTATTCAGAAACAAATGCTCAAATCAGTTTAGGTCTCATCATAATCTCTGTGACTTTCAAGTCAAAGAGAAGGATAGTCATTTTTATGTATTTATTTATGAAAACTACAGTTAGAAATTTCTCAAAAAAACACATATATAGGTACACAGAGGGATAATTGATTCTTGGTAGTGTTACCAAAAAAGTAAAGGGCAATTTTAAGTTAGTTCTTTTTCTCCCTAATACATAAATTAACATAAGCATTCATTCATTTATTCAACAACTTTTTACAGATGATCTATTATGTGCTAGGCAGTATGGAGCCCTGAAACAAAAATAAAGAAATAAATTTTTTTTTCCCCTCCTACGAATGGGCAGATAGAGGTCAAAGGTGAGTGAATATTAAGACCATGCCATAAAGTAGAAGCAAGCAACCCAAGTCACCAGGAAATCTAAAATCCTAGTTTCATTTCCCTTACATTCCTCTCACTCTAACCTGTGACTTTTATTCGATGCTTTCCAAAGAAGAAAGATAAAGGCTAAACAAGAAGATATTTCTACTGTCCTTTCCCTTTATGTACAGAAATGAGGGCTTGTTCTTACCTTGGATTCTTTCTCACCCACTCAGAAAGTAACAGAATGAATTAATGAGGAATAATTTGTAAATAATTTGGGAAATTGTTGTCAGCTACTATAACAAAAGAGAAGCCCAAAATTTTAGAATCTGCCATTACTGTGCTTCATCTCTTCCACTTTGAAAAACCAGGTGGGTGGGAAGGGGGGGGCAACATGCACAGGGTATCATTCTTAGTAGCTATTAAATGTATCAATATTTTTTAAATTGTAGGGGGGAAGTGCAAACATGCAAAGTGTGTAAGGCCTAACATGGCTAAGTTTTCTGTGATTTTTGGTAGTTCCAGAGGTAAAGGCCCTTTAACTGGACTGTTCACCATTTTGCTCTCTGTTATTGAAGGTAAGGAAAACACACCTGAAAGGATATGCCTGTGTCTCACATATATTAGGCGCTCAATTAATGATTGTTGAAAGTTGAACAGATGAGTTGGTATTTCAGCATTCTTGATGCATTACAGCAGGTGCTTGATAAACTACCTACTAAATAAATAATTTATTATGTCTCTCTCAACACTCCTTAATATGTCTCTTGATGATGAGATCTAGGGATGAGCAGAAGAAAAGAGTTTCTCATTCAAACACGGTGTTCCCAATATTATTGCAACCGAATCTCATGTAAAATTGCATGACCTGAGAGGTTTGAAGGGAGAAGAAAGGTGAACAAAACTTTATCCCAGGGCTTCCCTGGTGGCGCAGTGGTTGAGAATCCGCCTGCCAATGCAGGGGACACGGGTTCGAGACCTGGTTTGGGAAGATCCCACATGCCGCGGAGCGGCTGGGCCCCGTGAGCCACAATTACTGAGCCTGCGCGTCTGGAGCCTGTGCTCCGCAACAAGAGAGGCCGCGACAGTGAGAGGCCCGCGCACCGCGATGAAGAGTGGCCCCCGCTTGCCACAACTAGAGAAGGTTCTCCCACAGAAACGAAGACCCAACACAGCCATAAATAAATAAATAAATAAATTAAAAAAAAAAAAAAAAAAAAAAAAAAAACTTTATCCCACCCCTGCAGCCAGGTGCTCTGCATGTGACTTAATGTACATAAACCTTACCCCATAAACAGCTGCCTAACTAGCTTCTAACTTGCTATGCCCACCAAACACATCCCCCACAGAGCCTCAAGCGGTCTTTGCAAAAAGGAATCCTCTGATTATTTCACACTTTGCTTAAAATTCTTCATCCCTAAGAACTAATGTCCAAATCCTTCAACATGGTAGATGAGGCTCTCATTGCCCCTTCAGCTGTTTTTTGTTTGGTTGGTTGGCTTTTTCAGGTTTTTTTTGGCTGTGGGTTTTTTTTTGGGCGGGGGGCTTTTTTTCCCATGAGTTTCTGGTTCTTACTATCTCTAGGTCTTTCCTCATTAAGTTGGCCTGTGCTTAGAAGGCACCTCCACTTCCTCTTCTTTACCTTTAAGCCTCAGTTCTGGCATCTCCTCCTCTAGCAAGCCCATGGCAGGAGTTAGATATCCCCCTTTCTCACTCCTATAATTACTCAGACTATCCCAGCACTGCACTTCCTACTTATTTTGTCATTATTCATTCAGCCCCCTTACTAATTCTCAGTGCTTACTCATTCGTGTGTCTATATCAGACTGGCACAGTCCAGCACATAGTAGGTACTCAAGAGATTTTGAATGAATGAGTGACTGAGTGGTTGTACATGGAGAAATGTTGCAGGAGCCAAGTTAAGAGCTAATGGCTTAAAGTGGCCCTTGATACCTCTTTTTTACTTAGCCCTATAGGCCACTCTTATCTGCGAGTAGAAGGAGAGGTGTTTTCTGGCTCCAAAGGAGCATTGGCCTTGAAACTCATTTTGTGAGCAGAGTAAAGTGGAGAACTTGAGAGACTAATATTTCCCCTAAAATATCCATCAAATACAAGCCCAGCAGATACCAGCAGTTTTCAACCCCATCACCACCACCCCCATCACCAAGTTCTTAACAGCAAATGAAGGTGAACTCCTCCCTGGAAATCTACAAGTTCAGCATATCTTTAATGTTTAGGACTTCTGTCTTTTAAATTCATGTAAATTTATCATTCTTTCTGTAAGATGGAACTGATCTTTGTAAATCAGTTACCAGTGAAATGACTTAATTCCCCAACTCATACATCCACACCTCAATTAGCCAAACTGATGTTCCAGGAAGGTGTCCCATATTTATTTTATAGCTTCCCATCCTTTTCCAACTCCTCCAAGAGGTGCCTCGTTAAGAAATATGGGATACGTTGTAGTTCCTCTTCCGTACTACATTCTTACAAACCAAGCATCAGCCATAATTAATGGAAAAAAAAAAAACTAGAATAAAAACAAAGGGGGGAGGACCTTCGGAAATAGAAAAAAGGGGGATACTGGTTCAAGATGGCAGAGTAGAAGGACAAGCGCTCACTCCCTCCTGTGAGAGCACCAGAATCACAACTAACTGCTGAACAATCATCGACAGGAAGACACTGGAACTCACCAAAAAACATACCCTACATCCAAAGACAAAGGAGAAGCCACAATGAGACGGTAGGAGGGGCGCAATCACAATAAAGTCAAATCCCATAACTGCTGGGTGGGTGACTCACAAACTGGAGAACACTTATACCACAGAAGTCCACCCACTGGAGTGAAGGTTCTGAGCCCCATGTCAGGCTTCCCAACCTGGGGGTCCGGCAAGGCGAGGAGGAATTCCTAGGGAATCAGACTTTGAAGGCTGGCGGGATTTGATTACAGGACTTCGACAGGACTGGGGGAAACAGAGACTCCACTCCTGGAAGGCACACACAAAATAGTGTGTGCATCGGGACCCAGGGGAAGGAGCAGTGACCCCATAGGAGACTGAACCAGACCTACCTGCTAGTGTTGGAGGGTCTCTTGCAGAGGCAGGGGGTAGCTGGGGCTCACCGTGAGGACAAGGACACTGGCAGCAGAAGTTCTGGGAAGTACACCTTGGCATGAGCGCTCCCAGAGTCTGCCATTAGAGCAGACTACCAAAGAGCCCAGGTAGGCTCCAGTGTTGGCTCGCCTCAGGCCAAACAACCAACAGGGAGGGAGCCCAGCCCCACCCATCAGCAGACAAGCAGATTAAAGTTTTACTGAGCTCAGCACACCAGAGCAACAGCCAGATATACCCACTACAAGTCCCTCCCATCAGGAAACTTGCACAAGCCTCTTAGATAGCCTCATCTACCAGAGGGCAGACAGCAGAAGCAAGAAGAATTACAATCCTGCAGCCTGTGGAACAAAAACCACATTCACAGAAAGACAGACAAGATGAAAAGGCAGAGGCCTATGTACCAGATGAAGGAACAAGATAAAACCCCAGAAAAACAACTAGATGAAGTGGAGATAGGCAACCTTCCAGAGAAAGAATTCAGAATAATGATAGTAAAGATTATCCAGAACCTCGGAAAAAGAATGGAGGCAAAGATCGAGAAGATGCAAGAAATGTTTAACAAAGACTTAGAAGAATTAAAGAACAAACAAAGATGAACAATACAATAACTGAAATGAAAAATACACTAGAAGGAATCAATAGCAGAATAACTGAGGCAGAAGAACGGATAAGTGACCTGGAAGACAGAATGGTGGAATTCACTGCTGTGGAACAGAATAAAGAAAAAAGAATGAAAAGAAATGAAGACAGCCTAAGAGACCTCTGGGACAACATTAAACGCAACAACATTTGCATTATAGAGGTCCCAGAAGAAGAAGAGAGAGAGAAGGGACCCGAGAAAATATTTGAAGAGATTATAGTCAAAAACTTCCTTAACATGGGAAAGGAAATAGCCACCCAAGTCCAGGAAGCACAGAGAGTCCTATACAGGACAAACACAAGTAGAAACAGGCTGACACACATAGTAATCAAACTAGCAAAAATTAAAGACAAAGAAAAAATACTGAAAGCAGCAAGGGAAAAATGAAAAATAACATACAAGGGAACTCCCATAAGGTTAACGGCTGATTTCACAGCAGAAACTCTACAACCCAGAAGGGAGTGGCATGACATATTGAAAGTGATGAAAGGGAAGAACCTACAACCAAGATTACTCTACCCAGCAAGATTCTCATTCACATTTGATGCAGAAATCAAAAGCTTTACAGACAAGCAAAAGCTAAGAGAATTCAGCACCACCAAACCAGCTCTACAACAAATGCTAAAGGAACTTCTCTAAGTGGGAAACACAAGAGAAGAAAAGGACCTACAAAAACAAACCCAAAACAATTAAGAAAATGGTAATAGGAACACACATATTGATAATTACCTTAAACATGAATGGATTAAATGTTCCAACCAAAAGACACAGGCTCACTGAATGGATACAAAAACAAGATCCATATATATGCTGTCTACAAGAGACCCAATTCAGACCTAGGGACACATACAGACTGAAGGTGAGGGGATGGAAAAAGATATTCCATGCAAATGGAAATCAAAAGAAAGCTGGAATAGCAATACTCATATCAGATAGAATAAACTTTCAAATAAAGAATGTTACAAGAGACAAGGAAGGACACTACATAATGATCAAGGGACCAATCCAAGAAGAAGATATAGCAATTATAAATATATATGCACCCAACATAGGAGCACCTCAATACATAAGGCAACTGCTAACAGCTATAAAAGAGGAAATCAACAGTAACACAATAATAGTGGGGGACTTTAACACCTCACTTACACCAATGGACAGATCATCCAAACAGAAAATTAATAAGGAAACACAAGCTTTAAATGACACAATAGATCAGATAGATTTAACTGATATTTATAGGACATTCCATCCCAAAACAGCAGATTACACTTTCTTCTCAAGTGCACACAGAACATTCTCCAGGATAGATCACATCTTGGGTCACAAATCAAGCCTCAGTAAATTTAAGAAAATTGAAATCATGTCAAGCATCTTTTCTGACCACAACGCTATGAGATTAGAAATCAATTACAGGGAAAAAAACGTAAAAAACACAAACACATGGAGGCTAAACAATACATTACTAAATAACCAAGAGATCACTGAAGAAATCAAAGAGGAAATCAAAAAATACTTAGAGACAAATGACAATGAAAACACGATGATCCAAAACCTATGGGATGCAGCAAAAGCAGTTCTAAGAGGGAAGTTTAGAGTAATACAATCCTACCTCACGAAACAACAAACATCTCAAATAAACAACCTAACCTTACACCTAAAGGAACTAGAGAAGGAAGAACAAACAAAACCCAAAGTTAGTAGAAGGAAAGAAATCATAAAGATCAGAGCAGAAATAAATGAAATAGAAACAAAGTAGACAATAGCAAAGATCAATAAAACTAATAGCTGGTTCTTTGAGAAGATAAACAAAATTGATAAACCATTAGCCAGACTCATCAAGAAAAAGAGGGAGAGGACTCAAATCAATAAAATTAGAAATGAAAAAGAAGAAATACAACAGACACTGCAGACATACAAAGCATCCGAAGAGACTACTACAAGCAACTCTATGACAGTGAAATGGACAACCTGGAAGAAATGGACAAATTCTTAGAAAGGTATAACCTTCCAAGACTGAACCAGGAAGAAATAGAAAACATGAACAGACCAATCACAAGTAATGAAATTGAAACTGTGATTAAAAATCTTCCAACAAACAGAAGTCCTGGACCAGATGGATTCACAGGTGAATTCTATCAAACATTTAGAAAAGAGCTAACACCCATCCTTCTCAAACTCTTCCAAAAAATTTCAGAGGAAAGAAACTCCCAAACTCATTCTATGAGGCCACCATCACCCTGATACCAAAACCAGACAAAGATACTACAAAAAAAGAAAATTACAGACCAACATCACTGATGAATATAGATGCAAAAATTCTCAACAAAATACTAGCAAACAGAATTCAACAACACATTAAAAGGATCATACACCACAATCAAGTGGGATTTATCCCAGGGATGCAAGGATTCTTCAATATATGAAAATTAATCAATGTGATACACCATAGTAACAAATTGAAGAATAAAAACCATATGATCATCTCAATAGATGCAGAAAAAGCTTTTGACAAAATTCAACACCCATTTATGATAAAAACTCTCCAGAGAATGCGCATAGAGGGAACCTACCTCAACATAGTAAAGGCCACATACGACAAACTCACAGCAAACATCATTTTCAATGGTGAGAAGCTGAAAGCATTTCCTCTAAGATCAGGAACAAGACAAGGATGTCCACTCTTGCCATTATTATTCAACATGGTTTTGGAAGTCCTAGCCATGGCAATCAGAGAAGAAAAAGAAAAAAAAGGAATACAAACTGGAAAAGAAGAAGTAAAACTGTCACTGTTTGCAGATGACATGATACTATACATACATAATCCTAAAGATGCCACCAGAAAACCACTAGAGCTAATCAATGAATTTGGTAAAGTTGAAGGGTACAAAAATTAATGCACAGAAATCTTATGCATTCCTATACCTTAACAACGAAAGATCAGAAAGAGAAATTAAGGAAACAATCCCATTCACCACTGCAACAAAAAGAATAAAATACCTAGGAATAAACCTACCTAAGGGGGTAAAAGACCTGTATTCAGAAAATTATAAGACACTGATTAAAGAAATCAAAGATGACACAAACAGATGGAGAGATATACCATGTTCTTTGATTGGAAGAATCAATATTGTGAAAATGACTATATTACCCAAAGAAATCTACCGATTCAATGCTATCCCTATCAAATTACCAATGGCATTTTTTTACAGAACTAGAACAAAGTATCTTAAAATTTGTATGGAGACACAAAAGACTCAGAATAGCCAAAGCAATCTTGGGGGAAAAAAACGGAGCTGGAAGAATCAGACCCCCTGACTTCAGACTATACTACAAAGCTACAGTAATCAAGACAATATGGTACTGGCACAAAAACAGAAACATAGATCAATGGAACATGATAGAAAGCCCAGAGATAAACCCACACACCTATTGTCAACTAATCTATGACAAAGGAGGCAAGGCTATACAATGGAGAAAAGACAGTTTCTTCAATAAGTGGTGCTAGGAAAACTGGACAGCTACATGTAAAAGAATGAAATTAGAACACTCCCTAACACCATACACAAAAATAAACTCAAAATGGATTAGAGACCTAAATGTAAGACCAGACACTATAAAACTCTCTTAGAGGAAAACATAGGAAGAACACTCTTTGACATAAATCACAGCAAGATCTTTTTTAATCCACCTCCTAGAGTAATGGAAATAAAAACAAAAATAAACAAATGGGACCTAATGAAACTTAAAAGCTTTTGCATAGCAACAGAAACTATAAACAAGACAAAAAGACAACCCTCAGAATGGCAGAAAATATTTGCAAACGAATCAATGGACAAGGATTAATCTCCAAAATATATAAACAGTTCATGCAGCTCAATATTAAAAAAACAAACAACCCAATTAAAAAATGGGCAGAAGACCTAAATAGACACTTCTCCAAAGAAGACATACAGATGGCCAAGAGGCACATGAAAAGCTGCTCAACATCACTAATTAATTATTAGAGAAATGCAAATCAAAACTACAATGAGGTACCACCTTACACCGGTTAGAATGGGCATCATTAGAAAATCTACAGACAACAAACGCTGGAGAAGGTGTGGAGGAAAGGGAACCCTCTTGCTCTGTTGGTGGAAATGTAAATCAATACAGCCACTATGGAGAACAGTATGGAGGTTCCTTAAAAAACTAAAAATAGAATTACCATATGACCCAGCAATCCCACTACTGGGCATATACCCTGAGAAAACCATACTTCAAAAAGAGTCATGTACCAAAATGTTCATTGCAGCTCTATTTACAATAGCCAGGACATGGAAGCAACCTAAGTGTCCATCATCGGATGAATGGATAAAGAAGATGTGGCACATATATACGATGGAATATTACTCCACCATAAAAAGAAACGAAATGGAGTTATTTGTAGTGAGGTGGATGGAGTTAGAGTCAGTCATACAGAGGGAAGTAGGTCAGAAAGAAAAAAACAAATACCGTATGCTAACACATATATATGGAATCTAAGGAAAAAAAAAAAAAAGTCATGAAGAACCTAGTAGCAAGACGGGAATAAAGACATAGACCTACTAGAGAATGGACTTGAGGATATGGGGAGGGGGAAGGGTAAGATGTGACAAAGTGAGAGAGTGGCGTGGACTACACTACCAAACGTAAAATAGATAGCTAGTGGGAAGCAACCGCATAGCACAGGGAGATCAGCTCTGTGCTTTGTGACTACCTAGAGGGGTGGGATAGGGAGGGTGGGAGGAAGGGAGATGCAAGAGGGAAGAGATATGGGAACATATGTATACATATAACTGATTCACTTTGTTATAAAGCAGAAACTAACACACCATTGTAAAGCAATTATACTCCAATAAAGATGTTAAAAAAAAATCAAAAAAAAAAGTGTGTGTGTTTTGAGTGTGTGTGTGTGAGGGGGGCTTTTCCTTAATATGAAAGCTATGCAAAACTTCACACTTGTATACCTAATGATTCTAGAGTTATTTCACACCACCATCATCCACAATCCCTTGAGAGCTTCCAATGAATCCTATTATTTCCATAGTCCTTAAAGTAGAAAAAAGTACCTCCAGGGGCTTTCTCTCTTGGCATCACTTCATACAAAAAACTCAGATATATTTGCATTTATGTAAAAAGATATTCAATACAGCACTCTTTGAAGCAGAAATTTTTTTTAAAAACCTGGAAATTTAAATGCCCATCAAAAAAAGGCTGGTAAAATAAATGAGAGCACATCTAGACAGTGGCATTTCATGCACAGTATCATGTAGCCATCAAATAAGATGAGGTAGATAGATCATTGTTACGTGTACAAGCATGCATTGCAAGAGCTCCAGGATAAGTGGTTAAGAGAAGAAAGCAAGGCAAGGAATAGGCATAAATTCTACTGAATACAAAAAAAGAGGGGAATTATTTATGTATTCATTCATTCATATATTCATTCATTTATATGTAATGTCTCTGTAAAGATGCACTAGTGATTATCCCTGGGAAAAACTAGGGGTTACTGGAGGGCGGAGATATACTTTTTACGATACACACTCTTATATTGCTTAAATTTTTCACCATAAACTTTTCAAAAACTAAAACAAAAGCTATCTGGAGGAAGTAAAGGTAAAAGCAAAGAGGAAGGGCAAAGCCTGCCTCACTGCCTACCTGACTCACTGCTTCCTGGGCCACAGTCCAGCAGCCCGGGGCTGGTGTGACGGGCTCCAACTTCTGTGATTTTTCAACCTGGGAGGCACTATGCTTTCTTTCGAGAGGGGGGGACATCAGTGACTGAGGATGGTTCAGGAAAGAGCCCCTATATCCGAAATGCAGAGCCTCTCCCCACATTCTTTAGAATTTTATCTTCATGCATTATACTTTTGATTAAGGCCCATCTCACAGCGTCTATTTCCTTTTCCCCACAAACTTTAAGAGGTCATCTCTACCTACATCCCCCATGTTCAAAGTAGTTCACATCTGTTGCCAAGACTGTGGTCAAAGAAAATGTTTGTGAAGGACTTTTCCTCCACATTGAGGACCAAACCACCTTGACAACAGGGGTTTTTGACAATAAACTCTGGGGAAAAGGCCCATTCATTCCTGGCCCAGCTGGCCAATTACCCAGTGAGGAGTCCTTCTGACGCCATTAGCCCTACAACAATTTAGGAAGCATTCCCAGTGTTCAGAGAACCCCTTAAATGAAATTAGACCAGTATTTGAGCCAATCCATACCAAAGAGCCAAGAGGAATAATTAAAGTGTGAATGTTTTATTCTTTAGTGTTTAATAGAAGAATACATCACAAGTCACATAATCAATGATTCATTACTTCACACACAGGGAGGAAAACAATATTGAGTATTTCTGTTATACAACTGGTTGTGAACACAGAGAACCAAAATCTCTAGAGCATTTAGATGGTTGAAGAAATTCTCACTTAAAGTTTGGGCACGTCTGAAAAAACTTCCTCGGTTTTTAAAATATAAAAGGATTTTTTTTTTTCTTGGCTTTCTGTTTCATTAGAAAGCCTGATAATTGTATAATGATTTTTTCCCTTTCTCCTTCAATTTTGAGAATATGGCTCAGTGATATGTATCACTTAGCATATAACATTTTCAACAATTTCATAATCCCAGATAACTCTGTGGGAATCTTACATTGTTTCTCAGGTAAGAGTTTTTCAGATGCCCAGAAAAATTTAAATAATGTATAATGTGCATCTTCAAAATTAATATCCACAATGGATGTTTTAACCTTTGTCATTAAATGTCACAAATGCTGTTTGAGTGGTCATAAATGAATTGTCATTTGTATTCAATATTAATAGCAAAATTCACCCGCCTATAAAGTCACAAAGACAGTTGTATAATAGTTTACATTACAATTAATGTTCACATACCTCAAAACACATTTAGAATTAAAAAAAAAAAAACCTGGGAAAAAAATCACAAAATGTATAAGGTGACAAGAATTCTTGGTCAACTAGTTCAGCTTCCTACCACACGAGTTTATACTCTAATGTAAATATTCTGGTTGAATTTCTTCCATCTTAGTTTCAAGGGCCCCAGTAGAGAATAGAAGTCTTCAAACATTAATACTTTTAGATGTTTATCATCCAAAATTGTGACAAAGAAAAGTTAACTTCAACATAGCATGTTTCTGGCTCTAGGAAAGCCTATTTTAGGTACTATAGCCACTGGAAACACAAGACTATTTTATTTATTTCTCAAGAGATAGATTTAGGTCATGTAAGAAAACTAATTCAGTTTTTAAATGAGTTATAATAAGGAAAAACAGAAAAAAATTCCAAAGGATTTACTCTAGTAGGTTTACAATAAAAATACTCAGTTTACAATTTTAGAAATTTAAGTCAACTGAGTATTTATGATTTAGATTATAAAAAAAATTCTTAAGGAATTCAATGCCTCCAGTCAATACTGTTCTAAATGCCTGCACTATCATTTATCACTTTTCATGTGGAGTACAAAAATGTTTTTGAATATTAGATTAGAATTTACCATAATTTAAAAAGTAAAAAATTATCAAAGCCTCAACTTACATGGCTTTAATGTAATAATAACATTCCATGGAAAATTCCAATAAAAATTGGAATATGTTATGAGCATGCCAGTTGCCTATTTTGTCTGAGAATTCACAGATTATGCATTTTCCCAGAAAAGCAACAGGCTCCATATATATATGGATCTGGTTTGAAAGAGAAGACAATTTTGTCTAGTATTATAAATTATCACTTTGCTATCAATGCAAAAACCAAATAAAACACAAGAATAAAAATCGTGCTGAAAGGGAAAAAATTTAAGTCCCACACATTCAAGGAATATTTTCCACAACACGCAATTTGAAAAATTAAAACGAACATGGTTCATAGTCTACATGTTTTAAAAAACAGACAATATGTCAAACACTTGGTGCAAAAGCACTGAACATGGTACCTGTTTAACCACCACTGTCAACCATTCTTTTTTAAAAAGTTAAATTTATTAAAATCTAATGTCACTCAGTTGTATTTATGAACCAAATGGTAATTAGAGCCATTACATATGTAAATGCATGCTACACTGAGTCAGATTAATGCAGTTATAATTTCTGAATAATTTATGACACCCTCCCAGGTTACTGAATGTCTTTGGAGAGCTTACTCAAATGGACGCTCTATATCTCTTCCAAGCTCACAGGTGACAACCAACACTCCAGCCCACTTTGTAGACCACTAAGGGTCCTTCTGTGGCTCAGAGCACATGGTGAATACGGGACCCAAAAGTGCAGAGGCCAAGTCATCTTATCTCAGTTATAGTATCCACCCAATGTAAAAATGAGTTTCCTACCCAGCCTTTACTTTGGGCTAAGGTAGAATTTTTCATGTATCAACTTCCAACTTTAGAGGGGATAGTCATCATAGAAAAAAAGGTTGGTTTACCATCTCTAACCATTCAATTCCCAGTCTTTCAGATAATGAAAGGGGTTAGGGAGTACTGCAGGGCAGCAAGGATGTGTGGAGGAGTGAGAATGTGGACGAACAAAGCTGTGAAACAGTTCAACTCAAAGTCTTACAAGATAAAACTTTTAAGACTTGGGTGGCAGAGACAAAATTTGAGCAATTTCCCGTGACTCCTGGAGTTGAGCAGATTTAACAAGGCAAATCAGAATCTCGGAGTCTTGCCATACGTCAGTGGCTTTGATCTGTCCCAAGATGTTCTCAATTATGTGCTTTTTGTTGCACAATCTAACACAATACCACATAGGGTGCAGAAATCTCTGTGACACTTACTTTTGGCCAGTGAGTGACATTCCTAAATCATTTCAGGCTTGAAACAGGGCTAAGTTCTGATGTGTTACCTAGTCCGAGAACACACCCAACACATAAGCAAATGTGACTTCCTGAATGTTTCTGCTTCCCTTACAATTATGGTCTTTGTAATTGTAAAGCTAACTTTACTTTTCTAAAAAGGCACCTCCAACAAAAGACCTCAAATCTTTCTCTTCCCCAATAAAAAAAAAAAAAAAGAATTGGTGGATTAAAAATACAGGTACTGTGGTTTATGCAGACAGTTAATTGACATATTAGTATACAACTAATATCCAAGCAAAAAGTATGGAGCAAACTCAGCTTTATAACTATGTATTTTTTTCCTAACCC
Organism: Balaenoptera acutorostrata; assembly: GCF_949987535.1. Classification (NCBI taxonomy): domain Eukaryota; kingdom Metazoa; phylum Chordata; class Mammalia; order Artiodactyla; family Balaenopteridae; genus Balaenoptera; species Balaenoptera acutorostrata. The sequence goes on along the minus strand of NC_080081.1, from coordinate 29,856,219 downwards.
AATTTCCCCATAGACAAGGATATAAGAAACTCATTGAAACATGTTGCTTTAGTATATACACCATCTGATGCAAGTTACTGGGGGTAAATACAGGAACGTTTATAGCATTAGTAAATTAATTAAAAAACTAAATGATTCATGTAAAATGTTTATATATGGTATATACAGATTGGATCACATGAGTCTAAGAATAAAACTGTTCCAATTCTTAACATCTGTTATGGACATATAGTAAGATACAGTACAAGATTCATTTTTAAAAAGAAGAAAAAAAATAGCGCTAATTTAAACACTGAAAACGACTCTTACAAAATCTTTTAAAAACCTACTTCAAGAGAATGATGCTGAAACAAATGAAAAAGGACAGGCTTCTCCGTCATCACAGAATATCCAAAGGAGCCTCACAGCATGAAAGACGATTCATCTCCCTTCACTTACAGTGTAGATACGATATACAGTGGGGATTTATTCCATGTTAGAGTAAAGGTATAAGGCAACCAGGTCTCCTTCTGTTTCAGTTGCATTTACATGGAACACCATTTTATTGCTCAGCTCACTTTTAAGCACTTATTTGCCTTCATTTTAAACTATTCCACTTTACAGCTATCTACAGATGGCAGCCCTTGGCGTTTCTATTCTCTGCAGCTCTGTCATTCGAAAAGATTCCACCTTAACTTCAAACAACCTGCATCGAAGTGGCATTTTTCAGGTTTGCCCAGAAGTCAAAATTGGCTGGGCTTGCAGACAGTAAGGATTTTTAATAAGAGAACTTAAGTCTAAGTAACCCAAATCAACATATTTTGTTCAAGGAAATAGATTTTAAAATCAGGACTTATAATCAACAAGAAAATAAAGTTCAAAAACTAAAACCCTACTGGGTAACTCTTTGGTTAGGTTATATAAGTATCAGCAAAACAGTTAGTTCAATAAACTGCCAGGTAAGAGTAGATCTGTGATTCACCTTTACAAAATGCTTTGCATGTTTTTGTGTGCTATTTTGTTAATGTGCATGTACTCAGACGGACGGTACAAACTTCCAACTTTCAAATAATAAATGAGTATGTCCTCTCCTCCCTTCCCACCCCTCCTACCCTCCTTCCTCCCTCCCCACCCCACCCCCCAAGGCTTAAGAGCTAAGGTCCTACTGACAGTCACTGCAATAATACAGGTTTTCTTAATACCCACGACGTGCATTACTACCCAGCTCCGTTTACAGTCACAGCCAGGTGACCTCCTGCAATTCTCGGCGACCTGAGCCGTCATTCTCTCTTTCCCCCTCTTGTCAATAACGGCTGCCATGTCAAGCAGTCGAACCAAGGGCTTCTGGCGGTGAGCCCAGGAGAAAGGGTGCCTCTTCAGGCAGGAGGGGAACTTTCTACAAGTTTAAACCACAGGCGAAGACCTTTAAATTTGCACGGAAACCAAACGCTCCTTCATTATGCCATCACCAGATTCTTCTCCTACTTCTACCTGTAACTTCTCAAAACTTTATTCATTTATAGTCCCTGAACAGCCTCCGCGGGATCCTAATTCCAGCTCTGGAGTCTTCCATTCAGCCTTCTAAAACTTCACCTTTAAAGAGGGTCAAAAGACTGCGTAATAAATGACCTTTCAAAACTATTCGCAGACACTGCTACCAATTCTCTCTCTTAAACCGCGAATGAGTCATCAGGGCTTGAGAAGATTTCAAGGAATCTTCTATACACTGGACAGGGTCCAGTTGGGTTCGGAACAATTCAGTCATTCCCAGGTACTCGGTGACTTTGTAGCCACACTGCCCCACTACATCCAGACTGAAGGACAATCCGGGGGAGGGGTGATTTGAGGCCGGGGGCAGAGGAAGCATGGGGTGGAGAGGTACGTCTGTCTGGGCTCTCTCTTCCAGTGGGGTCCAGAGAAGACGAAGAAGCCGAGAGGATCTGTGGCTGCAGGTTCTAAAGTGAGGGGTCAGTGGGTCTACTGCAGGTGGGGAACAGGGGAATGGGAGAACGTGGGGTGGGAGGGGAAATCTATAGCCCTCTCCCGGGCAAGAAAGAGAGGGAATGCGCGCGCTGGAGTCGCAAGAGGGTGTGGGGAGTTCACTCCCTGCAGAAGACGTACTCGGTGTAGCTGGTCCAGATCTTGTCTTCGTTCTGGTCGGTGCTGCTGGCGAAGGCGCAGGTGCCCGTGGAACTGCACGCCACCATGTGGAAGCCCGACTCGGACAGCTTGTCGAAGGCCTGCTCCAGGAAGTTGAACTTGAGGTAATAGCGCGAGGTGTAGCGCTCCGGAGGCCGGTCGGGGTCCCGGCTCTCGTTCAGGGTGTCCCCGAACACCTCCTTGGCCAGCGACGTCTTGCCGCACACGGTGATGCGCGCCACTCGCCGGAACTTGGCGTCCGCCTGCGCGTCCCGCCCGATGGTGTAGGAGCCGCGGTAGCCGATGGTGATGTAGCCCGAGCGTCGGCTGCCGTCCAACGACTGGGACGGCGTGAGCAGCGGGCCCGCCGCGCCCCCCGACGGGCTGCGGCTAGCCACCTCCAGGGTGGGCGACGGCGCCCCAGCCGAGGCGCCCTCCTGCTGCTCAGGCTCCGCGTAGCCGAGCGGCAGCAGCTCGTCGCCCAGCGAGCCCTCTTTCTGCACCCCGCGCCGCGAGTGCGGCGGCGGCGGCCCGGGGCCGGGCTGCTGGGGCTCCCCGAGGCGGCGCACGAGCTCCGGCAGCTCGAAGTACTCGGCTTCGCGCTGCAGCCGGCTGCGCTCGGGGAAGTAGTCAGGCAGCACGAGCTGCAAGTCCCGCAGGTAATCCAAGATGTAGCGGAAGAGGAAGCCGTCTCGGTCTAGAAAGAAGCGGCCTTTGCTGTCCCGGGCCAGCTCCTGCGGCTGCTGCTGCGTGAACATGCGCCAGAGCAACGAGTCGGGAACCGACACCACCGTGCAGCGCCTGGTCACATACACCTGGCCCCCCACGTTCAGCTCCACGATGTCGGGAAAGAGCGGCGGCTCAGCCGAGGACGACGAGGAGCCGCTGCCGCCGCCGCCACCACCCCCGTTGGGTAGTCCACGAGTGCTGTCCGCCAGAGCCATGGCCAAGAGGTGGCCGGGCTAGGGCAGTGAGCGAGAGCCGGGCCGCGCGCCGGAGCCGCCGCCGCCGCCTTTCTCGGACGCTCGCTCAGCCCTGCGCCCCGGCCCGCCGCTGCCGCCGAGAGCCGCGCGGAGCCGAGTGCACAATGCGAGCGCGCCTCCGTGCGCCCCCGCGAGCCCCGCTGCACTCCACCCGCCTCGCCCGCGCGCTCCAGGGGAGTGCCGGGTGGCGGCCCGCGCGCTGCTTAAGTAGAGCCGCCCGCCCGAGCGCCGCGGCGAGCAGAAGGCGGGGGCGGCAGCGGAGCGGCGGAGCCTCGCTCCCAGGGCGGGAGGGGGTGGTGGGGCGGGGAATCGATTTGCATCTGAAACGCTGATGCGGCGGCGGGCTGCTGGCTCCACCCAGGCTCGCGCGCCGCCCGGACGCCCCGACTTCCCTACGGCCTCCTCGCCCGGCGCTCTAGCCCCTTCCCGCTCCTGCCCAACTTTCTTCCTCTTCCACAGCGGACAGAACCTGGGCTTGGCCGCTTCGGAAGACGAGCCTTCTTTGGAGGGGCAGTCACTGCGCCCCCTCCTCCTACCTGCAGCCGGAGACTGTGGAAGGAGCACTTGAACTTTCCGGCTCCCCCCACCCGGGGAGTGGAAGGGCCTGGCTGCCCCCGGAGACGAGCCGCTTTAAACACTGTAACTGTGGCGCTTTAAACACGCGGCTCGTCTCGTTGCTGAAAGTTCTAGAGAGAGTCCAAAAAATCTGGAGAGGCGGTGGGGCCGCCCCAGCCCGGAGGCAGCTAGATTTTGTTTGCGCGTACGAGTAGCCTCGAAAAAACCCTAGAAACAAAAAGCTAACCTCGGTATCCTGCTGTAGGACGCTCTCCCATAGTTTATTTTCTGGGTAAAAAGGCAAACTCATTAGTTGGGAGACCTCAGAATTGGAGGAAATGGCAAAAGGGGAACTTGGGTGAGTTCAATGAGTGACTTCGGGGCGTGTTCCCCTCCCAGTGGCGGACGCGACCTTCCCCCCCACCCCCCCACCCCCGCCGCTTTTTGGCCAAGCTGAAGGGGCATGTACTGTGAGGCCTAAGGGAAAGCTACGTTTCCGCGGCCCTACCAGCCCCGGGTGAATCGCGCAATGAAACTCGGAGGGTTTGAAGGTCAAATATAATTTAGAAAACCTACCTTTCAAACCCTGCGTCTTTATCCTCCCAAAGGTCCAGGCGCACCCGCTCTCCCGCGGGCCTGGGTCATTCTGTTCGGCCCTTTCCCAAGTGCCCTCTAGTCTCAGGGTCCTTGTACATTTGAAGGCCCGCTCTAGATCCCTTCCGGTCCTCTAACTCCTGCTCCCTTCACACTCGTATTCGCCCTTCACAATGCAGCACCCAGGTCTCCTCCCCCGGGAAAGCTTCCCTGACTCCTCAGGTGGGTGGGGCTTCGGATGGCCCCTTCCACGTGCCCTAACGCCCAACACATTCTGACATGACGCGTCTGTGAGTGATTATCTAATCCCTGACTTTGGTAAATAGTCTCCTGAGCACTGCAGAAAGAGGACGGAAGAGAGGGTGGTGAAGAATGTTTAGCAATCATCAAGTCAATGGTTATTGGTTGTGCACCAGGTATTCATTCGGCCGCGCCGGGTAGAAGAATAATGTAAGACGGAATAGACTCCACAGAGCTTTCAGTGTAGCCCGGTAGGCAAGGGTCAGAAGTCTGAGCAGTTATCAGATCGGTTTGAAGTACAGACTGTCAATCAGTATAAATCAGGCGAGATCTTTGTTCTTGATAATAATGTTTCCCCTTTTGTGTAACTACCCGATGGGCTTTACAGTCTCCTCATGGATGTGTGTCATTTTTACTTTGAAATGTTTATGTCTGCTGAACAGTTATCTCATGCATGTCAGTGTACTGAAATAAGATCAAGCCCCAGACCAGCTCACTTAACTGCAAGTACAGATTGTGATACTGAATATATTTGACCACTCTTTTTTTGTTTGTTCTTTGGTATAAATAATAGCTGACACAAAAGTTCCAAGTTCCAAAGCTGAATTTCTAGGCGGCTGGGCTACTATTTGTAATATCAGTGTCAAAGCCCTAAAGAAACCAGTCTCTTTTTTTGTAAATCCAAGAAAAGCCTTTTTCATATCAATTCTGTACATATTTTTGTATCATTACTTTGTTCATCATATCAGCAAATCCTGTCAGTTTTGCCTTCAGAATTCTTCCAGGCTATTAACATGTTTCACCACCTCCCTGCCATCACCCGGGACCAAGCCACCCATCACCTCTTGCATTGGCCTCCTAACTGCTTCCACCTTTGTCTCCTACAGTCTTTTATCACCAGAACAAAAAGAGGGATCCTATTATAACCTAAGTCAGATCATGTCACTGTGTCCAAAGCCCCTCATTGGCTTCCCATCTCACCAAAAGTAAAAACCAAAGTACTTTCGTTGCTTACAATACTCTACAAGATTGGAGCTGTCCTACCAGAACCTCTCAGACCCATCCGCTGCCACTCTCCCAGGAGCTCCATGCTTTAACCACAGTACCCCCACCCCCTACTGTTTGCTCAGGGCCTTTGCACTTCCTGCTCCCTGTGCTGAAAGACTTACTTCCCCTCCCCCTCTTATCTTCCTCATCTTGTTCAGGTGTCTCCCTTCTCACCTTCTTCAGGCCTCTGCAGCAAGACCTTCCCTTGATCACCCTATTTAATATAGCACAACCCCGCCCAAGCAGCATCCATTTCCCTGCTTTATTTGTTTACTGTTTGTTTCCCTGTATTAGAATATAAAGTCCAAGAGATCATAGATTTGGGTTTGCTTGATTCATCACCACAGCCCCAGTGCCTAGAACAGAACTGACATATAATAGACATTGGATAAATATCTGTTTTCCACTTGTTTATTCCACCAATATTTATTAAAGGTCTTCTACTATGTTCTAGGCAACATGTTAAAAAATAATAATCTCTGCTTTCTTGGAGCTTCCAGGCTTGTGAGGGAGACAGATAATAAATATATAGATGAGTAAATCTACTTCAGGTAGAGATAAATGCCATGAAGAAAATAAAATTATGAAATGAGATAGAGGGACTGAGTACAGGGATACTAGTTTATATAGACTGGCTGGGAGCCCCTCCACGAAAGTGGCATTTGAGCTGAATAATAAGCAAGAAAGCCATGAGAAGTTCTGGAGGAAGAACATTCCAGGCAGAGGGCAAAGCAAGTGAAAGGAGTCTGGGTTAGGAATGATTTTGGTACATCTCACAGTAGAAGTTTGTCTATTGTATCATCTGCTTGTATCTCCAGAGTACCCTTGAAGAGATCAGCACAAGCTCAAATGTGAGCCATACTAGACACTACCTTCATTCTCCATCACTTAACGTATTCATCCTCTATAGGCTGGTCTACTGCAGGAAGCCATCAGGATTTCCTTACAGAAGTCTCAGTTGTGCATGAGAGGAATAATAATGAATGAAACAGGGGATGTGAGACTGAAGGAATAATTTTCTGGTTAATTTTGTATGTTCTATTTCCTGCCTACTGGTTGGTGTCATGAAATTCAAGAGGAAATAAAACAGGGAACTTTAATGCTGGGACTTAAAGGCCTGAGTGTTTATAGAGGAAGGGAGGGGCCATAACTCTTTAGCTTCTTCAATAGGTTAAATATGCTTAATTGTCAGAGGATAAGGGAGGATTTGGGAAGCCACAAGCTCTGTGTCTCATCTCAATCCAGCTTCTAGTGATGGATACGTTGATGGTCATTGTTTCTTTTCAAGTGACTGTGTACTTTCTTACATAACAGACAGCTGTCCTTTTATCCTAAAGTGTAGGGTATTGGAAACATCTCTGGACCTACATTCTCATCTGATTTGTATCTCTTCCCCCACCTATTGCCTTCCAATCAGCTTCCCACCCTACCTCCAATGCACGTAGTAAATATTCTGAACACCAAAGATTTAAGAAAGGAATGAGGAAGATTACGAGAAATATAAAGTTAAAAGGGGAGGAAGAACTGGAGTGAAATGAAGTGAGTGCCTCTGAGGACTGAATAAATTTAATATATGTGAAAACGGTCTGTAAGCTGTAAAACACCATTCAAGTGTCAGAATCAGTATTTTCTACTGTCTATCATGCTCGACAAGTCTACTCAGTAAATACTGAATGAATAAATGAATGGCAGAAACATTAAAATGAATGCTGTGAGGAAAGGGGAGAAGAGACAGAATCAGAAATTGTCCCAAACAAATGTTTAGCTCATTCATCATCCTCCCAATATGTGTGAATCTTATCTGTATGCAGGCTTTAAAAATCATTCACTTTTTGCATTCAGGGAGAGAAAAGAATTAGATACAGAGAGATTAAATAACATTAAGCTTAAATGAACTAGGGGATAAAATGATCTTAATGAAGATCTGGTAAAAGATATGCCAATAACTAATCTTTAAAAAAGAGAGTGAAAATGTTATGTGAGGGACATTGCCGAAATACTAGATCTAGAAAGTAAATTCCAACATCACTATTATATGATTTTTATACCCAAGAGAACCAAACAGAGAAACAAAAATTAATAATGTTGGAAATTTTTAAATTTTTATTTCCATATCCTTATAAACAGTATCTGAAGCTTTTCCAGGAAACAGGTAATAATATGATAGCAAGCGTTTATATAGCACTTACTGTGTGCCAGCCCAGTTAATAGAACTATACGAGTTTTAGCACATTTAATCCTCACGATAACTCCATGGGGTTGGTACTGTTATTACCTGATTTTTAGAAGATCATGAGAGCAAATAAGTGGTGGAGCTGGGATTTGAACCCAGGCTGTCTAACTTTAAAATCTGTGCTTTTAAATACTGTGTGTGTGTATGTAACTGTGTATATAAAAACACTTCTATGAATGCTTTATATGTAGGAAAGAAATAGGTTCTATGATTTTCCCCACTTTACAGATGATGAGCCCAAGGCAAAGAGAGGTTAGGTAATGTGACCAAGATAATGCAGCCATTTAGCCCTGCTAGGCACAAGAACGGTGTTCTAACGTCCATGGACTTATGATCTACAGGATTGGTAACCAGAAACTCAAAGTAGCTGCTGTGAAAGAATTAGGATTAGGAAGGAGTTAAACCCTTGGCTCTCATTTCTCCTTCTATCGATGGCACAATCCTGCCTCAAGTAAGAATCTCCAAGGACATATTGAGCCCACAGACAGAATGGACACATTGTTGTCCTACTCTTCACCCGAGTCCTACACACAATAAATATATGATTTTATTTCTGGCTCTCTATAATACCATTATGGTTTACAAAGCACCAGGTTTGTAGTATGTTTACTCAGTTTCATTCTGATCTCATTTACTGTGGACTAGGATAAAGTGAGTCCATGGAAACTGTTGAGACCTAGGTTCTAGTATTCAAAAGCAAGTAGTATCTACTGGTCTTCTGGAGCTTGTAAAATTGAACAAGTATATTCTACTGTGGCGTTAGATGTCACACTGAGCACAAAAATAACTGGCCCTCATGCACACGGGTGATTCTGGAATTTCTGACAGAGGCTAATTATTAACATCACTGATGTTTCATGTGAATCTGAGGGTTTTGGTTTCAAATTGTGATATTAAACATAGAGGTTAATTATAAATGAGTTATCACATTCTATTCTAGTGCTTCACTGTTTTGAGGGCTTTCATATTGTCAGGTTCACTTGATGATCACAATTTTGGAGGATGTTATTCAACAGTGTCACAAATGAAGAGAGAATCTCAGAAAGGTTAGTGACTGACATTGCCTCTCAGGTAGCACCAGAATGCAAGTGGTGCCTTTCAGGTAGCTGGGATGCAGTGCTGGGATGCAAATGGATGCTTCCTGACTCCTCATTCAGTGCTCTTCAAACTCCTTAGCAGCCCTATCAAATCTGCTCCATTAATACCCCCAATGAGGGCTGGCACTCAAAATAATCACCTTGGGGGACTCTAGGCTTATTTGAGAGATGTCAGAATCACCCACCACTTTTGGCATATCTGTTTAGGAACTTTCTTCAGGGCTAGTTTACACAAGAACATCATTTCATTAATTTACACCTATGCCAAATTTTGGGTTGATCACTTTTTACAAGGCTGTAATACAGGGCACCACACTGCAGGACACACCCACATGCCTGAGAATAATTAGGACGAAGCCAGTTTTCATGAGTGTGAAACTAAAGTAATGATTATCAGATAATCAGTAAAGACTATCACCTTTTGACACTGGGTTTTAAAGATCTCATCCCTGGAATTCCCTAATCAGCTGAATGGCATTGAGTTGAGGTTACTCAGAAAGAAGAAAGGCTGATTCAACTTCAAAGATTTTAATATGTGGTTCCAGAAAGTCTGCATATTTCACTGTGTGTACGTACGTAACTATGTATGTAAACATTTTCACATAATGGGCAACTACTTATGTAATTGTAAGATCATTTGTTTGATATAATTAAGGGGGGGAAAAACACCTTTCCCCAGTTTGCTTTCCAGAAATATGCATAATATTTCACAGTAGGGAAATGGCCTCAAACTATGCTAAATTTTAAATTTATATTACATAATAGGATTTGTTTTTAGAAAATAGGTTTCTTTTCCTACAGTAAAGTATAGATGAGAAAATCATACACATTGGAGTCAGATGAACCTACGTTCTTCTTCTGGCCTTGTTACTTAAAATCTAAGATATTGGGTGAAGTTATTTAAATATTCTGAACTTTAGATCTTTATCTTATAATGGAGCAAAAACACCTGTTTCATCAGACTTTTGTGAAGTTAGATGATATAAAGCATTTCATTTCACACTGTCCAGCACATAACGGACACATCATAAACATAAGTTTCTTCCTCTACCCTCCCACTCCCTTGTTTCCATTGACTTCTATAACCCAAACAGTTTCTTGTTGAGTGTGCTTTCCTTGCTCTCCTCCTAGCTTTATTTCTTTTACTTGGATGTCATCCAAGTACTGTCTTCAGTACTATCTATAATGGACCAGGGTCAATAGCATTTCATCTGCAGTTCCTCATTCTTCCCAGGAGTCAGTCATTTCTCACAAATTTGCTCTTTGGTTGGAAGGTGTAATCAAAATCTAGATAGCTTGGGACTCTCCATTTCAGAGCTTATTTCTCATCCTAGTCTTTGCATCTCAAGTGACAGTTACTAACCTAGCTTAGTTTTATCTCTAACTAAAAACTCAGCCTGATAGCTGAACCTTGAAAGCATGGTCTCGCTGAAAGAAGCCAGACACGACAGGCCACATATTGAATGAATCCATTTCTATGAAATGACCCAAAGAGGTAAATCCATGGAGACAGAAAGCAGAGCAATGGTGACCAGGGACTGGGGTGACAGGAATGAGGAATGACTGCTTATGGGGGGGTGGGATTATCTCTTGTGTTGATGAAAATGTTCTAAAATTGGTTCTGGTGTTGGTTGCACAAGTCTGTGAATATACTAAATAAAAACCATTGAACTGTGTACTTTAAGTGGGAGAATTGTGTGATATATTATCTCAATAAAGTGGTAAAAAAAAAAAAAACTCAGCCTGCCATTGGCAACACCTGGGAGAGAAAGTCTAGGTAGAAATAGGCAGAGGTGCTGTATGGAGGGGCCTAAAAAACTCCAGATGTCCTCAGAATCCTAAGAGAGTGACTTCCTCCAGGAACTGATGAAGATCCAAGACTAAAGAGGGCGGACCAGCAAGAATGCCATCCCAAAGGGCAACTGTGATGTTTCCCCATATCTCCCAGGCTGTGAGGAGGCACAAGAGGAAGACACAAAGGCAGACTGCATCACTGTAGCAGATATTACTGGAAGAAATATCAACAGTGCAGGGGATGTTTAGCTCCTCCTTACGTGTATTCAACATCCCTTCAAGTATTTATGAAGTGGCTGCTATGTGCCTGATCTTCCTGGAAGTCATGGATGGTCCATGATTTATGAGAAAGTATGAAATATCAAAGTGAGTGGCCAGTAATGGCAGGAGCCATCAGGAGTTCCACATGTCACATATGAAGATCACACGGAGGGAAGTTACTTTCCTTGTCAGTCAGTATTCTCTAAAGAAACAGAACCAATAGGATAGATGTCTGTATATACAGTTGTATCTATATGTATTAAATGATAGATATACAGAGAGAGAGGTTGATTGATTTTAAAGAATTGTCTCACATAATTGTGGAGGCTGGTAAGTCTGATGTCTGTAGGGCAAACCAGTTGGCTGCAAATTCAGGCAAGAGTTGAAGTTGCAGTCTTAAGTCTAAAATCTGTAGGGCAGGCAGGGAAGATGGAAACTCAGGATTTCTATGTTACATTGACATGGGATTCCTTCTTCTCTGAGAAACATCAGTTTTTTGTTCTTATGGCCTTCAGTTGACTGGATGAGGCCCACCTGCATTGTCAAGGATAATCTACTTAAAGCTAACTAATTGTAAGTATTAATCGTGTCTTCCAAATACCATTGCAGCAACATCTAAACTAGTGTTTGACAAACAGCTGGGCACCATAGTCTAGCTAAGTTGACACATAAAATTAACCATCATAATTTCCAAGCAGTGTTTTATTGGAAGTGAAACTGAGCTTCTTTTGAGGAAAGATGCCTATTCATCAGCAAGAAGCCACAGCTTCATAAGCTATAAAAAACTGACACTATACTCATGTTTAGTGTAAGAGCATCTGTGGTTTAGTCTTCTTAGTCCCCCTGTATTTATGATTAAGTTTCAGACAGACTTGTGGAGTCCAAGCTGTTTTTAACAGAGGAGCTATAGTAGTTCCACTCTCAGCTTTATTAGTTTGGGAGTGGAGGAGACCCTCTACTGTATTTATAGTACCATGAGTAGAGATAAACTAGGTGTTTTGGATACATTGCATCAGGTACATAAATGCTCAATCATTGATGAAGATATTCTCTATTATTTATTAATCTATTATGTATCATTTATTATGACTCTATTCAAAAAGCATGAAGCAATCACAGAGGAAGGAAGCATTTTGTAACTAAACTGACAATGCCCGAATTCCCTCCAAAAATCACTTTTCCCACCCCCTACAGATCTTTCTGTCTTCCATCTATATGAACAGCATGTCAAAGGGTTGACCTTTCCTACTCATGAATGAGACAATCAAATGTTCTGCTTTCCAAGAAGAGAGAAAAGATGGTTCCCAGAAAGTAGAGACTAGAAAACTTAACATTCCTCCCCATAAAAATTCCATAATGGATGATTAAATAGACTGTTTTTGACCTTTTGAGAGAGAGGGGGAGAGGGGGGGTGGAGAGAGAGAGAGAATTGCCTTCTGGAGACAATACGAGCTCACCCTGAGTAAGTCAGGTCAAACAAAATACTTTCCCTTCTTGGACGGCATTGTTAATCTCATGAACTGTGGTACTACTGTAGACACAGTATATTATATTTTTGCAAGGATTTCACAGCTCATTCATGATATCTTTTTGGACAATGAGAAATGTAAGCTGGATAATAGTTTCAATTAGATGGACACATTGTTGATAAGACAGGTCTATTCAAAGACTGTTGATGAATGGAACAATGTCAAACTGAAGAGAAAAGCTAGAAATAAGATTTTGTTTTAGCCCTTTTCTACTGTACTTTTAATTTATCAACAATTAAGTTAATCAAAATTAAATGAATCAAAATAAAAAATTAAGTGCATATGTGGGAAACATGCTAAAAAATATTTACAGATGACACGGATCTTGGTGGGCTAACCAATCCAACAAATAGGGAACTGACATTCCAAATCATTCACGTGGGCTTCAGTAACAAAGAGGAACAAACAAGAGAGGATATAATAAGGATAACTGTAAAGTTATGCAGCTGATTAAGATATAGCTTAGCAGAACTTCATGTGAAAAATTATCTGGGACTCTGCATCAGCTGCAAGTTCAAGAAGCCAATAAGATGGCATGGCTGTAACACACGCATGCACACACACCCAAATACAATAGCTTTTAAAAGTTGGAAAGGACCTTAGAAATTATTCAAGTCAAATCTCTCACGTTGCAGAGAAAAGCTGAGCATGCAATAATAAAAACACAATAACTGACAGTAAAACTACATCTGGTATTTATGTATGTTTTACTGTAGACATCGTACTCTTTAAGGTTACTTTATTGTGTTCTTGATTTGCATGTCTCTAATGATTAGTGATGTTGAGCACCTTTTCATATATTTCTTGTCCATCTGGATGTCTTCTTTGTAGAAATAGCTATTCAATTCCTTTGCCCATTTTTTAGCTGGGTTACTCGTTTTTTTGCTCTTGAGGTAAAGGAGTTCCTCATATATTTTGGATATTAACCTCTTATCAGATATATGATTTGCAAATATGTTCTCCGTTTCTGTTGGTTGCCTTTTCATTTTGTTGACTTTTTTCTTTGCTTTGCAGTAGTTTTTTAGTTTGATGTAGTCCCATTTGTCTATTTTTGCTTTTATTGCCTAAATAAATTGCCTAAATCTATTCATCAACAGATAAATAGATTAAGAAAAGGTGGTATATATACATACAATGGAATATTATTCAGCCTTTAAAAAAGAAGGAAATCATGCCATTTGGGGGACAACATGGATGAGTCTGGAGGACAGTAGGCTAAGTGAAATAAGCCAGACACAGAAGGACAAATACTACATAATATCATTTATATAAGGAATCTAAAATAGTCAAACTTATAGAAGCAGAGAGCAGAATGTGGTTGCCAGGGGCTGGGAGAAGAGAGGAACAGGGAGGTATTAGTCAAATGACACAATATTTCAGTTGATAAAATGATGAAATGATGAATATGTCCTAGAGAACTACAGCACATCATAGTGCCTAGAGTTCACAACACTGTATTGTATACTTAAAATTTTGCTACAATGGTAGGTCTTATGTTAAGTGTTCTTATCACAAATGATAATAACAATAAGTAAAGAAAAAGAGTTACTTTAATAGGCACGAGTGTATTTTCATAGAGTGTAAGCAAGGTTGTGAGGAACCTAAAAACCATATAACAAATATAAAATGTCAAGAGTTTTTTTGTGTTTTTTTTTTTAGTCTAGAATATAGTAGAGTAGCATAGAAGGGAGTACTATTAGAGGCAGCATGGCAGCTGTATTCTTTACAAAATGAAAGGGCAAAACTAGAGCCTACAGATAGAAGTTCTTAAAAGGAAAAGTTCAGGTTTAGCTTAAGGAAAGCCTTTTGAACAACTAGTGCCACCCATTGATGGGAAAGGCCACTTCAACAAGAGCTGGTTTCCCATTCCTACTGTAGATCTAAGCTATAGACCCACCGAAGACAGGCAACAGAGAAGGGATTCATGATTTGAGTTAAGAAGCTGTACTAAGTGATCTCTACTTCCTTTCTATTTCTAAGATTCTACAATTTCAGAGCACAACAGGTGCTGTTTCTTTCTAACCTTGTCTACCATTTTCAGGGACCTATACTTTCTATTCAGTTTTTCTTTACACTTAAAATTTTCTAAGAAATAAATTCTAGGGCTCACTTCGGCAGCACATATACTAAAAATTAGAACAATACAGAGAAGATTAGCATGGCCCCTGAACAAAGATGACACGCAAATTCGTGAAGCATTCCATGTCTGGGGGGGATTAGCAGATACAGATTACTATATACAAAACAGATAAACAACAAGGTCCTGTTGTCTAACACAGGGAACTATATTCAATATCCTGTAATAAACCATAATGGAAAAGAATATGAAAAAGAATATATGTGTGTGTGTGTGTGTATGTGTATCTGAATCACTTTGCTGTCCACCAGAAACTAACACAACATTGTAAATCGACTACACTTCAATTTAAAAAAACGCATTCCCTTTACCCCAGCAACTTCACTTCCAGAAACCCAGCTTGAAGAAATATTGGCCCATGTGCAAAAGATATACATACAATGAGAGTTGTTGTAGCTTGGTTTGTAATAGCAAAACCACAAGGGGTTGGGGAATTCATAAATGTACATCAATAGGAGAATGGCTAAATAAATTATGGAACAACAGAAAAAAAAGAAATAAACTCTATTAATTTTTTAAAATGAAGCAGTCAAAAGTTCATCAGCCCTCTGATTATTTACCCTTGGTCCATGCCCCAAAAG
Source organism: Balaenoptera acutorostrata (assembly GCF_949987535.1). Classification (NCBI taxonomy): domain Eukaryota; kingdom Metazoa; phylum Chordata; class Mammalia; order Artiodactyla; family Balaenopteridae; genus Balaenoptera; species Balaenoptera acutorostrata. The sequence goes on along the minus strand of NC_080081.1, from coordinate 29,841,050 downwards.
GGTCTACCACCCTGCATTCATAATTGTTTACAAATATCTCATCCACAGAGATACTAAAAATAGAAACAGCTTTCATTTATCTCAGGAATAGTTTCAATGAGTGACATTGTCATAATCTGGAATTTTTAACTTAACCTTACCCAATTTAATATAAAACCAGGTGTCCTTAATATATATCCCAAGGACAGTGGGATAGTTTTTCCACAGTTAAGAATTTTATACATATTTGGATTATCTGATCCCTTTTCCTGAAACAATCTTCATCACCCTTCTGACTCTTCTAGCCATCTAACTAGAAGTTACACTGACCCATCCTATGCTGCCTAAGTATTCAGGGATGCTGTTTTGGGCAGTGGAAGTAGCTGTTGAGTGCCTATCACGCGTAAAGCACTGTGTTGAGTTCTGGGTCTACAGCTCTGTCTAAGGCAGGCAGAATTCCTATCCTCAGCAGAGAATTCAGACAGAGAACAAACTAATTTTACAATTAATAAACAACTCTATGTTTATTACATTCATAACGTGCACTCAACAAATATTGGTTGAATGAAAGAATGAACTCAACTGATGAAGAAAATAACTTGGACTTAATTAAAATTTTCCTTTATACCACCTAGGAAGAGTTTACTAAGAAAAAAAGAAATCAAACAACGTATGCATATTCAACCTCCTTAAAACTGAACATCTTTTAAAAACATTGGAATAACCAGTTATTTGATAAGTTTCAAATAAGCTGTATTTTTTATTTAATATTTCTCCTGAGTTATACAGCAATTTTAACCAACCAAATGATTATCCCTGAATGCTTTGTCAGAGCACTTTAGGAAAGCTAAATATATACTAATATGTGTTAGGTATTTAAATATTCTGATCAAACCTTCAAATATTCAATCCGAGAAGTAGTAACTTTTTTTTTTCTGTCCTATCAGCAGGATAAGGCAGTAACAATGCAGGAACATCAAAAGGCATATGTTTTCTTCCTCCAGCTACTCAGGTGAAGCTAAGAGTTGGATTTACCCAGGGAGAGAGTTGAAGGTGTAGTCAAGGGAGTGATTAAAATGATGGAATGAATCCAACCTGTGCAAGGAGGAAAATGAGGCCACGCGTAGGGCCTGCTGAAAATAGCACTTAAAGACATGGGATTACTCTTCAATATTCTTTTCTCCTCAAAGGAGGAGTTCAGGGAGCCAACAGAGCATATAATGGGGTTTCCAGCCAAGAGGGGATAAAGGGAAGATGGTTCCCCACCTCTCGCCTTTGCAGTCTCTCCGTATCTCTTTAGCCTCCTTTTTTCACATCACATGTCTGAAGCCCGCAGCTCCGAGCCCACCATGAGAGCAGAGCCTTTCCAGCTTCTCCTGCATTCATCAATATTTCCTTCACTTAAATTCTCTTTCGACCTTCAAAAATAACCTTTGTTGGTGACTTGCGCTCTTGCTTGTATGAAAGAGGTTGAATTGCTAGATTTGATCATTATGTTGTTTCTCTTTATTTCTGTCTGGCTGAAAACGAATGTCCTATTTCCAAAGTTAGAACAAAAAAGCAGGTGTTTATTCCTATGATCAAAATAGGTTCTTAATGGGGAAGCTAGATGCAACAGATCTGAGTAAAACAAAAACCAGTGCTGGTTTTATTCCCGGCTTACCCTTGATCCCATTACAGTCAATGGGATTAGATCTCACCACTCCTGACCTTGGCACGTGCTGGTGGTGGAGAGGAAGGCAGACAACACCTGGCAACTCAGCTGTCCCAGAGGTGCCGTCCAACACTTTCACATCAATCTCTTTGGCCAAAACTTAGTCATGTGGCCTCATCTAGGCCAGTGACATAACAGAGGTGGGCAGGTGGGAGCAACCTACCTGGAGGACTAACAGGCGATGGACAGCAGGCCACCAGCAGGGCCAGCAACACATCTATCCAGTCAGTGAAACGTCTGCATCCACTTAGTCTCAAGACGTGTTAGAGTCACCAAAAGACCCTTATATTCATATTTTGTTGCTATGCCCAAATAAAAGATGATCTCGTGGGCTGTCACTGTGCCACTTTTCTGTTTACAAATCTGACTCCCCTTCTCCTCCTTACCAGCCCCACTTCACCCTAAACTTTAAGCCTCCACAAAATAGAGGCCATTTTACTTCATTTTTGTACCTGAAATATATGAGCTCGTCCACTAAAAGTTTGTTCAATGAATGAATGAATGAATGAGACAGTGAATGAACAACTAAACCGGATGGGTGAATCTGAGGGAAGAAGTGAATAAATATGTTCCAAGTATCTAATTTGCCCGGTTGGCTCGTTCTAATTTTTAGATCACAGTGTATTTCGCTTCTAATTATTTCCTGCCTCATATTTTTGTATCCATTGGGGGAGAGAAAATTTTAAAATTTCAATATTTAGAATTGGTGAATTTAAAATCAGATGCCTTGGTAAAATGCATGACTCTTTTCTCGAAAGGGCCTGGTAGACATAAGTATGAGGGTGGTTTATGTCCTCTTCATCTACAAAAATGTTTACTGTGCATTCACAGGCAGAGGGTGGGAGAAATGCTTCCAAGAAAGTTAAACAAAAAGTTATCTTCTACCTCAAAATATTTAGCAGGACATTATAAACAGATGCTATACATTTCCCTCTTTCATGGATGTACATTATATCAATAATAATACCTTTGGCTGATTAATAATACATAATTCATAACTCAGAATTTTCTATTTTTAATCACCTCACATGTAAAATTGTTTAGATACTACAATATATCACCTTTTCAGAGAGAAATCATGGGTAAGTCAACTATCTTTTTAACCCTGTAGCTTCCTTCCATTAAGAAGAATTAACAGCAACTAGAGGTATTGAGAGTCTTTGGTTTTCTGACACCTGGTGTGGGATGATACTACAGAAAGCAGAAATAAACTTCACGGTCTACGGTGCTGAGTGCTCAAGTGGTTATGACTATAAGTAAGTATTCGAGGTAAAGCTGTATCTTGGGTTTAAACAGTAGCCAGGAGATTGAGAAGTTTGTTGCTTTTGCATGCACAACATTCTTTTGAGACTAGATTCATATGTGATGGAGGAAGAGTAGCACCTAGTGGTAAAAAGTATCAGCTGCACCCACCGGGGAGCTGACTGCAAGTCTTCCAGGAAGTACTTCAGCCACATTTTTAAAAAACACATTTCAGGCATCTTAAATGCTGGTATCTTTGATTCCCAAGATGGTGTTTGTCACGTATGTCAGTTACAGATTTGAGGCAACTTAATGTGTTTGAATATTTTCAAATAAACTGTATAGATGATCAATATATCCAAGAATTTTAAAAAAGACCCTAAACTTTTCACAGATACCCGAAGCATGTATAGTAAAATGTACAGGTTAAAATAGTATATTTCTTAGATGATCTGAAAGTTTATTTAATTATTACTTATGTAAGTCTACTAACATATTTGAGCGAAAGAGTGCTGCTTTCTTAAGCAAGAAGTTGTATTTTACTGAGATTATTTCGAGAACTTGGAGGTACCTGTAAATAGCTACTCTGAAATTATCTTTTCTTCCAGTGATGGATATTGTAAACATAATACAGTATTTCACACACTTTGGACACACAATAAATTAATAATTGATATATTATTCCAACTTATATAGCGGAAACTAGTTTTAATTATATAGCTTATAGTTTGGTTGACGATAGTGGTAAGGAGAAATAATTGGAAAAATTATGAATAAGCATTTGTGCATACTTCAATTCCTAAATTAAATGGAAATTCAACTAAAATTTTATTCCCTTGGTGGGAGTGTAATCATACGAATGTGTCATCTGTCCTTGAGACCCTGACATAAAAACAAAAATTTGTGAAATTCAAATCACACCTATTTTTTTTTGTAAGATGCTCACTCTGTATCTTTTCTTTTTTAAATTAATTAATTAATTTTTATTTTTGGCCGTGTTGGGCCTTCCTTGCTGCCCACGGGCTTTCTCTAGTTGCGGCGGGCGGGGGCTACTCTTTGCTGAGGTGTGCGGGCGTCTCATTGCGGTGGATTCTCTTGTTGTGGAGCACGCAGGCTTCAGTAGTTGTAGCACACAGGCTCAGTAGTTGTGGCACATGGGCTTCGTTGCTCCGCAGCACATAGGATCTTGCTGGACCAGGGCTCAAACCCGTGTCCCCTCCACTGGCAGGCAGATTCTTAACCACTGTGCCACCAGGGAAGTCCCACCTATTTTGTTTTTATTCCCCAAGCTCCTTTTTCTAGTAGCAGACATCACACAGGCGTGCACACACACACAGGGCAGGCCAATCACCATATCCCACCCCTCGGCCCTTGGGAATTATTCCAAGATTGTCCAATCAAAGTGCAGCTTCCAGAAGTGATGTCTTGAACCAGAGCTGGCAGAGAAGTCCACTCCTTCCCTTTTAATGGGCAGCTGTAAGAGGTGATGCTCCAGTCATAAGAAACTTAGCACAGCAGAGAATGAAGTCAAATAAAGAGGAAAGGAGAGGAGAAAGACCCCTTAGGACAGGAGTCTCTTGTTGTGGTTGCTGATGTCCGTGGCTCCTCTGTCCTGTTCCTGCTTCTCTCCCCCAGCTTCTCTTCCCATAAATCTCTTTGAGACTAAATTTACTTTGAGATAAGTTTCTGTAACCTAAAGAGAACTGACTTATACTGCATTTTAAAAATAAGGCAGGGACTTCCCTGGTGGTGCAGCAGTTAAGAATCTGCCTGCCAATGCAGGGGACTCGGGTTTGAGCCCTGGTCTGGGAAGATCCCACATGCCGTGGAGCAACTAAGTCCATGTGCTGCTACTACTGAGCCTGTGCTCTGGAGCCCGTGAGCCACAACTACTGAGCCTGCGTGCCCAGAGCCCATGCTCCTCCACAAGAGAAGCCACCACAATGAGGAAGCCCGCGCACCACAACAAAGACTGAACCCAGCCTAAAATAAATAAACAAATAATTAATTATTTTTTTAAAAAATAAGGCATAACTATGGAAAAGAGTATGGAGGTTCCTTTAAAAACTAAAAATAGAGCTACCATATGGTCCAGCAATCCCACTCCTGGGCATTTATCCAGAAAAGACTAAAACACTAATTCAAAATGATACATGCACCCCAGTGTTCATTGTAGCACTATTTACAATAGCCAGGACATGGAAGCAAAATAAACAAAATCTCAAATAAACAACCTAACCTTAAACCTAAAGCAATTAGAGAAAGAAGAAAAAAAAAACCCCTAAAGTTAGCAGAAGGAAAGAAAACACAAAGATCAGATCAGAAATAAATGAAAAAGAAATGAAGGAAATGATAGCAAGGATCAATAAAACTAAAAGCTGGTTCTTCGAGAAGATAAACAAAATTGATAAACCATTAGCCAGACTAATCAAGAAAAAGAGGGAGAGGACTCAAATCAATAAAATTAGAAATGAAAAAGGAGATGTTACAATGGACACCACAGAAATACAAAGCATCATACGAGACTACTACAAGCAACTCTATGCCAATAAAATGGACAACCTGGAAGAAATGGACACATTCTTAGAAAAGCACAACCTTCCGAGACTGAACCAGGAAGAAATAGAAAATATGAACAGACCAATCACAAGTGATGAAATTGAAACTGTGATTAAAATCTTCCAACAAAGAAAAGTCCGGGGCCAGATGGCTTCACAGGTGAATTCTATCAAACATTTAGAGAAGAGCTAACACCCAACCTTCTCAAACTCTTCCAAAAAATTGCAGAGGGAGGAACCCTCCCAAATTCATTCTACGAGGCCACCCTCACCATGATACTAAAACCAGAAAAAGATACTACAAAAAAAGAAAATTACAGACCAATATCACCGATGAATATAGATGCAAAACTCCTCAACAAAATACTAGCAAACAGAATCCAGCAGCACATTAAAAGGATCATACACCATGATCAAGTGGGGTTTATCCCAGGAATGCAAGGATTCTTCAATATACGCAAATCAATCAATGTGATACACCATATTAACAAACTGAAGGATAAAAACCTTATTATAATCTCAATAGATGCAGAAAAAGCTTTTGACAAAATTAAACACCCATTTATGATAAAAAATTTATGAGTGTAGGCATAGAAGGAACATACCTTAACATAAGAAAGGCCATATATGACAAACCCACAGCCAACATCGTTCTTAATAGTGAAAAACTGAAACCATTTCCACTAAGATTAGGAACAAGACAAGGTTGCCCACTCTCACCATTATTATTCAACACAGTTTTGGAAGTTTTAGCCACAGCAGTCAGAGAATAAAAAGAAATAAAAGGAATCCAAATTGGAAAAGAAGAAGTAAAATTGTCACTATTTGCAGATGACATGATACTATATATAGAGAATCCTAAAGATGCTACCAGAAAACTGCTAGAGCTAATCAATGAATTTGGTAAAGTAGCAGGATAAAAAATTAATGCACAAAAAGCTCTTGCATTCCCATATACTAATGATGAAAAATCTGAAAGAGAAATTAAGGAAACACTCTCATTTACCATTGCAACAAAAAGAATAAAATACCTGGGAATAAATCTACCTAAGGAGACAAAAGACCTGTATGCAGAAAACTATAAGACACTGATGAAAGAAATTAAAGATGATACAAACAGATGGAGAGATATATACCATGTTCTTGGACTGGAAGAATCAATATTGTGAAAATCACTGTACTACAGAAAGCAACCTACTGATTCAATGCAATCCCTATCAAATTACCAATAGCATTTTTTCACAGCACTAGAACAAAAATTTTCACAATTTGGATGGAAACACAAAAGACCATGAATAGCCAAAGCAATCTGGAGAAAGAAAAACAGAGCTGGAGGAATCAGGCTCCCTGACTTCAGATTATACTACAAAGCTACAGTAATCAAGACAGTATGGTATTGGCACAAAAACAGGACTATAGATCAATGGAACAGTATAGAAATCCCAGAGATAAACCCACACACATATGGTCACCTTATCTTTGATAAAGGGGGCAGGAATATACAATGGAGAAAAGACAGTCTCTTCAATAAGTTGTGCGGGGAATACTGGACAGCTACATGTAAAAGAATGAAATTAGAACACTCCCTAACACCATACACAAAAATTTACTCAAAATGGACTAAAGACCTAGATGTAGGGCCAGACACTATCAAACTCTTAGAGGAAAACATAGGCAGAACACTCTATGACATAAATCACATCCTTTTTGACCCACATCCTAGAGAAATGGAAATAAAAACAAAAATGAACAAATGGGACCTAATGAAACTTAAAAGCTTTTGTACAGCAAAGGAAACCATAAACAAGATGAAAAGACACCCCTCAGAATGGGAGAAAATATTTGCAAACGAAGCAACTGACAAAGGATTAATCTCCAAAATATACAAGCAGCTCATGCAGCTCAATATCACAAAACCAAACAACCCAATCCAAAAATGGGCAGAAGACCTAAATAGACATTTCTCCAAAGAAGATATACAGATTGCCAACAAACACATGGAAGGATGCTCAACATCATTAATCATTAGAGAAATGCAAATCAAAACTACAATGAGGTATCACCTCACACCAGTCAGAATGGCCATCATCAAAAAATCTAGAAACAATAAATGCTGGAGAGGGTGTGGAGAAAAGGGAAGCCTCTGGCACTGTTGGTGGGAATGTAAATTGATACATCCACTATGGAGAACAGTATGGAGGTTCCTTAAAAACTAAAAATAGAACAATCATATGAGCCAACAATCCCACTACTGGGCATATACCTGAGAAAACCATAATTCAAAAAGAGTCATGGACCACAATGTTCATTGCAGCACTATTTACAATAGCCAGGACACGGAAGCAACCTAAGTTTCCATTGACAGATGAATGGATAAAGAAGATGTGGCACATATATACAATGGAATATTACTCAGCCATAAAAAGAAACAAAACTGAGTTATTTGTAGACAGGTGGACGGACCTAGAGTCTGTGATACAGAGTGAAGTAAGTCAGAAAGAGAAAAACAAATACCATATGCTAACACATATATATGGAATCTAAAAAAAAAAAAATAAGGTTCTGAAGAACCTAGGGGCAGGACAGGAATAAAGACACAGACATATTGACAAACTATAGAAATGATCCCTGAAAGTATAGTCTTAGAGTCTGTGATACAGAGTGAAGTAAGTCAGAAAGAGAAAAACAAATACCATATGCTAACACATATATATGGAATCTAAAAAAAAAAAAATAAGGTTCTGAAGAACCTAGGGGCAGGACAGGAATAAAGACACAGACATAGAGAATGGACTTGAGGACACGGGGAGAGGGAAGGGTAAGCTGGGACGAAGTGAGAGAGTGGCATTGACATATATACACTACCAAATGTAAAATGGATAGCTAGTGGGAAGCAGCCACATACCACAGGGAGATCAGCTCGGTGCTTTGTGACCACCTAGAGGGGTGGGATAAGGAGGGTGGGAGGGAGACACAGGAGGGAGGGGATATGGGAATATATGTATATGTATAGCTGATTCACTCTGTTATACAGCAGAAACTAACACAACAATGTAAAGCAATTATACTCCAATAAAGATGTTAAAAAAGAAAAGAGAACTGACTCATACTGCATTGTAAAAATAAGGCATAACTATGGAGAACAGTATGGAGGTTCCTTTAAAAACAAAAAATAGAGCTACCATATGATCCAGCAATCTCACTCCTGGGCATATATCCAGAAAGGACTAAAACTCTAATTCAAAAAGATACTTGCACCCCAATGTTCATTGCAGCACTATTTACAATAGCCAGGACATGGAAGCAACACAAATGTTCATCAACAGAGGAATGGATAAAGATGTGGTAAATATATACAATGGAATACTACTCAGCCATAAAAAAGAACAAAATAATGCCATTTGTAGCAACATGGATGGACCTAGAGATTATCATACTGAGTGAAGTAAGTCAGACAAAGAAAGACAAATATCATATGATATCACTCATATGTGGAATCTAATTTTTAAAAATGATACAAATGATCTTATTTACAAAATAGAAACAGAGTCACAGATTTCAGAAACAAACTTCTGGTTACCAAAGGGGAAACATGGGCGGGAAGGATAAGTTAGGAGTTTAGGATTAACATACATACACCGCTATATATAAAATAGATAACCAACATAAGGACCTACTGTATAGCATAGGGAACTCTATTCAATATTCTATAATAACCATATGGGTAAAGAATCTGAAAAAGGATTAATATATGTATATGTATAACTGAATCACTTTGCTATACACCTGAAACTAACACAACATTGTAAATCAACTATAATCCAATAAAAATTTTAAATTAATTAATTAATTAATTGAAAAACAGTTGAATGGGTAAAGAAGATATTATATATGTACATACACATATATACATACACATACACAGAGTGGAATATTACTCAGGTCCCATGTTTATATTACATTGTATGGCATATTGCTCAGCCATAAAAGAGAATGAAATATTGCCATTTGAAGCAACATGGATAGGCCTAGAGATTATCATACTAAGTGAAGTAAGTCAGACAGAGAAAGATAAATATCCTATGATATCACTTATATGTAGAATCTAAAAAAAACGATGCAAATGAACTTATTTACAAAACAGAAACAGAGTCACAGACATAGAAAATAAACTTACAGTTACCAAAGGGGAAAGGGCGGGGAGCGGAAAAATTTGGAGTTTGGGATTAACAGATACACACTACTGTATATAAAATAAATAAACAACAAGGATTTACTGTATAGTGCAGGGAACTATATTCACTAACTTGTAATAATCTATAACGGAAAAGAATCTGAAAAAGAATACATGTACATATTTGTATAACTGAATCACTTTGCTGTACACCTGAAACTAACACAATGTTGTAAATAAACATACTTCTATTTTTAAAATAATAAATAAATAAATAAACAAATAAAAAATAACTAAATGAAAATAAGTCATAGCTCTGATCATGCTGCTACCTTGGTCAGAAAATCTCCATGTTCTCCAGTGCTTGAAAAATAATCTCCAAGCCCATTTGGATTTGTGACTTGGCTCTAATCTACCTTTCTATCCTCATCTCACTCAATCTAGTGAAACTGAATTATTCTTTTTTTCTTCAAAATACCTACTACTCTACTTTATTCATTCTGCCCCATGAAAATGATTTTCTACATCCAGCCACCCAGTTTCCACCTTCTAAAACTGTATTCATTTTTCAAGGTCAACCACAAATGACTGATCTTCCAGAAGTCCTTCTTCATTACTCAATGAATCAGTTAAATTTAGGTTAAGATGCTTAATGAAAATCTAAAATCACAATGGCTTAAAGAAGCAAGAAATTTAATTCTTGCTCAAGTAAAAGAAGCCTGGAGGTAGGCATTCCTGGGTTGTTACAATAACAACACGGACATCAATGTATTAGTGTTCTACGCTGCATAAGAAATTAGCCCAAACTTAAAAGCTTTAAACAACACGCATTGATTATCTCACAATTTCCATGGGTCAGGAGTCTGGTTATGCCTTAGTTGGGGCTGGGCTCACAAGACCGAAATCAAGGTGTTGGCTTGGCTGAATTCCCTTCTGAAAACAAGGGAAAAATCCCTTAGGTTTTTGGCAGAATTTATTGCCTTGTAGCTGTAAAATTCCTGGAGCATTACTTCTTCAAGGCCAGCAACAAAGGAAAAGACTCTCTGCTGGTTGTGGTCTCTGAATTCAGGGAAGGCATAGGCCTTCTTTTAAAGGGCTCACCTGATTAGGTCAGGCCTACCTGGAATAATCTCCCTTTTGACAAATTAAAAGACAACTGATGAGGGACCTTAATTACATCTGCAAAATTCCTTCACCCTTGCCATACAATGTAATATAAACATGGGAGCGATATCCCATCTCCCTTGCCATATTCAACTGATTAGAAGAAGCAAGTCCTGGGTTTCATCCTAACTCAATGAAAGGGCATTACACTTTCATTGAGGGTGTGACTCATTGGTGGTCACCTTAGTGTGTGTCCACACAATCAAGGACCCAGGTCCTCTATTTTTCCTGGTCTACCCTATCACTAGTTTCCATCCTCAAATTCCCCTCATGGTCCCAAAAGCCTGCTAGAGCTCTAATCACCACATCCACCTAACCCACTTTAGAGAGGAGGAAAGAAATAGAACAAGAAGGAGTATTCCTTCCTGCGGTCAGCTTGACCCCGGCAGAGAATAGGCCAGTTGGGCAAAAGTAGAGGAGGTAGAGCCTGGTGACTCTGCCTCAAAACTCCTGTTCCTTCCAGGATTTCTCAAAATGGTTTTCCTGTGGCTCGTAAGAGATTTGCCCTTCCAGACACCACCTAAAGCCTAAGTCAGTAAATGATTCTGGGACAGATGATCCCAAGATTACAATTTGAGAAACTCTGACCTTTTAAACAAACTGAGCTTGAGATCGTTTTAATACTACAGAGTAAAACAATGCTTTAATGGTGGGATTTAGGTTATTGAATATATAAGACCAATGTTTTTTAACTTAACACAGAAATTAGTGGGAAAGGCAAGAAGAAAAAGCATCAGAGACAAACCAGTGAGGTTGGGTGGGGATGTTTGTGGGCTCCAGCGAAGTGTAGCCCTGAAAGGAAATACACGAGGTACAAACTGATGAGAATCTGAAGCCCCAAAATGCAGATTAAAATGGCTTACTCCACGAGAAAAAGAATGCCCTGAGGAGGAAAAACCAATTTTGGAAAATTGTGAATATGGCCTCATAAAACCAAATGCAAAGGAGACTCAAAGAATAAATTACAGCAAAAAAAGTTTTTTTAAGCACACAGAATTTTTTAATGTATTATTCAGCACCCCTACACACACACACACACACACACACACACACACACACAAGGTTTTCTACTTTGCAATAGTAACCTTCATTGTCAGCAGAGATTTTTCTAAGCAGATGTTCTTTCTCCTTTAGGGCCCAAATTGTAAAACTGACATCCAACAGTTTGCCCTGGGCTGGGATCCTGAGCCTGCACCCCGTCCAGCTACTACCCTCCCAGTTTTTCTCCCTCGTTCCATCTTTCTCTTGCTACCCCAGCTGGTGATCCCCTGCCCTTGTGCCCCATTTGCTATTCTCTGTCTTCTGTAATCTCCGACGTTCCTTCTCTACTGACTTCTTCTCTGGCCATAAATATATTCCCTGTCTCCTTTCATAAAAGATACCCTCAAGTGCCCCTGTATCCCCCTCTATTTCACTTCACAGTGTAGCCCCACCAAACAATCATATGCAAACTGTCATCTCCACTCTTCACTCCCACTCTCTTCATCACTGTACGCTGCTCCTGCCCCCATTAATGCGCTGAAAATGACAAAGATCCCCAGAGGCCTCCTCATTGCCAAATCTAATTTCTTTTCAGTCCTCAGCTTCCCGCAAACTCTCTGTGACATGTGACTCTGTTGATCACTCCGTGTCTTTGAAACTTTTTCCTCCTTTGGGTTCTGAGAAAACACTCTTAATTCTGCTGCCTCCCTTATATTCCTGCTCAGATTCTTCTGCTGGTTAAACGCTGGTATTCCCCAGGGCTCTGCACTCACGCTCGTCCAAACTGCGGTGTCCAGACCAGCAACCAGAGTCCTTGCTAGAAATGCAAGTCTATTTGCTAATTAGAATACAGGACACCCAGTCAAACTGGAATTTCAGATAAGCAATGAATAAATTTTATGATAAAAAAATTCAGGATAAGTATGTTCCATGCAATATTTGGGATATACTTATCCTTTAAAAATTTATTTACCTGAAATTCAGATTTAGTTGGGATATTGTATTTTTATTTGCTAAATCCTGCCATCCTGAATGCAAAATACTGGCCCCTCTTGCAGTCCTATTGAAATTCTGGGACGGGGTCCATAATCCATGTTTTAACAAGCCCTCCAGGTGATTCTTTTTTTTTTTTAAGACCTTTATTGTAGTATAATTGCTTTACAATGTTGCGTTAGTTTCTGCTGTATAACAAAGTGAATCAGCTATACATATACATATATCCCCATATCTCCTCCCTCTTGAGCCTCCCTCCCACCCTCCCTATCCCACCCCTCCAGGTGGTCACAGAGTACCGAGCTGATCTCCCTGTGCTATGCAGCTGCTCTCTACAGTTAGAGGGGCCAGGCTCTACATCACACCCTCAAGGGACCTCATCTGCTCCCATGACAGCACTTATCAAAAGTGTGGGATGTTCTCAAACTGCTAGCTGATGTGGGTTCTCCTGAATTGGATTTAACCACGTGACCCACGCTTATATGGAGAACCAGGAGGAATGCAAGAATAAATTTATCACATTCTTGACTTTAGAGCAATTTTGACCTGCATGGAGCGAGACAGAAAGATTTGGGGGTAGACATAAGGAGGGAGCATTTTTTTTTTCTGCTACTACCTGCATAGAGTTACGAAAAAATATTAAAAAAAAAAAAGGAAAGAATATTTAGTCATTGGAAGCAGGTTTCCTGCACCCACTCCCACCTCCTCAGTCTCTGTAAGGGAAGATGACAGAGGGCTCCATGTGAGCTTGGGGATCTGAGAGTACAGGAGCCATTGCCCTGCCATCTACCTGTGGTTCCTCTAAGCCACCACGGAGAGGGAGAGGAGAGATGGAAGTGTGGGAAACAATGCGAGATGGGCTTGGGCAGCGCCACAGTCCTCGTGAGCCCAGAAGGAAAGGGAGGTAGATGGGACCTTGAGAGCTGGTGGTCTCCAAAGGGTCCCATAGGCGTGACAAGGGGATTTAGCCCCAGACGGCAGTGTGGCCTATGCCACAGAGGCCAGGTGGATTAGGGACGCCTCAGCAGGTGCAGTCTGAAGGGGTGGCCATTCCCAAGAGCAGCTGAGTCTGCACATCAACACATGTCAGCACAAGACGGCCACAGACAAGATCCCGCTCTCACCACACTGCGGCTCTCGGCAGCTTCAGATGCTAAAGGCAGTTTGTATGAGAAATCACTGACACGACTGAGTTGACCTGGAAGAGACTGGATTAAGTGCCCATTAGGCATTTAATATACATTAATATACATTGTGAAATGATTACCACAATCATGTTAATAACACATCTGTCACCTCGCATAGTTATTTGTGTGTGTTTGCGTGTGCGTGTGTGGTAAGAACACTTAAGATCTACTCTCTTAGCAAATTTCAAGTATACAATATGGTGTTGTTAATGACAGTCACCTTGACGTACATTAGATCTCCAGAAATTATTCATCTTGGAACTGCAAGTTTATATCATTTGACCAGCGTCTCCCCATTTCTCCCACCCAATCCCCCACCCCTGGCAACCACCATTCTACTCTCTGCTTCTATAAGTAGTTTATAATATACAATGGGGTATGATTCAGTCATTAAAATAAGATGGAAATCCTGGTATCTGTAACAACATGGATGAATTTGGAGGACACTGTGCTAAGTGAATAAGCCAGACAGAGAAATACCATATGATCTCACTTATATGTGGAAGCTAAAGAAGTCTAACTCATAGAGCCAACTCATTTTAACAAATGAATGGAAGTAGAAAAAGAAGGGATGCCCTCAGGAACCTCTGATTCTGTGGAAAGACTCAGACAGTGAATTGGGCTTCACGGTTGTCTGTTTTTCCCTCCAGAATAGGCTTTAAGGACTTACCTCTGAAATTTTGGAGGAAAAAGTAGCCTTACATAGAAATAGCACCATGCAAACACTGGTAGATCGCAAGATCAAATTGACTGAAAGCAATGCTTTCCTGCTACGCACTGCAGCTTATCAAGCACCCCACGAGGTGCTTAGAACTGTGTCAGATGCAATACGGCTTTTAACCATTCTAACTCTGGTTATTACTGATAAAACAAGAAACACTGAAAGAACTGGATTCCAATTAACCTTATCAATAATTGTGGTATCATTCTTGGCGTGTCACTATTTTATGGAAATAAAAATCTCAACAGTGAAAGAAGGTTACTAAAAGTAGGAGCAGTGATTATAAGCCTCCAATACTTATATAACTTTAGAATGAAAACATCAAGAAAGGGAAAGGGAAAATCACGCAAGCAAGTGAGATACGTTCCATAGAATAATGAAAGACGGGGTCTTTTTTAAAATGCTGAATGCAAGAAAATGTCACAGGTAAGGTAATGCTTATCATCACGTGGTGAATGTGTTCGCTACTTCACGCACATGGCTTTTCTGAGTCTATGAGAGGTTTTAACTTAAACTTCCGCTGTGCTGACCAGAGAACGAGTGACTTACTAGCTTCTGCCCAGGCACGGGGCTGGGAAAGCAATTCACCACAATAAGGCACCGCCCCCCCCCCCCCCCCCGGGTTTCTCAGTCAGCGTCACGTGGCTGCCCCAGAGCTCTCCCCAGGGGGCCTTGCGATCCGTGGTCCTGCTGCTTCCTCCCGGCTCACCCGCTGCCACTTCCCTTGGGTCACCCTGGGCCCAGCCCTGCCAAAGTGCCCACCTCGCCCTGAAAGTCCCCTCTGCCAGCAATCCCCTTTTCCCTTTTGCTCTACTAGCAAGTGTCTCCTCAACCTTTTCCCTAAGGCCTTAATGAAATATCACCTCGCCTGTGACAGCTGCTTGGGTCTTCCAAGCCGAATCTGTAATCCCTACTTCAGGGGTTCCTCAGCGCTTCTATCCATGCCCTCTGTTTTGCTGCACTAACACTCTATATTCATCCATTTATTTCTTCAACAAACATTGACTGAGCATCTGGCGTGGATCAGACATCGTTATCTATCCCTGGAAATGGAGAGATGAATGGTCCCCTGTCAAGAAGCTGGCAAACTAGACAGGGGACAGGAGCACACTTACAGGACGGTACACCGAGGATGGACAAGGTCGTGCAGCGGTGGGAGAGGGGGTGTTAGGGAAACACAGAGGGGGCACGGTTACTGAGCCTGCGGAGGCGTGATTGGGGAAGTCAAGAGACTTCACAAGAGGAAAGGGTACCTGAGACGCGCAGTGGAGGAGCAATCAACAGCTTGAAGGAAGGAAAAGGCATTCTGGGCACAGGGGACACTGGAAAGTCCAGTGAGTGAGTTGTGTGTGCACGGAGTTGGGTAGAACACATAAACTGCTGGGTATTTGGGGAAACTCCGAGAGACTGGTAAGAGAGAAGGTTGGAGAGAGGAATAGAGATCAGAACATTCACGTCCTTTTAGGGTGTTTAGATTTTATCCAGGTGGCAAATTAGGAATCACCCTGGTAGCATCATGAAAGTACACATCCCTACGCTGCAGCCCCAGAGGTGATGACATAGCAGGTCCGGGCAAGGACCAGAAATCTTCCATTTTAACAAACTCTCACGTGGCTCTGATGCATCTTACCCAAGAACCACATTTTTAAGAAACACTTCTGTGAATGATGGGAAGCCTTTGAGGGATTTCCACAAACAAATAACAAAGAGTTGTATTTTAGAGAGAACAATCTTTGGGTTTAAAGGAGGATACGTTGAAGAGGATGATACTGGAAGCAGAGAGACCACTTAGGAGGCCTTCTCAGCTGTCAAAGTAAGAACCGATAAGGGCTCCAACCAGAGCAACAGTCCAGGAGAAAATGAAATTCCCCAAACTTGGTGATTAAATAGACTGGAGGATGAGGGGGAAAACCCAGGTGACTCCTAGTTCTCCAGCATGGATGGGCCCAGTGAGATCTGGAGCACACAGGAGAAGTCACTTTAGGGGGAAAGATGATGCATTAGGTGCCTAAGGACATCCAGGTGGAGGTAGCTAAGAGTGGAATGTCTGAGCCTGAAGCTTGGGGTAGCAGAACAAGCCAAGGAGACAGATCAAGGAGTCAGGGCCCACGAGACCTACAAAGAGCCCCTGGCGAGAGGGTTCAGCATGAGAAGAAGGAAGCCAAGGCGGAGCTCAGACAGCACCAGGTGAGGTGGGCTGGCTGAGGAAGAGGAGCCTTGGGGGACACAGAGAAGCATGGTTAGAGGGGCTGGAGGAGAACCAGGACAGCCTGGTGTGATGGGGTCCAAAGGAAGGGTGTTTCAGGAGGGAGCACAGCGCTGGGATTAAGGGCATAGGTTCTGACTTTAGTCTGCCTCCGTGCTGGTCCCAGCTCCAGCACTTAGTAGTTGGGTGAGAGGGAGCAAATTATTTTTCACTCTCCGTGTCTCAGTTGCCTCAGTGGTAAAAATGGGCACACTGATGGGTACCCATCTCATAAGGTCTATTGTGATAGTGCAATAAGTTAACATAAAAAGCATTTAGACCACTACCTGCCACATATTATGTTCTTTTTTTAAACAGCTTTTTAAAAAGAGTCATATATCAACTGAGGTACAGTTGACACACAAAAACCTGCACATACTTTATGTATGTAATTTGATGAGTTTGGACATATGCATACACCCATGAAACTATCACCCCGCTCAAGGTAATAGAAATATTCAGCACCTCCAAAAGTCTCCTTGTACCTTTTGTGTGTGTGCGTGAAGAACATCTGACATGACATCTTCGCTCAACCAATTTTTAAGTGCACACTACAGTTTTGTTAACTAGAGGCATGACGTTGTGCAGCACATCTCTAGGCTTAGGTGGGCCAGAGACCAGAGGCCAGAAGGAGCAGGGCTGTCTCCACTGAAGCCAGTTTAGATAGATGATGACAACGCCGCCCTGACAGCTGATACCTGATGTCTTCTACCCAATCCCTTGAGACAGCACCACCCCACCTCCCCACACGGTACAGGAAGACGAGGGAGGGGGAGATCTTGGCACCAACTGAGATTTAACTTCTGACATTCAGCAGAATAAAGCTTCCGTGAGAAAAGATATTCAGTTATAGAAATTTTACAGAAGATACGCTCCTTAAACACCTGTGTTTATAGATGGAGATGTGTGCCTGCCCCAGAAATCATGAGAAACTCTGACAAATGTCCTGCTGAAATCACACAGTACTGTGCTAGTAGTGTCTATGGTGTCACCCTGGCCCACACAGGGTGACAGCTTTCCAAGAAGGAAGTGACAGGACTATGTGGCAGGCCTTTTCCCAAATCCAGCGCTGATCTAGACCAAATGCCCACCACCCCTACATTTAATGAGCCAGGAATGGCCTGTCATTCCTTATTTTCCAGGTCCTTATTTGGCTGAAGCAGTCCATCATCAAAAGCCCTTAAAATGTTCAGACACAAATAATCTTTTACAGGATATGTTTTATGGTGCTAAATGCTGGTCTCTTAAATAGCTAATGAAGTATTTAAGGAAATTTAATGTTCCTTTTTGAAGAAAATATCGATCCTTCCCACAGTCCCATGGGACTGACGGATGACAGAAGACAGAAATCAGGCTCTTGAACTTCTACAACATGTTGGCATTTCTGCCCCTTTCTGGCCTCTAAATTGAATGGATGGATGGATTCTTCTTGCCAACAACACAGAACATAATTTAAGGTTAGGTTTGGGTTGAAAAAACCCAAACACCCACCACTTCAAAAATAACCCCTTCCATAGGCTCATGTGAGGCCGCTGATATTAGAGTTCCAAGGGTCATCTAATGATACACACTTCCTTGTCCCTCTTCCAGCACTGCCGTCCCCTCCCCCACCCACCCCTGCCATGGGTTAGACAGCACAAAGCAATCAATCTGGCTTATATTACCTAAGCTCCCTGCAGAAATGGCTTCCCTTAATTAAGATTTTTGTTTTCAGTTTTTATAGATAGTTTATACCAGGAATATCCATTTAAACAATGTTCCTGTGACTTTTGCAAGGCCAAATTTAGAGTTATTGCCTGTTAAGTTGTGAAATGCCTCTCATATGAAGACCCAGTTGATAAATTGCTTCTCGATTCAGGGCAGGAAAAAGTTCAGTTCCTCAAAGATCTAGCCTGCATCCTGCTGTCAAACAATAAGAACTGTATTACCCAACTATCTCCCTTTTTGCCTTAGCTCCAGAAAGTAGAAATAATTATTGTGCCCTACTGCAGTAATTGGTTTATCTCATGGCCCTATGACATTGAGTCCTCTGCTATATTAATGTGTCTCTTGTCTACGTTGTACATTGTGTTTGATTTTGCAAACAGCTTCAGGCTTTTCTGGAAATAGGTGGGGTATCATTTTAAAGAAATGCATTTTAATTTTACCAAGAATTGGTTTCCTTCAAAACTTTTACTTTTACGTTTTGTTTGATTAATTTTTGTCACTTCTCTTAGAACCTAAGTTCCCTGAGGGGAAAGACCACACCTAATCTGCTCACTGTTTCATCTTCAGTGCCTGGCTTCCTGCCTGAGGACCGATGGTATCTGTGTCAGTCAAGATAGACCAAGTTGTGCTGCAGTAACAAACAGCCTGAAAACCCCAGTGGCTTAAAAGAACAAAGGGTTTTTTCTTGCTCATGCTATATATCCATCATAGAGGTTGGCTATATGTAGCTCAGTGTACCTCATATCTGCTAGGAGATTGCCATGGCAGACAGAAAAGAGATATGACAAACCACAAATCACTTCCTAGCACTTCTGCTTCCCTAGCCAAACCCCAGTCACATGGCCCGGAAGGGGATGTGTACCCCTCCCAGGGAGGGGCACTGTGAGGAGGGAACAGAATACTTGGTGACCCGTAATACCATCTGCTTATAACACTACCCTAGGAACTGAGTCACCTGGACTTACAAATTACATGTTCTTAAATTAGTTAGGTGCTCTTTTAATTATTTCTTCCCATGTATCTTTAACCCTTGGTACATTTGAAATTGTTTGTTTTAGAATAACCTGATTTCAAAGTATCTCACCATACCACTGACTTGGTTATACTTTGGTCAAATATAATTTAGCATGCATAACATCTCCCTCCTATTAATAGCTCAGAAAGCCTGGAGACTTTTAACTTTTAACAGCATGTTAACTTTCCCAACACCAATATAATATCAGAGAACTTAGTTGACTGTTTCAGAACCTATGTCCTAATTTCCATCTTCTGTGATAGGGTAGACCAGAAAACCTGAAACCCTTTCACTTCAAAACATCTGAAAATCCTGGACAAAACATAACATACATTCTCTTCAAGGCATGCCTGGGCTTGGAAGAAAATAAGAGAACTCCAAAGGGCCAAAAATGAAACTGAAAACTGCAGCAGGAATCCAGAGAACCAAGAGTGCAGCAGTCAAGTGGGTTGACTCAACCCAGGGCTGAGGTTTCCAAGGCTTCATGGAAGCAGGAGACCCACCCCCCTCATGTTGGGGAGTTACCACTGAGACCCCGTATAAAGCTAGACTTCCCAAAGGACCTCAGCCTCATAAAAGGTACACCCAGGGCTGCCAGATTTAGCAAAAAAATACAAGACATCCAGTTAAATTGGTGTTGTAGATGAACAACAACGAAACATTTAAAACAAGCATGTCCTGTGCAGTATTTGTGATACACTTATACTAGAATATTATTTGTTGTTTACCTGAAATTCAGGTTTAACTGGGAGCTCTATATTTCACCTGGCCACCCTAGGTACACGAGAAAAATTACTCAGCAGTGTAGGAAGTCAACGAGAATACATGTGCATCTCCATATGGGCTCTCAGTTGGGGGCAGTGGGGAGTATCCTCCCAAGAATTAAGTCATAGGCCTGCCCTTACATGGATTTATGATTCAACTTTTTATCCTACCTTCATGACCCTCACCTAACAGGCCAGAAATTAGTATAAGAAATGTTCAGGGCTTCCCTGGTGGCGCAGTGGTTGAGAATCTGCCTGCTAATGCAGGAGACACGGGTTCGAGCCCTGGTCTGGGAAGATCCCACATGCCACGGAGCAGCTGGGCCCGTGAGCCACAGCTGCTGAGCCTGCGCGTCTGGAGCCTGTGCCCCGCAACGGGAGGGGCCGCGATAGTGAAAGGCCCGCGCACCGCGATGAAGAGCAGTCCCCGCACCGCGATGAAGAGTGGCCCCCACTTGCCACAACTAGAGAAAGCCCTCGCACGAACCGAAGACCCAGCACAGCCAAAAATAAATAAATAAATAAATAAATAAAATTTAAAAAGAAAAAAAAAAAAAAAAAAGAAATGTTCAGACCATGATACCCCAGGACTCCCAATACAAGCAAATACAAACCCACTCTGGGTGGGGAGGGGTCACACCCTCAACTCAGGCCACTGTGGAAGTTCACAGACTAAGCTTCACTAAAGATAAGCTCACAACCCCAAATTACAAAACACAGGTGGGAGCGGGAGTGCTTGTGTAAAGCAAGCAAGGTAGGCTTTTTCACTTGCCAGCTAGAAAAGTCCAAGGGCACAAAGTCTCGGAGACACATACAGAGTGAGGGTCCTTCAAAGCTGATTTCTTCCCTGTGTTCCCTTAGGTGGGGCAAATCACGGTACCTATGACTTCAGAATATGATTCTCATCTGGCCATCCATCACTACTGCTGAAAACAACAAAGCAAAACCAAAAAAAGCCAGTTCTAGCGACAGCAGGTTCAGCATTCTTTAATCCATTAAGCATAAACCTTCAGGAACTTCAGTGCTTTTAGTTCGCTTTTATCGTAAGAACCACTTGTTAACTAAAACTCGAGAAAAGTTCAAGCAATCTGCTTTTATAGGCTTGGCTCCAATGCTTCACTTCCCTGAAATCCCAATAGGCTGATCAACTGTCCCAATTTGCCTGAGACTTTCTGGTTTTAGCACTGAAAAAAAAACCCAAGACACCTGGTCACAGGAAGCATTCTTCATCCTAATTAAAGGCAAATTAAGTAAATCTGTGAAGGTATTCCTCTTTATCCTCCTACCAGCAACATTCAGGCAAAATAAGCTAATAATTATTTCTTCGGGAGGTAGGTTATGCAGAGTGTAACTGCAGTATACATGTATTAACATGCATATATAGATACTTACTCTTAAGCCTCCTTGAGCTTTGGTTTCCTCATCTGTAAAATCCAAATCACTGTAGAACCCAAAGGTTTTGGCAAGGATTAATGAGATCATGTAGAACATATAGATAAAGCACTTAGCTTAATTCCTGGCACACAGTAAGCACCCAAGAAAGATAGCTATTTTGATTATTAAGTTTCAGATTGTTGTAGCACTTAGATTTTATACTTCAGAAACATTTTAAATGCTTCCATTTTCCACACTTTTTGGTTTGAAGTAGTAGCTTTGCTGATATTGCTTGATTGTTCTCACCCAGCTTGTCAGAATCTATTGACAGATGCAAGTTATCTTCTCTTACTGCATTGGAGACTTATCTGATTGTTCATCCTTTGACTTTCAAAATCCAAAAATCTTTATCGAGACAGGGAAAATAACAGTAATCTCAGTAACTATTTTCTTCACTTTTTAAAGAACTTGGACTTCCCTGGTGGCACAGTGGTTAAGGATCTGCCTGCCAATGCAGGGGACACGGGTTTGAGCCCTGGTCCGGGAAGATCCCATGCGCCGCGGAGCAACTAAGCCTGTGTGCCACAACTACTGAGCCTGCATGCCACAACTACTGAAGCCCTCGAGCCTAGAGCCCGTGCTCCGCAACAAGAGAAGCCACTGCACTGAGAAGCCCGTGCACTGCAACAAAGAGTAGCCCCCGCTCGTCACAGCTAGAGAAAGCCCGCGTGCAGCAATGAAGACCCAACGCAGCCAAAAATAATTAAATAAATTTATTAAAAAAAAAAAAAGAACTTGATGTTTATCTTGTCTGCCTATCTTTTTTTCCAAAATATAAAAGAAACAGTGAAAATAGCTTTCCCTTTTCCCCACCTCTTACCCTCAGTGACCCAAAATTAGCAATTTTCATTTCTGACTGACTGATTTTCAGAGTATTCAAACTCTAAATAACCTTTAAATGGAGTGTATATTTTATGCCATTGTTTTACTGATAGAAAAGGAGCTAAAAATCTCTTTCCCCCACCCCCCAGCATTAGGCTGCATTGAGCATGTGCATATTAACAATCTGTTAAATTGCTATCACTTTGAACACATCATCCTCCGTCTGGTAGAAGGACATGACGCTGAGCCATTTGGAGCTTGGAACAACTTGTGATAGATTTGTCCCAAATCACCCATATAATCTTATTTGGTCTTTTTTGTGGCCAGAATATAGTTTAATGTGGTACCTATTTTGGATATTGCTGTCAAATAAGGTTTATCTTTGTTTGACATTAAAAGTCCCAGAAGGAATCAAGACAGGTGATCTAAACCAGTGCCTCTCAAACTGTAATGTGCATACATAGCACATTTTGAGAAACTTGTTAAACACAGATTCTGAGTCTAGAGGTTTGAGCTATGGCCTGCAATTCTACGTTTCTAGTAAGCTCCCAGGTGATGCCGATCTGTGGACCACAGTGCAGCAGCCTGGGTCTAAGGCAGTGGTTCTCAGAGTGTGGTCATGGGACCAGAAGCATGGGCATCACCTGGGAACTTGTCAGAAATGCCAATTCTCGGGCTTCCCTGGTGGCGCAGTGGTTGAGAATCTGCCTGCCAATGCAGGGGACACGGGTTCGAGCCCTGGTCTGGGAAGATCCCACATGCCGCGGAGCAACTAGGCCCGTGAGCCACAACTACTGAGCCTGCGCGTCTGGAGCCTGTGCTCCGCAACGAGAGAGGCCGCGATAGTGAGAGGCCCGTGCACCGCGATGAAGAGTGGCCCCCACTTGCCGCAACTAGAGAAAGCCTTCGCACATAAACGAAGACCCAACACAGCCAAAAATAAATATAAAAAAAAAAGAAATGCCAATTCTCAGGTCCCATCCCAGACTTTTTCTAGTCTAGGATGGGACCGGAGAATTGGCATTTCTGACAAGTAATCTGGGTTTGAGCAAGCCCTCCAGGTGACTCTGACACACAGAAAGTTTGAAAACCACTGCTCTAAACAAATAATCTCCTTGCCTAAAGGGACCAGGTATTGCATTGTTTCCCGTGAGGAAGGGAACTAAGGCTGTCTAGGGGCTGAGACAACCAGGAGAGACAAGCCAGTGCTCAGTAAGCTCCAGGAAAGGAGTTTGTAACAGATCTGCCTACGTTGGCGAGTGGGCTTTGGGGAGAAGGCCCTGCCAGGGACTGGCTGAAGCCTCATCAAGTGGGTGCATTCTCTACATGCAAATATCCGGGGTTGGTGGGGGGCACTGACGCAAGCTTTCAACATCAGGGAAGCCTGACATGGGTTAACCGAGTAGTGGTGGATCACCCGACAGCAGGAATAAGCATGTGCTTAAGGTATCTGCTAAGCAGGGACACCAAAAGGATGAGAAAAAAATTTTTGAAAGAATTTGACATTTCCAAACAAAGAGCATCAAAGTAGACCCAATGGGAAAATCACATTATTCGCCTCCTTTAAACTCATTTTACTGTTTGGCGTGGCTTAGTGTAGTCTCTGGAGCCAGACTGCCTGTCTCAAAGTCCTGGCTGTACCATGTACCAGCTGTGTTGTCTTGGGCAAGTTACTTGTCTCTCACTGCCTCAGTTGCCTCATCTATAAAATGGGGATAATGAGGTTTTGTGGAAATTAAACATTACTTTAATACAGCATATGTAAAACTTTTAGAATAGTGCATGATATACAGTAAGTGCTTCATCAATATTAATTTTTATCATAAGTTGGGGAAAGAGCAGAAGGGCCCTACATTTTTTTTTTTTCAGTGCTTGGGGTCTTCAAAGATTTCATTTGTTTCCCAGTGGAGCCTGACACAGCTTGCAAGAAATCAGACAAAAGTCAGGAATGCAATGAGATAGAGACAGCATCTGGAGGGATCTGTGGGTCCCGGGGAAAGACCCAGCAAAAGCAGGGTAGAACCAGAGGAACAGTGGGGCTCTGCACAAAGTCAGGCGCGTATCAGGAACAGAACAAGCCTGAAATCCTAGAGTATAAGCCAGGACACTTGTGAGTGCTGACCACCCATGAGGGGGTAACAGCATCAGTAAGCCCCAGAACTTTAGGCTGGACCACTGGCTCACACCTTGGCTGCAAACAGAATCACCTGGGAGCCTTAAAAATTACTGATGCGTGGGGCTCCCCCAGGAGTCTGGTTCATTGGTCTGGGCATCAGATTTCTGAAATCTCCCTAAGTGAGTTTATTAAATAGCCAGGGTTGAGCATCTTACACTCCTTTACGCTTGTCAGCATTGATCCTGGAAGTTGTGATGGGCCCAAACATAGGTAAATGAGAAACAAAATGGCTAGAAAAACACAATCCCTATGTATTTCTCTCCTCCTTCTCTCCTTCTTAGTTATGCTCTGGGCTTACCACCTCCCCAGCTGCTGCTAGTCTATATAAGTGCCTTTTGCGGTTCAGAAAAATGTTTCCCTTCTTTAAGACACTGTGTTAATAATTGAGAAGGGTCTGAGGTGTCAGACCTACATGCAAGCTAACATGTTAGCCAGCCAGTTTCATGGATGGTGGCAGAAGACCACCCATGAAACTCCTGGGCCAGAGACAAAGGACTTTATTACTCACAGAAATAGCTGTAGCCAGAGTGTCTGCTTTTTCTTGCACCAATTCCCCAAGCTCCTTTTCTCACAACAATGCACAGAGGGCCAGGTGACATCTGCACATGCGTGGGTTTTGTTACAGGAGAAGACCCCTGAACTTAGGGAACCTAAATCTTTGATAATGACCAGTAAGCCTGCCTACCCTTTACTCCAGAGAGGTAATGTTTCTACTTTCCATGGCTGTTTGCTCCATACATCCTTGAAAAGACAATCTGGAATAAATAGTCCGTGCCTCTGTTAGCAAAATGTGAAGATACATGTGAGACCCATGAGGAACTATCTCCCAGCACACTTTCACTGTCAGAAAAATTGTTATAATATACTGATTTTATTAGAATTAAAAAACGTTATGTCCTCTCTTCTGCAATTATCATAATAAATACGCAAAACTACGATGCCTATGGTGTGAATGGAGCCCTCTTATGTATGGCATCATTGAACAGTTCACAACCTGCACAACTGTACCCTGGGGCACTGTATCTTAGCTCTTATTTTTTTTATCTCACTCTCCTACTCTATCCTTATTGGTCCTTATGCAACCTTGCATTTGGACTTATTTTTTCAGTCATCTCATTCCTAATCATTTTCTTTCTTCCACCCCAACTTTCCACTAATTATTTACCTTAAGACTTTGAGACTTTCCGACATGATTAGTCTCATACACTCGTGGGTCTAATCCTTATTATTAGCACATTGGAGCAACATAAGGTGCCCCCCCAGACTGGGACTGATTCTACAGATTACCACTCAAAGTTACACTAGCAAAATCCGCATATAATGACAGAGTTCTACACAAATGACCTGTGCTAAGGAAGGGAGGAAAGGAGAGATTTCTAAGAGTTATGACAGGACCTCAGGACACAAGGATACTTCAGGGACACATGATATTCCAAAGTAAGCTGCCAATTTCCCAGTTCTGAGAACTCAGTTTTAACTTCTTATTAGAACTACACTGAAAAGGTGGCCAAACAATGTGCTGTCATGTGTCTGTGTGTTGCAGCAACAGGAAGACGATCAATATGGAATTTCAAAAGAGGAACAAAGTAAAAAAGCAAGCAAAGGCAAGATCTTACATTTGGTGAAGACCAAAGAGAAGTATCCATCGTGTGGAACAGGGGTGTCTAGCTTTCCCAAAGTCTTGGTAAATGTCCCTCAAATTTCTGCCACTGCTTACTCCAGTTTCACACTCAGCAAGCAACATCCGATTACTCATCTGACGTCCCAGCCACAGTGCCATAGGGAAGGACCCTACACAGTGAATACATCCAGCCTTGCAATGTAAAGGAACATCCAAAGTGTAAAATGATACACTGGCCTTCTGGTCCATGCCTCAGCCTCCTGTGAGGGGTGAGATCCCTCACCAGAGGAGCTCAGCACTCAGGGCTGGATCCAGCCCACTCACTCAGGTAACCTCATGGAGATATTTTCCCAAGAGGGACCTGCTGGAGTGGCCAGCTTGCCTCTCTAAACTCTCCCTCTTTACTCCCTGATGGCAACTGGTCCCACTGTCAGCTTTCATCCTTCCCCCAGGTGAGTTCCCGAGCTGAAACTGGTCCCTGACATTCCAGAAGTCCATGGATGCAGAGCAATTCCAGAGCCTTTCAGGAAAGCCCCGCTGTCCATTGTGGGATATACAGGTAGAATGTCATTCCCAGCACTAAAATGCGATTTCTCAGCTGGTCAAAAAACAGAACAAGGTAGGGACTTGGAACCACCATACTCACCTAGGGTCCAGATGTATGCACTCCCTCACGCATTCGTTCACACAGCACCCAGAATGGGGCAGAGACTGCTGATAGGTACAGGAGCCTAACTTTGGTGGGTGCCTTGCTCCAAATTGCAAAGCTACTTCCTCTCATGAAGAGATGAGAAGTGTGTTTTTCCTCTGGATAAAGTCAATTAGCCAATGGTCACCTCAATTACCAGGTAAATTCAGAATGAAGTATGTATGACAAAAGGTGCTATCAAGTCCTCTGACTTGAGGACTAGTTTTTGTTTATCTCGAGAACGTGTATGTATGCAATGCATAGTGTCTGCTTGGCTACAGAAGGGGGTGAGATTCTTTTCTGTCTTTGCAGTCTCTTTGGGGATTGCCTGTGATGGGCATCACATTCTGATTTAATGCTTATTCAATAATTAAAGTGTTTTCTTTCTCTGTTACCTCTGTGGAGAGGATTTCAGGGTTGAGAGAAGATTTTGATTTTAGTTACATCTTCCCACCATCTTATTATTCTGTTGCAGGAAAATGGGGTGAGAGAGGATGGCCATGTCCCAGATCTCGGGTGAGTCCTTGGGATGGGGCCACCAAGTGAGGGTCCTTGGCTTTGTGCAGGAGAGAATTCAAAGGCAAGCCATAGTAAAGTGAAAGCAAGTTTCTTCAGGTAGATACATACTACATAGACAGCGTTTGGGCCATCTCAGAAGGAGAGAGGCAGCCCCAAAATATGGGGTGGTTAGTTTTTATGGGCTGGGTAATTTCATAGGCTAACGAGTAGGTGGATTATTCCAGCTATTTTGGGGAAGGGGTGGTGATTTCCAGGAATTGGGCCACTGCCCACTTTTTGGCCTTTTATGGTCAGCCTTGGTACTGTCATGGCACCTGTGGGTGTGTTGTTTAGCACATGCTAATGTATTACAACGAGCATATAATGAGGCTCAAGGTCTGCTGGAAGTCAAATCTTCTGCCATCTTGGGCCAAATCGGTTCTGACCAGTTCTTGTTTTATCCTCAGCAGTAACGGTTGTGCCCTGCCCCCTTCCCTCCTGTCTCACTTCCACATCCACAGTCCTTAGCACTGTGTTCTCCCACATACAGAAGATTCTTGTTGATTTTGACCATTCCTTTTCCCATTTTTCACACACCTGAGACCAAGACAGATTTTTTTTTTTAGTTGATAGAAAAAAGAATAACACTGATTCAAGGAATGAAACCAGTCAGAAAGTTTAAAAATCTTTGCAAACTAGATTCTGTTATGTTTGTTAAACTGCAGAAAAAGAAGAATGTTCTCTGTGAATTATAGAGGGAGGAAGGAAAGGAGCAGGGCTAAGTAGAAATTCCAGAAGGCAGAACCCAAGTAGTCATATGGAAAATACCAAGTCTCAGAAAAATCAGAAGACACCACGTTAACTTTAAGTGTTTTTCTAAAATTCTGAGGAAATACTAAGATGTTGAAATGCATGGCTAATTCTGTATACTTTGAATGAATCATGACAGACATTTCAACTGACAGGAATTTTTCTCTTATTGCAACGTGACAACAGTGAGTTTTACCTATTAATTGTCATGCTGTTGCTACCCAGAGACTGTGTTTTATTGTGTAGTAAATGTAGAGAGTATAGAGCTCACCCAGCATGCCAACAGACAAGGCTGATGTGTTTGGGGCATAAAATGAAAAACCCAGGAATGTCTGATTGCATTGTGCTGTAAGTTAGTACCATGTCTCCACAGAGCAAAGACTAAAAGGCTAACAACATAAAGGTAATTTATGGAGAGCAAAGTAAGAATCTGGCCAAGTGTGTCTAGCAGAGAATCTGGTGGACGCATGTGTCTGGGCACCAGGGAGGTGGGAGATTTCATGGGGCAAGGACAGCGGCTCTTCCACAGCCTAGACAGGCAGCTCTCAGCCCCCACTCCTCTGCTACTGACCAAGTGAACATTGCTAACTTAACTTCTTGGGGACCCTGATACAGAAAAGGGCTTAAATGGAAGACCCTATGGAATTCTGATCAATGTAAATTAACCAATTGGCATTCTGATTAACTCTCTGTTCTCAAATAATTTGGGTTAGCGTGAGTGAGCTCCCAAGACTCAAGTCAGTCATGGGTGCACTGATAAAAAAACACCTGCAAAACTGATAACCAGTCCTGTGAATGTGCTCACGTACCAAGGTGAGCCCATAGCTGATGTTTCCATGGGGCCCAGCCCCAGCTGTCACTTGATGTCTCTTTGTTCCCTCTCTCTCTCTCTCTCTCTCCCCCTGCCCTAATTTCATGAAGCAAGTTTTAGAACTCTAGTTTATCAACCATAAGGAAAATATGCAAACAAAGGACAAGGGGATAAAATCACTGAGACATCAGCAAAATATCCTGCTTAATGGCCTATGCTGAACTGAATGGGGGCAGTCAAAGCCACATGTAAAATAAGAAAAGAATATGAAAAGTAGACAATGACAATTATTGGAAGAAGATCATCACACCTGAGAAGACAAGCCGAATAATGTACGGCACACCCATGGTCCCCCTCTGAAGACTAAGTGACCACACAGGTCCCACAAGACCCCAGCACCCCTGCCATGACTGACTGGCCAAGCAGTAGACACTGACCTAAGGAGAGAAATCTAGAGACTACCAGTGTCTGGTGGTGGTTTGATCCAAAATTTCTACCAAAGTGAGATGGCATTGAGTAAATGTGAAGTTCTCTCTGCAGGTTCTGCGGTCTGCAGATTTTGTTTTTCTTTTTGTGAGTTAAAACTGTAATATGCAAGCATGGCTGACCATGTTAGCCCTCATATTTTTGTATGCTGACCAGTACCTCTCACCTTAGCTGAGTTTGAGAACTACCTTAAGATCTGGCCAGGGACGCCCCATGGTCTCCAAGCCCAGGAGTCATCATTCTAGATCGGGGGACTGCAGGGATGGAAGAGCATCCACCATAGACAGAGTGATGCTGCAGTCAAGAGTCATGTCCCAACACTGGTGAGCTGTCTGACTCATGTGGGACTGAAAACCAACAGCCTGAAAGAGAGGTACCAGATGAAGAAGTATTGTGAATGATCCCAGAAGAAACAGAAAAAAAAAGATTATTTTTTTAATTTTAAAGTAATTTTCTCAAGGAGATTAACTTACAGTAGCCATAAAATAAGAAAATGATGCTATGTAAAATGTTAATCAGAGAACAATAAGAGTTCTTATAAAATAAAATTTAAAAAAAAAATTATTGTCAAAATAAGAAACTCATTAAAAGAGCTGAATAGCAGAAGGGAACAAATGAAGACTAAATTAGTGATTGGAAGACCAAGTCATGCAATCCTATCAGAACATTAAACAGAAATGTAAAAATATGGAAATTATAAGAATCAAGTGGAGATATGTAGGATAAAGGCAAGAGAAACAATATCTACCTAATACATGTTCAGAAGAAGAATAGACAGGTAATTGAATCAAGAAAACAACAGAAGAAAATTTCCTGGAGCTGAAGAAAGACTTGATCATCTGAAAAAGAGTCTCTGGTGTGAAATGGGAATATCAAAAGGAAGTAACTAGACTTTTGCTGCTGAAATGCTTAACCACATTTCTTTTGAGGTCCACAACAATTCCAGCTTCAAAAGAGGAGGAAGTACTTAGAATCTATTCTGCCTGGTAAATGTGCATACACAATTTCTGAAGGAATATTTTTTAAATGTCTACCAGATTTCTTCAAATAAGGCATCCATCCTATTTATTCTTCTTTTTGCCAACATCTGATGCAGAGCAATACAGCCTGTGGGTAATCATTCAGCATTTACGAGTTAACTAAGAAATATTAACAAGCTATTTTGCGCTTATGAGAAAAGCTACAAACAATACTTTTCTTTGAGGTAGAGTGCTTTAGAGGATAAATTATAACCGCCCTCAGCTTCCACAAACAGAAAAACGTTTTCACAAAAAATTATGCTGAGTCAATTATATTGAAGCGATGATTTTACAGCCACGCGTTCCTTCGCTATTTTAAAGTCCTCACTTCATAGGAACCTAATTCCTTCCTGAGCACTTTCAAAATTCCATCCAAAATTTAATAAGTTGGTAAAAAGTTCACATACACACACAGAGAGAGAACATATAAAGAACATATACACAAGGTAACCATTGACTCTGTGAGACATTCTCTTAAATATTGCTTTAAAACATTCTCTCTTGATGTCTTACTGAAGTTTTCACGTTAAAATTTGGTTTTATCTTATTGTCTAGGGCCTGGGGAAAATGGAACCAGAACAATGGCAGATAGATAACGGCGTAAGCCTTGGAGATTTTTATTTATTTATTTATTTATTTTTGGCTGTGTTGGGTCTTCGTTTCTGTGCGAAGGCTTTCTCTAGTTGCGGCAAGCGGGGGACACTCTTCATCGCGGTGCGCGGGCCTCTCACTATCGTGGCCTCTCCCGTTGCGGAGCACAGGCTCCAGACGCGCAGGCTCAGTAGCTGTGGCTCATGGGCCTAGTTGCTCCGCGGCATGTGGGATCTTCCCAGACCAGGGCTCGAACCCGTGTGCCCTGCATTAGCAGGCAGATTCTCAACCACTGCGCCACCAGAGAAGCCCAGCCTTGGGGATTTTGATGGCTGTTATTACTGTGGTGCTGTTTTAAGGAAATTAAATACACTTTACCCCAAAGTTTTCTCCTTTACAAAACGTTCTTATGGTAAGTATGTTTCAATATCCCAAAGGAATTAACACAGAACTAATCAGGGGAAGGAACCCTGATTGCTACCACTGTGCTCTCTGATAAAACATAAGCTTCCCCAAAAATGAAACTTAGTAATTACAGTCTGGAGATTGACTCATCAGACTACACAGGAAGGGCAAGGAAGAAAAAGGAAAACCGAAATTCAAATATGCCAAATCAGCTATTTTGGGCAAAGTTGACTGTATTAAATGGTTTTTCCTTTTTAGAAATAGTCTGCATTCTCACATTTCTCATTTGTTGTTTCAAATATTCCTAATTTACTCTGATAGCTCACGTTCACAAGCCATCCCTAATAGCTGGACCTGCTGTTGTCAAGAGAAACAGAAAGATCTGTTCATTGTATTCTACTTGCTGGCAGACTGGCACTCCACAGTAGTATAAAACCACAGACATTAAAAAGAACACCTTCCTGACACATTTCCACTGGGAATAAAGAGGGATTAAATTTCATTCATGTGTTAGTATGATTGACTTACAGAAAGCATTGGGTTTCCATTAATTCATTCAACAAAAATTTATTGAGCACCTATTATGTGTGAGACTCTGGATGTAGTGATCAACGGGGTAGATCAGTTCCCTTCCTAAACAGAACTTCCCTATCTAATAAGGAATATAAAGAGGGAAACTTTGTGCCCTATAGGAACATGCAGGTGAGTGGGTTGACCTAAACTTGGCATGTTTTGGAGGCTTCCTCGATGTAACCTCTACACTTAGATAGGGGTTTCTCAACTTCGATACCATTAACATTTTGGACCAATTAATTTGTTGTAGGGGGCTGTTCTCTACATTGTAGGATGTTTAGCAGCATCCCTGGGCCCTACCCACTAGATGCCACAACTTGGTGAATGTCTCCAGACATTGCCAAATGTCCCTTGGGGGACAATTCATCTCTGGCTAAGAACCACTGACTTAGATGGAAGATGAGGAGAAGAAAGTTGTGGGGTGAGGGGAGAAGAAAGGAGTATGATGTGGGGAGAAGACACAAGAAGTGAGAAGGAATCACTGGTACAAAGGTCCCTAAGGCATGAAGATCTTGGCCCCTTGGGTGGCCCAATGTGAGAATGAAGAGAGAACTCAGGTCCGATCCTAAGGGCCCGTGTAAGGCATATTAACAGGTTGGAGTTTGTATTGTCTATTACTGTGTAACAAATTACCCTCAAGACTTTTCCCCTTAAAAGAACAAACCTTTATCATCTTAACAGTTTCTGAGGGTCAGGATTCCTGGAGCAGCTTAGCTGGGAGGCATAGCTTTGGGTCTCTCAGGAGGCTGCAGTTAAGTTGCCAGCCAGGTCTCTGAAGACCGGGCTTGCTATGGAAAGATGCTCACCCAAACCCACCATTAGCAGGAGGCTTCAGTTCCGCCCCATGTGGGCCTTCATGGGGCTGCTCTCTACACTGCTTCCCCTCCAGACAGTGATGGAAGATCACATTTCCTTTTAAAAATAATCTGGCTTCTACTTAGAGCTAGGAGCAAGGAGGCAACTGGAAGCCATCAATTATTTTTGATTAGAGAGGTGCCGGTCAATCTACAATTTATCATTTAAGCCCCTAGATAGTTAGAAAGTGATTCTAATTACAGAGGGCTTTAGTCTTTAAATTGGTCACAGTCCCATAAAAGCACAAAGTAATTAAGCAAGCAAATAATTGAACTAATGTGTCTTCGAATTCAATAGTGACAAAAAGTGAGAGCCCAGAGATGCTAAACGACAGCACTTCCATCAAAGCTCATCAGACTTAATAAAGCTCATCATCACTTTATAAAGTTTTTCCATGGTGAGACGGTTGAAGCCAGCATAGCCCAATCTTCACTTTCATGTAAAAGTGGTCTTAGGAGTATCTAAATATCTAAGTAAGCTGAAAACTCCAGAACTCCCAACTGAGATAATTCTTAGAGAGTTCTCTTTTGAGTGCTTTTCAAACTAGATGTCTGTTTCCTTTCAACTCAATGAGATTACACTTAACACCAATTTATGTAAACTATCTAGCAATAAATCACAAAACCATATAGTATGATTGTTCTTACTTGCTGGAGTCTATCCAAATGGCCCCAAATACCCATCTTGCTCCCTATTCCCAAATAGTCATTTTACTTTTGGATACAGAAATTCACCCGTCCACTGGAACCTGGGTTTGGAGTCCACTGATATAAAACAGATTGTCTGAAATGGTACCCTGTGGCCCACAACCACTGTGGGTGCCAATACTGAGCCTGGCTCTGGGTTTCCCCAATCTGGACCATGGTTGGGAAGCCCGCCTCAGGCCACAGCTGGCTTAAGAAGAGAATCCAAACATCCCCCAGTGTCATCCTTTCAAGTCCCTCTTTCTTGTATCATTCAACTAGGTACAATCAGACTCCCTTCTTTTGACTTTTCTACTACTTAGGATAACCAAAAAGTACCTCCACCCCCAGTCTGCTGCCGGTCACTTCTCCTTCTGACTGGTACCCCCAGCCTTCTTTATGCACAAACAACCACCCTGCCTTCACTCCCCAAAGCATGGCTGACACTAGGTTGTAGTATGTAACAAACTTTCCTGAGGATGACAATTATTATATTGTAAAGAAAAACTTCAGAGTAGATATTTGATTCCACTCCTCCTTAAATTTGTCTGCCTATGTCCTTCCACATGGGGTTCCCCGCTGACTACCTCCCCACCTCCAGCCTCACCCCTCACCTGTGTGTAGTTCTGACTTATAACCAGGGTATCACCCCCAACAATCCACGGGGATTCCCACTGACCTTGCCCTTGACCCTGTCTCCAGAGCCCCAGACTCTTTCTTCACAGGCTCCAACCAAGAGAAGCAAACCACTTAACCTCTTCTCCTAGAGGTACAGTCTGACCACAAGAAAGACAGCTTTTTGCATTTTTATGCAGAGCCATTTAGTTTCTCTTTGTCTCAAACTCCCGCTTCTGTAACAGGATGGGGGTAGAGCCACAAGGCTCCTGGATACTTCCTCTAAAATTAAAATGCAATCCCCCTCAAAGAAGAATTCCGCCACTACACCTGGAACAACAAGCACAAATTTTAAATAACCTGATTGTTGGTACCCACTGTAAGTACAAACCAATTGGCCAGGACTAGACAGCCCAAGGGCAATCACAATTCCCTAGAGGACCAGAGATGGGTTCAGACTAGCCAACCCACAGTGACTGATTATAAACAAAAAGTCTTGGACAAGCTGTGTTGAAGCCCACTTGGGCAATAGCAGGGTGGCAGGCAATAGATCCCAGAAGCCAGGCGGAGGACCCAGGAACCACAGATCTGCATATACTGAAAAATGCAGTTCAGGAACAAATCAGGGAACACCTGAGAAGAAGTGTGATTAATGCCCAAATGCCCTTCTAAGTTCTTAATCTCAAGCTACCAGGAACTTCTGGTACTTTTGTCCCTTGACAATGGTGACTAGCAGATGTGAAATGGAAGGGGAAAATGAGAGTGTACCTTAAATACCGTACATGCCGTATTTTACTTAACCAAGCCACTATTGGGGGGGCATTTGATTTTTTCCAATTTTTAATATTGTAAATAAGTCTATGAATTTTATTTTATTTCATTTGCTATTTTTTTCCCATAAGTCCATGTCTATTTCCTTAGGATAAATTTTTAGAAGTAGAATACCTAGATAAAAGAGTGTGAATATTTTTCTGATTTTGACATATGGCATCTAGGCACAAGATGCAAGCCTAGTTTTGCCATCAATGTACTTTTCTGATATCTGTGAGGAATCATATGATCATCGCTCCTGTACTTCTTAGGTTTATTTATTTAGTTTACTGGTAAGTTAAACAATTCATGGCAGAGGAAGTTGAAGTAAGTTTAGCTGGGAGGTGTTGAAATGGTGGAAACTTTCCAGTTAGAACAAAGTGAAAGAGAATGAGTTTGAGAGAAGAGAGGAGTATAAAGACAGTCACACAGCAACCAAATTTCTCCCCAATTCACTCCTGAGACAGACCTCCTCTTTAGAACAACATGATGCTCAAGGTATTGTTTCCTTTTATGTGGCTTATTTAAACGGGTTTTTCTAGTTTTCCTTTTCTTCTCGATTTCCTCAGTTGCCCTCTCCTTTTAAGAGCTACCTGCTTCTACTTTCAAAATGTGATTTTAATATTTCTCATAGCCTCTGGGTGGTCTAATTAACTGCATCTTGTTTTTTATCAATGTTTTACCAAGAATAGACATAATTCTCTGGTATAAAATTAGGAAGAAAATGAATCATTATAAGTTCATAGAATTTTTTTTTAATAGATTTATTTATTTATTTTTGGCTGCGTTGGGTCTTCATTGCTGCGCATGGGCTTTCTCTAGTTGCGGCGAGAGGGGGCTACTCTTCATTGTGGTGCGCGGGCTTCTCATTGTGGTGGCTTCTCTTGTTGCGGAGCACAGGCTCTAGGCGTGCAGGCTTCAGTAGTTGTGGCACGCAGGCTCAGTAGTTGTGGCTCGTGGGCTCTGGAGCGCAGGCTCAGCAGTTGTGGTGCACGAGCTTAGCTGCTCTGCAGCACGTGGGATCTTCCTGGACCAGGGCTCGAACCCGTGTCCCCTGCATTGGCAGGCGGATTCTTCACCACTGCGCCACCAGGGAAGCCCAGTTCATAGAATTTTAACCTTCTAGTTTGGCATGTATCCATTATGGCATTGCCAGATTGCTTTCCTAATTATCTGTCTACTGTCCTTAGTCCCCTGGAGAAGATAAGCCTTTTGTGGCGGGAACCATAACATCTTGGTTTGGTATTCTAGAGTGCTTAGCACAGGACAGACACATAACAGGAACTCCTGAAATATTTATTAAATAACTGCATATTTCACCTTAATTTATACATTAATCATAGTATTTTACTAAGAACAGATGTAAATACCAGGAGAAAATCAAGAAGACCAACAAGATATTTTAGAAATAGATGGGCACAAGGCTAAATACAGCTGAACAGCTGCATGTTTATTTCCTAGTGTTCCCTTCCTCAGGGGCCCGAAGGAGGCTGTTTGTTCTTTGGCACACGGGGTGGTGTTCAGGACTTGTCAGGGGGTCCATTGGGGCCCTACTTTCAGAAGTCACTAGCACCGTGGGATTGTGTGGATGGAGGCCCCAGTCACCTCCCGCGCTCCA